>NC_141696.1:1212561521-1213211521 GCF_964263255.1 Lissotriton vulgaris
GTGTTTTTGCATCGTCATGTTTTGTGAGGATCGTCCACTGCGGTGGCCATGCTGCAACTCTCCCGCTGGCTCTCTCATTCACTGCAGTGTGCGAGCCGGGCGGTCGGAAACAGCGGATCCTACCGCAGGACCATCGGAGATATACTAATTTCCCGTGAGGTATCTCCGCTTTGCTTGCGGCAGTTGTTTCTAATTTGACCGCCGGTTTATCCGTGGTCCCAGTGCGCTGTTGTTTACCGCCTCCATGGCGGTCGGGGTGGTTTTCCGACGCCATCCTACTGGGGCCCTTAGTCTGTGGGCCGGGTCTGTAGTCGAGGGTTTCCTATTTCTAGACTTGGCTACTGTTCTTCTGAGTTTGAGGTTGCACCATCTCCAGACCTGGACCACACCTACGAGTGATATGATTTCTTTTCTTGCATGGAAGCAAGAACCTCCACTCCCCCTGATAGGACAGGTAAATGTGTTCCCTCTACAACTCCATCAAGTCTCTGATCTCCTGCAGTTTCTCAAAAAAGTAGGTTTTCCCATCATAGATGACCTTCATCTTAGTCAGAAAAAGTAGCATCTTTGTGAATTGCATTAATTTCAGCTTCTGGTTAACTGCAAGAAAGGATTGCCTCATCTGCCATGTAATACGGATATATGCTGACACAAGAGTTGTCTATGGCCAGGTGTATGGCAGAAGAGGCACAGCACTGCGTTTCTAGGACTCTGTCAGCATATTTAGAAAAATGCTAAGTTATGGCTTGCCCCCCTCAGTGGTCATACAGCCTTAGATCAGTGTGCCCTCTCTATAACAAAGCAGACGAACAGGGCCTTGCTTAATACCAAAGGTTCTCAGCCAAGTGGTAAAAAATTGTTCTGGACTAACATCTTCCACACCCCCTGCAATGCCCATAAAACAGAGGTCATTCCTCCATGATCTGCCCTCCGTGTCTTCAATTATACATTTGAGATGCCAAACCACCCCTTTAAGGTGGGATAGATCAGCAGTCAGTGTTTTTTTTTATAGAATTCTCCGTTGTTGAAATTTTGGTTTCCATCTCACTGACCCTCTCCACCACTTTTATCAAGTCTTGTCGTACAAGGCCCACCTCCACCCCAACACACTCAGTATGCATCTATAGGGTAGCCTTGGAATTACGTATGGCTTTGAAGGTTTGTTCTGTGGTGGTGTGTGATTTGGTGGGTTCAGAAAAGGCACATATTTTCTTCTGTATTATTTTAACCAACGGTAGATTGGTGTACTGTTTGCAGTGTCGCCATTGAGTTTCCCCATTGTACCCTCTGTCTTCTGCTATGGCTGGATGAGTTTAAACTAGAACAGGTCAGACAGTGCTAATCACATGGGGAGCAACATTTCAGGGTATGCACTGCAGGGGAGGTAAAGAAGAACAGACCTGCCCAATCAGGAAACAAAAATAATTCACAGTTAAGCTTTGCGGCTTGTAAGAGGGTGCAGAGTACCAGTAAGATTATGGCTAAGAAACATTTGGGTTCCAGGTCCTATTTACAGACTCGCTGGTGATGTACCATATCGACCCACTGATCCATTCCACAGTAAGTGCACTATGTATCTATGTGTCCTGGGACAGCCCTTATTTGCAAATGAGTTTAGTAAACAGTTCAAATTATATCCACCAGTCGGTGCCTCTGTTTGGTAGATTATAACATTTTTAATTCCAAGTTAGCACCACAACCTATCAAATAATCTACCAGACCTTCACCTTCCAGAATGTCTGCACAGGGGTCGCAAGCACATCAAGGTCAATCTACTGACGGCTGTCCTCTCTGTGTGAGCGCATCACTTAATATCTACCAAACTGGTCCCATCCAAGGCATGTCTGGGCTGCCACATATGAACCCAGAGGTGCCGCTCCCAACACCAAGCTCTGGTGTCTTGTATTTATGGGGGGTCTCTCCCTGGCTTGACCCCTATTGTTAGTGCCTCTGCCATATACCTGCTCATGGAACAAATGTTAAGTGCAAGTAAAGCTGCTGAACCCCGATGCGAGCATCATGCCACCCCATGATGACCAGCACCGTGAAGCTTTATTCGCAATACAGGCTCCCATGTGTTTTACCAGAGACCGACTCCTCCAGGCCTCCATCTAAGCCAAAGAACTGCAGCCCAGGACAGTGAGTATCGCAGATGAGGGGTGGATCTAATATGGCCTGTCCTCGGCCCACTGCACACAGCGGGCCCTGAAGCCAGGATCTGCTGTCACTACCACTAGGGGAATCCTGGTAACTGCATTTTTAAGTGCACTGCAGTTGCTGGGTCAGGAGAATCTTGCCAGATTGCAGATTTCTCAAGGGAGCTCTTTTTTATTGCAGCCACAATCTCGTGGTAGATCACACCCCATCCTTCAGGTGTATTTTCTTAATATGGTATTCTAGCTATAGTCAAACAGGCATCTACCTGTCCACCTATCTAAGCACCCACTTCCTACTGACCTCAATGTTGAGAAGTTGAGCAAAGTGAATAGAATTTTTATTTAGTCACCAAAAATCAGTACTCAATGTGCTCACTCTCTCATCTCAGAGATTATAGATGCCATCAAGGGCACTGTTGCTGTAATGGACATTGTTTGGAAGTCTCTTCTTGAAGGTCATCACTATCACACTGCCTTGGTATACCCTACTCTGAGATTACGTTGAAGGATACCATATCAATTGAGCATAAACACAGAGAGAACTATCCTGACGTGCAACAGAATCATTAAACCCATTACTCTCATCCCACGATTGAAACAGCTAGTATATAATGAACACAAGGGTACTACAGGACAAATGCACAAATACGGTGGAAAATGTATGATTCCCTGATTGGGACAAACTGAGGAAAATCTAGTTAACGACTGCACTCTTTGTTAGGTGAGTGGAAGCGCAGTACTCTGGGGTTAATATAGTCAACTTGACTGCTTCAAAAGTGTGTTGCTAAAGAATGAAAAGTTATGGGCCGCCCAGTCTATTCAATGAAGTGAATGGCTGAAGGAGGGGTGACTACTTCAACAAAACTTCAGGTGATACAGAATACTGCCGCAAGGATGGTTCTCGACCGCCCCCCAGGATCCCCATCCCTGCCCTTACTTAGACAACTGCACTGGCTCCCGGTGAAAAAAAAGATCATTTTTTAAGGTCTGATGTCTTTCCTTTAAAGCACTCAAGTGTTGGGGATCCCGCTACCTGCAAAACAAACTTTTCAAACAGATATCTGAATGCAATTTAAGATCGAATGCTTTGGCCCTCTTGATGGTCCCTCGTATCTGGCTAAGTCGCACAGGTGGCAGAGCTTTCTCTTATATTGCTCCCGAATACTGGAATTTGCTTCCAGAGGCCCTTCATAAATCCTCTTCCCATCTGTCTTTTAGGAAACAAATAAAAACTTTCAGGTTCTAAATCTGGTCCCTCCTAAATAGATTTCTCCCGAACCCTTCCTGGTATCCCCTTGGTAAGCGCTGAGATGCCCCCGGGTGAGTCATGCGCTATACAAGAACTCATAACATAACATAACATAAGATAACAATACAGTTGCTCACTTTCAAACAGCTGTATTTTTGCTGACCGAAATCAAAAAGCATCTCACAAGCACAGCAATAAAGCAAGAATATCACCTAACTATAACAATTGTTGATTTACTGATGCACCTCAATACCACAGAATAGTTCTTTAAATTGGAGTTAAATGCAGAACACCACCAGCTGCAACTTGCCAAGATCAGCAGATTGTTCTATACCTTTTCCACTCACTTTAGACTTAGTTGATACAAACAGTTGCCTTTTTTAATCTCATCAGCAGCTGAGTTGTATCAAAATGCCATCCACTGGGTACTGTCTGGCCTTGAAGGTGTCTTGAATGTCAGCAACAGCATTTTAATATATGCCACACTCCCTGAGCACTGCCACTTTCTATGGGGAGTTCGGTGACTCATCTTAAAATATGACTGAACACTTAATCAAGTCAAATGCCAGTTCTTACTGCACACCCTTGTGTTTTTCTTGTATGTCTTTTCTGCTTAAGACCTCCAGGCTGGCCTGTAAAAGGCACAAGACCAGGAAGAATGCTAAAATGGTATTCATTTTATTGAAATAGCCACATTCTGTGGATGCATTATTTCAAATCTGGTGACACCCACAAAGCTTTTTTGCAAACTCACCAGGGCTACAATTGAATGGTCATTGTCTGAGAGACATTCAAAATTCCAAATGTGTATGATGTAATGAAATTGAAGAATCTGCGTGTTCCAGCTCCCACGGAATACACATGGAATAATTTGCTAGAAACAAACTTATGCTTTAACATGCCGTGTGAAGGGTGAGAACTGAACTAAGGTTACCACCTGGCCTCAATATTGTAGGATGTCCCAGGATCTCCTTTCCACAAGCCTTGATGCCACATGTCCTTCAATTATGGTGGGAATTAACGATTGTAAGAACCACACCAAGTTGCAATCAATGTCTGGTGCCTGGTCACAGACATCATTATAAAATACACTCTTTACCAAACCACTGAGTGCCTTGATCCTCAAGCACCAATAATCACAGAGGAGGAGTTGAAGTACAGTCCCTGAGACCAGACTCTATTTTGAGCAGGCCAAGAGTCAATCATCGGCATGTGGATGCTGTCTATCCTTATCTTTCCAAGATCCTGTGAAAGTGTCCAGACATACAGACAATGGCATTGATAAGTCACCTGATGCACAGACAATGACACTGATAAGACACAAGATGCAACATTAATCGGGGACAAGAGCCGTGTTATCTCAATTTCAAGGTGGGACAATAAAAATATTATAAACAATGTAGTCTAAATTGACATGTTTTTCCATATTTGTTTATAAAATTGTGTCTAAGGCTTGCATATTGATGCACACAGGTTATGTCAGACATTCCTAAAGCTATGTCAGATATTCCCATTTCAGATAAGCCACTGCATAAAAGGCGGGAAACAACCTTTACAACGCAGTCATTGTATTGCACTACTGTTACATAGCAATCATTACATCGCAACATCCTTCATATAGCATGTCATTACAATGCAGCCATTTCATTCATGTCATTACAATGCATGTCACTACAACGCAGGCAGTACATCACAAGTCATTATAACTCATACCATTACAACGCATAGTACCCTTACACTATCCAACATTTACCCTACTGTTGCACTCACTGGAGTTAGAATAGTAATTTTTACCCCTACACTATCCAACACTTACCCTACTGTTGCACTCACTGGATTTAGAATAGTTATTAATACCCCTATACTATCCAACACATACCTTAAATGCAATGTAATGGTATGCATTATAATGGTATGCGTTTTAAAGGTATAATGCGATGTATTGGAATGCGTTGTAAAGGTAGTTTCTGAAAATGCGATGTAATGGCATACTATGTAAAAGAATGCTTTGTAAAGGATGTTGTGATGTAAAAACTGTGTTGCAAATGCATGTATTGTAAATGTATGCGTTGTAACATCATACATTCATAAAAGGCTTGTCAAGTGACCACTTTGCAGGAGAGGTCCTGCATCCCAGATTATCAAGCAAGATACCTCCAGAAAGTTCTTGGATGAAAGCGGATAATAATCTTTTGATCTAAATCCGTGAGGAGAGGCTCTAATGCTGATGTGTCTTTTCCTTGCAAGAGAACACTCTCTCCCAGCTACTGATAACTACAGCCTCTTTGCTGTAAAAAGGTATTCAGTGTATTGATTCAGCCTACGAAAATCTAGATGGAAGTTACGCTACTCCCAGCTTTTATAGTACAGCTCCTAGAGGTAGGTTTTAGGATGTTAGGATGGTGGTTGATATTGCCACTCTGGTAGAAACGTTCATATTGTTTTTGTTGTTTGCAACATGCTTTAGAACTGTTTAATCATATTCTATGTGGTTATTTTAAATGTGCTAAGCAACAGGTTAAGCCTGTTGCTATAAACACGTTAAAGCATTTAGTATCTGTTCCTAGTTCGTTATTTGTGTTTAATATTGTAAAGAATCAAATTGGGCTTTGAATTTACCACTGCATCCCTGAATCCATATTTAGGGCTGTTAGTGACCTGGAAAGCATGGACACCACATCAACCATGTATTGAGTGGGGATGGATGGGGCTAAAACAACCTGTTTTTCACATTCAATTGCAGGTGCATTGAACTAAGTTCACTTGTGACATCCGTGGGGGTAAAAGCAAACCTTGTGTAGCTAAGACAGAGGCTTAGTTTACACAAGAGAGAGCTGATATCCATGGACAAAAATGTGTCTTTTGTACATCCCCAGGTGACCAATACCATGCTGCTATGCGTGGACTCGTGCTCAAGAACCCCTTTTTTGGCGTTTGTTGACTCAAAATGTTTTGAGATCATAGCACTCAAGACAGAAAAAATATTTGCCATGTATAGAGTGCTAAGTGAAATTAAAACAAATGATGATCCTCTCATTCAGGCAGATGAATTTCCAGAATATCTACACAACATCAGCCTATTGTATTGAAAAAGTAGCCCAGGTGCCCTGAGGTGAATGAAGAAGTTGAGCACTTTATGAGAAGATTGAAAACGAGGGTGCATGTAAGCTGTTTAACAAACTAATAATGAATAAACCATGTACAGTTTCTTGGTACCCAATCACAGGCTCTACCACTGTGAAACCAATGGCACTCCAACCTTCACATTGTTCAGAAGAACCGTCCATGACACCATCTCCGCAAAGCCAGACTAGTCATCCACAACAGTGACAACTTCCGAAAGTGAATGACGTCACTGATGTCACAATGACAGAATCAAAGCAGGTTAAGAGCCGGGTCATGTTCTATTGGAGTGGGTAACTGTGGTATTTCATATATTGTACTGTGTCTTTAAAGTTATCTTGAAATAGGATCCTCACTATGTAATGATGAGGCTTTGCATGAAAACATTCCATTAGCAGTCAGTTACTTTCTTGTCTGCTTGTTGATGGATGGGATCTTCTACTCTTGGATTAAACTACTTATTATGGCATTCCTGTGTCCTGTATTTATTGTACAGAATGCTTCACTGGCGTAGTTTGCAGAAGAAGATCTCAACACAAAGATTTGGTGAGAAGTTATTCCCTACAACTTATCCCGGAAAACTCTTAATTTTCATCTAACTGGCAAGTTAAGACTTTTGAAAAAGCTTATTACCTACAACTTACAATAAAAAAAAATATTCTAAGATTTTTTAACTTTTCTCCCTCCTGAAGCAGATGTCTCAATTAATTCTTAAAATATATATTGGGCAACTCAAGTACTTTATGTTATGCGAATGTGGATATAAAGCATTGGACTAACTCTATAACGTTATATCGGTGTGTATTGCAAAGAAAATGACGATTTGAACATCTTGATGAGCCTAATGAAACTTATTTTCATCGCTCTGTGTTCTATGTAATTTCATCTTAATTCAAGTATTATTGGAAGAATTGAACGTTATCATACAACATTGTTATTATAATGCCAGCAAATGGTCAGTTGCAGGTGTAATGCATCTACACAGCATTTGAAAATAATTACACATCGTGCTGGATTCCTCGAGCTGGTAAGCATAAATGTTAACAGCATTCCTACACATCAAGCGTAGAAGCCCTCGAGCATCCATTCCTCCGTCACTTCAAGTTCTCTTTGCAGGAGAATTTCACGTTCAACGTGACGTCCTTCCTCACAATGCAAAGACGGCCATTTTGAGTGTTTCTAAGTAACAGTAGTCTATTCTGTCTCGTCAGTGATACGCTCACTTCTGCATTTTAGCATATCTGTTGTGGATGAAAAACGAAGATCGGTGATCAGCAGATCAGCTGTTATACGCACATCATTGACAGCCATGATACGCACATCTTTGACATTTGCGTGTCACAAGTTGCCTATTTTACCAGTAGTGATACGCACACTTGAAGGTAATTGCAGCTTTGTATGTGTCAATATTTACTTATCTACGGTAAAACACAGCAGTGATACGCTCACCTTTGTGGGTATTCGCGTCACGTGCCACAAATTGATAAATCAATCAACAGTGATACGCACACTCAAAGATAATTCTAGTATTTACGTGTGTCTTATTTACTCTTTAACGGTGATACACACACCAAAGTAAAACATAGTTTTCTGTAAAAATCATATTGTGCATGAATACTTACTGTTATGTGGATGATATTATTTTATGAGCATCTCATTGATGGTATCCTTTTATTACGATTTAAAAAGTGTACAGATTTAGCGAGGTATACTTATACATACACTTCTTTTATCACAATTTTAAAAAAAGAGGTGTATAGTTTTAGCAAGCCATACATATACATGAATTTATATGCGTTTGTAATAAATTTTATCACAATTTTACATTTTATTTGAAGATGCAAAATGTTACAGCAGCACCATTTTTCCTTTCCTGTTCTGGTGAGCCTCCTATAAAATGGAAGAAATGGAAAGTTGTTTTTAGCGTTATGCCAGAGTCTGGGGCCCTTCCCTAAGTGCTGAGAGGAAGTCTTCATTATTACTTCAATGTTTGGGGTCGGAAGGTCAGGATGTTTTTGACCATTTGCCAGATTTACCATCCTCAGAGTCTAATATTTGAATGGCTATGAGATTTGTATAAGGAAATTAGACAAAACTATCATCCAAAAGTCAGAACGATTCATGAAAGATATCAATTTGCAAAATGTATGCAAAGCACAGATGAAACTATTGAAACGTATGTAAGCCGTCTAAGGAAACTTGCCTCATCTTGCAAATTCGAGAATCTTACTGACAAACGCATTAGGGATCAATTTATGTTTGGATGTTGCATTGAGAAAGTTTGGGAAGAATTATGGTTAAGAGAAAAGCCCACTCTTGATGAAGTGTTGACTGTTGCCAAAAGTATTGAACACTCTCTCAAATGTGTAGCCTTTATAAAAAAGGACACTGAGAAAGAAGTCAAAGTTCAAGTAATTAAAGAAAAAACTGATAAACACAATGTGATAGATAAGAACGAACCAGTTAAAACATGGACAGAAATGAAAGTGTTTTAGGTGTGGCAAGGCAGGGCATCTTGCTAATGACAAGAAGTGTCCAGCTCTCAACCAGACAGGTTACAGATGTAAAATGAAAGGACATTTTACTGCGCTGTGTAAAACTAAGTCTAAGGTTAAGGAAGTGGACATATACGAAGGTGCAATGGGAGGATCTAGTTCTTATGACTTAGAGTGTGGTCAGATAATTGTTCAGGTGGAGAACAAGTCGAACACCAGATCTAGTCCTCCAGATGAAATTTTAGTAGACGGAGAAAAAACCAGTGCCTAATTTGTGCCGGTGCTTTCCGGGGCTCAGCACCGGCACTTATTTGTCAGGGCCGGAGCTACAACATTTTTCTCCCTCCGCAGTGAACCTTATAATCATTTGAAAATAAATCTACCTGTCCCACAGCTAGCGCCCACGTCGACGCGCCTCTGACACCTTAGAGTGCTGGCTGCTGCTCAGCTCAGCTCCCCGCAGACTTGCCAGCAGGAGGCACTTCATTAAAGATCGCTCTTGATGAGAGCCTAGTGCTACAATGTTACAATCTGCCAGTGTCTTCCCGAGCGTTAGCTCTGCCGCCAGCGCGGCGCCGTGTGGGGGTATCATGACCTCACGTCCTTTACAGGAAGAAAGTGAGGTCGATCTGAAGCGGCGGCCGGGGACTCGACTGCAGTTAATAACTTGCAAGACTCTGCGCTATAACCCGGCCGGCGTGGCCGGAGTTCCGAGGAGCCGGTAGCTGTGCAGGTCAGTGTGTGCTGCTTTGGTTTATTTTGGCTGTCTGCAGGCCTTGTTGGGTCTCGTGCACAGGAGAGGCTGGCATTTCCACAGGAAGGTCCGAGTCGGGTTGCAACCGCCAGCTACAACACCACGTTGGCTCTCGCCTACCCTCTAAGACAGCATGCGGGGCTTAGCCCAAGTTGTAAATGCCATTTATGATACCAATGATGTGTCCTAAAACTACTAATCTCTCTTGATTTCATGAGGGATTTCCTTATCTAATGCGTGTCACCTTTCTCCAATTTCCTTCTTCTACTGCTTGTGTCAAGGAAAATCTGAATGCAGCCGTGTACGTGGTGCGGTAATGTACTAGCTGAATCGGAAACATCAATTAACTACTTTAATGGGCTTTGCTCATCTGCTGTTCTTAGGCTTATTTCAGAATAGGCGCTCAGCTGTTTCTGTGTTGCTCCGCATTTCAGCAGAATGATTTACTGGTTATGGAGGGACCTCAAGGGAGCACTCGGGCTGAATTCTGGACAGAGCTGGAAAGGATTTATCCCTCTGCTCTATGTTGGCCTAGCAAACCACTCTGGAATACAACACTGTCCCTCAAGTGTCAAGCCCTTTGGGGAGCTGCAAGATGCATTAGTAAGGGTAATGCACGGCAGAGTGGCCTTTTTTCAAAGGTCCTGGCACAAATGTAGTACTTTCACAGCGCCCCACAACTTCCACCTGTGTATAGCATATTTGGCATACGGTCTTGGCCAAGTAGATTCATTATCTTTAAAATGTGTAAAACCATATAACTTGTAGGTTGTGCTAGCTGTTAATGCGTCAGCATTTATATACTGCTAACACCTCATATGTAAAGGTAATTTATTCCTCAATATTCAGGCCTGTTTAGAAAACGAGCAACCCACCTGTGTACTCAGATTATATTTGGAAATTATTGAATTGGCTTAATTGTTCATATGGGAATTCTAAGCATGAACCTACCGCTTGATTTTAAAAGGTAGGTCGGGGGTGGGGGGGGGGGGGTTGGCCTTCCAAGCTAGCTGTGTAGACGTTTCCCACAGGGCCCTGCTTGAATGGCTGTATTTTCCGGATTCTGCACCTCCTATTTTGTGTTCACCTGACGGTATAGATCCATGGAGGGAGGCTGGAGGACAATGTGAGAGTAGGGCTTACTGCTGTGGTGAAGCCTGGAGATGGCGTGGGCCCAATTGCGGAGACTGTTTTCCTGCGCCGAACCCTGCGCCAAACGTTGGTGACAGATTGATATCTCTTCTATGATGCCAAGGAGACAGTAATGACAATCTGGTGACAGACTAAGGTGCTCAGATGATGCCAGAAGTGCTCAGCCTAGCCCCTGATGTATCTATCTATCATTCCAAAGTTGACACACACAGACAACGGGATGCACGCACGCAAGCAAATTAACGAAGCACAGACAACGCACGCACGCCTGCTCCTATTGATATTATAGTATTTAAGTTTTGTGTAGCGCACTCAGCACGAGAGTGGGGAAAAATTCCTGAAATTAGCCCTCCCTAGGCAACCAGGTGAATCCTGCGTCGGTCTTGCGTGGAAAATATCATATAGTTTGAACTAGCGTCTTGTTGATTATTCGGGCCTGGGTGCATGGCTCGCCTGTCCAATTAAACTAGTGGTAGATGCTTTCCGTCCTGACCTGAATTTGGAGCTACTTGTGTGCGCTCACAAAAGTCAGAGCTGGAGTGCCTCGCAGCCTCCGCGCAGAGAAGATGGCTCTCATGCTACGGTGCTCCCTCCGCCCGAGACAACTTAATGACTGTTTCTGAAGCTGCTGGCCGCCCTTTCAATTAAGTAAATTTGCACCCTAAGTGTCCGAGAGGCCCCATGTACATACTGCTCACAGATTTACTTATTGATAAAAGATAAACTTCACCTGCCCTCTGTACTACATCATGAGCAGCAAAAGAGCCAGCCTTTCTCATAATCCATTGACTGTACTGCGAAATGACAACGCTTTTGATAATAGCTTTCACCAATATTCCTTTTCCTTTAGAGACCTAAAATGTGTTAACATTCTTGTTGGCTACAGAAGTAGTCACTAATTTAATTTAATGCGGTTCATTAAGACCAAGAATATAAGTAACTCAATTCAAATAATGTCATTAGAGGTAATAGAGCGCCTTCACAAAACATAAATTCAGGATGTGCTTTGCACAAAAATCTGACTAGCCTTGACGTATTAACCTTTGTAGCCTAAGTTGCTCCATCAGGCATTATCTAGGCCACATCATAGGGTACATATCATTGGAGTTAATAGTGTAAGTGGGTGGAGCCAATAGAGGATGTGGGTGGAGCTAGGAAAGTGGGTGGTGGCCTCCTACGAAAACATTTCAGCACCTGCACTTCTAATTTTACAAATTAAGCACTGGAAAAAACCAAAGTATTATTTGACTCTGGTGTTAAAATTACTATTATCTCCAATGAATTTTTCAACTCTAAATTTAAGGGAAAAGTTCTTCTTAAGAAAGCAGATATCATTCCATTGGCATATGGGGGAGAACCTATAAAGTTACATGGTTACTTTATGGGACTTATAGAATATAAGAATAGATTGGTATCTGGTAAAATATATGTCTCAAAGAAAGGGGATAGCATAATTTGCTTGAGACATCAAGGCGATATAGGTGTATTTAGATCCACATGCCAATCCACCAATACAACTGAGAGAAAGAGTTCAATCTGTTGATAAAAACAGCTAAGACAAATTTGTATCTGAACTAAAAATAGAGTTCCCAAATGTTTTTAAAGAAACTTTAGGATGTTTAAAGGGGTATCAACATAAAATTCAATTAAAATGTAATTCTGCTCCTGTAAGTTAAAAAGTTCGAAGTGTGCCTCTCTCTGTTAAAGAGGATATGAAGAAGGAAATTGAAAAATTAAAAGAATGTAGGATAATTGAAGAAGTTGAAGGATGTGAGTGCATGGCTCCGGTCGTCGCAGCACAAACACCTAATGGAGATCTTCATCTCTGCATTGATCTGAGACAGCTCAATAGATGTGTGGTTGTGGATAGATATCCTTTGCCCAATATTGCTGAGTTGTTGGTGTTATTGGATGGTGCAAAGAGATTCAGTACATTAGATCTCACTTCGGCATATCATCAGATTAGAGAAGGCATGTAGAGTTTATACATCTTTTATCATACCATTTGGCACATTTAGGTTTAAGAGGATGCCATTTGGATTGGTGTCTGCCTCATCGGGATTTCAACAAGTGATGGAAAAAGTATTTAAAGATGTTCCTGGTGTATGTATATACCAGGAAGACATACTAGTGTTTGCAAAAGATGAATTAGAACATGATTTAAGACTTAAAAATGTTTTGGAAAATCTTAGCAAACAGAACCTGACTATCAAAGCGGGAAAGTGTAAATTTAGATCAAGCTCAATCAAGTATCTTGGGCATAACATTTCAGGTGATGGTGTAAATCCCAATGTTATTGTGTTGCAGCCTTCCTTTTCCAAAAAAGCGCCGGGACACTCTTTTTGAGTAGCTGTGCGCTATACAAAAGAATAAATAACATAACATAACATAACATAACAACTCAGACTTGATTGACACAATCACAAAAATAAGTTTTCTCCTAAGAATAGGGCAGAATTTATGAAATTCTTAGGAATGATTGAGTACTGTGCAAAATTTGTGTGGGGATTCGCTGATTCAACAGTCAACATGAGACAATTGTTGCGCAAGGGGGAAGATTTTTTGTGGTCGAGTTTTTGTGAGAAATAATGTATTGCTATTAAGGAAAAACTGAGTCAAGCTCCTTCTTTAAAAAGCTTTAACCCTGCATATAAATCTATTTTGGTTACTGATGCAAGTGAAAAGGGGTTGGGAGCAGTGTTAAAACAGTGTGGTCCTAATGGGATGCAAACCATCATGTTTTTGTAAAGAAGTTTAGGGGATGCAGAAACGCGTTACTCTGTTGTTGAGAGAGAGGCTTTAGCAGTCTTTTGGGCTATAAGGAAACTTAAGAAATTTCTTTGGGGTTTAGACTTTGAAGTGCATACAGATCATAAACCTTTGATAGAGATGTTTAGCAAGAAAGGATTGGATTTGGTTTCTGGTAGGATAACCAAATGGATAATTGGATTACACGAATATAATTATGGGATCAAATATATTCCTGGAGTTGAGATTGGTGTTGCAGATGTACTATCACGTCTAGTCTCAATTGATCAAATGGATGAGGATGACCCTGATGTTGAGGAGGAGTTGGTATGTGTTGTGGATTATGATATTATATCAGAAAAAAGATGGTCTGAAGAATTGAGTAATGATAATGTACATTCAGCCAGATGCATTAAGCAGCCATTTTGCGATTCCTTATTAGCGAAAAATAAGGATTCGCTAATAAGGAATAGCAAAATGCTATGCATGAAGAAATCGCATAAAAAATAGCGATTTCTTAGAATTTCTTAATTGCGACTCGCAAATTGCGAGTCACAATTAAGGAATACCTCCCCATTCATTCCTATGGGCCTAGAGGCCCATAGGAATGAATAGGAAGACAATTACAATTTGCGAATCGCAATTAGCGATTCGCAAATTGAGATTGCGATTTCAAGAGTGCAGGGGTGTCCAAAGGACACAAACAAGATAAGAGTCTAGAGGGAAAGACAGAACTAGGACGCCCTCCTCTCAATACGTCATCAAACAATACAAGTCCTAGTTCTCGTGGTAATACTTGTTTATTGATCTGTAAACATCACTGGTTAAACATTAGTCACCCCAGGGAATCTCATAGTCTAGAGGATATCAAGATGTCTCAGTCTATTGCCCTTATAAAAAGCAACCTGGCTCTGATCTACACATTTAGAACAACACACAACCAACAATCACCTTGGAAGACAACAACAAAAATGTGTGAAGAGCGAGATGGCACCTCACGGGCGCACCACCAATGGGACCCCTGGCTGGTACTCACCAGGATGGCCCTGTTCTCATCATTGGTGCCATCAAGCTTTAACGGAAATGTGTCTCAAACCCAAAGTGAAAGGACAGTGAATGGTGCAGTGGACGAAACTTATATGTGACAAAAACATACAACATTAAACATTTAACATACAAGTTACCGTGCAACTAGGACAGTACATTTTACTCATTACTTTCTTTGTTGCAAGCACTAAACATATAACCATAAAAAAGGAGAGTGTGAATACTACCTATCGATTCACACCCTACTTACAGCCGACATGTTTCATTGCCTTGGTTTATATCAGGCAATTTCCTCAGGGCAATTCAATTTAAATGCCACTGCCAAAGACACTGTGCTTTGAGTGCTGTAATATAAACAAACATAAATGAGGTTACCTGCTGTCCACCTATATATTGTACATATAGACCATTATGCACTGTCAAACAGCCATGCTGTATTAGGTTATAATTACCCTTCATGCAGTCTTGCCTCTCATACCAGCCAAGAGGAATTTAAAATCAGGAAAATAGCCCCCACAGGTGAGCGTAATCCTATCTCCCTTCAGTTACTAGAGGAAAATGCCAAACAGACAGCGGTTATCTCATGCATCCTTATACCTTGTTCGTTGTACATCAAAATGACCCAACGGGTCCATAAGGCAGTTACCGGTGGAGAAAGGACGTTCGGCGTCTACTCAGCCCTCGAACGCCGACTGAATGTTCCCCGGTCTATTTAGATTCTTGAATGCCGGTTTTCGGGGATTCCGATTGGCTGCGAAAGTCAGGTGACTATCGCGGCCATCTGTACACGGTCCCGGACCCATATCGCGGCCATCTGTACAAGGTCCCGGACCCATAGAGAATGCCTAATTCTTGTGAAAAAGAGTGCGAAAGTATTCGGACTAAGCCATTTCAAGTGCCTAATTTACGCAAAATTGCACTCGATGTATTTTATAAAGGTTTGGCGATCTTATCGCGTCGATTTTCAGATTCAGGCACTAGTCCCCTTGTAAGTAATTTTATTATATGTGCCTGAACGTCTTAAAAGACAACACATTATCATTTATGGTGTCCGCGCATTGTGACATTTACATAGAGGTTATAGTTTTGAATGGTAGAGGCTCTATGTTCAGGCGCGGGAGTATTATATCGGCAGCGGCCATATTGGAAAGGTGTAAACAATGTATGTGTTAAGGATAGCGCTACTGGAGAGTGTGCTCTAATAGAGAGAAACTATCCATGTGTGCATGTATTTTTCGCCTAGGTCTCCATTTAAATAATATGTGAGGACCAGAGTTATTGATGAAATGTTTACATGTTCAAAGAGTGTTACCTCTACATGAATGGAGAAGGCACGGTATTATTACAGGAGGTATTGCTTCATAGCCCATAATCCAGGTAGCACTGTATAAACACACCAATGTACACAACACATCAATGGAGGACGAACAGAGTCAAAAGGGTCACCTATCCAGCTAGTTCATAGTCACTCCATTATATTCAGGCTAAAAAAGTGCTTTCTAAATGTGGGACAGTCGATAACAGATATGGGACAGTAAAATACTGCGCCAAAAGAGCATCCACACGTATATTTCAACGCAACTTGTTCCACTCCAAAAGTTCATTCAATCCCTTCTGTTCGCTCTGTTCTTGATATATCCATCGTGCTCCTTTGGTGATTAAGCGTCTTTCTACAGTTTGGGCATCGCCCATCACTCTCTCCAGTACCACCCACGTGAAGGAGTGTTTATTGCGGTGGCAATGTTGCACTAGTTTAGTGGTTAGTTTCCCAATCCTTATTGTGCTGACATGCTCCTGGATGCGGAGTTTGATCTTCTGTGTAGTGAGTCCAATATACTCCAACCCACATTCACATCTTAGTCTGTACACTACGTTGGTGGTGTTGCAGTTATTAAAGTGATTCAGTGACCAGTTCTTTCCAGATTTTAAAGTCACCATTGCAGTTTTTTCCGTCATGGGGCACACTGAGCAGTTACCGCATGGAAAGTGCCCTTTGGGGATGGTAGTAGTCTCTGTTTCCAGTCTTCCGTTCATCCTAGTGTGCACTAATTTATCTTTCAGGTTGTTAGCCCTTCGGAAAGCGAAACGTGGCGGAGGCATCTTGAAATCCGCTGTTGATAATAGAGACCAATGTTTTCTAATGGACTGGCGGATCTTAGTGGTCATAGGGTCATAGGTCATGACCACAGGTAGGCAGTCAATCTTCTCCTTTGTTTGCGACTCTAACAGCACCGATCTAGGTGTGTTCAGGGCTCTCTTTTTAGCCTGTTTGATAACCCTGCAAATTACCATGAAGTTGTACTTTGTGGTAGTGTGCGTGCCCTATTAGCGAATTCGCTATTTTTGAAACTTTCATGCAATGCATTTAAGGAATCTCAATTTGAGATTCCTTAAATGCAAACAATCGCAATTTAGCGAGTTCTCAGAATCTGCCCCTTTGCGACTGGTTTTTAGCTTGATGCATCTGGCTGCATGTGAGGTGATGTCTTCGGTTAAGAAAGGTTGGAATAATAGTAAAGAAAGTTCTGAATTGACAAAAGCATTTTGGATTATACGGAATGAACTGTCCGTAGAAAATGATTTATTGTTTCGTGGGACAAGATTGGTTCCACCAATTTCTCTCAGAAATAAATTGATTGATTTGGTGCAGGTTTCTCACTGAGGATAATCTAAAAGCAAAGAAAGGCTTTGCATGTCTTATTGGTGGCCTGGGATGGACAAAATGGTGTAGCATGTTATAAGAGATTGTATTGCTTGTAACCTTAGTGATAAGTCTAAATGCAAGCATGTACAGTCTATGGTTTTAAGAAGACCGCCTAGTAGACCCTGGCAGGATATAGCTCTTGATATAGTTGGTCCTGTACATGTCAGAGAGTCACAAATCTTCTTATTGGTGGTTATTGACATGTATTCAAAATGGCCAGAAGTTTTCTTTTTATTTGTGGTTGATTCTAATAGTGTAATTCAATGCTTAAGCAAATTATTTGCTAGTGAAGGATTTCCGGCTACAATTTTAACTGACAATGTGTTCAGCTCATTTCTAGGGATATGGAACAATGTTTGTCTTCTAGAGGGATATCTTATAAAACGTCTTCTCTTTACCATCCAGAGGCCAATGGCATGGTCGAGCGATTTAACAAAGTGATTAAAGAAACCATTGGATTGGCAAAAAACATGTCTCTGGACTGGAAAAAAAGTGTCATGGAGAAAGTAGAAGAATATATGTTAACTCCTCACGCAACAACGGGGAAAACTCCATTTTTATTATTTCGTGAGAGAGTACCTAATACGTGTGTGGAAACTTATTGGGTTAACAAATATGAATTGATAAGAGGGAAGGAGAGTATATGTGATAACAAGGAGGTACTTAGAAATGAGGAAGAAAAAACAAAACAAAGTAACACATATTTTGATGCTAAAAAAGTGGTTAAGAAAACTGAAGTGAAAATTGGTGATTGGGTTATGATTAAGCGCCCTGGAATGTTGGGTAGCTCAATATCTAAATTCATGAAACCTGTCAAGGTGATTACAATGTTTAATAATGCTATTCAAACACAAGACCATCACATCTGGAATTTGAATACAGTAGTTGTAATTGAAGGGAATTTGCAAGATGGCAAAAATGTGAAGTTATCAAAAAAGAAGGATACTTTTATCCAAACTAAATCTGATGTGGATAATTATTCCAAAACAATTAGGTCTTCTTCAAGATTGTCTAAACACCCTGGTTATCTTTCAGTTTTGTTTAATATATCTTGCAGGTAATCCTTGCTAGTTATTGTAAATTTGAGAAAGGGAGATGTGTGGTATTTCATATATTGTACTGTGTCTTTATTGTTATCTTGAAATAGAATCCTTACTATTTAATGATGAGGCTTTACATGAAAACATTCCATTAGCAGTCAGTTACTTTCTTGTCTGCTTGTTGATGGATGGGATCTTCTACTCTTGGATTAAACTACTTATTATGGCATTCCTGTGTCCTGGATTTATTGTACAGAATGCTTCAGTAACATGGTGCGAGTCCAAGACCAAAAACGAGGGGGCAAGTTCTGAATCCCATATAAAGGTATTCCTTGGACAGGAATGACAAGAAATGGGACCAGGATAATACTCAAAAGCAGCAGAAAAATGAATGATTGTATGCACATGCAAAACTCGAGCAGCCTTCTGTGAACCCTTGGACATGCATCTAGTTTCTCCACATGGCCTCTAAATCTCTCAGTATGCCACCAAACCGCCTGGCAGTGTTTTGCAGCCAGCAAAGTCTCAGCACTTGATTAAATGTCAATGGTGAGGAGCAGAAGATACTACATTGTAGTTCCATCAGGGTCCTTTCGGATGCAAATGTCAAACAAGACACACCACAGCAATACCTTAGCTATTTAGGTTGTGGGGGAGAAGATACTGGGCAGCCCCGTCAGCAGCTGATTGTGCCAGGGAGATGAATGTTGTAAATGTCAATACTGCTGCACCTTTGTTTATGAAAGGGCTTGCAAAACCGAATTTGTGTTAAAGTGTGAGACTTCAGCCTACCACCTTCTTCACCCTGCACCACTAAATGTTTGAAAAGTCCTACTGCCTTCTCCCCCAAGGCAAGGTCAGCATTAATTATTTTCCAAACAGCCATTCTAAAAATAAATTACAGATGGCACTGCTGTGGTGTCTCGCTCTAGCCTACGGCCGTCAACGGGATGACGCGTCACGCACGTAGCTAGAGCGTGAGACGCGCGCATGCGCAGAAGCAAGACTTTGAAGGCGCGAAGTGACTTTAACGGCAGTAGCGACCGGAGCTTGTCAAGGTTAGACGCTCGGCGCTCTATGGGAGTGTATCATTAATTCTTGTTGAATAAATGCACAAGGCAAAATCACCAAGGCTCAGTGTACTGTGTGGGGACCAGAGATCATCATTACAGTGGCGACGAGGACTGGGAGCACCCCACTGTCTCCACACTGCATCACTGGAGATCAGCGACCTGAGCACCAGACAGCAGATCCAGGCCAGTGATGACCCAGCACGTGTAGCAGTGCTCGTTCGACCCATAGAGCGTGGCAGCAGCAGCTAACCTGAACAGAGGGCTGGTGTGGGCACCTACCTTCAAGCAGTTTGGCAGTGGAACGGTCGCAGACCACCTAAGCAAGGTCAGTGCTGTCCCGGAGTGCAGGGGTCCCTAAGCCAGTACCCTGGCAGCAAAAGGAGACACCCAGAAGACAGAGGAGGGCGAGCATTCCCTCAGCCTCCCACAAGGTGCCACTAATAGCACACCAGGCAGCCCCAGAGGCCCAGGAGATTCCACAAGTGGGTTAGGATCCGCTAGTGCGCCAGGCAGCCCAAGAAATCAGCCAGAGGCACCCAGGATGGAGCCCAGAATGGCCAACCAAGCTTCCGCTCTGACGGCTCCCGTCCCCTTCCTACCCAGACCAGGTGAACCCCAAATGAAGTGGGAAGACTGGAGGGAGTACTTCAGAAACTATGTAGAAGCCTTGGAGGATGAGAATGGAGAGCCATACCCCAGTGCTCGGAAAAAGAGGCTGTTACTGCACAACCTGGGCCCAGAGGGGGTACGAGTGTTTGCGAACATTGTGCCTAAAGAACGGGCTGCAACTGAAGATGACGTCTTCAAGAATGCTTTGGAGGATCTAGACAACCACTTTCGTCCGGCAGTATGTGTATCCATTGACCGGTACAACTTCCAGCAAAGGAAACAGGAAGCGGGAGAATCGATAGATGACTATGTGGCGGCGTTGCGACGACTAGCCATCACTTGCAATTATGGGCAACTTCGAGAGGAGTATATCAAGGATCAGATTGTCATGCACACAACCAACAAGTCAGTCCAGGACAAACTGTGGGCGCAAAGTGAAGCCTCACTCAAAGACGTCATAGCCATGGTGAAGAAGGCAGAGTTGTCCAGGCGCTGTGCAGATGCCGCAAAAAGGGAAAGCGCGCATAAGCAGATGGTTAACAAAATCGACGAAGCCTCAGCGGCATACAAGCAAAAAGGACCCTCAGGAGAACAGAGGCAAGAATCAAGATGGCCAGGGAAGCAAACTTGGCCAGGACGACAAACCGCAGACAACAAGTTCGCATGCTACAGGTGCGGAAGCACGGCCCACTCAGCTCAGGACAAACGGTGCCCGGCGTTTCGCGCCAGATGCGCGTTCTGTGGCCTGGTCGGCCATTTTGAGAAGGTGTGCCGCAAGAAGGGGAAGAGGTCCATGGTTAAGTGCATAGAACCTACGCAGTCAGAAGCAGTGACGGAAGAAGATCTAGAGGATGAAGACTGGGTTCTGTGTGTAGAAGGTCAAGTGCTGGACGTAACTGGCAAACGCTCAGACAAGCCATGCATGGACATGTTCATCGGAGGGGTAAAGGTGCACATTGCGATTGACTCAGGATACCCTTGGACAATAGTACAGCGATCTGTTTGGGAGGAGGACTTTGTGCCCAAGTTAGGACCGAAGCTACACCCACCGGATATCCGTCCCATCTCCTATACCAGCAATGCCATCCCCATAGTGGGTTTCCGCCCCCTGAAGTTTGAATTCAGAGGTAGAACAGCCACCTGCAAGTTATATGTGGCGGAGAAGGGGCCCTCAGTGCTTGGTTGGAGAGACGCTGGAGACTTAGGGATCAAGTTAGATCCTGGTGGCAAAGAGCAGATCCTGCTAACGGAAGATGGCCAGTCACCTAAACGAGAAGAACTAAAACAAGCCTACCCAAATGTCTTTGGTGGCACAGTAGGAAAATTGGACAAGTTTGTACACAAGATACTACTCAAGGAAGGAGCCCGCCCGGTTTCGCACAAAGTCAGGAACATTCCCATCTCCATAAAAGAGGCTGTACAAATGGAACTCCAGAGATTGGAGCGACAAGGAATCATCGAGCCGATAGACAGTTCCGAATGGTTAGCCCCATTGGTCGTGGCCAAGAAACCAAATGGAAATGTCCGTCTATGTGTGGACTTACGCGAACTCAACAAGTGCCTGATAGTGGAAAAGTTTCCTCTTTGAAGGATTGAGGAAATGTTGGCGAGAACGAAAGGAGTTTCATGGTTTTCCACCATTGACCTCACATCGGCGTATCACCAAATCGACCTGCACCCAATGAGCAGGAAGTACACCTCGTTCATCACACCATTTGGGTGCTATCAGTTTCGCCGCATGCCCTTTGGTCAGGCCTCTGCGGCCGCCGTGTTCCAGAAACTTATGCATCGTCTGTTCAAAGACCTACCGGGAGTCCAATATTTTCAGGACGACATCCTAATAATGGGAACAAACCAGGAGGACCACGACAGCAAACTGACCAAAGTGCTCACAGTACTGCAAGACAAAGGTCTCACGGCAGAGTGGAGCAAATGCAAGATAGGAATGTCATCCGTCACATACCTAGGACACGAGATTGGGAGTCACGGCATATCACCCAAACGACAGAATGTGAGAGCCATCAATGATGCGAGAGCCCCTATCAACAAGGAAGAAGTTCGGTCGTTCCTCGGAATGGCCGAATACTACAGTAAATTTGTAAGACACTTTGCCACCAAGACGCATAAACTTCGCCAGCTCATCAGAGACAAATCAAAGTTTGAGTGGGAAGAGGAAGCGCAAAGGGAATTTGACAGACTGAAGAAAGACATCAGCGAAGCAGTGCCCTTACAGGGCTATGACCCTACAGGAAGCACCATCCTAACGACGGACGCCAGCGACAAAGGGTTAGGGGCAGTACTCGCTCAAGAAAGAGAAGATGGCACAGTGGAAACAATTAGTTTCGCATCTCGCGCCCTGTCCCCCACCGAACAGAAATATAGTGTCATCGAGAAAGAAATGCTGGCAGTCACATGGGCTATGGGAAAGTTTAGGCAATTCATCTTGGGCACCAGGTTCAAACTACAAACCGACCACAAGCCATTGGTCAAAGTTCTGACGTCGTCCGGTCACGATACAGCCACACCACGCATTGCCAAGATGACGCTCAAGTTGCTGGACTACACGTATGATGTGGAGTATCTACCAGGGACACAGAACAAAGTGGCAGACTATTTAAGTAGAGCTTCCGCCATGGAAGGCGCCCCTGTGACCTCACCGGACACGGACGAGATGGTAGCAGACATGGTCGACACGGAGACGACGATAAGCAAACAGGAATGGGCCGAGGCGTACATGCAGGACAGTGAGGTAGTAGAAGTCAAGCAATATCTCACCTCCGGTTGGCCTGACAAGAGGAACCTAAAAGCGGAATTGAGAAAATACTATGAGATTCGGGAAGAGTTGTCGTTAAGTGACTCAGGCATATTCCTGTACCGATGAGACAGAGTGATACCGCCAGAGACCATAATCCCAATACTGTTGAAACAACTTCACGAGGGGCACCTTGGCATCGTAAAGACGAAAATCAGAGTGAAACAGATGCACTGGTGGCCAGGCATGGACAGTCAGATGGAAAGGCAAGTAAGAGAATGTGTTCAGTGCCAAGGAGCGGATAAAATACTCAGGCCACTGAGGCCTGCGCTGGGAGAATTCGACCATCCCCAGAACCCGTGGGAGGATATTGCAGTGGACATCCTAGGACCGGTGCTCGACAACAGAGGCATTAACAAATACCTGTGCGTAGTCATAGACAAATACTCCAAATGGCCCGAGATAGATGTGCAGGAATCCATGGACACAGACACAGTACTAAAATTCCTCACCACACTGTTCTTGAGGGAAGGAATACCAAAGACTATACTGAGTGACAATGGACCACAGTTCGTCTCAGACAAATGGGTCAAGTACATGACAAGAAACGGAATAAAGTCAAAGCACACGGCAATCTATCATCCGGCATGTAATGGACAAGTGGAGCGGTTCAACCGAGTACTGATGGGGTCGATACAAGCCGCCATAATGCAAGGTAAAGATTGGGTAACCGAAGTCCAGAGCATGTTGTGGGCATACAGGATTACCCCGACAGTACTAGGGTACAGTCCTTTCCAGATCTTAAGGGGCCGTTTCCCCTTCACGAGAGACAATGTAGTGTGGAGAGAGAAAATCGGTGACCAGTAAATGGTCCCCGGCGGTGGTGCAGCACAATCTGGAAAAGGCTCAAAAGGTGTATGCTGCTCACTACAACAGACGGCGCAACACCAAAGAGGTCTTGCTGGAAAAGGGAGAGTGGGTCAGGGTCAAACTCCCTACTATTCAAAAGAAAGGTGAAAGCAAGTACAGTCAACCCTTACAAGTTAGAGAAGTGCGTGGTAGAGCAGCCTTACTAAGCGATGGGAAAGTGTGGTCCCAAGACCGCATGGCAAGAGTCAACAGGATCATGAAATGGCCGGCGGTCAAGGCTGAAGAGCCGCTCTGCGGAGGAGAAGTGGAAATACAAATAGTTGAAAGTATCAAGGAGGAAGAGCCTGCGGAAGGGCATGATGAAGGGAATGAAGAATCACAAACACCAGCGGAGGCAGGAAACAACAAAGTCCCGACTGGAGACATAGAGAGCAGCGACCAGGTGGACACTAGGAGTCTCTCCGATGGGGGCAACAGTGAAGAACACAACCGGGTAAGGCGCACCCGCAGGGGGAGGACAGTAACCCTGCCTTCCCGTTTCAGAGACTACGACATGAGTGGACATTGAGTAAGACTCTAGCAATTTGTTATTGTTTGGATTAAAAAGGGGGGAGATATGTGGTGTTGCGCTCTAGCCTACGGCCGTCAACGCGATGACGCGTCACGCACGTAGCTAGAGCGTGAGACGCGCGCATGCGCAGAAGCAAGACTTTGAAGGCGCGAAGTGAGTTTAACGGCAGTAGCGACCGGAGCTTGTCAAGGTTAGACGCTGGGCGCTCTATGGGAGTGTATCATTAATTCTTGTTGAATAAATGCACAAGGCAAAATCACCAAGGCTCAGTGTACTGTGTGGGGACCAGAGATCATCATTACAACTGCAAAGAGCTGTTCTGTGCTTAATTTAAATTAGCATTGTATGAGCTCGCTGCAGGGGAACCCTGAAACCTGTTTTCTGGCTTATTGTGTTCAGCGCTGTTTACATTTCCTCGCTGTGATGTTTTCCCAGGTCATCTTGCAATCAAACAATATAGGCTGCCACTTCTGCTGTTTGAAAGTCTACAGTTTAAACACATCACATGGCACGGTTGCACTGGGATGCACTACACATTGGTTGTTCCAAAGTGCTGCTCTTAGACCTGTCCTGTCACTGTAGCTACATGACCCCTTTTCATGTTTGACAGCCTAAGGCACTCATGTTTTACCCAACATGACTTTGCATTGTCACGGAGGCACTAACACAAAGGGCACACGGTCCCTCAAGACGCTAAACTCTTGTCTCAGAAAAACGTTTGTCCTGGATTCAGCCACAATCACAATCAGAGAAGACTAGCAAATGCACCAAGGAACTGTGTGGAAGATTCCTTGCTATGTTACAGGAACAGCTGAAACCTATTGTTAAATGCCCGGACCATATAGAGAATCATTTGGCCGGCCTGTCTAAACAACAAATAAATATTACTAGTGGAAATTACCCCTCCCACAGTCACAATGATTATATTTGCAAGTGTCCAGGGAACAATACTTCTTCAGAAACAGCAGCATGGAATGCAAGAGAATTTAACGAAATCATAATGATACGTAGAGTTATGATACGTAGAGTTGGCTGGGTGGGGGTCGCAAGCAAAAAAAAAACATAGAGGGAAACTGTATTTTGGGAGAAATATATCTAGAATGAATGGGGAGGGCCATCATGTCGGCTCTAGGATTGTTACACTCACTTGGGGGTATTTTTATAAGCCAAAGGCGAGTCCAGTGCCCCCTTTTATATGCAGATAACCTCATTCTAAACCACTACTGAATGCAGGAATAGATTTGTGGTCTTATCTGATCTCACTGATATCGATTGATGGGGGGGAGGACAAAAGGCTATGAACAAAGAAGCAGTGCCTAATCAGCCACTGTCTATACCACGACCCAGTGCCTTCATTTCTCAAAATGCCACAGATAATCCGCATGCTCCGCTTTTGAAAATATTAAACTGGAATGGTCTCCGCTCTAAGATCCATTTTCTGTATTGGCAACTCTTTGTAAGAAGCTATGATATTTAGCTGTTTCAGAAAAGCTAGGGTTTTCAGCATATGTCACTATGTCACAGCCAGTGTTTCAGGGTGCCGGCTGTACTGTCTCAATTTAGCCATGCATCTAGAGGCCTATCTGCTTACTGGTGGACACGCTATGCCTTGGGAGCCCCCAGCAAGGATTTCAGGTTGTACATTTTATGGAGGATTTGAATTTCTATTTGGTTAATTGTTATAACAAGGATTTTATTAAGATTACCAACACAATATTCCCTGTCTTATTTGATACATTGACTCATTGATAGACAAGATTACTGATACGGGGTTCATGCGCATCTTTGCCTAACAGGTAATGTTAACGCAAGGTTGGCCCAGAACCCTAAATTAACCCATGATAAGAGCATAGTAGAGGATGCTGGCCTGAGAGGCAGGGAGTTAGCGGCCTACTACGCATCACATGATTTGAATAATGCAATGAAAGGGGCTGGTGATTCTGGGCTGCCTAGCGTCAGGGGTAGAGGTAGCTCCTCTGTAATAGATGTTATCCTTATTTCTAGCAGGCTAATTGAAATATTCCATCATGAGATAATCATCTCTTCAAATATTGGTGAGCACAACCCTATTGAAGTAGCACTGTTAGTAACGTCAAGGTTAAAATTTAAAGTGGACAAGGGGATCAGCAAACTGCAGCAGTCCACAGATAATCTTAGATTGATATGGAAACTCCTGTTGCTGAGATTCTGCACATACACAGAACTATGCATATGCAAACAGGACCTCAGTGTATAGGGGTTGTACCTTCCTACCACCTTAGTATCCAAAACCGAATAGCTATAGTGTCTCATTCATTCTCCTACATAATCACGAAGCTACAAATGATTAGACAACCCAGAACACAACACTCCCGGCTCTCTCAGGAATCGCAGTAGCAAGACTTACCCTTTCGCTCACTCACTCGTACTTGTCCACAATAAGAATGGTCAGAGTCACGGTTATAGTTCAAAATGTTTATTTTAACTATTGTGCTCTATAATGCAGTACACGAGCCACTACCAGCAGCAAAATGCATAAACCTAAAACAGTTAGCATTGTTACAGTTCCATAGAATAGACAGCGGAAAAAGGACTGTAAGGCCTAACCACCATCCCCTTGGTAAGTTGAAGTTTATAATATGAAGGAAGATCTCTGGGCTTTGTCAGCATACCTTAGTGCCTAGATAGAAGTTTTACATCATAGGAACAGCATAGCTGTTCTCCCTGGAAAGGTCCCTCTCCAAGTGTGTGTTTGAACAAAATGCATCCCTGTAATATCAGCGCATCACAGGGAGAGAACGCAGAAAGCAGAGAGTTCTCATGTGAAAGGCACAAACAGAGCCTTGTAAAATAATGTAGTAATGTGCACAAAAGGAGCATCATGGTAGCAGAGCTCATGCTAACATAATAATGCACCCTCCCCTTGGTAAGGTCATAGTATACAGACAAAAGACCAAAACAAAGTTCAAAGTCAAGCAGAGTTCAGAAGCGCCTGAAAGAACCAGATTGGAAAAATTAAAAAAAAATCTAAAAATTGTATGTTGTTTCAAATTTTGTCATTGCAAGGAAACCGTGAAGGAGGTGGAAAATCCATCAAAGTATGTAAACTTAAGAATGCAATTTGTTCCAAAATGCTATCCCTATCGTAAGTAGAAAAAGTATGCTATCCAGTCAAGTAGGCCGAAGGAACAGACGTGCTACTCATAATCAGATGCTTTCAAGGGAATTTCCGGGCAACTAGCGAGATATTGGATGAAACACCATAGCAAGAGGTTCTGCGCAGCCGCACAGATATTCCACTCAGCCAAGACTCCAAGTGCAGTTGCACAAGCCTTACGGACAATCCCAGAACAGGTCTTCTCATGGTCACTAAGGGACCCATTAACTGATCATAATCTGGGTCTGAACATGACGTATTGCAGAGGCATAAATCCAAAGCCCAATAGAAGGGGCATCGCTGACAGAAGAACACAGGTTGTATGCAAGTGAATTTGGTGAAGCAAAAAGTTATTCCATAACTCACTCTAAGCGTTGCTAATGGCAAGCATCCAAAAAGTTGTTGCATTCGGTCACTGTACAGTTGCAATTGGCCTTGCCTGTGCATTGCCACCAGATGAGCAGCCATTGCTTAGCAGGAGCAGAAGGATCAGGATTCCACCAGCTAGCGCCAGTAACAAAGGGAACCTTTTAAAGGCGCTAGAAAAAATAGAATGAATAGAAGCCGGTATTACTCCAAATATCGTCTGAATAGAAGTCACAAGTCTGGATCCCACAAGTTAAAAAAAATTAGCATGGTCAATGGTATCAGCACGTTAAATATTTGATATATAAGCTCCCCAGAGTGAAGTGGGAGGTTCATATTCAGAAGTGATTGAATCTCGCAAGATGTTCTAGCTACCTCCAGTTCGAAGTTCTCTCGAGCCGAAGTGAGAGGCACTTCTTGTTGTAACAACAGCACTTTTAGTCTGCTGATTTTTTTATCTGTTTTCAATGTAGGAATGGAAGGCCAAATGGAACTATCTACGTTCCCATGGGGCGCAGAAAAAGCACATTGCTACAACAAGTGACCCTTTGTGAAACTGTTACAGGGATCCTGGACGCAAACCACAGCAATCGTGGTTATTCAAAATAAGATAACTGCAGTTAGTAAGCAATGTAAAAGTGGGAATTATTGCTGGTACGAATGTTCCTTTAAAAAAACAAGCACGTTTAGGCGTGGATACATTACAAGCGCCGTGCAACTTAAAGTGTTTACAAACTAGGGAATGTCCTACTGTGAAATCTCAGTCCTCCATTGTTAGAAAGACCTCCTTATCCTCCAGTTGACATCTGTGAGAGAACGATAGAGACTATAATTCATGAAGAAACCCACTAACCAGGGGTTTAAAGCGGCCAATTCGGAAATGTTTCATGCAAGATTTAAATTGAAACAGCGAAAATGGGAGAGCTATAACCCCAATGAATTAACTATAAAGCTGAGTCCGTCTCCGCCATGGAGAACGGCAAGTGTTCTAATCGTTCAATGTGTAATAGCGTTGTATGTAGCATCTTTCATGGACATAAATCTCTGTTTATCAGTTAGATTAAATGCCTGCCAAAAACAATGCAGAAGCGTTCAAATAATCCCCAGTGACTTTTCCCATTTTGAGAGTCTGTAAGGTCCATGCAAACTTCATCACTGATCGTAATTAATTTTGACCATGATATAACACAGATACATACTTCTGAACAGATGAAATAATATTATCCAAGATATAGATGAGTGAAGACAGTGTGTTGATGCCATTGTCGACCACTGCAAGTACTTTTTCTAAATTTGCTTTATCAATTTGGCGCAGACGAAGCTCTGCTTCAATCTGCGAAAGTTTCCATACTTCATTGTAAGCTGCATAGATAAATTGTTTTGTTCTAGGAATCCTACAACCTAACATAAAATCAACTAAATTGATGTTGTTCAACATGAGTGACAAGTGTTGTTTCACTGACGACAAAGTGGAGTGTTCCAACCATTGTTGGCACAATTTACCCACCGTGTATGTGGTGACCGAATTTGTATGTGGAAAACGAGGATCCGGTCTAGTCTATGTGAAACTAGGCGTCATATTATAAAAATGCAGTTGATAAGCATTTTAATTAGTTTGCCACACTAACCACCTGGACAGGTCAATATGAGAGACATTGAAAGTGTCATTTTGAAAAAAAGCTTGCAATACATCGATTGTATATTTCGACTGGGCATGCCAATCGTCGTATTCTACTAAAGATGGGATTGAAGGGATATTCAAGTTTTTGGCAGTTGCCAAACCAAAGAAAGTAATTTGGGTCTGTCAGGAACTCAATTGCTAGCACCCTTACCACTTCTGTTCCAAGAAAGTCTACTCTGCACCTCAGGCTGAGAAGATTGCGTCCTGATCTGTGGCTCCTGTTTAACAGATTGCTCCTGTTGATTGCGCAAGCCGGCTCCAACTTCATCCAAGATGGCGGCTTCCGTCAATTCAATGCAACACGCTCTAGTCGTCTGGAGGAAGGCTCGAGCTCAAGCCAATCTGCAGCGCGAGCGCTTGGTGAGCCGCGTACTTCAACTGAAGAATTCCGCAATGACAGCTGCGTTACTCAGCTGTTCTTGTGAAGAGACTAGATTCCTGTCGGAATTCTCCCCTAAAATTCTCCGTAGTTTTTGTAGGGTGTGCACACGGGAACTTGTTTTCCCCAGACTAGAGGCCATGCATTTTTTCTATGACTTCCCTCATTTCCTATTCCCCCTTGAAAAAACTCTTGAGTTCAAATGTTGTAGACGCGCTGAGTGAAGCGGACGTCTAATTGTTTTCAGCCAGAGTTCCTGAGTCAGAATTCCGAGTAAGAGACTTCATCAACTTCAGTAGAACCAATACTGTTTCCAGTCAGCGCTCATCACAGTGATTCCAGAGAGAGCATCAGAGTACACTACGAAACCAAGTAAGACGGAGACTTCTTGTTTATGGGTACTGAAGAGAGAAGAGATACTTATAAATGATATAGACTTTTTCCACAATAGTCCGAGAGTCAGAGTTATCACCTTTCTGAATATTGGAGCCTATTAAGACAACTGAGAAGAGCGCCATAGTTCTTCAGCCTTTCTAGAGATAAGGCTTAGTGCTGCGTCCTTCAGGTATGAAAAGCAGTTCCCTATGAGAGTTAGAGTTGGGTTAGAGGTAAGATCAATGACATAATAGTTTCCTTATCCATTCCAGGTTGTAAAATTAAGAACCACAGCACTACAGGAACACTAACTACACAACTATCAAGATAGAGGCTAAACTGTGAATCTAGAAAACAGAGGAGAAAACGAAGCACAGATGATTTAGAATAGAGAAGGTGGCAACTCTTGTGTTTGCAGGCAGTCTCCCTTTCTTTTTCCATTCCCCTTGCCCCCCCCTGTGGGTGTTTAGCCAGAATATTTCTATCTTGATAACTGCGCTCGGGATTTGGGACTTGTCATCTGCTTCTGTGGAAGAAATCTGGCACCAAGGTAAGAATCCTGACAGATTGAAGTGCCACTTTATTACATCCAAGCAGGATGGCAGAAGGGCTAGATCTTAACGCTTTAGCAGTCCTAGTTCAAAACATGCAGGGATAACTAACGCTTGCTTTGGAAGAGAATAAAGAACTAAAAGAGAGTATGAAAAGATCCCAAGTAGAGAACCAACAACTAAAATTAAATGCCCTAACTTCGAGTTCCTCTGTTCAGGCAAGAGGACCAGAAAGAAAGGAGTTTCTTAGTCTAAATTCTGAAGTAACTACACAAGTTGTACGCTCCATTTCCCCTGTAATTCCTTTAGCCCATTCTGAACGCTTCAATGGAGACCCTCAAAAAGCTCAAATATTCCTGACCCAATGTTCGTTGCATTTTCTTTGTAGGCCGGTCATTTTTGCCGATGAGCAGTCTAAAACAGCTTTTGTATTGTCTTACTTGAGTGGTGATGCAGCATCCTGGTCGCTGCCAATTGTCTCCCGCAACAACCCAATGTTATATAACTTTGAGGATTTTAAGAAGGAATTTCTCTGGATTTTCGACCATCGAGCTATTTCACAGGCCACAGATAACGAGTTACTCGACTTGAAGCAGGGAAATCGAGATTTAATTTCTTACTTGTCCCAATTCAATAAGTTAATAGTTGAAATGGAGTGGCCGGAAAAAAAAGAGTTGCAATCTTCTATAGGAGATTAAGAGATGAGTTGAAGGACGCACTAGCGCAAATTCCCGACAGACCTACTGAAGTTTCTAAGTTGATCGATTTAGTATTGCAAATAGACCGAATGTTTTACAAGAAAAAATCTGAACTGAGGCGAGAGTTTAAACCATTTCCTCCCCGATTCGATCGGAGTAAGACTGAATCCAACAAGAGCTTGATGTGCGAGCCGCAGAAGAACCTATGCAAATAGGTAGTGTTCGAGGACCTCTTTCCAAGGAGGAAAAGGAGAAAAGAAGATCTGGGAATTTATGTTTGTAATGCGGACAATCTGGGCATTTTGTAAGGGAATGTCCTAAAAAACCCAAGACAAATTATCCGTTAAAAGAGAAGTCCCATCAGTGAAGGGAGTTGCCTTGATGGAAAACCCACCCAGGTCGACTCTTGAACCCTAACATCTGGCTAATACCTTACAGTCTGCATCCCCACATCTTACTGTATCATTTGATCTAAAATTTGGAGTTAAGGAATTTAAGGACACTCCAGTGATGATTGATTCTGGGGCAACCGGAAATTTTTGCGACATACAATATGCCAAAATATTAGGGATAAGTTTTGTTCAAAAGAAGTTTGCAGAACCAATCCATGCAGTTGACGGTACTAATTCGACCTCCGGTCCAATCACAGATGAAATCGAAATTGTAGAGCTAAAACATGGTCAAGGACATCTCAAAAATATTTCTTTCAACCTCATAGATGTCCCTCAATTCCAGCTAATCTTAGGCTTACCATGGCTCATGGAACACAACCCAGAGATAAATTGGGGGTCTATGACTGTGAAGCTCAATTCCAGTTACTGTCAAAGACACTGTTATGACTCTCTGAATGAGCGTGGCGAGATATCCCTGGCAAAATCTTTAGCCATTAAACCAGCTGTAATTGGAGCCATCAAAACTGTGACCATTCCCCAGGAGTATGACGATTTGAAGGCAGTGTTCGATAAGTCTAAGGCACAATAACTTCCCCCACAATGGCCTTACGACTGCAAGATCAAACTGGAGATGGGAGCAAATCTGCCCTGTAGCAGGATCTACGTGCTTACAGAAAAGAAAAATCAGTTCTTGAAAAAATACCTGGACCAATATTTGTCCAGCGGTTTCATCCGTCCTTCCCAATCACCAGTTTCCTCTCCTTTGTTCTTCGTTCCTAAGAAGAACAGGGAAGAGTTAAGAACGTGCATCAACTATAAGGCATTGAACCAGGTCACTGTCAAGAACAGGTACCCCCTCCCTCTCATTTCTGTGCTCCTCGATTAAGTGAAGGAGGCCAAGATTTTCACTAAATTAGATCTTTGTGGAGCTTGCCATTTGATTTGAGTTGCAGAAGGAGATGAGTGAAAGACAGCCTTCCAGACCAGATTCGGATTATTGGAATACCATTTGATGCCGTACGGCCTATGCAATGCGCCAGCCGCATTTCAACATTTTGTAAACATCATGCAAAGGGAATTTCTGGATCGCACAGCAGTGGTCTACGTAGATGACATCTTAATTTTCTCCAGGAATCATCAAGAGCATGTACAGCATGTCAGAGAAATTCTTCAGCGACTCTTGGAAAATAACTTATACGTGAAACTCGAGAAATGAGCTTTTCATGTAAACAAAGTTGAGTTCTTAGGATTTGCATGGATGCCGCTAGGATTCAAGCAATTTTGGATTGGCCCTCCCCTAAGAACGTGAAAGAAGTACAAAGCTTCCTCGGCTTTGCCAACGTTTATCGACGTTTCATAAAAGAATTTTCTAAACAAGTGAATCCCATTACCAGACTTCTGAAAAAAGGGGTGATCTTACAATGGTCCAGTGATGCTGAGGCAGTCTTTAAATTTCTCAAAGATTCCTTTACTTCAGCACCAATTTTTCTTCACCCAGATATAGAAGAACCTTTCTATGTTGAAGCAGACGCCTCGGAAATAGCCATGGAAGGTGTATTATCTCAAAGACACAAGGAGACTGGAAAACTTCACCCTGTGGCATTTAGATCTAGAAAGTTGACTCCTCCTGAAATAAATTACTCAATCGCGGATAAGGAGCTGCTTGCTGTGAAGGATGCCTTTTTAGAATGGTGACATTATCTGTTGGGAGCCCGTCACATGGTCACTGTGTTCACAGACCATAAAAACCTACAATTTCTGAAGTCAGCCAAAACACTTACAGCCCGACAACTGAGATGGTCACTCTTCTTTGCTGATTACAATTTCACGATCACTTATCATCCTGGATCGGTTAATGGGAAGGCTGATGCATTGTCTAGATTGGGAACAATTCCTAAACTCGAGGAGTCCAAGAAACAATCGATAATACCAACAGAAAAAGTTCATATGTGCCTTGCAATTTTCGGAAATAAAAGAAAAGATTCGGAAATCGATGTCAAAAGAAGAAATCCAGAAGTGGGCTCAGGAAGATTATGAGAGAGCTGTTATTGATGATCTCCCGTATGTCAAAGAAACCTTATATCTACCCACAGAGGAAATACGAGAGTCTACACTACAAGCCTGCCATGACGATCCTTTATCTGGGCACAAGGGAGTCTTTAAAACTACTGAATTGTTAAAGAGATATGTTTGGTGCACAGCTATGGGCCCTCAAGTGAGACAATACATCCGCTCTTGTGAGAAAGGCATTAGCGGAAAAGGCAATAGACAGGCCTCAGAGGGAGAACTACAGCCCCTCCCCACAGCACCATACCCATGGCACACTATCACCGTGGACCTAATTGTAGAATTGCCAAGCAGTCAAGTTTACAAAACCATTTTGTTTTTCTTGGATACGTTCTCCAAGATGAGTCACTTTATTCCATTTAAAAAAATCCCCACGATCCCTCAATTGGCACAGTTGTTCATTCAACACATAGTCAGAGCTCATGGAATTCTAATGGTTGTGATTTCCAACCGAGGGCCTCAGTTTGTTTCTCGGTTTTGGAGAGCCTTCATGCAGCAGTTGGGAACAGATTCACGATTCTCCGCAAGCTATCACCCAGAAACACATGGCCAGACGGAGAGGGTGAATCAAGAAATTGAACAGTACCTCCGTCTGTACCTTCTGGATCAAGATGAGGAATGGCTAGATCTCATCTGGGCAGAGGAATTTGCATACAACAATGCAGTTCACGCTTCCACAGGATTTTCCCCATTCTACTTGAATACAGGCAGGCATCCAAACATTATTTTAGGTAGGTCAAATGACAAGGTACAGGCCGTTGAAGACCTCAGTGAGAGAATACAAGAAACATATCAGTCAGTCAAAAAACACTTGACACAAGCTAAAGATTCTTATAAAAGATACGCAGATCTAATGAGAAGGCCAAATCCAAAGTATTCAAGAAGAGATTTAGTCTGGCTTTCCACTAAACACTTACACCTCAAAGGAAACAAAAAATTTCAACCTAGATTTTTGGGCCCCTTCAAAATAAACAAGATTGTTAATACTGTCACAGTGATACTCTCCCTTCCTTCCCAAAAGAAAAAACATCCTTTCTTTCATATGTCATTGTTAAAAAAGAGCCCAGCTAATGTAATATTAATCTCTCCACCGAATCTAGTTACCATAAATTCACACTCTGAATATGAAGTCAAAAGAAATCTGGACTCATAGATTAAGAGAGGTAAACTGTATTATTTAATTGACTGGAAGGGTTATGGCCCAGAAGAAAGATCTTGGGAGCCCTCTGAAACTGTTCACGCTTCCAGATTAGTGAACCAATTTCATGACACATTTCCTAACAAGCCAAAACTGGTAGGGCATTCCTTGGAGGGAGGTACTGTCAGGAACTCAATTGCTAGCACCCTTACCACTTCCATTCCAAGAAAGTCTACTCGGCACCTCAGGCTGAGAAGGTTGCGTCCTTATCTGTGGCTCCTGTTTAACAGATTGCTCCTGTTGATTGCGCAAGCCGGCTCAAACTTCATCCAAGATGGCGGCCGCCGTCTATTCAATGTGACACGCTCTAGTCTTCAGGAGAAAGGCTCGAGCTCATGCCAATCTGCTGCGCGAGCACCCGGTGAGCCGCGCACTTCAACTGAAGAATTCCGCGATGACAGACGTGTCTCTCAGCTGTTCCTGTGAAGAGACGAGATTCCTGTCAGAATTCTCCTCTAAAATTCTCTGTAGATTTTGTAGGGTGTGCACACGGGGAACTTATTTTCCCCAGACTAGAGCCCACGCATTTTTTCTGTGACTTCCCTTATTTCCTTTTCCCCCTTAAAAAAACTCTTGAGTTCAAATGTTGTGAACGCTCTGAGTTAAGCAGACGTCGAATAGTTTTCAGCCAGTGTTCCTGTGTGAGAATTCCGATTAAGAGACTTCATCAAGTTCAGAGAACCAATACTGTTTCCAGTCAGCCCTCATCACCGTGATTCCAGAGAGAGCATCCGAGTACACTACGAAACCAAGTAAGACAGAGACTTCTTGTTTATAGGTACTGCAGACGGAAGAGATACTTATAAATGATATAGACTTTTTCCACAATAGTCCGAGAGTCAGAGTTATCACCTTTCTGAATATTGGAGCCTATTAAGACTACTGAGAAGAGCGCCATAGTTCTTCAGCCTTTCTAGAGATAAGGCTTAGTGCTGCGTACTTCAGGTATGAAAAGCAGTTCCCTATGAGAGTTAGAGTTGGGTTATATTTAAGATCAATGACATAATAGTTTCCTTATCCATTCCAGGTTGTAAAACTTAGACCCACAGCACTACAGGAACACTAACAACTCAACTATCAAGAGAGAGGTTAAACTGTGAATACATCAGGTAGAATTTGTTCAATATGGGTAAAGAGAGGGAGCCCAAGTATAGGGAGGATTTAGAATTGTAAGGTTGTTTGTTTCCCCCTTCTGCAGGTCAGCCAGATCCTTTCTGAATCTAGAAAACAGAGGAGAAAACAAAGTACAGAAGATTCAGAATAGAGAAGGTGGTAGCTTCTGTGTTCGCAGGCAGTCTCTCTTTCTTTTCCCATTCCCCCCCCTCCCCCCCATGGGTGTCGAGTCAGAATAATTCTGTCTCGATAACTGTGCTGGGGATTTGGGACTTGTCATCTGCTTCTGTGGAAGAAATCTGGCACCAAGGTAAGAATCCTGGCAGGTGCACTGTATCATTTAAAAAATAATATCTGAGTCGGGATTAGGCAGGCATGATGTAATGCTTCAATTCCCTCAACCTGCATGGCCTTAGTGCCCCAAACTGATTTCAAGTCAATGGTATTTTCCCAGTGATCATAACCCTGTGCGGCCAATTCAGTTGTAAAGGAATTGGAATAGATTAATTTAGTAAGGGTAACAATAAATTTGGGCTGTGATGACAATGAAATAGGATTCAGGATTGAACGTGTTATAATCGGTGAAATAGGTGAACTTATCCCTAGGGGTTTTAGAACTCCCCTGTATGGAAGTTGAACAATGTACCCATTGGGTGTAATTAAAAATAGGTCTTAATGTTGTTATTTTGTTTAAGAAATGATGCCCATAGTGTTGATAACAGAATAAATCATCACAATTAGCAGAATTAAAATACAAATCTTCCTCATCAAAAGCAGCATAATACTTTAAATCAAAAAAAACAATGAATGTACTGCTTGTACATCCCAAACAATGAGGGGCTAGAATTCAATTGACAAAGTTCACAGCAGAGCGTTCTGGCAAATAAAGACCATTTATTAGCAAGAAAAATACTGTTACAAATCCAATTTACATGAAGGGGAAAATCAGGATAAGTACAAACCAGATGTAGGTCCAGGGTGGGACCAGGTAAATCTTTGTGAATCAATAGATATAAATGCTTATTTTTGTTGGTGGATGTGCCAAAGTGGAAGTAGAGGAAGAAAAGTTATAGGAGAAGCTTGCACAGTCCCCAAAATAACCGCTTGCACTCATGTTCATCAAAGGTGGTAAGGCAGTATCAGCTTGATGTTGTCGAGGACTGGTCGGTACCTAACTTATGGACTCATTCGTAGGGTAAGTTTACTCGACTTCGTCATTGGATGAGGATGGTGGCAGGACAGGCAAAAGGTCAATAGTAGTGTCCATCTAACACTCAGTGATACCTGGATTACTTGAAGAGGATCAATTCACCAGATTCAAAGAGACAGCGTTGAATGAAACTGCAGGAGTTACAGTATTCAGAATCGGCCCGATAGTGTGACTTGACATTGGCCAGTGAAATGTATCTGTTTTCTTTGCGACCAGGCAAAGGTGGTAGAATTAGTGTACGAGTACCCTTCAATCGAAGTACTGGAACTCGTGTATGAAAAGATGGACTAAATTATTTTTTGTTCTCCAGCTTTTCTCGTACCAGATCCCCAATCTAAGGCAAACAGCCGGCGACCAGAATCAGCAGTGCCGCATCATTGGTAGAGCGTAAATGTTCAGTTGCTTAGCTGTCCCTGTTCTTTTGTAGGTCCTGTAACATAGTAGAATGATTATCTACATCAAATGTTGCGGCAAACGCCACAACGTCTAGACCATCAAGGTCTTGCACAAACATTTTAATGCCAAAGAGCATTTTGTATGGGGTCTGCCCACCCAGAGATCTTTGTGGGAGATTATTAAGTGCACGTTGAACCCCATAGAAATAGGCAAGCAAGTTCCTGCCAGTACCTAAGACCCTAGCTGTCAAACATTGCTTTGAGTCACATTTCATTTGCTCCACTATAGAACTGCCCTCAGGACTGTTTGGAGACGAAAACATCACCAGCACCCCCATCGACTTCATTGAGTCCTTGTAAGCCTTAGATGGCGGATGCTGGACCTTAGTCAGAATGGAAGGTGCCATAGGCAAAAGTCCCGACAAAGACACGCAAATCTCTAATGACATTTTGAGTGTCAGCACTGTGTTGTGGCCAAACCCAGAGGGATCTAAGGCACAAATCAACTGCAACAAAAATATAATTATATGCAGTATCTGAAGTCAACAGACTGCAGTGATCAAGATATATACAGCTGAATTGCTGATTTGATATAAATAGCTGTGTCTGTGGTGGACGTGAAAATGTAGACAGTTTGATTTGTTGACAAATGTCACAAGAAAGCACATAACTACGAGTTTGTTTGTACAAACCGCGCCACCAATAATGTTGTGTAGAATAGACACTGTCGCAGACACTCCAGCGTGTTTGGAAACCATGCCTTCATGAGCTGCTATGATCAAAGGAAGTCTGCGCTCCATGTTGGGAATCAGCCAATCCCCAACTGCTAGAATTGAAGCATAAGGAACTTGTTCTGGGGAAAAATGATAAGAATATTTTGAAGCGAAGCCTCGTGAATAAGCAATTCTATCCGTCCTAGCAGCTATAGCTGCCAAAATGTCAATATCTATCTTAGTCATGTACCTTGTAACTGCTGCAATGGAACACGTGGCTACTGCAGATTTGTCTGCCTCGTCAGCCAAAGAATTACCAACAGCATGTGCTCCCACATGCTGAGGCAAGAGTGTGAATAACCTTAGTGAGTGGCAGACGTTTTTAAGTCCGCCATACTAACCCATAGCATTTTATGCTTTATTGCGCGCCCCTTAGAGTCCCAATAATCATTTTGAGACCAAAAGAACAAGTTGTCATTAAAATACTGGACTCAGTAGTAGGAATCACACACATTAAGAGTATTCACATTAGGATTGGCAAACTCAGGAGCTAGAAAAACAGCATGCCGCTCCGCCAATTGCGCCGTACAGTCCCAGAGGTGCCTGTGTATGCACTATGGAGGACTTAAATTCACCATTTACAATGGAACCAGCAACAATAGCCCAAGCCACGGAATAAGCGTGTTTGGACCCGATGGCCGGTTTGAGCCGAGCCGTCAGTGTAGAGGATACCTTTGTACTCATCCAAAGGAAGCAAAGACAACGGAGGAGGATGAACATGTTCATATTGTAAAAATTCCTGTGTCTCAAGAGCAGGATCAAAGATAAACGAACATCAACCAATGTCAAAGAAGTAGCTATTGAATCCAAAGGGGATGTCAAGCCTTTGGGACCGATTCTCAAAAGTAATCTGAGACAAAATCCTAACTTTACGACTTTCGGTATATTCACAAAAGGCATTTAGGAATAGTAAAGTTAGGATTCCTAAATTTACTACTGCTAACTACCTTTTGTGAATACCGAAAGTAGTCAAGTTAGGATTTTTCTCAGTTTAGTAGTAGTAAAGTTAGGTAAGCTAACTTTACTACTACTAATTGCCTCAAAGCGCATTTCCGCTGCTATGTACAGATGCAATTTGTATGCTATAGGTACTGTGTCACCTTTGTTGAACGTTAGGTATGTGAAACCCACCGTCCCTGCTACAATACGTATGACCAGGCTCATAGAAATATCACGTGTCAACAAGAAGTTAGTCTCTAGCAGATCAGACGGCAAAGAACGCAGAATAGAGGTATGTTCTGGTAACCAGCAGGGGGAAGCAAATGTAGGTTGTATCAACGCATAGAGCGGTTTGATATGCTGGGTTAATCGGGATTGTATGTTCTCCTGAAATTCAAAAATCTCAGCAAAGCCTGAAGCTGTTTCATTGTAAATGGAGGTTGCAGTTGTGCACATTTCTCCAGACAGTGAGGGCTAACCCCCTACCTTCATTGTTGAGCTTGTAGCCCAAAAGGAACACCGCAAAGCAAGCAATGTGTGATTTTGCTAAATTTAATTTGTATCCATAGTCGGCGAACGATAATACAATTCTGTTGTCTCCGACTAGATGTGGCATCAGCTCGTCAAGATAAATATCATCAATGTACAAGAATACATCTGACACTGCTGGGGGGGGGCCGTAGTCATCTGCAGGGGTGCAGGGTGGGGGGTTGGGGGAGGGGATCTTTCGTTTTTATTTTTTGTTTCTATGGCCTTTTTTCTCTTCTCTTTCTTTGTCTTTTTCTTTTCTGGGTCAGTGCAGTGGGTTTCCTTTGGTATCAATCCCTGCTTTTTCATCTGTGCCTCAATTTTCGTGGTGTTTTTTGGGTCTTAGGGCAGGTAACTGCAGGCGCGAATTTACCGTAATATTCCTTCACATCCTGACCTCTTGTTTCAGCGCCATTGGTTTGATCGATTACTGTTTATTGTCGATACGTTTACTATTCTGCCTGCCACTTTCGCTGCTGGGAAATTGTTTGGCACCTGATCCTTCCATCTTATATTATAAAATGAAAACCTTTTATATCCTGTTTTTCTAATTGTGCTGTTCAGTGGCCAAGAGTACGCTAGCATGGAGATTCTGCTCCCCGAGGTGCTGCATGTGAATAAAATTGCTCTCTGTTAATCTAACTGCTTAGCAGCCGGCCCCCGGGGTTGTAGGCCATACTTGTATTTGGTTTAAATGTCAATAAAGGTTTTAAAAAAAAAAAGAATACATCTGAGTCTATGCTGTGTAATAAAGACACAACATGTGCAGCAAAAGCCTGTTCTTATACCCCATAGGCAAGCGTGTACATTTTCCTGATTTCCGATGGCTATAAATGCTCTTAGGAACCAATTTGTGACTATAGAAACCATTGGATATATCCTGTGTTGTCTTAAATTTTTAGTAAATATGTTGTTTACTAGCTCAGAACTGTGGGTGTTCTGTACCGCAAATGTACAACAATGACTATTCAAATTTCAATAATCTAAAACAATGCGATATGAACTGTCCGGTTTTGATACCGGAAAAAGAGGATTATTCATAGGAGATATACAGAATTCAATTACACCTTGTTATTCGAATTCAGTCAGAATGTCACAAACAGGAGCTTTAGCCTCCCGCTTGATTGGATATTGTGATTGTGTCTTTGGCATAGACCGTATTGGAATCTCATGTGCCGGTGAATCTCTATCCCAGCCAACTTGATTACGGTACACCGCCGGGGCAAGGGCCAAAGCCCGCTCAGCTGCAAAAGCCTTTGCAATGCTCCTCAGGGACACATGGTGAAAAACGCTGAAGTATTACATCCTCCCCTCTAGAAGCGGCCACAGCAAATGGTGAAGGCCAATCCGCCTCCCCCAACAAAATGTCATAAGAGGAAGTCAGATTTTCCCCAAAAAGCGCTGTAATTATACGCTGTATATCACCCTCAATTTGGAAGACTACTTCATACAGTCTATCAGGGGGAGCAACATAGGTATCAGCCGTTTCTACTGTAATAAATGTATCAGTTGCTTTCACCTCCAGACAGGGACGCAGTGCCTCCCGCACTATGGTAACCCCTGCCACGCTGTTTAGCAAAGTCACCGCCCATGTCCAATATAGAAGCCATGTTCTCACCGTCTGAGGCACACTTCGCTATTAAAGTGGCAACTTTTGTCTTCTGATGCAGGGGTCTAAAATGAGGCAGATCCACGTGTTTGGCTTTAACGTCAAACTGTCAATGTTGATCCCGTCCCTGTTCTGTGGTCAAACCTTTGCCAAGATCCTGGCGTTCCCCACCACCGACTTGAGAGACTGATGTGTCCTGTAAAGAACGAGCAGAGCGCTGATTAGGGACTTGACATCTATCAGGAATCTTAATTTTCACTCAGTCGCGCAAGTCATAAGTACGCTCAGAAGACTCAGGTGTCGGTGAACCAGCCCGCAAACCCTGCTTCTGTTGTTCCTGTCCCTGTTTTTTATTTCTCCAGTTCTTTTTTGGAAAAGAACATATACCCATCCATATCAGCCTGGGCCTTTTGTTGTGTATGAGCTTGAGTTTGCGGTTGAGTACAAAGCTTAATACCCAGACTATTGCGCCCTAAGGTCTTATAAGCTTTTGCAATAATCTTTGGCAATTCGCGTTGTTTGTCTGAGTCTTCCACAGTCTCCAAGCATTGCACCATTTGTAAGCTCACAGAATCACCCTTAACATTAGTAGGGATCATATCGCAAACAGTTTCGAACCCACCCACAGTCTCATTCCCATCTTCATTCTGACCACGTTTTATCACGGAAGGGAGAACGGTCAGTGAGGGGGTGCCAAAAAACATTGAATAAATATACAGCTGCAAACACTCTACCACAAGTGTTACAATAAACTAATTCGGGAACTAGGCCTTTAGGCAAACTCATGATCAGGATCCTGTGTTCCTACACAGGTGTGGTATTTGGAAAAACAGCTTCGAGCAAGCTAATAAGGAAGCTCATCCTAATTTTGCGGACGCTCGCCCATCACAGAATTAATCATTAATGGACTGATTATTACACCACGAGGTGTTGGTGGTTGTGCAGCAACACCAGGGTGGTCCCACCTGGATGTTGCACAACATGAACTGAATAACAGCTCTACGTATCACTATTAACAAAGTATGCAAGACGTGTAGCTCTGCGACTGTAGCAGTGAGACAATTTGGGTGTGGGGTATACTGAGCCAAATTGGGCCACGTGGCCCCATCTATTGATAAGGGGCCTAAACGGACTAGTGTTATTCAGTGTGAAAGGGTGCCATTAAACCATACTGCATGTTGCCATGCTATTAGCAGAACTTCAAGAGATATATAAGGTCTATAATTCTGAGGTAGGGCAATGGCAGTATATTCGTGAAACAAATTATCTGTTCCCTCGACCGCCGGAAAGGTGACCCAAGACTAAAACACCTCGAAGCGGTGAGCTACATCTGCCTCAACGGCAGAAATGAGCGTAACATCAGCATTAGGGACCCCATACTGAGTCAAATAAGCCTTGACTGGTGCACGGTTAGGCGGGCAATGGCAACCGCCATAATCAATAGTAGAATAACAACTTGTCAGCGCAACAATGGGTAAAAAGAGAAAAAAAGACCTTTTAAAATTCAAGCTTGAAAAACCTATAAAATATCACAAATTAGGAGGCTACACCATAACAACCATCTCCGGACACAGAAATGAGGGGTTTGTGGACAAGCACAAGCACTACTCAGGAGTCTCGCAGATAATAACCAGATCAAACGTTGATGTTGCCATGTTGCAGGGATTCTGCACAATCACAGAACCATGCGCAGAAAAACAGGACCTCAGTGTATAGGGTTGTGCTTTCATACCATCTTAGTACCCAAAATAGACCAGCTAAAATGTCTCATTCGTTTTCCTACATAATCACAAAGCTACAAATGATTAGACAACCCAGAACAAAACACTCTTGGCTCTCTCAGTAATCGTGGTAGCAAGTTTTACCCTTTAGCTCACTCACTCGTACTTGTCCACGCTAAGAATGGTCAGAGTCACGGTTATGGTTCAAAATGTTTGTTTTAACTATTGTGCTCTATAATACAGTATATGAGCCACCACCAGCAGCAAAATCCATAAACCTAAAACAAGCATATAACCTGCAATTTATTTACAATAAACGTCTACATTCATCCAGCAGCAGCAGAGAAACAACAGTGCGTGAAGAAACTAGAACAACTGGTTACTGCTATTAAATACAAACACACAAAGTCTCATTTTCTGCTAACTGGAGATTTTAACTTGCATTTGTTAGAGAATCTCTATCGAAACATGGCAGAAAATATGGCTTATATCCAGAGGAGGATTCCCATACAAATCACATGACTGAAAAGACTAGACTCTCTGGGATGCTCCCTTCTTGCAGCCTTTGAGGCATTGCCAATGCGAGCACTGAATGGTAGCAGGGGCGTAACAAACACCCCCGCAGCCCCCACAGTGGGGGGGGGGGGGGGGCACTCTCTTCAGTAAATGAAGGGGGCCCCGGGCCCCTCAGCACTTCAGAGAGCTGTGAGAGAGGCTTGCGCTGAAGCAAGCCTCTCTCCCTCTAAAGCAGGTGCAGGCTGTCTGCATCCTGCTCCGAGCCCCTCGCCCCCTCCCTCTGACTGAAGAGAAACAAAGTAACAAGTTGCAATGTTTCTCTTCAGTCAGAGCAAGGAGGCCCGGAAAGAGAATGGGGTGGGTGGGGGCCCAGAGCAGGAGGCAGCACAGAGCAATTAGGACGCAGAACAAGTCATGAGGTCAGGTCTACCTAGTTGTGAGAGGGGAAATGGAGATGGTGTTCTTCAGACAGGTTTTGAAGGCACATACCACACTCATGACAAGAGTATGGATGAAAATATGCATGTTATTCATGAACTGGTTGCCATTTCCTAAGGAAGAATGGGCAGACGGGTAACACGCTGTCCCACACACTTGCAAGACTATGTTTTGAATTAATGGTTTCAAGATCCTATCTTCTCAATGTTGTCAAATGTTGTAGTACTATTTCACAACTTTGGTTGTCATGTAACACCACACCTTTAGCTGCAGCTATCCACTGTGAAGTATTTTAAACAATAGCTTGATTCCTATAGGAAATCTTTGGGTTGGATATTTTCGAGCTTTCTGGTGAGGGTGGTGTGGAAAGTTTGTATTCTTTAGTGAATTTGCCTCTATAACATCAGTATATTGTTTCTCTGAATTTAAACTGTGAGAAAGGTGGAGTATGTCTTGAGTTGGTATACCCTCTGGGAGTGGGGGCCCTCAGAGTCAGACTGTCAGCATTCTCACGGGCAAAGGTCATATGAGAAGGGATGAGGCAGCAAAATGGTGCCCTCAGGTAAGCACTCTTGTTAGAACACACCATGTGGGGGTCCGCAGGGGGGTTCGAAAGGGGGGGCCGAGAGTGGTGCAAGGCAAAGGGGAGAAGGGTGTAAGGTAGAGAGGAGATGAGTGCAAGGCAGAGAGGAGAAGTGTGCAAGGCAGAGAGGAGATGGGTTCCAGGTCTTGTGAGAAGGGTGCAAGGGGGAGGGGAGAAGGGTGCAAGGGGGAGAGAAGAAGGGTGCAAGGCAAAGAGGAGATGGGTGCAAGGCGGAGGGGAGAAGGGTGCAAGGGGGAGGGGAGAAGGGTGCAAGGTAGAGAGGAGATGGGTGCAAGGCAGAGAGCAGATGGGTGCAAGGCGGAGGGTAGAAGGATGCAAGGCGGAGGGGAGAAGGGTGCAAGGTGGAGGGGAGAAGAGTGCAAGGCGGAGGGGAGAAGGGTGCACGGCGGACAGGAGATGGGTGCAAGGCAGAGGGGAAAAGGGTGCAAGGTAGAGAGGAGAAGGGTGCATGGCAGAGGGGAGAAGAGTGCAGGGCGGAGAGGAGATGGGTGCAAGGTGGAGAGGGGATGGTGCAAGGCAGAGGGGAGAAGGGTGTAAGGCAGAGAGGAGAAGGGTGCAAAGCAGAGGGGAGAAGGGTGCAAGGCAGAGGGGAGAAGGGGAGAAGGGTGGAAGGCAGAGGGGAGCAGGGTGCAAGGCAGAGGGGAGCAGGGAGCAAGGCAGAGGGGAGAAGGGTGTAAGGCAGCGGGGAGAAGGGCACAAGGTGGAGGGGAGAAGGGTGCAAGGCAGAGGAGAGAAGGGTGCAAGCCAGAGAAGAGAAGAGTGCAAGGGGAGGGGAGAAGGGTGCAAGGCAGATGGGAGAAGGGTGCAAGGCAGATGGGAGAAGGGTGCAAGGTAGAGAGGAGATGGTGCAAGGCAGAGGGGAGAAGGGTGTAAGGCAGATAGGAGAAGGGTGCAAAGCGGAGGGGAGAAGGGTGCAAGGCGGAGGGGAGAAGGGTGCAAGGCAGAGGGGAGCAGGGTGCAAGGCAGAGGGGAGATGGGTGCAAGGTGGAGAGGAGATGGTGCAAGGCAGAGGGGAGAAGGGTGTAAGGCAGAGAGGAGAAGGGTGCAAAGCAGAGGGGAGAAGGGTGCAAGGCGGAGGGGAGAAGGGGAGAAGGGTGCAAGGCAGAGGGGAGCTGGGTGCAAGGCACAGGGGAGCAGGGAGCAAGGCAGAGGGGAGAAGGGTGCAAGGCAGTGGGGAGAAGGGCACAAGGGGGAGGGGAGAAGGGTGCAAGGTAGAGGAGAGAAGGGTGCAAGGTAGAGAGGAGAAGGGTGCAAGGCAGAGGAGAGAAGAGTGCAAGGGGAGGGGAGAAGGGTGCAAGGCAGATGGGAGAAGGGTGCAAGGCAGATGGGAGAAGGGTGCATGGCAGAGGGGAGAAGGGTGCATGGCAGAGGGGAGAAGAGTGCAAGGGGAGGGGAGAAGGGTACATGGCAGAGGGGAGAAGGGTGCATGGCAGAGGGGAGAAGGGTGCATGGCAGAGGGGAGAAGAGTGCAAGGTAGAAAAGAGTTTAAGGCGGAGGGGGAGAAGGGTGCAAGGGGAAGGAGGAGAAGGGTAAAAGGCAGAGGGGAGAAGGGTGCATGGCAGAGGGGAGAAGGGTACAAGGCAGTGGGGAGAAGGGTGCTTGGCAGAGGGGAGAAGAGTGCATGGCAGAGGGGAGAAGAGTGCAAGGGGAGGGGAAAAGGGTACAAGGCAGATGGGAGAAGGGTGCAAGGCAGATGGGAGAAGGGTGCAAGGTAGAGAGGAGAAGGGTGCAAGGCAGAGGGGAGAAGAGTGCCAGGGGAGGGGAGAAGGGTACAAGGCAGAGGGGAGAAGGGTGCATGGCATTGGGGGGAATGGTACAAGGCAGAGGGGGGAATGGTGCAAGGTAGAAAAGAGTTTAAGGCGGAGGGGGAGAAGGGTGCAAGGGGAAGGAGGAGAAGGGTGCAATGGGGAGGGCGAGAAGGGTGCAAGGCAGAGGGGAGAAGGGTGCAAGGGGGGTGGTGATGAAGTTAAAAATGTGCCCCCCCTCCGAAATATTTCTGCGTACGCCCATGGCAACACACACTACTTTGTGAGAGATAGTGGGAGAGAGAGTGGAGTGAGAGAGAGTTGAGAGAGAGTGGAGAGAGAGAGTGGAGAGAGATAGAGTGTAGAGAGAGTGGAGAGAGAGAGTGGAGAGAGATAGAGTGTAGAGAGAGCGGAGAAAGACAGTGGAGGGAGAGAGAGAGTAGAGAAAGAGGGTGGAGAGAGACAGTGGAGAGAGAGACAGTGGAGAGAGAGTGGAGAGTGAGTGGAGAAAGAGAGTGTAGGGAGACAGTGGAGAGAGAGTGGAGAGAGTGGAGAGGGAGAGAGTAGAAAGAGAGAGAGTAGAGAGAGAGTGGAGAAAGAGACAGTGGAGAGATAGTGGCAAGAGAGTAGAGAGAGAGTGGAGGGAGAGAGTGTGGAGAGAGTAGAAAGAGAGTGGAGAGAGAGAGTGGAGGGAGAGAGAGAGTGAATAGAGAGTGGAGAGAGAGTGGAGAGATAGAGTGGAGGGAGACAGTGGAGAGAGAGAATAGAGAGTGGAGAGAGAGTGGAGGGAGACAGTGGAGAGAGAGTGGAGAGAGAGAGAGGGAGAGTGAGAGAGTGGAGAGAGAATAGAGAGAGAGAAAGTGGAGAGAGAGACAGTGGAGAGACAGTGGAGAGATAGTGGAGAGAGAGTGGAGAGATAGAGAGTAGAGATAGAGTTGACAGAGTTGAGAGAGAAAATGGAGAGAGAGAGAGAGAGTGGAGAGAGAATAGAGACTGACTGACTCAGAGACTGAAGACTGACTGACTCAGAGACTGACTGGCTGAGAAACTGAGAGAGAGAGAGAGAGAGAGACTGACTGAGAGAGAGAGAGAGAGACTGACTGACTGACAGAAAGAGAGAGAGACTGGCAGACTGACTGACTGACAGACTGACTGACTGAGAGAGACTGACTGACTGAGAGACTGAATGACAGAGAGAGAGAGAGGGAGACTGACTGACTGAGAGAGAGAGACTGACTCACTGAGAGAGAGACTGTGATGGAATTGGGGTCACGGTGTGTATGAAGCTATGCAAAGCCTCTTAAGATTGCTATTGTCTACTAATAAAAATGTATTAATAACATTTGCTCTTTGTAATTACATCTGCTTTTGAAATACTGCATTGTCGCATTGTCTAATGTTTTAAAACGGAAATGAAAAGGAGTAGTGGATGCACTTTTGTCAAAACTGAACGATGAGTGCGCCCGATGTTATATATCATGATAGGAGTCTGCATCAGGAAACCCACCTAGAATTGGGCAAACTTCCCCGGCCTACTGATGGCATGGACCCTGTAATGAATGAACCACCACCTATGATAGCCTGCTGGCAGACTAAGCCCAACCTTAGACTCCACCATCCAGTGTTACTTATAACGACTGGATTAGTTACAGTGGTGTAACAATAGCCCCGCATCCCCCGCAGTATGGCGGGTCGCTGGCCTGAGAGCTCTAGACTGGCATGGAGGATGGGAGGGGGCCCCCTCCATGTACTTTGCAGGGGGGCCCCCTCAAGTTTCGTTACGCCACTGAATGGTAGTTTCACAGAATTTCAACCTATAAGCACTACGCATTATTGCCCAAAGAGGTCAACAGTGTTGGATTACACCTTCTTTTACATTCCCTCTTCACAGCATTCAAACTTATTCCATCCAGCTGCTCTGTGAAAGTGACCATATGTCTCAGGTTTGGGGATTTTGTACTGCAATAAACACCAACTTATCATTAACAGTGATAGGGACAAATGATTTGCAATACATCTGGAGACAGATTAAATGGAGCTCGGAAGCCTCTATAAAGTATGATAATTGGAAAACATCATCAGCTGACCGGGGGAGGCCATAATAGATACCGTTAGTGATTGAGAAAGGCTAGCACAAATGCTACTCGCTTCTTTGGTCAGCAACAAACCAGGCCCGACACCTTAAAATTCACAGACACCAAACCCTGGCATACAAAGAAGCTGAGGATGTTAAAAAGAACACTGAATAAGAAGTGTTGTTTACTCAAAACACAAGCAAACCTGAACTTAATTGCTGAGGTCAAATCCTTGTGCACTGTTCTTGGCTTGCAGGCACAAAAATGCACGACGATTCTGGATGGTCATAAATAGGCTGAACAGTGGTTCATCTCTCCCTGCTACAAATGGGAACAATATCACCGCAGAAAAATTGAAAAAGCATGTTACCATGCTATACAAAGCTTCTCCCATAAAGTCCAATGAAGTGCCAGCCTCAAGTGAAAAAAACCTTGCACATTTCAGGCCAACTTCAACTGTGGCCATAAGCCATCAATATGCAACAACTTTTGACGCTGGCATAATTGCAACATTAATTCGAAGAAGTAGAGGAGACAGTGCGCCAGGCCCGAATGCTGACTGTCTTTCTGCCGACATGTTACACTGCGATCAAGATTGCGCATGAACGTACAGCATTCTGCAGACATTCATTTGTATGCACATACACTATGTTCCAAGAAATAGTACTGGAAATTATATCCTTAACTACAGCATATCATCTACAGCAGCAACCTTCAATTCATTCTTTGGTACTAGGCTGCCTTTGCCAGTCTCTACAAGTTAGCAGTAGTGACCATATCTCAAGTATACGGTACTGATACTTTTTTTAAGAGTCCTTTCTTCCAGCCATAATTCGACTCGTTCTGAAGATGGTCTGATGGACTACAGCTGAACAGACCGAAACGTCGACCTCATCTTCTATTCCTCAAAAAAGTTTGTTATCCTGGAGCAATATGTACTCTCATTGAGAGATTTTTTGCTTTTGATTTAATTGGAATAGATGTTTAGTCATACATTGTTAGGTTAATTTGATTTGACTTCTTTTCATGACTAGTTGCTGATTGTTTTATTCATTTATACTCCAATCTCAATTTAAATATAAAATAAGATATATTTCTCAAATTACTAGGTTTTCACATGTTTTTTCATATTCAGATATCATTTTTGCTTGATGTTGTCTAATGACACTTTGGTGTTTGTTCCGGTAGGACAAACCCCCTGATTTATTTTTGAATAAGAAAAAGATTGTTGCAAATCAAATCCCTTGCAGGCTCCTTTCACCATAAACATTATTGCCCAAGCCTACAAGGGTAAATTGGGTCTCCCAAACTACTGATCGAATGGCATCAATTTACAAACATGACATCGATTTTTGGCCAGGTATATTGGAAAATGTATTCAAGAGATGTATAGTGCAGCATACAGTGCCTACGTCTTGGCAAAGCTCAATTCTCCATCTCATATACAAAAGAGGCCCCATCTCCCTCCCAGACAGTTACAGACATATTGCACGGCTGGATATTGAGGCACAATACTCGAGGATATACAAGACAAGGCAATGTGTGATGTGTGTGATGTGATGGGGTTTTTATAAAGCGCAGATTGCACTCCAAGGAGCATCTTTACGCTATAGAAGAGATCTAATGACCCTGGTAGTTATGGAGAGAAAGGGGTATCTAGACTAGGTTTTTACATTGCTGTTCAGAGAGAGTGAAGATCCAGGTTTTGAGAGCCTTTCTGAAAATTGTTTCTGTGGGGATTTGACGGAGATGAGAGGGAAGAAGGTTCCAGGCCTTGGAGCCTAGTACCGCCAGGGATTTTCCTCCTTTCGTTAAACAACATGCTCTCCCTCTCCCTCAACCAAACTGGGTTTAGAACGCAGGCTGGCACCACAGACAATCTGGTGGCCATTAGGATGCTTGCACCTAGAAAAAACACAGAAAAAGGAAGAGCTGATTTGATGCTTCATAGACTACAGTAAAGCTTTTAACCGAGTCAACTGTCGCCTACTGTGGTCCAAAAAAACAATATTGATATTTTTGGTCACAAAAAGAAAAACAATATCAATGGCATCTTCACAACCATCACCTGACCATTGCGAACCAATACAAATACCAGGGCTGCTGGTTAGAGAATAAAGGAGGTCACTTATTGCACTTGAACTCACTAAAACCAAAAAGGTGCTTTCGGAACAATCTTTAAGAGCACAAACAAGTTCTCTTTTGAGGTACTGCTGAACATAGTCTCTGCCAAACTAATGCCAAAATTGTCATATGGGTCAGAGGCCTACCCGGGAAAACTGGGGCCTTTCTGAAACAGGGCACAGAGAGCAGTGTTCAGGTCTTTATTTCAATTACCAGGCAATACCTTGCCAGCTCAAATTAGGATGGAATATGCATTACAGGATCAACTGCTCGTACAGATGGCCAGCATAACAAAATACCTGCATTCCACAAGGTCTGCTGAGAAAAAACCATTGAAACATCTTATCTGGCTGGAAGTTGCGTGCTCTGACAGTGCAACTCATTCAAACGCCTGATCACATGTCCTCGCCAAAGCATTGGTGCAAACTCGCTCAAGGGAGCTGTGGAACTTAACATAATCACACCTTCAGCTTAAAACAGCCCTGAACAGAAAGGTAAAAATTACATATGTTAAATCTGATCAAAGAGCATTTGCTAGAAGAGAACATGCCTACTTGGTCCTTAGCAGCTATAACAGAAAAGGTCCACAGAAATATATCAAAGAAACATTCTCCTCCTGTTATAAAATGAAATTCCTGCAGCTTTGGCTGGGCTCGTTTGCGTCCTTAGACCTGTTGCCACCATGGGCGGTTAAATCAGAGTCGAAAATATTGTGCTGTCTATTCCAGGAGTCAATAACTCACTTGCTCTGTTTATGCCCTACACTCCTGAAAGACCGCAGAAGATTGCTTCAGCTCCTATGGGGTAAGGTGGGGACACAACATTACCAAAACAACAGTTTATGGACAGAATGCAGAACAATGTCATACCTTCACCCCAGTACAGAGATCTGGGCCTAAATCCATTGTTTTTTTGCCCACCATGCCATTCCAGTTTGAACCCAGCCATATGCAAATCAGTCTTGACCCTGTGCCCATGGGAACAGTCCAGCCCGAACTGCCAAGCCAGGTCCTCCCTGGACTGGAAACAAGCATCCTAGGACCGGTTTCAGGCTTTCAGCCCCATTTTTTTCCGGATTTCACTCAGTTGGTTCACAGGCAACGTCAGAGTTTTCTTGCCGTGAAGAAAAGATTGAGAGACAAAGGGTTAAAATATGCAATGCTGTTCCCAGGAGAGGGAAAAATGCAAATAATTGTTTGTTGATTTGTCATGTCCCAATATTTGTTGTATATATTTATTTGAATTCGGGATGGAGGGCTAGTGTTTGTGGGCGGGGTGAAGAGGTGGGCGGGTCTGTGCCCTCCATTGAATTTCTACCTCTATTTAGTTGTAGATTAGTATAGATTGTTTGGGGCGACAGGCACACTGCTAGTTGGGGATGCGCGTAAGCGATATGCAGGGGTGCAGGGTGGGGGGTGGGTAGAGGGGGGGCTGAAGACTATCCTGAAATGTGGCATGACAACCTTTCAGTTTTTGGTTTCATTTTTGTGTCATCGATTGTCATACTGTTGGCGATTCATTCTTGTATTTTTTGGTTTGAGTTTATGGTTAATGGAATCAATGTAATGTATCTTAGAGGGCGTGGCTTGAACGCCTGGAGGAGATGGCGGCGTGAGCTGGGAGCTCCACGCCTAATCCCCCAATTTATCCTGAAAAACAGTGCAGAGACCTTCGCAAACACGTTCCTCTGCTTGCCACTAGCTGGGAGTCTCATGGAGGCACCCTCGTGTGGGTTGAAGAGCACCCGCCTGTAAAACACCGGCCCGGGCGGTGTCCTTGCAGATCCTGAGGGTGGAGACATAGGACCATGGCGGCCATTGCCGGGTAGGACGACTGATACGGCTGAGCCCTGCCGACTCGCGACGCTCCCAGAGTCAATCCCTTTGGCGCTGCAGAAACGGACGCTGGGCGTGTGGCCGGGGGAGCACTGGATCCAGCGGGAAGAGTGGCCCTGCATCGGCCTGCCCTCTTGCCCTGACACCAAGAACAGTGTCCTGCAAAATGGCGGCGAACGGCGAGCTCCGGTAGGAAGCGGAGAGTGCGGTGGCTAGCGCATTGAGGAGAGCCTGAGCGCCTTGGCAGCGATTGAGCACCAGGGATGACCCTTGGGCTCCGGAGGGGGGAATCCTCGTTCTGATGATTGCGGGTGCACGCAGGAGCAACGGTGCACGAGGCGGGTGAGACAGTGCAGCACCGGAGCGAGAGCAGCCTGATTAGCCCCACGAGGGGAAAGACCCCCGCTGCATGCACAGCCCGAGCAGGCTGTTCACCCTGCACTTGTTTACTACTGCCGACACACACGGTGTAGAAGATCCGGCCTGACGATTGAGGCCCTGCACTGGGAGGCGTCTATCCAGGGCTGAGGTGGACCAGAGCCGTGCTCTAATCACACTACAGTGTGCAAAGTGAGGGAAGCAACGGACTGGCGCCCAAAGACAGTGGTGGCCTGTGGAAGAGATGTTGATGAGACCTAGCGGGCTCAAGCCCTGAGGACGGCCCTAGACCACGAACTAGGGCGCACTGGCAACCGGGTGTGGCGACTAGACGCTGCTGAAATTCAGAGGAGCCCAGATCTACCCTGGCTAGGAGCGCCGCACGGACCTAACCCAAGGGGCTAACAAGAAGTGCAACACCTGACCGCGATTTAGGCCGACCCGCAGCGGGAAACCACGAGGACTCGGGCACAGTTGAAAGGAGGCACACGAACAGCGGCGGGTGAAGCTCGGGTACTGCACACAGAAGGGGACACTTGAGCTGGCAGGCCCCACGAGCCCGGACGCAACTGGTACTGCAGCCCCTCCCGATCCCATGATAGGTGAGCCACTAGACCGAAAGGGGCCTTTGCTGCGAACCACCACATCCCCTAAGGCCACGGACGCACCCCTTACACGGCGGAGCGTAACGACAAGCACAGCTGAATCATGGGGAAGACCAAGGGGAAGTCGGACGGAGCTGAGCACTTGGAAGCACAGGAGGGTTTCACCCGGGGCCTTCGGACCTGCAACAACTCCAAGACTGCATTCTGGAAGCTATCGTGGCAACGAGAGACACTGTACAGCAGGATATCGCGCAGGTAGCAATAGGCCTGGGGCTCCTGCGCGCGGACCATGACAAACTAAAAGACAGGATCAAGAATACGGAAGACACCCTGCAGGAACTGGCCCCTGCTCATAAAACACTGGAGGTGGCGCTAGCGGACGCCATGAACCGCATACAATCGCTGGAGAGAAGGGCTGAAGACGCCGAAAACAGTAGCCGGCACAACAATGTCCACTTAGTGGGCCTACCTGAAAAAGCGGAAGGGGAGACATGCTCAGCTATCTCGACACTTGGTTTAAGATGGAGGTGGCACCGGAGGGCCTCTCCCCCTTCTTCACTCTTGAGCGCGCCCACTGTGTCCCAGCTAGGCCTCCAAGACCTGGTCAGCCACCTAGACCCGTAATAGCCAAGCTACTGCATTACAAGGACAAGGACAGGGACTTGCTGCTCCAGAGAGCCCATGATGCGGGGCCATTTCAAGTGGACAATAGTAAGGTGACCCTGTTCCCTGACTACACCTATGAAATGCAGTGGCTACGTGCCTCCTTCTTATCCATCAAGCGGGAACCCAGAACTGAAGGCATACAGTGCTCCTTGCTCTTCCCAGCCAAGCTACGGGTGGTGTTAGATGCAAGATGCTCTTTTCCCTACTTCAGCGGATGCCTGGGAGTGGTGGGAAACGTACAAGACGGGCACGGACGGAGCAAAAGGCTGGGAGGAGGAAGAACGACGGCCAGCGCAGGTGCGGCAATCACAGAGGCTCCGCAGCAGGCGACAGAGATCTCGGAAACCGCCGATGTCACAAACAGATGAGGAGAGGAGGTCGGCACTGAAAGTAGTGGCAGCACTTTCTGGAACGGATGCTTCCCCTTCAAAACGAGGCACTGAATCAGAGGGCCACGTCACAGGCTCGGAAACGGACCAATCGAAAGTACACAGGACCAAAGGCCCGATAGCAACGCCACAGACCTTGGAGGGAATCTTGAGCGCCTGATGCGGAAACAGACTGTGGCGGACATTACTGGTAACTGGGGGAGTGCATGCTATTCCAGGTGGGTGATTGTTGCAAATTAGGTTGGTCCACTGCTGCTGTTAATGGGGGGATCTTGGGGGCAGGGGTTGGGGGCTGGCGTAGCTACCTTCCGGTTCAAGACCACGCTCTGATAGCCCTTAAGGCAACCACAGTGACGACTGTGGAATAGGTGGGACGTTAGGTTGTTTACCCGAGTTTGGTTGGGGACTGATAGACTGATATTGGGACCTGTTCTGGGGGGGTGGGAGAGTGGGATTGTTGGGGGCGCTCTCCACTGGGAACCACTTGGTTTTGTTCTGATAGGGGGTTGGGCATGCGAGAATTTGGAGACATGTTGGGGGGTCCGTAGAGGGGTGCATATTGCGCTCCTTCAAGAAACGCACTTGACAAAACAGGAGGGATTAGCTTTACAGCGCAGATGGAGAGGGCAATTATTTAACACTACTTACTCCGCATTTGCTAGGGGCACACTGATTTGGATCAGGGCGGGTACTCCATTCCAATTGACCAAGCAAATGATAGACCCTGAGGGCCGGTATGTAGCGATTGAGGGCAAACTCAGGGGTAGAGATATGGCCTGATGTAGTATATAGGCACCAAACACTGATCAGCTGTCCTTCCTGACGAGGCTATCGGGAGAGCTTGCGCACTATCTGGTGGGCCCTGTAATGATAGGAAGGGATTTCAACTCAGTGACGGACGTTACTCTCAACAGATCTCACCCTCCCTTGGGGGACTCCCCAGTACACCGACTAACTAGAGGCACACTGGAATGGCAAGGGGACCTGATTGACGCCTGGCGAACTCAGCACCCCACTGACAGGGACTATTCATACTTCTCCAGCCTACATGATTTACATGTCCGACTTGACACGGTGCAATGCTCTCTGTCAGTGATGCAGAGTGTCGCGCGACCAGAATATCTTGCTAAGACAATTTCGGATCATAACCCCATGCTGATCACAATCGACTGGATGACTGAGATCTCATGTGATCTGACCTGGAAGTTGCGACCTGAGACGCTGGACGATCCCCTGTTCCATGCAACGCTAGAGGAGGGGATGACGCAGTATTTTGCGGAAAATGCTGGTACGACGAAATCTAGGGCGACGGAATGGAACGCCTTCAAAGTAGTCGTCAGGGGGCACTGTATCGGGAAGCATGCGGGAGTATGAAGTGTTCTGTTAGGGGAGCTTGACAAAGCAGAGGTTAAACTTAGAGCAGCAGAGATGGCGCGGCCGGGCCACCCTGAACTCCAAGAGGCGGTTAGCGCGGCTAGGGAAGCAGTAGCGGTCGAGGTGGAGCGACTCCGTAGTTTTGACTACAAGTCCTATATGCTTCGGGCGCATGGGGAGGGTGATAAGGGTGGCACGCTGTTGGAATGGCTGGCTAACCCCACTAATAGGAGTTCCTCTATCCTGGCGTTAGAGGGAGAAGGGGGACGCACAATCCATACTCAAACTGAAATATTGCAGAGGTTTCACTGCTATTACGAAACTCTGTATAGGAGCACGTTAGAGGGAGGTGGAGACGATATTGATGCTTTCTTGGACAGGCTGCTCCTCCCACGGCTAGACCAGGACCAGGCGGAGGATCTAGGGAGCGACATAGACCTGGGGGAGATCAGAGGGGCCATTAAGCGGATGGCTCGCAATAAAACACCGGGATTGGACGGATTGCCCGTAGAGTTTTATAGCAAATATGTGGACCTGCTGCACCACGTCTCCAAGAGGTGTATAAAGAGGCTAAGACAGCGGGCTGTCTGCCGCAGTCAATGCGGGAGGCATTAGTGATCCCCTTGCTGAAACCGGGGAGGGAAAGCAGCAGCACGGCTTCGTATCGACCATTATCCATGCTGACCACAGATTACAAAATCTTAAGCAACATACTAGCCGCCAGACTGCTGCAGCATATGACCGGCCTGATCCACAAAGACCAGTCAGGATTCATTCCTACGCGCAATATGACTGCGAATATCAGACCGCTTATACGACTATTAGATGACAGGACCACAGCATATGGCCTAGATCTCATGTGTTCCGACCTGGAAGTTGCGACCTGAGACGCTGGACGATCCCCTGTTCCATGCGACGCTAGAGGAGGTGATAACGCAGTATTTTGCAGAAAATGCTGGTACGACGACATCTAGGGTGACGGAATGGAACGCCTTCAAAGTAGTCGTCAGGGGGCGCTGTATCGGGAAGCATGCGGGAGTACGAAGGGTTCTGTTAGGGGAGCTTGACAAAGCAGATGTTAAACTGTAGCGGTCGAGGTGGAGCGACTCCGTAGTTTTGACTACAAGTCCTATACGCTTCGGGTGTATGTGGAGGGTGATAAGGCCAGCACGCTGTTAGCATGGCTGGCTAACCTCACTAAAAGGAGCTCCTCTATCCTGGCGTTAGAGGGAGAAGGGGTACGCACGATCCATACTCAAACTGAAATATTGTAGAGGTTTCACTGCTATTATGAAACACTGTATAGGAGCAAGTTAGAGGGAGATGGAGACGATATTGATGCTTTCTTGGACAGGCTGCTCCTCCCACGGCTAGACCAGGACCAGGCGGAGGATCTAGGCAGAGACATAGACCTGGGGAGATCAGAGGGGCCATTAAGCGGATGGCTCGCAATAAAACACCGGGATTGGACGGATTGCCCGTAGAGTTTTATAGCAAATATGTGGACCTGCTGGCACCATGTCTCCAAGAGGTATATAAAGAGGCTAAGACAGCGGGCTGTCTGCCGCAGTCAATGCGGGAGGCATTAGTGATCCCCTTGCTGAAACCGGAGAGGGAAAGCAGCAGCATGGCTTCGTATTGACCATTATCCATGCTGACCACAGATTACAAAATCTTAAGCAACATACTAGCTGCCAGACTGCTGCAGCATATGACCGGCCTGATCCACAAAGACCAGTCGGGATTCATTAACTAAGCGCAATACGACTGCGAATATCAGATGGCTTATACGACTATTAGATGACACTTATCCGGAGGCGCCAAATCCAATGGTTCTGTCAATAGACATTGAGAAAGCGTTTGACAGCTTGGAATGGGAGTATCTATATAAAGTCAAGGGACGTTTTGGGCTTGGAGACGGCTATATCCCATGGACGAGAGTGCTCTACACCTCGGCAGTGGCAAGAGTGCGGGTGGGATCGCTCATCTCCCGTCAGTATCCGGTGGAGTACGGGACGAGGCAGGGTTGCTCTCTGTCTCCCCTCTTATTCGCTCTAGCGATGGAACCCCTCGCAGCAGAGGCCAGGACGGGAAAATATTATAAGGGCTTAAGCAACAGAGAGGGACAACATTTTATCTCTTTATATGCGGATGATCTATTATTATTCCTTGAGAACGCGGAACCGGCGATGACGGGGGCGGAGAGTTTACTGATGCACTTTGGAGAACTCTCGGGCCTGAAAGTTAACTGGTCCAAGACCTGCTTATTCCCTGTGCGACAGGGGGAGGCACGACCTGTCATTCTTTCCTTACTCAAATGGGAGCCCACCTGCATGAAATACCTAGGGGTATATATCTATCACACGGCAGCAGATATGCTGGAAGGAAATCTGGGCAGATGCTTGCGAGCGTTGAAGGGTAGCATGGCCTTTTGGGCCACCCTCCCGCTCTGGGTAACAGGCCGAATCTCCATTCTAAAAATGGTAGCCCTGCCACGCCTTCTGTACTACTTCCGCACGCTACCGGTGTGGATACCCAGTTCCATCTTTCGACAACTGAAAGCACAACCGACCTCGTTTATCTGGGGATCGGGCAGATGCAGGGTTGCACTGAAAACGCTTACCTGTCCGAAAGACGAGGGGGGCCTGGCGGTCCCAGACTTCGAGCTTTACAACCTGGCGGCACAGCTGCAACTTTTCACGCAGGAAGTGGGAGAGTCTTTTGAGGACAGGAGAATGAAAGAGTGGGGGGTACACCGCGGAATATCCTTGCCTATGTCACCCTACAGCAGCGGCTTATCCTTAGTGATTTATCTCTTGAGGAGAGGACGTTTCGGCTTTGCTGGAATCGCTCCCTACGCCGAGCGGGCGTACGACACCCATACGCACCTGAGATCCCTCTTGGGATGATAACAGCGCTCCCTCACGGAGGGGATTGGTCGCAACTACAGGTTTGAGAGGACGCGGGGCTACAGGTTCTTGGTGACCTGTACGAGGATGGGAAGTTATTGCCGTATCAGACGCTACAGGAGATATTCGACCTCCTGAGAGGAGGGTACTTATTACATGCTGCGGTCACTAGGGCTATGCAAGCGCATTGGAAAGAAGGGCTATTAGAACCCACGACGATCATGGCCTGTCAATACACCATGATGGCGGCAGGGACCTATAAAGCAGTCACATGCCTGTACTCTAGGATGCTCCGAGAAGGCTTGCCACCCTTGACAACGCTGAAGAACAAATGGGAAGCGGACCTGGGTAAGGAGATCCCCGAAACAACCTGGGCGCAGATTGTGCGACGGGCGAGGAAGAGTACGAGGAGCGCACGCTTCCAGCAAATATATTTCTTTATCCTCCACAGAGCCTACCTAACGCCTTGGAAAATCAAGAAATATTTCGGGGCAGCTCAGGCTGCATGTCCCAGATGTGCTACAGAGGAGGCGGAACTAGGCCATATGCTGTGGTCCTGCCCTGCACTAGGAGACTATAGGTGGGCGATTGGTGACACGCTGAATGAGGTAACAGAGAGACAACTGCACTTTGACATGGCTACCAGCGTTTTACATTGGTTCCCACATACTTCCAAAAACAAGGTCAAAAGTAAATTTCTAGATATGGGCCTTCTCCTGGCCAAAAGAGAAATCATGAGACAATGGAAGGCGAGATCAGGTTGAAAGAAATAAACTAAATGAATTAAAATATATTTATTTAAAATACAGAGATCAGCAGCACAGCAACGTACAGTAGGGCTGTCTTCTGTCAACTGCTAAACTTGCAGTTCAGAGTGGAACATGAACATTCTCAGAACTGGAATACAGGATGAAGGGAAACATAATCAGTTAACAAGCATATATAAATGTAACACATCTCCCTTATTAAAATAAAAAAACAAAGGAAAGAAAATGACACAACGTGAAAACAAAGAGCAGGAAATAAACTACCTAACATAATGTAGAAACTTTCCAGGAATGAGACGTACACGAGCAGAATCCTTAACTCTGTTAGCAATGGATTTATAAGGAAGTTCAGAATAATTCCAGGAACTTGTTTGAGCATTATTGAACTCAATAGACATATTCTCGTGCAAACAATCATCATTGGACCCAGAGGAATTTGCACACTTAGAAACATGCCTGACATTCCATAGCTTGCCATCCTGGGTTATAACTGAATTCCTGAAGACTTTGGTAATCTTAATGGGCTTATAGAAATTACTTGTGCACTTACCAACTAAACCAGGTTTTCTTATTCTAACCCAATCTCCTACCTTAAAGGTATGTTGTTTGACATCATACCAAGTTTTGAACTTATCTTGTGTCTCTAACCCTCAAAGCTGTGTCATCCTTATTAAACACATTTCTAATGTTATCAGACACTTTTTCTTTCATTCACCACGGACAGATACTTGAGGCAGGATCCCTACCCTTCAATAAACGAAAAGGACTAACCTCAGTAATTGAGTGCGGAGTAATGCGATATGTCCACAATCTCTCTCTCAGAAGGTCCTACCACAACTCTCCTTGTTTCCTAACTTCCGTGATATAACCCTTCAAAACCCTATCAAAACATTTCACTCGACCATTTTCATGTGGGGAATACAAGGAAGTAGTGATATGTTTTATATTCATGGCCTTAAGAAAGTCTTCCATTTCACACGAAGTGAGTTGCACACCATTATCTGTAACAATCTGCGCAGGGGCACCCTCTCTAGAAAAAATCTCTTTGAAGCACTCCAAAACTTTGTTAGTGGTAGCAATAGGAACCATCTTAACCTCTGGCCATTTCGAGTGGTAATCTACCAATACTAAAGGAAATCTAGAATCAAGGGTTAAATCCAGGAAGGGACCAGAAATATCAAAAGCTAATTTCTTCCATGGTTCATGTGGCCAATCCACACTTTTGTTAGGTGGAACATTAACTTTACAAACCTTATCAGAAGAATTACAGATGACGCAATCTCTCACTAGCCTATCTGCCATTCGATCCATTCCTGGCCACCAAAAATAAGTCCTAATGAAACGTTTCATCGCAGACATACCAGGATGAGACTTATGTGACATTTCCAAAATCATACTTCGAACACCAAAAGGAGGCACACACTTTCCATCTTTATATATAAAAACTCCATCCAACATTAATTCATCAGATACCTTTAACCAAGAAACTAGTTCTTCGGCAACAATACACCTCTTTGGCCAACCTTCCCTAATGTACTTCTTGACCAACATCACGACTTCATCCTTAATATCACAGTCTTTCCATTTATCTTCTGTAATGTTAGAAAAGGCGCCAATAACCACATCCTGAACAGACGTTACCCCTTCCTGGTCATTATCCTTAACTTTCACTTCTGACTCACATGGGAGACGTGACAAACAATTAGCCATCATTTTTTTTTCCAGGAACAAATTCCATTTTAAGACAATATTCCTGCAACCTAGATGTAAGCCTAGCAATCCTTGCAGTCGAGTTCCAACCACCCCCTGGTGATAAAATATACACTAATGGTTTGTGGTCAGTCCTTAAAATAAAACTCGAACCCCAAATAAAATTCCTATAATGTTCAATAGCCCACACACAAGCAAGGAGCTCTTTCTCAATGACCGCATAGCGTCTCTCTGTGTCACTCAAAGTCCTCGAGGCAAAAGACACATTCCATTCCTCACCTCCATTCTTTTGTGACAACACCGCTCCAACTCCATACAAACTTGCATCAACAGTAATGATACACTGTTTATTCATGCAAAATGGCCTAAGATTTGGAGCATTAACAATATCAGTTTTGATATTCTTAAAAGCACATTCCTGTATATCTGTCCATTCAAAACTGGCATTATGCCTTAGCAACTTCCTTAATACGCACCATTTTGGATGCAAAATTAGTAACAAACTTGGAGTAATACTCACACATTCCTGCGAAAGAGAGTAATTGTTCTTTTGTAGTGGGTGCTGGAGCATTCATTATAGCCTCTACATTAGACTTTTTAGGTACTGCACCATCTCCAGTCAAGGTGTGACCCAAATATTCCACACTTTCCTTAAACAACTTGCACTTATCAGCTTTTAAAGTTAGACCATTCTTCCTTAACCGATCACAAACCTCCGTCAAATGTTTTAAGTGGCTATCATTCTCCTCTGAAAAAAATAAGAATATCATCTTGGAAACATCTTACACAACATTCCATATCCCTAAACATATTGAACATAATCCTTTGGAAAACTGAGGCCGCGGAGGCTAATCCAAACGGCATCCTGGTATACTGATAAAAACTTTGGGGTGTAATAAATGCAGTTAAGTTCTTTGAATCATCTGTTATTGGTACCTGATGATATGCAGATCTTAAATCATGTGTTGAAAACACCTTTGCACCCTCAAGCATTGACACCACTTTGTTGATGTTCGGTAGTGGGTGACAATCAACGACTATTTCTGCATTAAGTGCCCTTAAAACCACACAGAGTCTCAATTTTTTATCAGGCTTCCGTACTAAAACAATTGAAGAAACCCATTCTGATGAATTAATGGGTTCTATAATACCTTCTTTTACCAAATCCGTTAACATTTCCTTAAGCTCCTCTCTCACATTAATGGGAACAGGTCTAATTTTCTGCCTTACCGGTATGAAAAAATTTTTTAGTTTGATTTGATGACATACTCTTTGAGTCTTCCCAAAGTGTCTGAAAACATATCCTTGAATGAACTTTTTACTAAGACCTCTTTGTTCTCCATACCTGTAAATGAAATAGAACAGTTACCTACTGATTCATCCAAAATTACAGGATCTTTTAACCTAGGATTTAACATTATGCCCAATTTGTACTGATCTTTCCAACCCAAAACATTCAATCCTTTCACAGCAATATACAATTTTATATTTGCCCCTCTAGACCTGAACAAAATTGAGGTTTCAAAATACCCAAACATATCAATCCGTGAACCATTAAACGTAACTGGATTAATGTCTGGTGGCAAAATTTCACTTGTATTAAGAACTTTATCAAGTTTTTCCATGAAATACTCCTTGTTAATAATGGTCCATGGTGATCCTGAATCCACCATAAGTCTCAATTCCACCTTGGCCACAATAGCAGAACAGGTGGGGGATTCAATTATTTGATCATTATTTACGCCGTCTATTTTAGCAACACTGTCTCTAAGAGAAACCACAAAACCTGAAGAATTTCCTTGTGCGTGTAGATTATCAAGCCTTGTTGAATATCTATCAGGAGATGATACTTCTACAAGAGAAGAAATTCTTGGACGTACTTGAGAAGAAACCTTCTTTTGATCTCTGCACATATTTGCAAAATGTCCAATTCTTTTGCAATTTTTGCATTCTCTCCTGATAGCCGGACAGGCATTGAAGGAAGACAAGTGATTTCTATTACCACATCTGTAGCAATAGATGTTTTTCCCAGTTCTTTCCATAGTTCTATTAGTGTTGGTGTAAAATGTTTTCCCTTGAACAGCATTGAAAGCTTGTGTCTCATGTCTTATACTATCACTGTTAACAGAGGCAAGTTCTCCAGAAGTAGCTGACTTGTTACTAATGTCATTGACAGTGTGCATCCATTTTTCCGACTGCTCAAATGCTTGAGCTGTAGAAATTGCTTCTGAAAGTTTTGGATCTCCCAAAACTCATAATTGTTCTTGTGTTTTTTTATTTTTTACATGAACAATAATTTGATCTCTGATCATCTCATCAGCAATATTTCCAAAATTACAGTGTAAACTTAAGGATCGTAACGCAGTCAAGAACTCATCAAACGATTCATTTTGCTCTTGCTTCCTTGTGTAAAATTTGAACCTATTCAAGGCTATGTTACTAGTAGGTTTAAATCTTTTTTCCATTCTAAGTAACACCTCATTGTAGACATTTGTAGCTTCCGGATTATCATTAATCAAAATTTGAGGTAATGATCTAAAAATCATCTGTCCCTCCGATCCAAAACAATGTAATAAAATGCTTTTCTTTCTTTCTGCCCCCATCCTTTTTCCATCTATTGCTTTCATATAGTTTATGAATTCCTCTTTCCACCTTGCCCAAGGTAACGGTGCTCTCCCTTACACTGTAAAAATTTCGCTGGAGGATCAAATTGCATGTTTGAAATAAACAATGGTACCAGTAATACCTTAAATAAATGGACCCTTACTTTAAACAAAACAAAAATAACAAACAATATGCAAATAACCTGTTCTTTTATAATATTGTAATATGTGAGAAAGTATCAATGAAAAAGGTTTGACAATTTCCTATTAACTTCTCTTGTCATTCGTGTTCATCTCCAAGTCATTTCATCTAGTATAACCAAGGTACATTTTTTTACACTTAAAATGAGATAAGAGTTATCCCCTAAGGATATTTCAATCGATGTTTGTAAGAAAAACACTGTCCTTCAAAAACGGTGTCTTACTTGCATAAGTCTTCGTGAAGCCGAGTTCATCCTCGATGTTTTGTGTTGCCGTTGCTATGGAGTAACCATGAAGATCAAAAATGGCCACCACGTTTTTACGTAGCCGCGTAAAATACCCATAATTCCTCACGCAGCCCGACGTGAAAGAGAGTCCGTCGCTTCTTGCTGCAGCGTGAGGAAGAAGGAGAAATATGGAGCGCTAGGCAACCTGAATACTCACACGCGCCGAAGCAAATCTGATGGCAAACGCGTGAGTGATTCAAAAGATGCACTCCACAGTAACTTTACTCAGCTGCACCATTGTTTGCCAAAATAAGTCCAAAAATATATTCAACGAAGAACAATACCTCATATATTCTTTTAGGGAACACTGTTAACAGAGGCAAGTTCTCCAGAAGTAGCTGACTTGTTACTAATGTCATTGACAGTGTGCATCCATTTTTCCGACTGCTCAAATGCTTGAGCTGTAGAAATTGCTTCTGAAAGTTTTGGATCTCCCAAAACTCATAATTGTTCTTGTGTTTTTTTATTTTTTACATGAACAATAATTTGATCTCTGATCATCTCATCAGCAATATTTCCAAAATTACAGTGTAAACTTAAGGATCGTAACGCAGTCAAGAACTCATCAAACGATTCATTTTGCTCTTGCTTCCTTGTGTAAAATTTGAACCTATTCAAGGCTATGTTACTAGTAGGTTTAAATCTTTTTTCCATTCTAAGTAACACCTCATTGTAGACATTTGTAGCTTCCGGATTATCATTAATCAAAATTTGAGGTAATGATCTAAAAATCATCTGTCCCTCCGATCCCAAACAATGTAATAAAATGCTTTTCTTTCTTTCTGCCCCCATCCTTTTTCCATCTATTGCTTTCATATAGTTTATGAATTCCTCTTTCCACCTTGCCCAAGGTAACGGTGGCTCTCCCTTACACTGTAAAAATTTCGCTGGAGGATCAAATTGCATGTTTGAAATAAACAATGGTACCAGTAATACCTTAAATAAATGGACCCTTACTTTAAACAAAACAAAAATAACAAACAATATGCAAATAACCTGTTCTTTTATAATATTGTAATATGTGAGAAAGTATCAATGAAAAAGGTTTGACAATTTCCTATTAACTTCTCTTGTCATTCGTGTTCATCTCCAAGTCATTTCATCTAGTATAACCAAGGTACATTTTTTTACACTTAAAATGAGATAAGAGTTATCCCCTAAGGATATTTCAATCGATGTTTGTAAGAAAAACACTGTCCTTCAAAAACGGTGTCTTACTTGCATAAGTCTTCGTGAAGCCGAGTTCATCCTCGATGTTTTGTGTTGCCGTTGCTATGGAGTAACCATGAAGATCAAAAATGGCCACCACGTTTTTACGTAGCCGCGTAAAATACCCATAATTCCTCACGCAGCCCGACGTGAAAGAGAGTCCGTCGCTTCTTGCTGCAGCGTGAGGAAGAAGGAGAAATATGGAGCGCTAGGCAACCTGAATACTCACACGCGCCGAAGCAAATCTGATGGCAAACGCGTGAGTGATTCAAAAGATGCACTCCACAGTAACTTTACTCAGCTGCACCATTGTATGCCAAAATAAGTCCAAAAATATATTCAACGAAGAACAATACCTCATATATTCTTTTAGGGAACCGCAGTGTGTCTCTTATGTTCCTGATAAATATTTCCCTTTAGTATCCTCCTTTAAAACAAATTGTCAGGTTCTTGTTGCAAACCTTCATGTAGTTCTTTCTTTAAAAAAAATCGTCTTCCAAAATATATAAACTTTTAAAATAAAAATATAAGTAAAAATATTCTTTCTCCAGGACACCAATCCTCTGTACTGCCTTAGTGAGTTGTGAAGGATGTCCTGTGTCCTCATCGCCAAAAAATGAAAGAAATAAACTAAATGAATTAAAATATATTTATTTAAAATACAGAGAAAAGCAGCACAGCAACGTACAGTAGGGCTGTCTTCTGTCAACTGCTAAACTTGCAGTTCAGAGTGGAACATGAACATTCTCAGAACTGGAATACAGGATGAAGGAAAACATAATCAGTTAACAAGCATATATAAATGTAACACAGGTCCCACATACAGGAGATGGCTCAACGAGCTATTGAAATGGGCCACTAGCGAAAGCCCATTTCGGTACCAAATGGCGCGTCGGAGACTAGACGACAGGGCGCTGGCCTCAGCAGCTGCGTGGGAAGCATTAGTGCAGGTGTTATGTGACTGTGCATCGCCAGATGAAGAGGAGGGACCAGAGGCTGACGCCGACACTCCCCAAGACATTCCAGGCACATCACACAACTAGACAATCATTGGCTCCTGACCACATACACAGATGTAGACTAGATAAGCTCATATGCGAGGGTGGTGAAGTTCAGGGGGGGGCAGACAGCTGGGGATAATTTTGGAATTGAAGGGGGGAGGAGGGAGTGAGGGACAGGGGGGGGAAAGAAAATGCGGATGTGAAAACTTGTTACAAATTAGTTACAGCTTAGTATGGTACTGTTACTTCTGACATTCTCCCACTTAACGCCGCCGAATGGCTGTGTACGGTACTGAACGGAGACGGACGCCCAGATGATACCAGAAATAGCATCTTTGTATAGAAGACTGGTGTATATTCTAAGTCTGCAATAAAAATTATTTAAAAAAAAATCAATGTAATGTATCTGGTAAGCATGCAGTGAACACAAGAGGGACATTTGTCTTTTTCCTATGACGATGGGGGTTAGTGAGCTCAAGGTTTTAAGTTGGAACGTGAATCGGTTGGGGGATAAAATAAAACGCAGTGTGGTGCTTCAATATCTTAAACGTCGGGCACCGGACGTGGTCTTGCTGCAAGAAACACACTTAGTTGGCAACTCCTGTATGGCAATGCATAGAATGGGCTATAAGATGGTAGCTCATGCAGGATTCACATCGGGCTCTAGGGGGGGGTTGGTATCCTGGTCCGGCGGACACTTTCATTGGTCATAGATTCTGTGTGGAAGGACGATAAGGGCAGATACATTGGAATTTCGGGTCCCTGGGAGGGGCGTGTGCTCACTCTGGTTTCGGCCTATATCCCCCCTGGTTTGCAGTCTACTTCCTTTTATGATTTGGGGAAAATGCTGTTGGAATTGCCGGAATGGCTGTTGATCCTGGGAGGTGATTTCAATGCTGTTGTTTCGGGGCTTTTAGATAGATATCCCCCACGAGAGACGGGACGTGCCCGGAGGTGGATGCCAGATTTCCTCGATGCCATGGGTTTTGTAGATGGTTGGCGATTGTATCACCCAGAGAAGAAACAGTATACATTTCATTAGGGTGCACACTGCAGCATTCCCAGGCTGGACCATTGCCTGGTCCCCGCGGCTCAAGCATCTTATATAATTGAAACAGTACACCTTTTTAGGGGTATCTCCGACCATTCTCTGCTATGGATCAGGTTCTCTTTTGCCCCAAATTCTGCTGGTAGGATAGCACCTATTAACCCCTGGTATATGCGAAATCCCAAACTACGAAAAGATCTCATAAAAGCATTGGATGATTACTTTATAGACAATGAGGGATCGGTGTCTTCATCGTTATTTCTTTGGAAAGCCTTTAAAACGGTTATTAGGGGGCAAGCCTTATCATTGATAGCTGGAGTTAAAAAGGAGCGTAATAAGGAAATTGTAGAAGCTGAAATGGAGATTAGTAATCTTGAAGAGGAGTTGGAACAGGAGGTGACGCAGGCTAACTTACATATCCTGAGCCTTAAGCAACGTGACTATAAATCATTGGTCACTGATATGGCTAAGACACTTGGCAGGGAACAGCAAGGGAGGATCTACGATCTAGGGGATAAGGCTGGGAAACTTATTGCTTGGCTAGACAAAAGGGAAGGTGCCAGTCGCATTGTTCTGGAACTTATTTCAGAGGGGGGAGAACCTATTACTGACCCACAGAATGTAGTTGACACCTTGGCGGAATATTTTCAAGCGGTTTACTCCTCGGTCTCAGATAGACCTGAGGAGGACTCCAGTCTATTGCTCCGATATATATGACTCCCCTGTCTGTCCAAAGAGGAAGGGGATTTTATGAATAGTGAGCTCACAGTGGATGAGATTGCCCAAGCCATCCGTACTTTGAACTCGGGTAAGGCGTTAGGACCCAATGGACTCCCGATCTAGCTTTACAAACTCAGGCCGGATAAATTAGCTAAACACCTAAAAACTATGTTTGAGGAATCCCGTGAAGAGGGAGTCTTGCCTATAGACCAGAGATTGGCATCGATAGTGGTGATACATAAAGAGGGTAGGCCGAAAAATAGATGTGCTTCGTACCGGCCTATTTCCTTACTGAATGCAGAACCTAAAATATTGGCTAAGCTTCTTGCAAATAGGTTAGCAAAAGTCATTGGTGGACTCGTTCACCCGGACCAATCAGGTTTTATCCGCCATAGGAATACGGGCATGAACTTACGCAGATTGCTAGAGCGCATACTTTGCGGGAACCGGCTGTGGTAGCCTCGCTAGACGCGACCATGGCCTTTGATACCGTCGAATGGTCCTAACTGTGGCGGTCTTGGCGAAATTTGGATTTGGTTCTGAGTTTAGTGGATGGTGCGGATGTAATATTCTAAGCCGCTTGCCCAGGTCGTGGTTAATGGTAGGGTTTCTGCATTGTTTCGTTTGAGTTGGGGCACTCGTCAGGGTTGCCCCCTCTCCCCGCTTCTTTTTTCATTGTCACTGGAGCCCCTGGCGGCTTGGATTCAATGGGAACCATCGATCCGAGGCATAAGGTGGACCCCTGACTGGGAAGACAGGATTTCCCTGTATGCAGATGATATCTTGCTTTATCTGACTGCCCCTCGGAATTCCCTTATGGTGGTGTGTGACGTTTTAGCCTCTTTTGGTAAAAATTCTGGGGCCTCATTTATGAGGCCTTGCGTCAGTTTTGCGCTGCGGATGCGTCACTTTTTGTGACGCATCTGCGGCGTAAAACATGCGCCTTGTTGCGCCATATTTAAAAAGTGACGCATCTTGGTAGATGCGTCACTTTTTAAACCCCTGCGCCACATTATACCTGCGTCAGGTATAATGTATGCAGAGGGGGCGTTCCCCCGCAAAAAGCCTCGTAATAGTGACGCAGTGAAATCTATGAGATTTCACTGCGTCACTATTAGGATGCGGTTGCGTCAAAATCTTGCGCCTGCCTCACAGCAGGCGTAAGACTGATGCAAGCCCTTTCACATGGGGCTTTCCCCATGTGAAAGGACGCATTGCTGGGGATGCGTCACTTTTGTGACACACTCCAGCAATGCGTCACTTTTGCGCTTACAGATGCGTCAGAAATACTGACGTATCTGTAAGTCCTTGCGACATGATGCGTCATACATTAAATATGACGCATGATTGGTGTCGCAAGGAGTGCGCAGTGAAAAGTGACGCATCGCTGTTTTAACGCAGCGATGCGTCACTTTTCATAAATGAGGCCCCTGGTCTTTTCATTAACTCGGGAAAGTCTTTGTTATATGTTCTCAATAGGGATTCCTATTCAGATTGCTATGATTGGATTCCGGTATCTGGGCATATTTATCACACTCGATCCGGCAGTCAGGTACAGTGAAAACCTCCTACCCCCACTGCAAAGACAGGAGTGACTCAGCACACTGGCGTAAACTCCTGCTCTCCTTATTGGGACGAGCGGCTCTCTTTAAATGATGGCTTTGCCCCGTTTCCTCTATGCTCTTCAAAATACCCTGGATGTCGTGCCTGCCAGCTATTTTCGTGAAATAGAAGGATTACAGCGTAGTCTTTTGTGGGAAGGAAGATCCCGTATTGTACTGGCGAAGCTGACACTCCCATGGTACGATGGTGGTATTGCTCTGCCAGATATTAAACGTTACTATTGGTCTTCCCAGCTCGCAGCTATTAACCACACAACATATGGGTCCGTTACGGATCCGAGATATGCAATGGATAGATGGCTTCTTCCGGGGGGCAGTTGCAATAGAGCGCTGTACTCGAGACCAGTAAGGCTGAATTTGACGGGTCCCACCAAACATGCAGTGAAAATTTGGCATGATGCAACGAGTTCGTTGGGATGGAAGGGTAAACTGACACTGGATACTCCCCTTTTTGACTCCGAAAGACTAGGTAACCTATGGAATACAAAAGGCTTCGAAAAATGGGAGATGATACGAATCTCAACTATTAAAGATGTATGGAGTATGGGGCAGATTAAATCCTTTGAAGAAATGCAGACAGAATTTGAGTTATCCAGTTCCGAATATTTTAGATATGCACAGATCCGTCATTCGTTACAGGCGGCTCTTGCCGTGGATGCGGAGTTGCCGGAGGCATCTCCCCTAGAGGATAGAATATTAGATGGTCACCTCCCTGACAAAACGATTTCCCTGAACTACCAAAAATTAAGTAACAATAGAGCGGAGCTGCTAGGTGATCTGAGAGAAATGGATGGGAGATGGAATAGAATTAGATGACGAAGACTGGCAGGCTGCTGTCTCTTCCCCGAAGGTAGTCCCTATTCCTGCCCGGTTCCGACTCATTCAATTGAAGATCCTGCATAGGGTTTATATCACAGGCCCCTGGCTGGTTCAGATGGGGTTGACATTAGAAGGATTGTGTAGACATAAATGTGGTCTCTTAGGTACATTCTTCCACATTATCTGGGAGTGTCGAGAGGTTGCATAATATTGGAAGGAGGTCCACACCATTGTAAATGAGGTCACGGGGATATCCCTGCAACCGGAAGCACGTAGATGTCTTCTAAACATATGGGAACCCACTGATTTTACGACTGCACAGACACAGTGGATCACATTGGGCAACATGATAGCCAAAAGAAATATTGCTCAGAAATGGAGCTCAGACACGGCACCCACCTTTGGAGAGTGGGAAAGAGACATGGACTGGTGCACGTTTCGTGAAAAAACAGTGTATGTTGCAAGAGGACTTCCCAGGAAAAGGGCCATAATCTGGAGCCAGTGGAATTAATATAGGCGCAGGATTTGTACACCACCTTGAGATGTTGTAATTGATTTTCCTTCATCCCCATGAAGTGTTTTCTTGACTGTGTACTTTTGTTTTCACCGCCCCTGTCTCTTAATGCACTGCTAAATGCTATGTAACTTTCTGTAAATATGACTTTTATTGATGCCTTGTTTTAATAAAAAGATTTATAAAAAAAATACACACAGGCTAAGATAGCTACCTAACCAATATGACTTTAAAGCGTTCATTGAAAGAAATCAAAAATACTGAGACTATGTTACTTTTTTATCCAGGGAGTTGATAATGAAATCAGGTTTTTAACAAAAAATTGGAGGTTGCATTTACGAGAAAACTTGGCTAAATCGGGGGCTTATCTTAAGCTTCATCATCGAGAGTTGTGTTTCAAAACTAAAGTTTTTAACTGAATTTGAATGGTGCACTAATCAAAAATTAGGAAAGAAGGGAGCACGAAACATTGAAGGCTACCTACAGCTTCTACCTTCTTCTCCGCGCTGTACTCCCGGATCCGCTTGAAGGCTGCCATTTTGTTACGGCCAAGGTGAGCGGTCTAGCTGTTCTTGTTGGGAACAGGAAATGGGGGTATTTAGGCCACAAACTGGCGTGACTGTGCAGCGGGCATGCCAGCACCCACTGAAATATGAGTTTGCAGAAAAACAAATGTGTGGAAATAATGAGCAGGAATAGGAAGCATACCCTGACCCAAGAGGGAATATGAGGAAACACCAGGATAGGGGAGCCTCAGGAATTGAAGCATACAAACCTGAGTTTGTTGCCAGACTCACCTAGCCTGGTGTGCAAAGCCTTCAAGTATGACTAAAGGCTGTGCAGCTGGTTTGGGTAGTATCAGACCTGGTGCAGGGCCTGACCATGGGCCACAACCAGTGCCCAGAGGTTATTGTAAATAATTAGAGGCCATGTGCAGCAGATAATAACGGACAAGGCCACGGCACAGAACTGTGCCATAGGTCCAGCCCTACCCAAGTCTGCTCACATTTTGTTTGGGTGGAAGGAGGGTTGGGTACATGGGTACATGAACATACCATAGGCAAGTTCTTGTACCCAAAACCCCTATCACAGTCAAGTGCTTTGCACAGCCGGTTTTGGTAGAACAGAGGCTAGAAAATGGCATGGACCGGTAGCCAGGCCATGAGCCCAGAGATAGTTTCCAAAGACTGAAGACCATAGGTTCAGGTACGGCTGCTTTGGTGGTCCAAAGGCTGGGTTGGTCATAGACCTGGTGGGTGGACACAGGCCAGGCCCCGAGACTAAAAATGGTACTGGGAGAAGGGGGTGGCTTAAGTAAAATCAAATCCCTGCTTCCAGTCTACTCAGTACACACCCGAATAGTGTGTTTCCTTGGGTGTGAGAGCTTCAACGATGTAGGAAATTGAAAAGAATCGGACATGTTTACTCGACAAGGGTTTGTGCATATGTCCATTAAATTTGGCACCTCAACCAACAAGGGTTTGTGCATATGTCCATTCAATTTGACACCTCAACAGCTGAGTAAATAGGTTTTGAGACAGAAGATACATTTTAAACTCAAAACCCTTAGGAGCGCTACACAAGACCATGCAACCTTAAAACCTAATAGACATAAATGTGTTTTAATACTTCAGGTTCAGAATACAGGTGTTCCCAGAGAGGTTGGTTACCATCTTTTTGCTCCCAACAATCCACATTCCAAGTACTAAGTCATAAGATAGTTTGTAGCTTAATGTATAGTCTGAACATGCCAAGAGTGGTCAGAAACCACAGTGGTCATTCCATGCTTCCTTATGGACAATCAAATGCTGAAAATAGGGCCAGATGTACGATCGCAAGATTTAGCGATTGCGACTCTCAAATTGCGAGACGCTAAATTCAATGTACCAACACAACCGTTCCCCAAATAGCGACTCACAATGCAAAATTGCGATGATGCTAATTTCGACACGCTGTACGCGGTTGAAAGGATGCATTTTGCATGCGCAAATAGCGACTTTGAATACAAACTGGAAAAAACACTTCCTGGTGGAGCAGAAGGACCCCAAACCAGGAAGTGGTGTCCCAGGAGAATCCTAAACAAAATTAAAAGCACATGGCAAGGTGCAACAGCTCATTACAACACTGATACCCAAAGAGAGAACAGCAAGATGGCCAGCCAGACAAGTGAGAAAGAAGGCAAAAAGAGGCTGCTCAAACTGAGGTTTTCGGAAAAAGAAATTAACTTTATCATCGAAGAGTGCTGCAACAACCATGAGCAGGTTTTTGGTCGAAGTTCTCATACTGTATCAGAATCTGACAAAAGAAAACTATGGCGTGATATGCAGCTGCACGTGAATGCCCTTAGTGTGGCTACCGGTCAATTGACGACATTAAGTAGAGGTGGTGTGACCTGCATCTGCATTCCAGGGCAAAGGAGAGGGTAGCTGCACGGCTGTGTGATGCACAACAAACAGGAGGTGGCCCATCCAGCTTCCAGGAAGCCTCAGCAGCAGAGGCAATGGTAGAAGCCACACTAGAGCCCAAGGCAGTAGTGGGAATTGGAAGCCTGGACAAATCTCAACCTCCACAACCCCCTGGTAAGTGAGAAATTAATGCCATATTATGTCACACTCAAGCCAGCACCCCAAATGCATGCCACCGCCCACAGGCCCAACTGCATCTACATGCTCCATCTACACAAAAACAAAGTCACAGTTGGTGCATCATGGGAAATGTAGTACGTGACACAAACATTGCTGTCAGGGACTGACATGAGTTTGAACATAGTACCACCACAGAGATAGTGACTCAAAACATTTCCTTCATTTTTTCTTTTGCTATATAGATACACCTTTTGGAGGAGAGCCAGGTGGAGATGTCACAGATTCTGATCAGGAGCAGGGCCAGATGGATGAAGGGCTGGACGATCCAGGTTGTTCCATGTCACTGGAGAGTGCTCCAGCACTTGACACAACAGCTCCACATCAGCAAGCAACATCACGTCACACTCTGCGTACAAAGACCAGGGTACACTCTTCGACCCAGTGATCAGGAATACTGCTTCAATCTCATAGGCACGCTCCCACCCACACCAGAGCAGTCAATCTGTCTCCTTTCGCTGGCCTTGAGGATTCCATATTAAAGGTTCAGCACCTGCAACAGAAACACACCGGGATGATGAATATGAAGTTGAGCAGTGGATTTGCAAATATAACACAACAATTGGCTGACAATCAGGCACGTATTTAGGGCAAATTTGATGCCATGACTGAAGCTATTGTGCAGCTGTGCACAGAGCTGAAAGAGGACAGAGTACAGAACAGGAGGATGGAGCGCAGCAGGTCACACAAAATGCACTCAATGGCAAGGGCAATTGATCGGCTGGCAACGGCCACAACTCTGCACTGTAAGTGCACCCTGGCCCTGCAGGTTGAAATGGGCCACTACAGTGGCGATGTAGCAACAAATGACTGCTGCTGTTGAGGCTATTCAAACAAACATCCAATTATACGCACTGAAGGGCCATATAATTAAGGTGTGGAATAGTGTAAAAAATGATAAGGAGAACTTAATTTCGCAGCTTTTATGGAAGGAAATCGAGGGTAATAAAAAATTATCTGCGTGGAAATATCTGGACAACACTTTAGATGAACTTGGAGTTAGAGGGACCTGGACCACTACTGTAACCCAGGAATCCTTCAAAAAAGTTGTGAATAAATCAACGGATTACTTATCATTGATAACAGATAAAAAGACCCTCATTAAAAGGAAGCACGCCTGGTCCATAATAAACGGCTACAAAAAGAAGAGGTCTCAGCAGTATCTGGACGGCATGGTCGTGGAGAAGCAAGAATATTTTTTCTAACGCACGATTCGGAATATGGCCAGGAGAATCACATTCACTACCTTGGAAAAAAACTCAAAAATAACATCCTCTGTCGGTTGTGCAAAATTGGTGAGGAAAATATCTTACATCTCCTGTGCATCTGTCCAGAACTAAAAAACGAAAGATTAACTTTATTAAGGTTATTCAATGAAAGACTGATAAGAACTTATAGACAAGCACTGATTCGATGTCTCTGTCCAGACGATCTACCCATTAATTCTGCTTTCGCAAAATTCTTAACAATTCCACTGAAAAAATTAGAACACCAAAACATTGTTTTCTAAAATGATTATATTTACTGTTAACTTTTAAACATATGTACTCACTTTATTTTTATTTTTTAAATAGTGTTTTTAAAATGCTTTTTTATAAATTTACCGTTATTTAGAAATAACAAATTTTTAACAATGTAATGTAACTAAATGTACATATTTGACTATTCATTCATTGTAAAGATTTTAATTAATCAATCAATAAAGTACTACTACTACTGCTAAACAAACATCCTAGCCACCAGAGGAGGAACAGACAGTGCTGAGAGTGAAGTGTCTCGTCGCAGCAGTGTTTCTACTGCAGATGCACCAATCCAGCGGCGGAGCAGTAGTCGGCATTCTATGCTCCCAAGTGCCAGATGTACATGCAGGACATAGGGGCAAAAAATTATTTTATTTCTGTGGCGTTCATTTCCTTTTTTGGTGTGCTGAAGTAACCACTTTGCATTTGTAATTTGCGTTGTTAAAGTTGTGTGAGATGGGCAGGTTGTCCCATACTCTAAATCAATATGCCCTTCAAATAACGGGAAATTGCAATACACAGATTGACCCTTTCTTGTGTAGATTGTTGTGCATATATGTGAATGGTAATGACTTAACTTAAATAGTAATATCTGGCTATGTGGTCCATGTGCCTATTCCCCTCTGCTGCTGAGCTTCCCTCGCTTGACTGGTGGGCTTGGGGGCCAGGGTCTTCATCCCTGAATCTCTATCGGACAACTCCATGGGCAGGCCAAGCCTGCATGCAATCTTGTGGAACATGGCACAGCTTGCCACAATTTTGCAGACTGTATCAGGCATATACTGATATACTGCAAGGCCCTGCCACATTTGTGTAGATACCTGAATCTTGACTTTAGTATACCAAATGTGCGCTCGGTGACGGACCTGGTGTGTCTATATGCCCTGTTGTAATGCCTTTCATGTGCGTTGGAGAGATACAGGTATGGTGTGAGGATCCAGGTACACAGGGCATACACACTGTCACCTGCGAGGAGATGTAAGAAGTTGAGACAACATGCAGACAGACATTTTTGTGCAAATACATCTCATTGTGGGTATGGAGATTCATTACCTAGTAGATATCCTTCATCAAAGTCACATCTTTCTAATTTCTGGTATATGCCACTGTGTCTGAAGATGTATGAATCATATGTGCTTCCTGAAAATTTGTCTACAATGTCTGTGCTGATGTGTGCGTCACAGGCAACTTGGAGGTTGAGTGAATGTGTGATTTTCTTATTACGGAATATATATTTTATGCGTGATGGTGGACATATGGGCACATGGGTCCCATCTGTGCACCCTATGACCTGTGGGAACCTTGCTATTATATAAAATTGCAGTTTGGTTTTTTCAAATTCCTCATCCTTCCTTGGCAGATAGATGTGTTGATGTATGTGGTGTAGCAGGGCATCTAGGGAATTGTGGAACAAATGCGAAAGTGCACTCTCTGACACACCTCCAGCCACTGTAAATATGTATTGATAGCTACCAGTGGCCAATAGGTGGAGGGAGCACAACACCTGCACATGTGTTGAGATTGCATTACTGGGCTGGGTTCGGCTTTCCAAATATGGCTTCAGGATGTCTATGAGGTCTAGGATGACAGTGCTACTCAGCCTGTACTGTTCATATATCTCCTCCTGCGTCTTCTCAAGAAATGCCAGCCTGACTCTGAAAATCTTCTCCTGTCTCCGCCTCCTCTGCAGAGCAGCAAGTATCCACATCCTCCTAGCGATCACATACAGGGCAGCCATTTTGGAAAGGTTCTAGTGCATTCTGGAACTTCTCCCGCTCTAGATGCCCTTTCTGTTAAAAACCCTTCCTCCCCCAAAAGAAAGTACCCTCAACATCTTCCACCGGTGAAATAAGCAGAAAAAAGAGACTTTACACAGTATAGCGTATGAACTACCATCATACAAATTCATAGTAAATCTTAACCTTTTACTATGGTGCATACTAATGTAAAGATCATCATGTACGCATGATCTACTAAAGGTGATAACAGTAGTAATAGGCATGACAACATGTAAATCTATGATTACTGATTAAAATAAGGATAGGTGCAGGTAGCGTTATAACAGATACATAATATCTTTTAACACATTCAAATATGACGCAGGTTGCCGTATCTTTTGTTAAGGCAGTGACTCTTAATGAGTCCGTCGTCGATATAGTGCCCACTACCGCAGAGCCTCCTCGCCCAACATTAGAAGCGGGAACAAGACGATATAAAATCGCCTCCCATAAGGCAAGGTTCATCAATATGGAGGGACAGGACTGAAATACCTTTGAGAAGGTAAGTTATTGGCGTGAAGAGACACAACAGTTAAACCTCTGCGATAATTCAAAATTTGCGAACATTCGTGACAAGAATTTTCAAATCTATTAAGGAAACGGAGGCGAGGATTATGCTTCTCATTTTCTTTACTGAAAATTCTCAGCAGCCAATCAGAAACGTAAAAACAAAAGTACACACTACAATACCCATAATCCCTAGTGGGTATCACATGACAACCATAGAGTAGACCCCTGTATAAGGAGCATAAGAGAATACTACATCCTCTTTCTTTGTGTGAAATAACAGTTAAGTCCAAGAATAAACACAGTCTGATATCTGGCAACAACTGGAAAGAAGAATCCATTCTTTATAAGAAAATCCACAGACCAACAGGCAGCAACGAAAACATGAAGTCAGCTTCAACTAAACAGCATCCTCTTGCAGATGACGAATACCCTCTTCAAAGGTGAAAGTCAGTAAACTTCACTCGAGATCAGAACCTGAAATTGTAAGATAAAGCCGTAATACCACACTCCCAGGAAGAGATATATCATAAGGGAATGGTAGAAAACAGCATAAATATACATTGCAGTATATAAACAATTAAAATCAGACATCACAGTACTGAATTATGGATGGGATAATCCTCGCCTCCGTGTCTTTAATAGAATTGAAAATTCTTGTCACAAATGTTCGCAAATTTTGAATTCTATGTCAGGACCGGAGGCTCCGAATATGCTTGTTCAAAGCTGCGCCACCACAGCAGATGCAACATTTATAATAGGTTTATAATATAAAGTTTTAAATGTAGAATCAGAGGACCTATCAGCTGCATTCATAATGTCCAATAAACTGACTCCCACAGAAAAGGCCTTGGATGCCGTAGAACCACGAGCAGAATGAGCACCAAATCTGGAAACATCAATACCAGCTTCGCCCATGAGTCAATGCACCCATCTTGCTAGTGTAGCTGGGGTCACTGGGCAAAAAGGTTTCTGCAGAGCAATCATCAATTGACCCGCCATAACTTGACGAAAACCTGCAGTACTCACCTCATAATCCAGGATACATTGTACCACACACAATTTTGGATTGTCAGGAAATGCAGGATAAGTGACAGAAGTGGTGTTACATTTAGTGCGTCTGGTGACCAAAAAAGTAACACCCTCTGGAGAGAATCTGCGACCCGCTAGATCTAGAGCGCGAACATCAGAAACGCGTTTGCAGGATACTAGACAAAGTAGTATAGCGAGCTGGCAGAAAGCTGTTTACGACACAAACACTGATTTACCGCCCAGGAGTCCAAGAAACGTAAGACAATGGAGACATCCCAAAGCTCTGAATATTTAGAACATGGTTGTTTTACCAACCGGATACCTCTGAATAATATGCGTACTAATGGATGTTCATCAAGTGGTTTGCCCTCAATGGCCACGTGACCCGCCTAGATGGCTGACCGGAAATTATTGACAGTGCGAGCAGCAAGGCCTGAAGCGGCTAAGGATGCAAGAAAGTTCACTATCAAGGAGACATCTGATCCAGTGGGATCCACCTCCCATTGAGAGCACCAATCACACCATCATTTCCATGCTGTAGCATAAGGCTTGTGTGTGTTGGACGACCAAGCCTCGCTGATAAATCTGGTAGCGTCTCTCAAAATGCATGGGACTTTCCAGCGATCCCAGAAATTCACCTAGCGACCAGTATGAGTTGACCTGATGTTATCAACGGATGCAGAGATTTGAGGGGGTCTAAAAACATATTCCACTGCCGGGGAAGAAGGACCGGAACTGCACATAACATTTCCAGAAGTACTGGGAACCACGCTTGAGCCCTCCACAGAGGAGTGATCAGAATCAACTCCGACTGTTAACATTTGGTTCGAGCCAGGACCCTTGGAATCATTACAAACGGAGGGAACACATAACAAAGTGCTGGAGGCCACACTTGTAGAAAGGCATCCGTGGCTAGAGCCTCCGGATCTGGACGCCAGCTGAAGAACACTGGAACCTGTTTGTTGAGTCTGGAGGCAAACAGATCGGCCTGACAAGAGCCCTACATCTTGTTCAACAATCTGAACACTCGAGGGTGAAGCCTCCAATCGCTGAAATCCCGGAGATATCGGGAATTCCAATCACCAACCTGGTTGCTGCACCCTGGAAGGTACTCCACCACTACAAACAGTTTATTCTGAAGGCAAAAGTGCCAAAAGTCTTTGTCAATGTCTGCTAGAAGTCGGGACCGGGTTCCGCCCAACTTGTTCACATAACGAACCACTGACCATGCGGAGAAGGATGCAACAATTCATCTGACGGGACGAGAGGCAACGAATCGCAAAAGAGCCCGCCAGAAGCTCTACGTAATTGATGTATAGATTCAATTCCTCCGGAGACCAACGGCCGCCTGTGGATACTTGAACGCACCAGACTCCCCAACCCCACGACTGGCATCAGATTCGAACACCACCTCCGGAGTGGTGCCGAATAGGGCTCGACCGTTCCGCGACTACATATGTTCTAACCACCACAACATCTCCCACCTCATCTCCTCTGTAAGAGGAATCTGATCGGAATACTTGAGGCCTTTCTGGAGATGGCGTATCTTGAGCCGTTGAAGTGCTCGGTAATGAAGGGGACCCGGGAAGATCGCTTGAATAGAAAAAGCTAACAACACGACGACCCGGGCTACAGACCTCAAGGACACAGTCTGCTTGTTCAAAATTAACCTCAACTCTCTCTTTATCGATCTGATTTTCTGATTGGGCAAGAGGAGACGGCAAGTGATGGAGTCGCCTAGAAAACCCAGGAACTCGATAGACTGAGACGGAATCAACACTGATTTCTGAGGGTTGACCAAGAAACCCAGATTTTGCAACAGATTTATGGCCCAGGCAAGATGCTGCATTACTAGGTGAGGACACCGGCCCATGATGAGGATGTCGTCCAGAAAAATTAATAGGCGAACGCCCCGGGTTCGAAGAATTTCAACTACAGGCATCAGAAGTTTTGTGAAGCACCAAGGTGCTGACGAGAGGCCAGATTCCCTGCCATTGGAACTGAAGAAAACGCCGATGTGGTCTGTTAATGGGCACTGACAGATAGGCATCTTTCAGATCTAGGCGGACCATCCAGTCCCCTTCCAGAAGAAGACCGTGAAGAAGATGGATCCCCTCCATCCTAAAGTGACGATATACAACCCATCCATTGAACTCCTTGAGATTTAAAACAAGCCTGGATTCACCCCCCTTCTTCTGAACTAGGAAAAAGTTGCAGACAAAGCCCTGAGAGTGACGAGACGTCTGCACTATGGCAACTTTCTGAAGCAGAGACTCGTTCTCGCTGGAAATGAACATCTGATCTTAAAGGGAAAAAAGCATGGGACGAGATGGAAAAGTCTGAGAGGGGGAGGAAAAAAACTCTATCTTGTAACCCGGCACTGAATCCAGGATCCATGTATCTTGCGAGATCTTTTGCCAATTGTTGGGAAAATACTGGATTCGGCCCCCCCAACTGAACTTCTGAAAAGGAAAGTAGGGTAACCTGAAGCTGCGGCATCACGTTGTCTTTCTTGGCTACCTCCATATCGACCTTTCTTGTTGTTGTTGCGGGATCCACGTGTGGGATAGAAGGAGGCGGAGAAGTTAGAGTCCTGATACTTTCTACGTTGGGAATTATAACCCCCCTGGGCGCCTTGCTAGTAACCTCAGCCGAACAACCGCCCCGATGTCGTCCGGCCCGGCCAAAAACCAGACGAAAAGCTCACCTCAAGGAACCCTGCGCCTTGTCAAGGCACTTAAAGTAGCGGCAAACTTAGTCACCTCTTTCAGAAAATGTTGTCCGAAAAGGAGGTCCTGTGCCTAACGGCCTGATTCAGAGGTCGACAATACAGTCAACTTGGGGTTGAGCTTTAAAAGAATAGAGCAATGGCGCTCACAGGACATGGCACAATTGGCATTGCCCAAAAGACACTTGGCTACCTGAGCCCATCCTATCAGATCATTTGGATTTATGATCTGTCCAGTGGATTTAGCCTTGAAACCCAAATCCTAAATTTTGGTCAAAGGACCGGTCAAACCTAGTAACCTATCTTGATAGGATCTCCAAGCATGATCGATCCCTTTTTAAGGATCTTTCGTGTATTTCTTTAGATATCTGAGCATGGAAGGATCCACTTCAGGTGTGCCTACCACCTTATCTGCCAGATACGGTCTTGAGCATTCCGTTGGGGGATGCGCCCTGACATTTTTATCAAAAGCCTGGCGCAGGCGGGACTATACATGTTCAGAAACCTCAGTAGAGGGAAGCCATGAGGAGGAGTTAGAATGGACAATTTCGGTGGGTCAAAATTCAGCAAATTTGGGTGGGACGGAGCATCAATGATATGTTCTTTGTGTTGTTTCTTAAATGGGGGAGGGGAAACCTCCGGCTCAGATGCAGTATCAGAGGAGGAAGAGGTATCATACCCTAGAGGCGAATTTGAAGGCGCAGTCTTGGACGAAGACCCATAGGAATGTTCAGAAGATAAAGTCTTTGCAAGTTTGGCAAAAGCCGAAGAATGGGGATTCTTAGAACCCTTACTGCCAGAATCAGAATGGGACGTAGTGCCCAGAAGCCCTCCCTGCTGCACGGCATAATTACATAAATGGCGTTTCAAGGGTTCAATGGCCTTCACCATGGCCCTATTAACAGAGTGCAGGACTACAACATCAAGAGCCTCGACAAGCTCATGCTCCAACGACCCAGAAGGGCCTTCATCAAAGTATTCCTCCTCATAATAATATTCCGACATGGCGGCATTAAGAAGTGTCAGATAAACCCACTAGAGGAAGCTGGAGCCAATATGCCCTGTCAACACAAAAAAAACTATAAACACCTGCAGGAGTGACAGTGAAAATAAGGGGGAGTGGTGAACCCCAGGCAAGCCAATGCACACAAGGACCCAATGTGTGCAAACTAAATTTTGAATGTGGAGGGAGGGCTTGCCAAAAATACTTAGGCAAAGCCTATGCACTAGTATACTGCCCAAATCGCTTATTTTGCTGACATGAGCGTCACTGGGGGCTATGACAGTCTTGTGGGCTTCCGATCAATTAACTGCGCTGCTCCCGTGCTCTCTCAACCCAAAAATCGTTGCAATCGGGAAACAAAATGTCTGCCGCGCATGCGCGGAACGGCCTGACTGTTACAATAAAAAGAGGATTGTGCATCAAATGATGCGCGTCCTCACCCCCGTCTCTCCCACTCCACTGAAACCAGATGCTGGCACAGAGCGCCTGGTCATCGGAGGCAAGAAGCGCTCCACCGGACTAACGCGCACACCAAAGGACGGCCGGAAAACCTGAACTGGCAAACAGACACAGCACGATCCGCGTTTCAAGAGCGGTAATGTGAAAATGCTGAAATGCGCTAGCAGCGTTAAACGCCAAAGGCACAAACAACACTTAGCACCAGAAAAACGCACTGAAGAAACCAGCAGTAGAGCGAGTCGCGTGCACCTAGGAGGCAATAGACACGAGTCTATACACAAGGAAACAGACAAAATCACAGCTGGTAGGCACTAAGCATATAGACATAGAGCATAAACCATCAAAGGGACAGAAAACGTAAATGCACTTAACTGGCTGCGGAGCAGCATAGAAAGAGGATGTAGTATTCTCTTATGCTCCTTATATAGGGGTCTACTCTATGGTTGTCATGTGATACCCACTAGGGTTTATGGGTATTGAAGTTTGTACTTTTGTTTTTACTTTTCTGATTGGCTGCTGAGAATTTTCAGTAATGAAAATGAGAAGCATAATCGGAGCCTCTGGTCCTGTCATAGAATCCATTTTTAACTGTTGGATACTTGGTTACCGGTAGGAACATCAGGAACGTGGCCTAATTAAGACAGGAAAACCGCTCCAAAAAAAACATTGTGCCGCTACAGTTAGCCCAGACAGGTAATAATGCAGTTAATAACAGCTTTATGCATCAGCATTGTTTGTATATAATTTGAGTTCAAATACATTATAATTAAATATGTCTTTGTACACATAGGAAGGCAAAACCCATTTTAGGTAGGACCATCAGGAATGAGGCATAACTGAGAAAGGAAAGCCGCTGCAAAAATAACATCGAGCCACTACAGTTCGCCTTGACAAGTAATAATGGAGTCAGTAACTGCCTTATGTATCAGTTTTGTTTGTATATAATCGGAGCTTAAATATATTATAATTACGTATGTCTTTACTCACATAGAACGGCTACATCCCTTTCAGCAATTTCTAAAACGGAAAAGAGGGAAAAAACTTATCAATGACAAGAGAACAGATGGCCAAGTGAAAGTAAAGCTAAAAAGGTCAGAAGAGGGGTTCACACACTTGGGATCTTTATTTAGACTAAACTTTATTAATAACCATAGGATTTTGAATGTATGAATTCTGATATACATCTTTCTCTGTCGATTATAGCATAAAGATTTACCAATTGGAAGCACATGTCTGGTCCTTTTTAAACCATACCCTCGTTGAGGAATAAGCGGATTTACAGTAGAGCAGGTAATGTATTCAAGATTTTTTTCCATCGCCACCTTTTCTACAGCTACCCTTAAGATATATACGCCATAAGGAGCTAGGTGTCTGTCCTCATAGCACAAGAACATCTTTAACTTTGTCCACTAAGGTGGCTCCCTATAGTTCTAAAATACAAAGCAGGAACAGAAAGAAGGTAATCCTCCTTGTGACACGGTGGCAACAATTGGAACTAAGTCCCTACTAGAAATAGAGAGAGAAAGTACAGTTACGCATTAGTAATTGCCGAGAAAGATCGGTTCGCTCCTGGCCTAGATTAAACTGACTGTAGAAGGACAACCATAGCCGATCAAACATATTACGAATCTATAAGATGAAGAGGTCTCTCCATATAGACCATAAAACCTCAGAAATTGTACCTATTAATTTCCTCAACATTTTTACATGTAGGAGAATAAAATAAGGGGGCAATAACAATAATTGAATATTGCTGCTCCCCCCTTCAAGTCCATGCTTTTAGCAAAAAAAAATTTGATGTGAACAAAAACAGAGTTCTAAGAGAAAGACACCATCCTTTATATATTGAATTCAATATACGGACTGGTAAAAATATACTGATCTTAGATAGATTCAGGAGTACACCAATTTACAATTAAAATGTATATCTGTATCTAACTAGATACTAAACATCATTAACCATAAGCCTTTATAAAGTTAACACCTTTTTATTTTCTTCTCCCTTTTTCATTTTTTCCTCATTTTTTGGGGTTTTCATATAATAAGATCACTTTTATGAATGAAATGTTGAGTGCACACTTTTGAGTAAAATTCTTCTGGTGACTTTTATGGATCTAATTCTCTATACGAACTCACAAGCATCAATAGTTTCAGACACAGCGGGGCTTTTTAGATACTCCCTGTGTTTTTAGATCTAGTAAGGATCTATCATTTATCAGCATAATCTATGGGCACCCAATTTTAAAGTTAAATTATGTGACTATATGTTTCCATCAGTGACTCGCTGAGACGGAATCCTGATGAAGGTTCTGCCGAAACGTGCGTAGTTCAAGCATACACCGTCAGATCCTGATCATTGCGTCCATCTGTTGACAATGTGTTCCATTTACTGAGAATGTATATTTTTTAATTCATTGTTTGTGAATATATTGGTATATGTGTTAATTCATTGAAGGTCTCTTTTCCAAAATTCTGTGTTACTGAATTCATCAAATTCCAAAAATATGAATATTCAATTGAACAATCAGCTTGATCATATATATAACAAATGAAATGATAATAGATATTTATTATTGTCATATTGGAAAAAACATATATTTTTGTGGTTTTATTATTATAAAAAAAGTTTTCATGCATATCTATTTCCTAAATAAATATCTATTTTTTTAGTGTAAATTGGGACGAGTGAGAGTCAATGTTTTAGTCACAATGATATTGTGTTGCCTGTAATTTATGTAATCAACCTTGCCCAGGTTTCTTTTTCACATCTGGTGCATTCTGGGACAGTTTTTATAGTTTGGGACTGGTTACCACCTGTTTCAGGTTAGTGGTAAATTGCATGCGTAAATGGCCCGTTTTGCGCATAGTTGCAATTTGCGACTACTCCGTACATATTATTTTGCAAGTTGCTATTTGCGACTTGCAATTTGGTATACAAAAAAGCAGTTGCTTTTTTTGCCACTCGCAATTCAGTCGCAGCACAATTTTTTCATTTAGGAGTGCATATCGTACATTACGTACGGCTATTTTTGCATGTGCAAATCAATTTGCGACCGATTTTGCGCGTGCAAAATGGTCGTATATCTGGCCCAGAGTCCTTGAGCTCATACAAGTTATACAATTTAAAAAATCCCAAATATTTGTTGGGTACGGGCTCCCCCTAGCTGTAGTACTGCACATACATACCCGTACACAAATCCTGTGTGCTTGTCTGAAACCGATGAGAGAATCTTAAGTAGCTACACTAGCAAATGTACACCAAGCCATTACATTACAAACATAAAGCAACACCACAGCTCAGATCCACTGACCAGTGGCACTATGTCTTCTCACGATCAGCCAAATTACTATTTAATTACATTAATTTGGAGTCAACACATGACAGCCAGGGCTCTATAATAGTGCAATTACTGTAAGTGATTTCTGGCTCCAAAGCCATGTAAGTGAATGCATAACTTTTCAGTAAATGATTATAAATAAAATGGAAAAATTTAGACATACCTCACAGGTAGAATTCGTAAAACGCTGTTGCCATTATTCAACATCCGCTGGGAATGGGATACATATGGGTATCGCTATGGTCTTATTACACAGGGACCTGCAGTCGTTGGATAAACCCTGTCTCTAATTTCTTATTACGGTCTGGTTATGACATCGCCCATCACATGTTAAATGAAAATTAGGGAGCTGCTCCACTGTAATAGTGTATTACTTTCCAGTTGTGAGATCAATATGTATGTCGTCAGCAGGCAGGGTGAAAGAAGGTCATTAAGTAGAAATATAATTATGATTTCTGCTTAAACATAAAAAAGCTTGAATAGCATTTTCCTAAAAGGAACACTAATTGACAGAAAAAAAGCATTTTATGGCAGTCTGCTTATTTTTTGAACCTCTACCGTTCTTTTCACTAAATCACGAATCTTTCTGCATGCTGCCATGCATTACGAACCTACAGTTATTTTTTGAAAGTGACTTACATCAAACTGCATTTAAGATGCTTTGGCAACAAATGACTAGCTTCGAATCTATGTGTGTTTGCACTACAGAGTCTATGTTTATTCTACATGTTTGTTCATGAAATGGAGCAGGAGCGCAAGGATTTAGGACATTTGGGGGGAAAGGTCAGAATATGACTATGTATGATAAGAAATTAAATTTCCTCTGCAGATGCTAAAAAAATATTGCAAATCACCTTGGAGTTCCATAAATATGTAAAGAAACTAAACCTTCAGCCTTGTTCCTTTAGATGGTCATGAAACGCCTCGGGAACTTGAAATATCCTTATAAGGCAAGACTGTGGAGACTTTGCCCCATATATTGTGTTCTAATGTCTGAATCCCCACACCCTACATCTTTTGGAGAAAATTGTTGATGGGGCTAAGACATTTTTACTTCCAGACATGCATACTGTTTGCTCTACAGAGTGGGGTGGCCAGAAGCACAGAACATGCCAGGAATGATAATCTGTCACATTATGTACTAATGTTTTGTGTGGAAGTAAGTCGGTTTCATCCTAGGATTGCTCTGGGTGGGAAGAAGGGATCCAGTGCTTGCCAGGTGGGACATAGATAAAGGTAGCTGGTGATCTCTAACTGCTGGGCTGGGCTGCTTGTCTTTAATCACCAGTTTAAAAGTGAACTTTGATATGTTGAGCCTCGCTAGGCCTGTCTTGAAGTTGTCTAAGATGCATAACAAGTGAAATGGCCTTGAAAGCATACAAATAGAGTCATTTCGGGTTTATAATGAAGAAGAGGGTTCTCTTATATGCCAGTGAAATCTAATAAAAATGTAGATGCCATACAGATTTTATGTGGACATATGATCTCATTGTTCAGACTCTATGGGAAGTGTATCAGTTTATGGCCAATGAAGATTAGATTGTTTACAGCTATCAGAGAGAGGTAGCCATTGCTTTACTTGCATTGCCCAGGCTTTTTCCATCCTGGTTTTGCATTTATGGGTCACTTACATTGCGATAAAGACCTAGATTTCCATCTCTCATCGAGGGAGCCTTCAAACAGATGTTGGGTTCACAAATGCAATCCCGCGTTGACTTTTTGGCAAATATTTGATTGCAATATATATGTAACCAATGCTTGATTTGATCTAGTGGCTGCTGGTGGGGGCCACGGGTACTCATTTTTGAGGACGGGCACTTATTTTGCCACACCAGATATTTACTGCTGCTGGTGGGGGTCAAGGGCACTCTTTTTTTAGTACGGGCACTTATTTTGCCACATCAGATATTTACTGCAAGCAAGGGAGAGAAAAACACACAATGCAGAAAGAAAGAAGAAGGGAAAAACTGAAAAGCCATCACCAAAAGGGAGAAGTAGGGACCTACAACAGAGAATTAGGAGTGGATGATAGTGAATTAAAGAAGAATAAGGTGGAATTAAGACTACACAGCCTTGGTATTCAGCAAACTGCCATTGTTTTGCACTGACCGTAGGTTTAGACACTGGCACTCATCTTTTACAAATTAAGCACTTTATGTGACAGTTGAGTAATGTGCATCTCGATTCGGCCCAGTGCAGGGGTTGGTTTTAAAATGCTTGCTTCAAGTCTCTTTGGTAAGTGGAGTTACTATTTTGTAATGTACCTCGCTGAAGGCCAGTTTGCTTAGTTGGGCATGCTTTACTTATCTCTGTACCAACTCACAGGCTACTACACTGCATTGTTCTATTATAAATAACAACCTTGAGGTGCGCTTGAACAATGCAACGCCAACCCCTGTCCGGGCCATGCATTTAGGAAATTAGGTGGTAATCAAGTCAAGTCAAGTGATTTATATAGCGCGCTACATACCCAGAGGGTCTCAAGGCGCTTGAGGAGGGGAGGGGAATTACTTGTCGAATATCCAGGTTTTAAGTTGCTTTCTGAATGTAAGGTGGTTCTGAGTGAGGCGAAGGTGAGTGGGAAGTGAATTCCAGGTTTTAGCTGCCAGGTAGGAGAAGGATCTGCCTCCCATGGTGGTTTTGTTGATGCGGGGTACAGTTGCCAGGGCTTGGTTGGAGGATCGTTGGAGGCGGGAGGGGGTGTAGAAGGAAAGTCGTGAGTTGAGGCATTCGGGTCCAAGTTCGTAGAGTGCTTTGTGTGCGTGAGTTAGGAGGCGGAAAGTAATTCTCTTGTTAACGGGGAGCCAGTGGAGGTTTTTCAGGTGTCCAGAGATGTGGTCTTTACGCGGGATGTCTAGTATGAGTCTGGCTGAGGCGTTCTGGATGCGTTGGAGTTTTTTTGGGAGTTTTGCGGTGGTACCGGCGTATAGGGTGTTTCCGTAGTCCAGGCGGCTCGTGACCAGTGCGTGGGTGACCGTTTTTCTGGTTTCGGTGGGGATCCAGCGAAATGTTTTTTTGAGCATGCGAAGAATATTGAAGCAAGAAGATGAGACAGCGTTGACTTGTCTGTTCATAGAGAGTGAGGAGTCCAGGATGATACCTAAGTTCCGTGCGTGGTCCGTCGGGACAGGTGCTTTTCCGAGGGCCTCTGGCCACCAAGAGTCGTCCCAGGTGGAGGGGGAGGTACCAAGGATGAGGACTTCAGTTTTGTCGGAGTTCAGTTTTAGACGGCTGTACTTCATCCACTCGGCTACTTCTTTCATTCCTTCATGAAGGTTGGTTTTGGCGGTGTTAGGGTCTTTGGTGAGTGATAATATTAGTTGAGTGTCATCAGCGTAGGAGATGATGTTGAGGTTATGTTGGCGTGCGATGGCCGCGAGGGGGCTCATGTATACGTTGAAGAGGGTGGGACTGAGGGAGGATCCTTGTGGTACGCCGCAGATGACTTCTGTAGCTTCTGATTTGAATGGTGGGAGGCGGACTCTCTGGGTTCTTCCGGCAAGGAACGAGGTGATCCACTCCAGTGCTTTTCCTTGGATTCCGATGTTTCTGAGGCGTTGTATTAAGGTGCTATGACAAACTGTGTCAAAGGCTGCAGAGAGGTCGAGGAGGATGAGGGCGACCGTGTCTCCGTTGTCTAGCAGAGTTCGAATGTCGTCAGTTGCTGCGATGAGTGCGGTCTCAGTGCTGTGTTTGGCTCGGAAGCCGGATTGTGAGGAGTCGAGGGATTTGTTGGTTTCGAGGAAGGCGGCGAGCTGGTTGTTGACAGCTTTCTCTATGACTTTGGCCGGGAATGGAAGGAGCGAGATGGGGCGGTAGTTTTTGAGTTCGGTGGGGTCAGCTGTGGGTTTTTTCAGAAGGGCGCTGAGTTCGGCGTGTTTCCAGCTATCTGGGAAGGTGGCGGAGGTGAGGGAGCAGTTGATGACATCTCGGAGGTGGGGTGCGATGATGGAATCTGCTTTGTTGAAGATGTGGTGAGGGCAAGGGTCTGTGGGGGATCCTGAGTGGATGGAGTTCATTAGGCGGATGGTGTCCTCAGTAGAGATTGGGTTCCAGTCATTGAGGATGTTCAAGGGGGGTGGGGGTCCTGCAGAAGGTTGTGTGGGTTGGTCTAAGGACCTGTTGTCGAAGCTGTTGTGGATGTCAGCAATCTTGTTGTAGAAGAACGAAGCTAGGGAGTCGCAGAGGGCTTGAGAGGGGGTGATGTCGTTGGAGTTGGGTGAGGGGTTAGTAAATTCCTTGACGATGTTGAATAGTTCCTTGCTGTTGTGGGCGTTGCTATCTAGTCGGTCCTTGAAAGCGGCTTTCATGGCATTCCTGATCAGTTGGTGGTGTATACGGGTGGCGTTTTTGAAGGCGTCCTTGGTGCTGTTGTTAGGGTCTTTTTTCCAGGCCTTCTCAAGGGAGCGACAGAGTTTCTTAGATTTCTTAAGATCATCGTTGAACCAGGAGGCCTTCTTGCTGCCTAGTTTGGTATGACGTTTTTTCAGAGGTGCTAGGATGTGGGCGCTGTTGGATAGCCATTGGGTGAGGTTAATGGCTGCTTGGTCGGGGTTTGAGGAGTGGGCAGGGGGATTTTGAAGAAGCGATGAGGCGATCTGGTCGATGGTGATTTTGTTCCAGTTTCTTCGCAGTGTAGGTTGAGGATGGTTGTTTGTTGTGGTCTTGTTGTAGGTGAAGTGAACGCAGCTGTGGTCCGTCCAAAGGAGAGCAGTGGTGTGGCTGAAGGAGACATGTTTGCTGGAGGTGAAGATGGGGTCGAGTGTGTGGCCTGCGATGTGGGTGGGGGTAGTGACAAGTTGTTTAAGTCCGAGGTTGGCGAGATTGTCCAGAAGGGTGGTGGCGCTGCGGTCGTTGTTCTTTTCAAGGTGAAAGTTGAGGTCTCCCAAGAGAATGTAATCCTCGGAGGGGAGGGCGTGTGGGGTGATGAAGTCCGTGATGTCCTCACTGAATTGTGGCCTGTAGAGGAGGGTGCCTCTGAGTGTGGTCTTGGGGTTGATGTGGATCTGGAAGTGAAGGTGTTCAGTATTGGCGAGATTGATGTCTGAGCTGGTTGAGATGCGGATGGATTTCTTATGGACGATAGCGATGCCTCCTCCTGTTTGGTCGGTGCGGTCCTTACGGATGATCTTATAGGTTTCCGGGATGGCAATGGTGATGTCAGGGGCTGATGTGGAGTTCATCCATGTTTCTGTTAGGAAGACAACATCTGGGGAGATGGTGTCTAGTAGGTTCCAGAGGTCGATGGCGTGCCTGTGGACTGAGCGGGTGTTGAGCAAGATGCATTTTAGGTGGTTGGAGTCAGATATCTGTTTTGTGTTCGTGGATGAGGAGTTGTTCTTGGTGAAGTCGAACTTGCAGGAGTAGCATGTGAAGGGTCCATGGGTGTGTCCAGGAGCGGCTTGGGCGCAGTTGGGGAGTCGGCCGGGGTTAAGGGCTAGGAGGGTGTTTGGTTCATTAAACCTTTTATCGTATGTATCCTCCCTTTTCACTCGTTAAAATGTGAGCCATCTGTGCAAAAACGCACTTTCACCCAACCCGGATCGGTTGCTTGCATTCCTCCCTGGTAAAGACAGAAAGGAGCTGGTGCCTGAGCTTTTTCCTTCTTGGCCGCAGCATGTTGGAACTCTCTCCGTGAGGCCATCAAAGCCAGACCTGAGCATCTTCTCTTCATCAAAGTCACTAAAATCTGCCTGTTTTTAAATCTTTTTATTGCTTTATTTTCAGTTCAGCAATCAAAGCCCAGCATGCCTGCCAGATGAGAATCGTTACACAACAAGCTTCATAGCACAACCAAGTCACATGCAGCAAAAACCCCGTGCTGTTTTTAAATTAAATAGCCCTATTTATTAAATATTTTTGCTTTTCCATCTGTTCAATTTGTTGCTTTGCTGTAGCCTCAAGAAGACCGAGAAAGACTGATTTTATACTGTCCATGTTGAATTCTTTCTCAAAATGATATCCTCAGTGTTCTGATTGAATAGCATCTGCAATATAGTATATATGATCTTATTTATCGTTTAAGGTTTCATAAAAAATCAGTATATGGTTAATATAGCTGCCTAGTTTGGTATGACGTTTTTTCAGAGGTGCTAGGATGTGGGCGCTGTTGGATAGCCATTGGGTGAGGTTAATGGCTGCTTGGTCGGGGTTTGAGGAGTGGGCAGGGGGATTTTGAAGAAGCGATGAGGCGATCTGGTCGATGGTGATTTTGTTCCAGTTTCTTCGCAGTGTAGGTTGAGGATGGTTGTTTGTTGTGGTCTTGTTGTAGGTGAAGTGAACGCAGCTGTGGTCCGTCCAAAGGAGAGCAGTGGTGTGGCTGAAGGAGACATGTTTGCTGGAGGTGAAGATGGGGTCGAGTGTGTGGCCTGCGATGTGGGTGGGGGTAGTGACAAGTTGTTTAAGTCCGAGGTTGGCGAGATTGTCCAGAAGGGTGGTGGCGCTGCGGTCGTTGTTCTTTTCAAGGTGAAAGTTGAGGTCTCCCAAGAGAATGTAATCCTCGGAGGGGAGGGCGTGTGGGGTGATGAAGTCCGTGATGTCCTCACTGAATTGTGGCCTGTAGAGGAGGGTGCCTCTGAGTGTGGTCTTGGGGTTGATGTGGATCTGGAAGTGAAGGTGTTCAGTATTGGCGAGATTGATGTCTGAGCTGGTTGAGATGCGGATGGATTTCTTATGGACGATAGCGATGCCTCCTCCTGTTTGGTCGGTGCGGTCCTTACGGATGATCTTATAGGTTTCCGGGATGGCAATGGTGATGTCAGGGGCTGATGTGGAGTTCATCCATGTTTCTGTTAGGAAGACAACATCTGGGGAGATGGTGTCTAGTAGGTTCCAGAGGTCGATGGCGTGCCTGTGGACTGAGCGGGTGTTGAGCAAGATGCATTTTAGGTGGTTGGAGTCAGATATCTGTTTTGTGTTCGTGGATGAGGAGTTGTTCTTGGTGAAGTCGAACTTGCAGGAGTAGCATGTGAAGGGTCCATGGGTGTGTCCAGGAGCGGCTTGGGCGCAGTTGGGGAGTCGGCCGGGGTTAAGGGCTAGGAGGGTCTTTTTATTGCTTTATTTTCAGTTCAGCAATCAAAGCCCAGCATGCCTGCCAGATGAGAATCGTTACACAACAAGCTTCATAGCACAACCAAGTCACATGCAGCAAAAACCCCGTGCTGTTTTTAAATTAAATAGCCCTATTTATTAAATATTTTTGCTTTTCCATCTGTTCAATTTGTTGCTTTGCTGTAGCCTCAAGAAGACCGAGAAAGACTGATTTTATACTGTCCATGTTGAATTCTTTCTCAAAATGATATCCTCAGTGTTCTGATTGAATAGCATCTGCAATATAGTATATATGATCTTATTTATCGTTTAAGGTTTCATAAAAAATCAGTATATGGTTAAAATCATTTCAATTGAACCACTGTTATTTCAAATAACAGAAGGGACATCAAACTAAATGAGTCAGTGGCATGACAGAGTACTCCACAACAAAAAACTATTTTTGAAGACATAGTATTTAATTGCAGTACTAGTTGATGGGGGTGAGTAACCACCTCAAATAATAATCACAATCCTTGTCAAGGTGAACTATTAAAGTCAATAAAAAAAACCTATGCACAAACCTCTCGCAGCTTGGCAAAGGGCAGGCAGGCTTAATTTAGAGGCATTGTGAAAAGTACTTATGCAGTACTCAGACAGTAATAACATGAATATGCAACACAAAAAAATCTCAAAGAAACTAGAAAAATATAAAACATTTCAATAAATCAAATGATACTAAAATGACAAAAATCCAGTTAATGGAGCTAGAGACAAGAGTTTTTAAAGTTTGAGAAAAAACAAGCATCAAAAAAGTGCTAACTGCGGGAATATGGTCATGCTACAGGGGTCTAAGTCAAAAGTTAAGGTTGACCGCAATGGAGGGCAGGTCAAGTACAGGGACCAGGTTCGTCCTGGTGGAAAGTTTACCTTCTGACTTAAAAAATTTCCCTGAGAGAAAAATTGTTGAAAACTAAAGGATGGGGCTGCTGCAAGCTGGATTCAAAGAATGGCTCGACGATGACAGGGGACCACTGTGCAAGGTCTCAAAGTATATTGGAGTAGGGAGCCGTACAGCTGTCAATGGAGCTTGCTGGTGTCACCCAGGTGCTGCTCGGCATTCACTCTGATGAGACCCTTGATCGGATGTTGCTTGGCAAGTAATCCATTGAAGTCGTTGAAGAAGGTTGTTGAGTCGAGTCTGGTGATGCTTGTCGTTAGGCAGCAAGGAGTACACTCTGACCACAACCAAGGACCCAGGACCTGGGGAACAGTACTTGGGAGTCATCACTAATTCCAACATAGGACTGGAGAGAAGACCAGGTCATGGCCAGATGGGTCTGGTCAGCTGGAAGCAGAAAATGCCTCTGGAAGCTTGTTGTGTCGCTGTAGGTCAAATAGAAGGTCAACCAACTGACCCTTGGAGTTACTTCTGGGGTCATTTGTTCAAGGCAAGCAGGTCAAGTCTTCAGTCAGAAGGGCACTCCTCATTCTTCTCAGGTCCAGGCTTGTTCTGAGAAGATGTCTCTGGTGTCCACATTTGTGCCCAGTGCTGGCCTGATAGTGGAGGGCAATCCTTTTTCCACCCCCTAAACAAGTTATTTTCAGTTCATTCCATCTCACTGGGTTTGGAGGCAGCCTGACTTATGAGACAAAAAGGAGGCAAGCCTTGGTATGAGCTTCATTTGTCGGTGACAGGATAGCTTTCGTTGAAGCTCAGGAAGGGGCTGGGCACAGCATCATGCCATTCTGTCACATGAGAAGACCATTTCCCCGTACTCAGACCCCCTTTTTCCACTGTCTGGGAGCAATACACATCTCAGTAATGGGGAGACATCAGGGGTCGGGTGCCATCTGGACATTGGCAGGAAAGAATTTGGGTTTATGCTGTTAAATGAAACTTTCTAAAAGTGTCATTTCCAAATTAGCAATATAAAATCTGACCTAACCATTTAGTGGTACTTTAAATTATTAATAAAGTGAGACCCTGAAATATTTTTCTAGCAATTCCCAAACTGAATTTACCAATTATTAACTGTTGTGGTGTAAACCAGTGTTAACCTGTGGGGGAGCGAACTTTGTCACAGTGAAAAACGACTTTGGAAATTTTGCACTGCCCAATCAAGTAAAATATTAAATATACATGTCCTGCTTTTAAATACTATGCACCCTGCCTTATTTGTTTTCAAGGCCTACTTTAGGGGCAACTTATAAGTATTAAAAAGGAATGTTTAGACCTGGCAAAAGGTTTATTTTGCCAGATCAAAATGATTGTTTAAAACTGTGCATCCAAGCTGCAGTGACTCGCATGGAGACATGATTTACTGGGCTACTGCAGTGAGTGGCACAATGAGTGCTACAGCCCACTAATAGCATTTAATTTACTGGTCCTGGGTACAGATAGTATCATACACTAAGGATCCATATATAAATTAAAAGTGCAAGTTAGGCATATGCCAAATTTACCATGTTTACAAAGGAGAGAATAAGCACTTTGCCACTGGTCAGCAGGGGCAAAGTGTGCAAAGTTCATTGTGAAACAAAATAAGGCAACAATCTGGGAATATACCACAGAAAAGGTGGTCATTTTCAACAGCGCTAGAAATTAAATCTGATAACAATCAGTAATAAAGAAGTAACACTTATGATTTTAATGCAGGTAACCTCATAAGCACGTAGGTAAGATATTCCTCTTGTCTCAATGTAACAGAAATATCCAGCTACAAATCTGTCATAATCTTTAAAATGCTGGAGTTGGGGGTTGAATACTTGCTACTAATCGACCATGTCAAATATTTTGGTTACTATTGGAGTGGATAAGCGATTTCTGGAGGGCTGTCAGTCTATTTTTATATCAAAGCTTATTCTTACTAAAAGATTCCTAGTTTTGTTAGGATACTAATGTAGCACAATGTTGCCTGATTAAAATCCAAGTCTTGTAGATATTTTAGTCACAAGATCTACATTCAGCTAATGAGCTGCAGGGAACCTTGTTAAAATAATAATAATAATTTGAGACATTGATAAGGCTTCTAAATTTATGAGATTCCCTAACTCAATATATATCAGATACAGGACAGAATTGTGAAATTATGTTTATAGCGATGCCATTATATCTTTAGTTGGGGCTGACACTAATGAAACATACCAGAATGCCATTGTCCAAAATAGCTTTTACAAAAATATCATGTTAATAATAGAAAATCTACATTCAGTAAGACAGTATTTTTGTAAACAATATTTCGGAAATGATGAAATATCCTAAACAATATTTTTGACAATGATATTCTGAAATGCATTCATAGGTATGTAAGATGGTAGAGGGAATATTCAGCTTGACAGCAAAACAAATTGTCTTGAAATTCCTGGGAAACAATAGATGGGAAGTTTTTCATATCTCACAAAGCACAGCATGGAGTTCTAGATGCTGCTACAGCCAGAGAGGATGTGTGTCCACAAACTGTGTTTTTTCACAATTTTCGTTGTTACACTGCATGCACTTCTCTTTTTCCTTACTGTAGAGACGGAGGGGTGTCCCCTGCATATCCCTGGAGAACTTGTTTCCCTGTCTCAGGTCCTGTATGGCAAGCTGCCAAACCAGCACACGTGACAATCATGTGTGTGCACTGAAGTCTTCCTGTGATATGGAGAGGGAATCAAAGAGGAGCTATAAGGCTTGAAGGGCATACCAAATGCATCTCCCTTTTTGAAGAGAGTGGCCTACTGCTGTAGAGGGCTGTAAGTTGTGCAGTGAAGTGAATATAGTAGCAAGGCAGGCCTTTATATCTGACATCTACCTGGGAGAGCCACACATCAGGATTTCCTATGTTTTAATTGTTCTTTCAGTATCCTGCAATCTGTTCTTTCGGCCTTTTACATGGGACTTAGATATCATGAGTATGTTCATCACCTTGTAAAGGATAGATGTGGAATGTGCATGGCACATTTGGTTCCATTTTGTACTGGCTATACTTGAGTGGTACCCAAGATGGAGGGAAATCTAGACCACAGATGTGATTTGCAGGGTGTGCCCCAGATCCTTCAGGGATTTTTGTAGTTGGTTAGATACAGGAGGATTTTTGGTAAGTTCTGAGACTCTTACCTCACACCATTTTTCTGAACAGGTCTTGAACTGCTTGACTTCGCTACCGTAAGAGTCAGGTGCTAGAGAGTTGTCATTGTTGATCAATTATCTATCCAAATTCAAATTTCAAAGCTTTATTCGATTATTTATAAACAATCATAAAAGCATACAATGATAAAAATTGCAGAGTAAAATACACAGCAAAAAACATAGATCACAATAAATGGAGCAACTCAGTTGGGGACAATTATTCGGCCATACAATAGGATTTGTGCAAATAGGTCATGCTTAAAAAACCAGACTTTTCTTATGAGACACAGCTTTTAGAATAAAAGTAGCAGTTAAAAAGCAGATATCAAAAGTGTCAAGTGCAAATAGTAAATTCATGGCATGGGCAGTAGTGGACACAGAGGATTTCTTAAAAACAGGTTTAAGATAACATAGTCGGATGTGCAAGTATAATGGGCAAATTAGCATAAAGTGCAGTGTGCTTTGCTTGGTGGTACCATCACACGGGCAAGGGCTTGAACTGTATATTTTCATCTGTGGGAGTGCCACCAAATTATGTACAATACCTAGTCTCAGCCTAGTGAGAACAAACTGTTGGGATTGTTTGGTAATTTCTTTTAAATACATAGGCATGCCCTTGCCAACCTCCTTGTTAGAATGGTAAAAAACATGGGTTGTAAAATGGCTACATTGGACTCTACGCAAATTGTATTTAGTCCCCAAGTAAGCATTTTTAACCTCCTGCTTGGGTATATTAACGGCACTTGAAGGGTCATCAAGAATGTCCAGGTTATACATTTCTTTATAGGACGTAAGAATGTATTTTAACCAGGGGATCTTGCGAACATTGTCCAGCCGAAGGCAGTCTAGGATAATTTGCCTGGTGAATCCTGTTTCGTCCTTTGCCCAGATTGACCTCCAAACCATAAGGGGTCTCATACCCGTTAAATCTGTCAGATAGTCTAGCCCAACCTCTTCATGAGTCAATTCGGTGGATGCCGAAGAGGGGAGGCACAGGAGTGTTTTGAGGAACTGATTCTCTGTAACTTGCAGATCCCCATGGTTACAGTATCCCCATACACCTGAACCGTATAGGGCAATGGATGCGCATCTATGCTTGTAGATATTTAACATATCTGAGATGCGGCGACTGCCGAGTTTTGAGGCAAAACCAAATACTCCCGAGGAGCTTTTGCCCATCTTGGTTCACATTTAAAATCTCGGTTGCCCATGACCCACTACTATTAAAAGGTACGCCAAGATAACAAAATGTGTCCACAACCTCTATTCTGTGTTCTTTAAATTGGAATGGTTTAAGTTGTTTCATCTTTTTCCCACAATCCACAATGAAGGTCTTAGAGTTATTAATTTTTAGTTTTCTCCCCTGGATAAAATCATAAAAATAGTTCATAAGATTTTGAAGACCGTTTGGGGTTCTCGAGAGAAGGACCGTATCATCTGCATATAGCAGTACCGGGACTGGGTGGCCGTCAATCTGCGGGGAGTCAGCTTGAACCCTCTTTAATTCGGACTCCATAGAGTTTATAAAAAGGGAGAAAAGTAACGGGGCCAGCACACAGCCTTGCCTTATACCAGATTTGACCCTGATCTTCTTGGTGCATTCCCCTGCCTGGCCAAAGCGAATCTGGGCTGAAAGCTTGTTATATAGTCTGGCCAGGAAGTATATTATGGCTGTTGGAGCTCCCATTTCGAGTAATGTGGACCATAACAAAGTATGGTCCACCAGATCAAATGCACTTGAAAGGTCAGCGAAACAAAGGAATAATGAGCCCTGTTTCGCTTTAGTATATTTCCCTATAATGAGATCTAGGTTGATGCACTGCTCTATTGTCCCAAGGCCCTTACGGAAACCAAATTGAGAATCCGCAAGAATATTATTATCCTCAGCCCATTCCTCCAATCGCGCTAATAAAACCCTACTCATGATTTTGAGTGAGGAATCCAGGAGGGAGCTAGGGCGGTAGTTCTTAGCCTCTCCTCTATCTCCCTTCTTATAGATCGGCAGGATTATGGATTCACTCCATGTGGATGGTGTACTATCACTAACAGATGCATTGAACACCTGGGTCAGGAGTGGACTCCAAAGTGCCAGGTTGGATTTATACAGGTCAACCGGGACCCCATCCGGCCCCGGTGCCTTCCCTCCTTTGCTCTTACTGATGGCAATTTCAACTTCTTGGAGGGTAATCCCCGAGGGTAGCATTTGATTAGTAGGGGTGGCAGAAAAGCTATCATCGGCCTCCCTAGCCGGATCAAAGATTCCTGTAAAATATTGTACCCAGTTTTCCTCGCTAACTTGGGCTGTTAGTGTAGGGAAATCTTCCTTTTGGAGGAAGGGACTATTGACCGTGCTCCAAAAAAGCTTACTGTCACGCAGGGCTGCTGCTTTTGTCAGGTTGTCCCAGGCTTGTTCTCTTAACTCATTTTTTCTACAGATAAGTTGCTTTTTGTAGGTCGACCTAGGGTGTGTAATAACCTCCCTGTCTCTTGGTTGATTTGACAGTGCCCGCTTGAGTTCTTGAAGATATTTAGTGCAAGCACTGTCGAACCAACCAACCACAGCCCTCTTAGATATGCCCTTGGTGATGGTAAGGGACCTTTTTATTATAGTGCCAAGTTCCTCAAAATCAGCAATAATGCACCGGGCGGTAGCATCATGGTCCAGACATTTAAATATCACTTCCGACCCGGCTCCCACAATCTTACGCAACAGCTTCTCAGAATTGTCTCCACACCATTTGATACGGATACCATTTTGCCTGCAAGGGATTATATCTTCTACTATCATACGCTGGTCGCTGGGCGGGGGCCCCCAGATGGAGGTCGACATAGTGCATTATTAATAGACTCAGCGGGCCGCTCGGGGGTTTTGGCGTTGGGTAATGTTCCAAGGGAGGATCTCTTTATAGCTGATAGTTCCTTAGATAAACGTTTTTCAAGGACGTTTATTTCAGTGACAATTAAGGTATTGGCTCTGATCAAAAAAAATTCCATACCTCCAGCTATGTTACCTCCAGCTAAGGAGGACTTGCTCCTTGTTTCGTGACAGGACATCTCCCCGCACCAGAGTTGCTAACGGTAATGACAGATGCAAGAGGGGGGCCCGGTCCGGTCAAGCCCGGTTACGAACGGGCACAAACGGGCGCGTACGCGGTGCGGGGCGTGTCTATAAGCACAGGGTGGGCTGGGGGCGGGAAGAGTCACGGGTGCGCCTGGTGGACTTTGTGCACGGACCTCTGGGACTCGCAGTCCCGCACCCTCTCAGCCACGTCTCTTCCCCGGTAAGTGCTCAACAGGACCAGGCAGGTTAGAAGCTCGGGTTTCCTTCAAACAGCAGGGCAAAGATGTGATCCAAGAAACGGCTGAGAGCGGCACCTGCGGAGCGGGGCCCGTGAGCCGTAGTTAAGCACAGGGCGGGCTGGGGGCGGGAAGAGTCACAGGTGCGCCTGGTGGACTCCGCGCACGGACCTCTGGTACTCGCAGTCCCGCACCCTCTCAGCCACGTCTCTTCCCCGGTAAGTGCTCAGCAGGACAGGCAGGTTAGAAGCTCGGGTTTCCTTCAAACAGCAGGGCAAAGATGTGATCCAAGAAACGGCTGCAAGCTTTGTGGACTCCTCGAGAAACGCACATCTTTAGGGGCACCGCTGCAGAGTTGAAAAGGGGGTTAGCCCCGCCAACTGGGCTTTAAGCGCCTCCTGGCACGAAAACGCGGCGTCAGCAGCCGCAAAGGAGCCTGGGTGATGTAGTCTCCCACAGCGTTGAATCTGCAATGGTGGCCCTCAGCGCTCAGCCTGCAATCCTTCTCCTGCGTGGCGGCAATAACAGTGAACAGAGCAGGTATGAGGCAAGTGGCTGGCGAATACAGACTCTATTCAATTTGAAAGGTGCAGTATATTGAGCCTATCAGTTTCTCGTCCCACTCTCCTTAAAAGAAGAAACCATCAACAATTGCTGGCAGCCACCCGTGGTGTACTCACATTAAAATCCCCCGCCTCATGTTGCAGTTCCTCGTGAGAATCTCTGAAATACTCCTTATATTTCCTCAAGCGTCCGACCAAACGATTAAGAGGCAGATTTCGATCTTTAACTGCCTCCAGCTGCCCAGCAAACGAATGGCCGGCAGAGTTAGGGTGAAAAAGGCGGACTTCTAGCCTTACTGCCCTTAATCCATGAAGCTGTCACGATTCCCCCCAGCTCTTCACTCTATTTGACTCCATTTCGGCAGGAAAGCAGCTCCGAACAACAGAAAGTTTACCGCAGCGAAAGGAAAAGCCGCCTGCAGCCCGCAGCGTCTTGGCTCAGTTATCTATCCAATAGTAAGGTTTTCTCCACGGATATCAGTGCTAAAAGGCTCTGATACACTACAACTGAGCCCAGTAACCCTTGATTTCCCCGACTTCTGAAAAACTTCCCACCCCTTACTGATCCTAAGCAGCAGGTGTCCTAATGTTGACATTTTGTGTACATGATAACACTACCATGCACAAATCTTGCAGCCAGGGGTATATAAGTGGCCTGGGGGCCCACAATCATCACTTGTCTACATACATGGAGCCCCAAATGCTTTAAAAGACACGCCACTCATTCGACAGCTCTGGGTATATGTAAACTATGTGGACAACAGTTTTCCTAACTATTACAGAATCTGCTATTTATAATTGTATCTTTTAACCCTTTCAGGATATATTCAAGTATTCGCAGCCCTCCCATCCGGTATTGCAACAGTTTATGTTTACGTTAGAAAACAAGCATTTGCAATGCAATCGGTTGCGCCTTAGGGACCTTATATGTATTTAGCTATGCAGCACATTAGCTTGGGTGCTGAAACATCTACTATTCTTTAACATGGAGGGAAAGTAAGCACCAAACTGCGTGACACGACAGGTATGGGAACACATGGAGAGAAATATTGCCTTTCAAAGGAAAATGGAAGAGTCCAAAGCTATGTTTTTAATATGAAATAAGGGCCTTCGGTGGTCATATCACTGAAAATACAAGATTAAAAAAAATATTATTGTCTATGGGTGCTTGTGGAAGACAAATTCATTGGATTGAAATCTAGAGAATGCTAAAGGGATTCTGGTATTTTACTGACCTCTGCTGGTGGTTTTCTATCAAAAAAGTTACATAGAGGCAGTTGCCAGAAAATTTTAAAAAAGAAAGTCTCTCAGCAGAAAGCAATTCTGGTATTTTACTGACCTCTGCTGGTCGCTTTCTATCAAGACAGTTAAATAGAGGCAGTTGAACAGAAAAAAGTCCTTAAGCAGGAGCAGACAAGTCCTAGGGCCGATCTCCAAAGCCCACATAGAACACACATATATGAGTACATAATGAGTATATAATAAAGTATATACAGGCGGTACCTATTGCTCACCCTAAAAAGAGGCTCAGGATTGGATGGGGACCAATCTTCCTGCAGTCCATTTAAGGTCATCCAGTGATGAGCAAACGTTGCCAACTGCTGCTTGTCCTCCCATCAGGATTGTCGCCGAATAGATTTTGTTAGCGCTCTTTTGAAAGTAGGGAATGTTACTCGAGAAGTCCATAACCTCTATCTGCAACTTATATAATGGCTTTTTGAGCTAGGAATGTGCCTTTGTCTTCTCATTCTGAGTAAAAATTACCATCCATGGTTGATGCTATAGCGTGTTTTCTTAGACCCTCTTAAAACAGGTTTTCAGAAACCTTCCATGGCTTTTAATAGTTTGCTTTATTAGGGCAAATTCAAGCCCAATCTGGGGTCAAGGGCTATGCTTTGGGAGCCGAAAAACGTATCTGTAGATGTTAATGACGAGCTGATCCATAAGCGTGGCTTCTCTTCCAAAAATTGCTACTGACCCATAAGCAATAGTTGGGAGTAATTTGGCATGTATACTTTTTGCAATTAGCACCAAAATTGGGTTCCAACGTTTTTTATAAAGACTTAAAAAGGCATGGAGCAACAAAGAAGCCTTTTCTTTCATGAATTGCTTCTGTGGCATGATCATTCCAGGGCTATAAATCCCAACCCACAGATATTTATAATCTGTCACATTTCTTTTCCTTATTTTTTAAATTACAATAAGAACATGTGTGTCTTTTGGTGAACTTCTCAGAACTCTCAGCTGCCTGTTTAGTTCCTTTACCTGCAGTAGAGAACCAGCTAGGGTGGCTGCTCTTAGTGGCTGATGTGTAAACCCTCTTTCATTTGGGCATGGATTCAATAACTAGTTTTAGTACTGCTGCCCCCAACACCTTTATCAGACAGTCTAGAGTTATAGCTAAACTATCCAGTCGCCTTTGCCTGTTCTCCATCATGCTATAAACTAGCTGCCCATTCAACTTTAACTTGTTTAGGTTCAGTGATTTAATCTTGTCTCCAGGATAGGTGATTCCTCAATCATCTAACTCCAAGTGCTGTGGGAAAGGATCGCTTTTTGGGCACTAATCAATCTCACTCAATTTTAAGTAGTTAAATTTGGAAAGACTAAGTACCGCGTATTCTATGATGGATTCTGATTTTCTTGAAATACATGCAAAAGGTGGTTACTCGTCCTCTTGCGTCCGTCCATGTATAAAATGTAAGCTTGCTTGGCTGCAACCTTTCACCCAATAAAGCCCTTCATTTAGTGGTTGGCTCAATTTGTTCTGGAATTTTCCACTTCTAATCCTGAAGTATTACCAAATCATCTTCACAGAGCGCATGAAATAAATTCATATTAAAATCCTGATAATGATGAAAAGGGATTTGTACAGCCACAGCTATTCCTATGAGTATCCCAGGGCCCAATTCATAGAAATGACCACTGAGTTGGTGCAAAAAGCCATGTGTTCAACCACTTTTTAAAAATGGATATTGATTCAACTGCTCAGAGATCTTGGGGGAGCTTATTCCAAGCTATTGGCCCCAAACATGAGAAAGTGCGCCCTCCTGCTCAGGCGTGGCATCTCTCAGGTATCGTTGCCAGTAGCCTGTTAGAGGAGCGTGGACTCCTAGTGGGATGATAGAATCTGATTCTGGAGACCTAGTTTCCTGGCTTAGAATGATGAAGTACTTTGTGAGTAAGAATCAGAGCTTTAAATAAAATCTGCTTCTTCCCCGGGAGCCAGTGAAAAGAGTGCAGATAAGAAGACATATGCGTTTTCAAAGACAGAATGAGGAGTAAACAGGCTGCAGCATTCTGGACCATCTCAAGTCTGATAACCAGGTAGTCAGGCAGACCCAAATACAGGACATTTGCATAGTCCATCCTAGATGTAATGAGTGCTGAGTAACTGATTTCTGGCTGAGAAGGAGAGAAAATGTGGAAATGTTTTTAATATGTGCAGAAGGCCAAAGCAGGAACCCACAACACAGTTGATTGATTTGTGAGGACAGAAGATTATCAAACTTGATACCAAGATTTTTGACCACTCCAGCCTGCGAGCCAAGCGGAGGGACTCCATCTGGCCAAAAGGTCTGCCAAGTTGGGGGATTTTGACCAAAGAACAAGATTTTAATTTTATCTGCATTACATCTCATTTGATTGCGGGTCATTCAATAAAATACAGCCACTAAAAAGTATTTAGCTGACTCCCCTGTGATCTCTTTCCCCTTCTTACAGGATAGAAACAGCTGTGAGTTGTGTCATATGAAATTATGTTTGCCCGACAAGCTTCTACTGGCTATGCTAGTGCCATGAAATAAATGTTAAACAGAGTGGGACTCAGAGGTTAGAACCCTGAGGTAGTGGAGAAGTGTGGCTCAATGGTTAGAGCAGCAGACCCTGATGCAGAAGTCTGGCCCGGGACCAGGTTTCAATTCAGCCTCGGCGGGTCTTGGGCTCAATTTCCTCGGACCTGTTAATTCTCGCCTCGGTGCCTATTCTAATCATGGGTCCAACTCTGGGCAATAGCTTGCTTAATCTCCACAACGGCCCCAACAACGCTAGGATGCCTGGCTTCACCTTGGGGGGTGCCCAAGAGTGGCCACTTCACAGGGAAAGGCCAGGAAGGGTTCTTCAGCGGTATTCGCACAAGTGCCGAGATACCTCTGGGTAGTCGTGTGCTATACAAGTACCTCTACATTTACATTTACATGAACCTCCACTGTTAACTCCGAGGACCCTGAAGAAAATGAAGGGATCCACACCTCCTGTTCTTTGCCATTCAAGAAGGATGCTAGCCAATTCAAAGCCTAACATTTCAGTCCAATTGACTGGAGGCCCTCCAAGAGCCTGGAGTGGAGGACCACATCAAAGGCTGTTGACAGATTTAACAGTATCAGCACATCCTTCCCCTCTGCATCAAGGGTGTCTCTGATGTACTCCGTTACCTCGAGCAGTGCTGTCTCAGTGCTAAAGTTAGATTACTGGCTAAGGTGCAAGAGGTTGTTGGCCTCTAGGTACCAGGAGAGTTGCCAGTTGAAATATTTCTCCCGCACTTTAGACAAAGCTGGAAGCACCAGTTAACAGTATCAAGGCACTGGTATATTTTTGAGGTACATCTGTGATTAATGATTCCAGCTTCGGGATGATCTTGTGTCTCTGTGATGGGTGGTAATTGAGATAAATGTTAATTATAAATAAAGGTTCCTGATGATTTCAATTTTCCAATTTTATTGTTAAAACCCATAGTTCTTTGATGCCATTTTCATTGGCTTTTATAGCTAGGTCTGCTGCACTGTAGATCACCAGGCTCCCTCTTTGCCTACCTGCCGGCTTTGCTTTTTGTGTCAATGTGATGAACTCTACTCGAGCTCGGCGGAGAAGGGTAGGTCAACAAGCACGGACACTGGAGTTATGAGCTACAACCCAAGGGCTCACCCCTGATGTTCAGTCCCGCCGACCCCTCATGTGGCTTTTAGTTCTTGACCAGTAGGCATAGGACAACCCACAGAGGTAACATACATCACCACACCACACACATGACACTGGCATGCTGTTGTTTCACCCTTTGAAGGTCCTGATGAATCGCGGGCTACTATTACCCACTGCGAGAAACATGTCGACCATCTCCACCCCTAGTCTCATCTAGGGTCACCTGACCTAACTTGTTGACACCTAGTGAGCTAGCCCCTTGCTTTTAATTGCAGCCAGGGGACCCCCAGAATAAAGTTAATTCCGGTACCCCTAGCTACATTTTAATATCCCTTCCACTTTTAAACACACCATCCCGCCCACACACCCACACCTCACCATAAGGCTGTTGGATAAAAAGATCTCCGCCAAAGAGCCCCTCTTTGAGGTGAGCCCGTCGGGGATTGCACCGCCTCCCCGACGAGGAGCAACCGCCAATGATGAAGCATGACACCCTTCTGGGTGTGTGAGGCAAATCCATCCAACAAAATGGATGCCCCAGGGTGTTACTCCTACACCTTTGGTCACGCCAGTTTAATCTTCCCCAGTTCTCCTTAGGAACAGTCCAGCAACTCTTCTTTGTTCCACTCATGAACTCTATATAGACAATTAGCAGGGTTTAAGCTAAACCCCAGGTTTCTTCTTGCATTATAATGATGTTAAATTATCACCAGTAAGTTACATTGGGTCATTTACTAGGTTAGGTAGGCCACTTACCTTTCAAGAGCATACTTTTAGGCCCATTGTATGTGGTCCTTGGCTTTATTTCCTTTGTGGTTCAATTTCTTCCCTAGTTGATAGGGCAGATGGCAACCATGACCAGTTGGTCCAATGATCTTTTGCAGGTTTTTTACCCTGCTGGACCCTTGACATTCTTCATGATCGGTTGGGATAAACCAGGTCGTTGGAACGTAGTCACTTGTATATTACCAATGGGATTTCTCAATATGGTATATGTTCTCTTGATGACTTGCTTGCAATAACGCTCCACATAGAGGTACTCCCATAGCTGCACTGGGTATGCTCTTGTCTAAACCTTGTGAATTTGATTCTCCACTTTCTGAACATTTCCTTTTCTTGTGGCATTTGCACTACCTACTTAGCCTGGAATCATGTTGTCAGTATTGTTTCATTTGTTTGCATGCCTCGGGGTGCGGGACTGAATTGCTTCTATGTTATTGTTTAACCAGTGTGCCAGTGGCAGTTAGCTCCTCCACAACTTTACTATGTTGCTCCTGTTTAAGGCATCGTCTGGATCTTTAGAGGCATCTTCTCAGTAAGTCAGCAGATTTTTATCTTGAGGGGAGCTTGGTTCCCCAGTTGAATGTATATGTCCTCTTATAGAGGCCCTATAGTGATTAAGGTTTTGAAGTCTATTGTCTTTGGTTACCTGGAGATTTATTGTGTAGTAATCAGATCCATTCTTGATGTAGTTACATGCTGCTGGACAATTGTGGTTAATTGTGTCTCTTGCTTGCCTAGTAGGCTGGATAGAATGTCCAACTGGGTTTGCCGGAAGTTGGCTGACATCTATTGGAGTCATATCCGTAAATTTGACCTCTTGGTCATTTTTGTCGAGTACACATTTCCTCAGCTATCTACATTACATTCTTTTACTGGGCCTTTGCAAGTGAGTTTTTTCTTCTACCTTAATGCCTGTATAATTTTTTTCTTATTTGCAAGCAACGAGTCTGTTGCAGGGCCATCATGTACATTGGTCACTGACAACCCGCTTACTAGTTTAGCTCTAACATTTTCTTTTGGCAGTGGTGTAAATGCCTCAAACTTTTCTATTGGCTCTGTTTTAACCCCAGTTGTTATTGGCTCGGTCTGGGTTACTCTAGTCTCACTATTATAGGCATTGTGTGTATTTACTGGCTTTGCCAACTGCTTCTTTCTTGATTCAAAGATAGGGCATATTTTTACACATCTGTTTTCCACTGCATCTAATTGATTGGTGCATTTGTTTTCTCTGTCTTTTATGCTCATGTTTTGTACGCTTTTTTCCTGGTGTGACAGTGCTTTCTTTTGTTCATGTTGAACACCACTTAATGAGTGGCTAAGACCTGTTTGTGGTGATCCTAACAGTCCTACTATTGGTAGGTCATACTCCTCATATTCATTTACTGACTGTTTAGTGCTACCTGAATGTTTTAAGTCTGGGGGTGTTTTGAATTGATTTTTCATATGACTGTTTGCCATGCTAATTCCCATGGTTTGTGACGCAAAAGATATTTTGTTTTCAGGTGTGATATGCTCGACGATTTCCAACTTGTGTCCGATCTCCTCATTTAGTATCATCGCCCTGGGATTCAGGAGGACTACAGATGTTTCTTTTTGTAGTTGCCAGATTTGGGGAACATCCGTCTGTCCCAGAAGGTGATCCCTTAATGGTGGATGCATGGCAATTTAATATTTTGAAGCTTTGGTAAGTGTAGATAAAGCCTTAGGTAATGTACTAAGTTTTTTATTACAAAGTAACAAGCACTATGGCTTATTCCGATATTTTTCGGGTCCACGTTTTCCATGTGGGTCCCACGGGGGGAATTTTTTGTCGTCCTACTTGGAGTCAGTCCCTGAAACACATATTGCTGAGGTGTTTAATAGATCATCTTGGACCTCTAATTTTTTCAGTTTTTTTTTTTAGCGAGTTTGTCATGGCCTACAAGGTAGACAGTAGCATTGACAAGCCTGTATCCTTCTTGCTGTTTAACAGACCACTCTTATGATTGACCAGATTTACTCTGTCCGATTCACTGCCCATGCCTACATCTGAAAGGTCATACCTTCAGTCCATCTCGAGGTGCCAAAGGGCTTTACGCGTCACATTCTGTTCCTGATTCACATGTTCTGCATAGCTCTCACTTAATTGGTTCGCATGTGTGGCCACCGTGTACTCAAGGCTTGGATTTAATGAACATATGATCATTGTGTTACTGTTGTTCATTTATTAGCCTGATAGAGTAGAAAACTTTAGACAGTATTAACCTTACATGGATGCTAAAATTTACCTTGGCAATAGCATAGAGTGCTCATCCAAAAAGAAACTGTAGCAAAATGTGCATTTCTTAAATGTGTAAGAACAAACGTGCAGCTTATAGTCAGCAGAAAGCTCCCATTTTCATTGTGCTTACATTACTACGCCTCCTATTTTTTCTTTTTCTCCTTTCCCTTTAATAAAATAATGCTTTTTAGAACTGCTGATGTATTCCAATATTTAACTATAATATGTGTCTTTGTCACAAAATGTGCTGTTTCAAGAAAATGTATTTCTTTCTTTCTTCACACCATATGATTTCCTCATATTAGATCGTCACCTGCTATGTGTTATTATAAATAAAATGTTTATTAGAATTAAGGCTTGTTGAAGAAAAAATGTTTCTCATGATTTAACCAGGACATTGCGAATAGAAAATGTTTCACTTATTAGACTAGTTCATTGGACAATGGGACGTTGAACAACTAACAGAATAGGTTTACTGAGAGTTCTCATGAGAACCTTCTTCAAATGTATCTACTGTGTAAAGCTTTAGCAATCTTCAGATATCTATAGGTCAATCTGCATCCTTTCCGAAGGAATGGAGGGGAGAGGCGACGAACCATCGGAAGATCCTTCTTCATTGGCTGGAAATTACATAAGCACCTGTTTTTGCAATATATGTTTTGTACCTTTCTGTATAGCACTTGTTCCTAGCTAGGGAGTTAATGCATTCTTTGCACACCTACCCCGCCATGCCCCTTAGCACTTTGTTGTACTTGCCAGAATTACCGTAAACTACTGCTAATGGTGATTTTATTGTGTTCTTTACCCTTCGTGAGGAGACTTCCTTTCTTTATGCAGCATTGCTGGGATTAATTTCCTTTCAAACTCGGATTGATGGTTTTTACTGCAACTATCGGGGAACTTGGCTGAATTTGCAGAACTGCTTTAATGAGGAGTTTGCTCTCTTGCAACTAATAGCTTGATGCTCCAAATCCTTGCTCTTTTCGATAAAGAATTCTGTACGGGTTTCATGCTAGATTAGGTTAGGTTCTTTAGATTAAGATAGTGTCTAATTCCTTTATTGAACACACTTTTATTTTTCATACTGCCTCTAACCAAATTTTTCTCGATATTTCTGTTACTGGCAATATCTGAATAAAAGACACACATTATTACTAATCACTTAATGAGAAATAAAACTTTTAAAACTTCACAAAACCTCTCTCATTGACTGAACTTTAAATTGCTGCAAGTTAATACATTTTGAGTTGTGCCCCATTCGAACACAGGGTAACGATCTGCCAACTGAGAGATCGGGTTGACGCAGAGTTGAGGATCTCTGCCATAATTTAAAGGGTTAAACTATTTATACATTTCAGAGCTATCAACCCTGAGGTCTCACGTCTGTTCCCCTAATAGGTCAAGCTCTTGGGGGCTAATAGGACCAGAGTTTCCAGTGGGGTTTGTTCCTTATTGTCTTCAATATTGACTATTTGGTCAATCAATTCTAGAGTCACTGCACCATGGGGTTCTTTCAATTTGAAACATTCAAAACACATTGGCGTCTGCCTCTCCATCATTCACTATTTTGAAGAATTCATTATGACCCTTTCTCTTTCTGGGCGCTCGTCCCAGGCTACGTCTTCGCTTCCCGGATCTCATTCTCTAATACAAAGTTTGAGCTATAGCCTTCTGTTAGTATACTGGTTGTTGTTAGGAGCTCCAGGCATTGTGGTTGTAGTGGAGACAAACAGAGACAAGCAGTATAACAATATTGGAACCTTATGAGTAATCACCCACTCTGAATTTGTAGTTGGTCTCTAGCTCTGAGGTAAAAGATTTGTTTAGACAGGTGAAACTTTATGCGAGTGGGATCATTTTCCAAGTCGTAACACCTCATCGTCCCAAAAGATGACCCAGAGCACAGGCAGCCATGTCTTTCCCAAGCAGGACTCCAAAATGGCTCAAAAGCCCCCAGAGCATTTCTCCAACCAGATTCGGGGGACGCCGGGCAGCACCGTGGGCACAGACCGCACCCGCCCGTAGGCCCACCTCTTCCAAATAACATTATTGAGTCTGTGTCATGCTTGGGCATGCAGAAGCTGAGAGCAAGTGTGCATGTACACATGGGTAGGAGGAAGGCCCTGCATCTCAGCAATAAGTATAGTTGTATTGACATATCTAGCCCAAAATGTCACCTTAAATGATCATTAAATAATCTCAGCAGAGTTTATATCTTTTTCAGTTCTTTAAAAAAACAGTGGAATGCTCAGTCACAATAAAACTAGCATTTTGTAGTGTGTTATTACTTTCACTGCCTACAGGTATTGCTGCTTTGCGAACTGTGCGTTGTGTTTATTTAATAAATATGTTCATAATTCTCTTTGAAGCTTTTATTATGTTGACACGCTAGACAAGGAAATTACTAAGGCAGGGAAGTAAAGCAGAGCCTATTTTCCAGCCTCCCAGCTGACAAGGTTTCATTGCCCTACACCAACTCACCAAGGGGGTGGTGGAATTCAGACATTTGCTACTGCTATTAAACATAGGTATCCTCGATTGGTATTTTAGACAAAAAACTATGAGGTCGGAAAGAAATTTAAAAACTACGAGTACGGTTATTTTTAATTCAGTGAATATATAAATTGACAGGACTGCAGGTGTCCTGATAAACTTTCCTTTTGGTGCAGGGTCTGGTGCAAAATTAAAAAGATTTTTAACATACAAAATCATTTTATTACTCTTTATCTATTTCAGGGTACATTAACTCAGTCCTTTATTCCTTCGTTTACCAATGTTAAATTATTAGATATTTGATTGGCAATTGCATGTCAGCAAATCATTTTCAACTGGAAATCCCCAGCTAAATTATCATAAAAGATGTGGTGGGATTCGGTATGATCTAATCATAAATTGGAAACTATTTATATGATGCAGTCTTCTTACTAACATAATGCCCAAGGGTTATGTTTACCTCTTACTGTATTTCTTAATCAGGTTGGTGGTACTGTATCACATACTGTTCCTAGATTGGCTGAAGATGTTAACCAATACAATTACTTTATTCTCTGTTGTTCTTTTGCATTTAAATGGATTGTTTTAGTTTCTAAGTACATATTGCTGTTTTGCCTATTTATATTGAGGCATAGTTGAGGAAGTGAAATTGTATTTATATATAGGAACTAGCAATATCCCGGCCCCTCCCTCCCCATTTCTGTGCACAGGTGATGCACTGTGGTAAATTATTAGGTGGGCACATTCTCCAATGTCATACGTTTATTTAGCATTGTGTTAGAAATTCACCCTTTTTGACCCGTTCACCCCCATTTTTTTATGCTGAATGGAACTGGTGGTAGTTGACTCTGACTATGTCCTGGGCTCTCAAAGTCAGGCCCAAGGCTGCTGCTATGTTAAACACAAACACACACATTGAGGTACTCTTACAGTTGGCATGACCTACCCTATAAGTCCCAAGTAGATAATAGGGCAAGGTCATAACAACTACCTATAAATCCCTAGTATGTAATAGGGCATTACAATGTAGAGGCCAGCAGCCTTGCATGTGCAGAGAGCCAGAGGTCATGTCAAAAGCAGGCCTATTTTGCAGCTCTGCTTTTAAAAAGTTAAATTCAGTGCAAACTCGACTTTGGTGGTATGGGCCCTTTAAAAGTGATAATCTCTCTTAGTTGTACATTGTGAGTACCCCCAAGGTATCCCCTTGGTATTCCACGGCCGAAGGATCATCTAACTATAAGCAGGGCACCTATAAGAGATCTTTTATAAACCCTGGAGAGTAAAAGCTGCCCATTCTATTTTCTCCAGCGTAGAAAATTCACTACAAAGTTGACTTTGGTGTTGTGGGCACTGTGAAGTGCACATAATGAGCCGATCGGGTCTTCCTTAGGTATTCCAGGAGTAGGGGTCCTGAAATTATGAGCAAGGGCTTTATAAAAGCGGTGTTATAAACCCTGGTGAGAAAGAAGCTGAATGTTTCATTTTCCCCATTGAAGATACTTGGCTTCATAGGCTAACATGCCAATATTTTATGGACGCATAACTATTGCTAGGAAATATATGAAATATCATTCAAAGACCTAACAGAATGATATTGATAAATCCAACAGATTGTTCTTGTCGAATTTATCCTAACTTATACGGAAATTAAGTTATAACACTTTCTTTATCTTTACGCCAAAAACAGCCTTCCTGTAGCCGTCCCTTTTTGTCCAGTGCTAAGGCTGCCTTAATTAGGTGATAAGTGGCTATCTAGCGAGAGGCTATCTGCTGGAGAGAGCTCTGCATCTACACAGGAATGTCAGGGCAGGGGAGATGGGTCGGAAAGCATGAGGCTTAAAATAGGGATAGGACAGGCAGGGAATGCCAGGCCTACCTATCCCCAGACTTAAGGAAGGAATTTGCCGATGTAAGGGGGAGGCAGTGCTTAATTTATTTTAAAAATAAGTGCCAGGCGCTCATCAAGAGGCCACTGCAACTTACATTACTCATTTCCCCTATACATGACACCAGTAACAGAATCAACACAACCACTAATCAACACCCTACAAGTGTGACATTTCAGACTATTCCAGACCTCAAAGCTACAATAATGGCTTGGGCAGCAGATCTTAGTCATTTATAATGTTAATTGAAATAATGAACAACAGTTGTTGTGTTTATCTCTAATTAAGATACACAGTGCAGACTTTCTTAAGTGCCAGCATTGACAATTACGTTCAGGTGCTGAGCACTGGAAACAACTAACTCAAATTAGGCATTCGGGGGAGGTGAGCTATGGAAAGGAGCCACACTGAAAGTTGGTTTAATTAGCTCTTGCTGCTCTGCTGAGATTTCAGCCATGATGGATTTTGGAGGAATAGAGCTTTCTGGGACAAGACGATGCCACACTTTGGAGGAAGTGGTCATGCGCCTGGGTGGGACCCTGCATCTAATTGGTCAATGGTGCCCCACCTCTTGATGCTCAGAAGCTGAGGTTAACTATGTAAGCCGTGCATAGCTTCGCAGTTCTGCTGCCTGAAACTACAATAAGGAGGATTGCCCAGCTGGAATCCTGAACTGCACCCAAGAGCCTGCCTGTTGAAGACTGCGCCTGCTACACTATCTGAGACTTCAGCTCTGAGGACTTTGCTTTGCTTCAAGAAGGAGTTAACAGAGCTTAACTGACCCTTCTCCAGCCAGAGTCCCCTCCTGGAGTTCGTCCAGTGGAGTTTTAAGGGGTTGATCAAGTGCATTGTGGGAAGTGAAGTCCAGCCCTGATAAGGACCATCTAAGAGATTGAGACCCTTGGATTTCAGTTTTGGACACTTGTAACCCACCAGGAGATTTTCTGGAAGGACCTCCAGAGGTTTGGGGAAGTTTGGGAATTTTTTGGGAAAAAGCTCCAGGAGGTGACCGAGCCAACTGCTAGAGCTAAGCCGGCCACCTTCAACTGTCACCCAGCCCAGATTCCAGGTATATCCTGCGGTCGAGCTCTGGAGGTCCCACTTCCAGAGTTTGACCGGGAGCTCCCTGAAAGTCAAGCTGGCGAACCCTTACTGAATCCATACTTTTGGAGAGCTGCAAGGGTTTCTAAGGAAAAAGCTCTCAAAAAGTTTCTAAGTCAAAAGGAAATTGTTTTACCGAGGCGTACCCTGAGGGGTATCCAAGTAGGGCTCCATTGCACTCTGCCTCAAACTTTCACTTTGGCCTGGTCAAGCATGATCAGATGTCCAGAAGTGGCGCTATTGGTTTCTAAGCACAAAAAGGTGTTTATTCTTTCAAAAATCCTATCTCTAGTTCCCTACATTGGATTTTCATGGTTCTGGTGTCGTTTTAAACATAAAGATATTTTCTACTTTTATAAATTGGTTTGTGATTTTTATTGTGTGTTGTGTCTTAATCATTAAATGTATTGTTTTTTTTAATGCTTTACATTCCTATCTCCTAAGGTAAGCCTTATTGCTCGGTGTCAGCTACCAAAGGTTGAGAAAGGGACTAATTTATAATGACACCATTTAGGACCCAGTACCATGTTGGTAGCCTTATTGCTGGTGTTAGGTGCATACCTACCCCTCCCAATAACCCGCCTTCCAAACACACTGGTATCAAGGAATGTAACGGAAGGGATGGAGATGAGACTAGTGGGTATGTTTACAAATGTAACACTTTTGTGCAGTGGCACAGAACAAAAAATAAAGCAAGATGATATTAAAAATAAATAAATGAAGGACTTCCGGCCAGGACAGCACCAGTCATGGGATTCAAGCGCGCTCCTGCTGACCTTGTCCCCCCCCCCCCCCCCTTCACCATGCTCATTTAACCTGCATCTGACACTCTGACATATATGTGCTGGGGTGATTTTTTATTTTAATAAACACATTTTATTAGTTTATATTATTAAACAGCAACAAAAAATGTTATAAGAACGACTTCCCAACCAGAACTCATCTCCCTATCCTCCCCCAATCGTCAGTAATCATGGGAGAGCCTGGAGCCTCAGTTGGCACATCCTCCAGTGTAGAAGACAACCCATAATATTCCCACCATCAACTCCAAATTTTGTGGAATTTCAGAGGACACCATCTTGTTAATTAGATCGATTCCTCCTGTTAAGTGCCCCAGTCCATGCTAAATCTCCACATAGCTAGACTAGAAGTGTGTGGCAACTTCCAAGATTTTGCAATGCCCCTTTTAGCCACTACCGTAGCCAGTCCCACCATTGTTCTATCTCCCCTCGTACCCCCACACTCATCCAGAAGGCCCAGGAGAGCCTTCTTTGGTGTCAACAGGACAAGTTGGTCTAGGATACTGGAAAGAGTAATGCCTATACAGGTCCAGTATAAAGCGATTAAAGGACACTGCCAGACCAAATGCCTCTGGGGAAGAGCAGTGCTGCTAACAGATTCAAGGACGAGGCCCACATGCCAAAGCCTAAGTGACATCATATATGTAATGTGCAGGTTATGCATTTGGACTACTGTGAGTCGTGCAGAAATGGCAAGTTCTCGGGGGCCATACAAGCCTCCCGCCATTCAACTTCTGCCCACTTCCCAAATTATCCCTCTCATCTCTGTTGCATATGACCCAGTATTACATACCAGGGTGCAGCATAATACAAAAATCCTCCCACGAGCCAAGCGTCCCATTAATAGTCTGGCCTGCAAGTGGCTACATTCGGACAGGGAATTTAAATAAGATTGATAGTGGCCAGTTGTGTGGCTGTGCCTTACTTGCAAGTATATGTGGAACTATAACAATTCAAATTGCAACTGCAGCTCTGCAAAGGAGCGCATACAAGAACCCTGCCACATGTCACTCAAGGTTGTAATCCCAATGCGGTCCAAGCACTGGAATGCCTCTTGTCACGTAGTAAGCCAACCAGCACCCTCTAAAAGGGTGACCTGTTGTGTTAGTTTCCTGTCCCATCCTAGTAGTCTGTTGGTCGTTCACCATAACAGGAGGACTGATTCAGTAACCTCTGTGGTGTGGCAATGGTTAGGTAAGCCATATAGATAGTGTATCACCCCATCCAGGCCCAGCCTTCACAGTTCCAGTTGATACACCGTGTCACCCCAACCACTGGACAGCCACTCATTGATGACCAGGAGTTGAGACTCCCAGTAATTGAAGCTGATGTCCACTGCATGCAGGCTGCCATCATACAACAATCTATGACATTTGTCAAATGCAAAGGGAGGAGGGCGGCAACCCCAAAGGAAGGCCAAGAGTCTAGCTGCAACATCAATAAACCATCTGTTTGGGACATGTAATTGAAAGGTTTGCAGCATGTACAGAAAATGAGTAAGCAACATCATCTTCACAAGGGCAATCCTTCCTAGAATATTAAGGGGCAAAGTTGACCAGGCAGTGAGGCTGGCTTTTGTGGTTCGGAGGAGAGATCGAGATTAAAGCTACGCATAAGCTCAGGCATGGTAGCAACATGAGCCCCTAAATATTTCAAACTGAGACAACACAGTGGTATTTCTGTTTGTCAGTCATACATTGTTCTGTCTCACAGGAGCAATATATCCCAGTTTATTTGTAGCCCTGAGGCTAGAGTTGAAGGGTTTCTAGTACATGAATCTTCACAGATCATTCTAAATGGTGCAAATTAAGAGGTCCCTTCACTTGCTAACTCTTGAGTCACCCATGCATGCACAAAAGACTCAACAAAAGGTCAAACATAATTCATCTTCACTGTACTAGACTGTTCCTATTTCTTGGCGACCACATTTAGCATATTTCTTTCTGCAGAAGACTGGCTCGAGCTGCAAATGTCTTCCTGGGGGTATCTTCTCCGTGAATCAAATCTTATCGTCTGTCGCAGGACTATTTAAGGCGAGCCAGGATTTCACGTTCAATTTTCATGCAAGATATTTTGAGGTGAATAGCTCATAATTTTTCAAAACAGAATTTCACCCCCTCAGCCCCCCACCCAATCAACACAAACCGTTTATGAACTAAACACTAAGTTACTCTCCACCACTCTCCAACAAATTAATTCATTAATTTATTTGAAAGTATATTGCATATATGATACACGTTAGACATAGTTAATTGATGGCATGTTGAGATCCGCAAGAAACTGTGGCCAGCTAGAGAATGTGCCACGATGCCATTAAAAAGAGGGTTAGCACTATACAAATGCGAACATCATAACATTATGAAAACACAAAAGCATGTATACATTGAAACAAGCCAGTCTACTTGCCAATAATCAAACTGGCGCAGTCACAGTGATGTTACAGTGCAGTACCTGATATTTAAAATCGTATAGCACTTCATAACTATAGCGAGAAAGGTAGATTTCTAGACCCCGGTAGGTGGGATGTCGGGTGATTGGTTGGAATTTTTTATTTTTTTGCCGAGTTTTATATAGCACGAATTTGAGCCGAATCAGAGGACACACATTAATTTTTTGTTAGGCACAGGGAGATTAAGTGATTTGCCCAAAATTACAGGATGTTTAGCGTCATTGCCGAGACTCGAACCCAGTTCCCCCGATTCGAGGTCAACAATCCTAGCTGTTAGGCTAACTCATCTCCCCAATAGAATGGTGTTGAATTGTTTTGTGCATTGTGCATGAGTGATCGCTGTGGTGCTCTTATCTTATGCCGCAGCACCCATGGGTGTAATGATAGATCAGGCCTCAATAGGAACCACCCAGGAGCGACAGCATCACCCGGCAGGCTCTGGATACAGGCAGTCAAGCAGATGTCCTCACCCGTGCCCCGCTGCTGGAAACAGTACTAGAGTTCAAAAACATCTTGGACCCGTCTCAGTCCGGGTTCAGACGAAACCACAGCACTGAGATAGCCCTCATTGCCGCCACAGACGACATCAGGCGTCAATTAGACAACGGCGAAACATCAGCTCTCATCCTCCTGGACCTGTCAGCCGCCTTCGACACGGTCTGCCATCGCACTCTAAAGACATGCCTCTTAGAAGCCGGAATCCAAGAGAAGGCCCTCGACTGGACCACGTCCTTCCTCTCAGAGCGTCCGCCTCCCACCCTTTCGATCCAAAGTCACTAACATCATCTGCGGCGTCCCCCAGAGCTCATCCCTCAGCCCGACTCTGTTCAACATCTACAAGCCCCGCCTCACACAAGTGGCCCGCCACCACGACCTCAACATCATCTCCTATGCCGACGACACCCAGCTCATCCTCTCCTTCACCAAGGACCCACACACCGCCAAAACCAACCTCCACGAGGGAATGAAGGCTGTCGCCAACTGGATGGGGAACAGCCGTCTGAAGCTGAACTCGGACAAGACGGAGATACTCATCCTCGGACCCACCCCCCTAGCCTGGGATGACTCCTGGTTGCCGACCACCCTGGGAACAGCACCAACACCCACCGACCATGCACGCAACCTAGGATTCATCCTCGACTCCTCCCTTTCCATGGCTAAACCGCCGGAACCAACGACATCACCCCCTCTCAGGAACTCTACGACTCACTCGCCTCGTTCTTCCACAGCAAGATCGCCGACATACACAACAGCTTCGGCACACAGCCCACGCACCCAACCACCAAACCACCGCCTCCCACCACCACCCTCCGCGCCTGGACCCCGGTCAGCAACGAAGACACCATCCACACGATGAACACCATCCACTCCGGATCACCAACCGACCCATGCCCCCACCACATCTTCAACAAGACTTCCTCCGTCATCGCACCCCAACTCCGAGACGTCATCAACTGCTCCTTCAACTCCGCCACCTTCCCGGAGAGCTGGAAGAATGCCGAACTCAGCGCCCTCCTGAAGAAACCATCAGCAGACCCCACCGTCCTCAAGAACTACCGCCCCATCTCGCTCCTCCCTTTTCCTGCCAAAGTCATCGAGAAGACCGTCAACCGACAGCTTGCCGCCTTCTTTGAGTCGAACGGATTCCTCGACCCCTCGCAGTCCGGCTTCCGAGCCAACCACAGTACCGAGACCTCACTCATCGCAGTCACTGACGACATCCGAGCCCTGCTCGACAACGGGGAAACAGCTGCCCTCATCCTCTTGGACCTCTCCGCAGCGTTCGACACTGTCTGCCACCGCACCCTAGTACAACGCCTCAGCAACATCGGAATACAAGAGAAGGCTCTGGAGTGGATCATCTCGTTCCTCGCCGGCAGAACCCAGAGAGTGCACCTCCCCCCGTTCAGATCCGAGGCCACCGAAGTCATCTGCGGCGTACCACAAGGATCATCATTCAGCCCCACCCTCTTCAACATCTACCTGAGCCACCTTGCGGCCATCGCACGCCAACACAACCTCAACATCATCTCCTACGCCGACGACACTCAGCTGATCCTCTACCTCACCAACGACCCAGCCACCGCCAGAACCAACCTACATGAAGGGAAGAAAGATGTAGCCGAGTGGATGAAGAACAGCTGCTTGAAACTCAACTCAGACAAGACGGAAGTCCTCATCCTGGGACCATCTTCCTCCGCCTGGGACAACTCCTGGTGACCCCCTGCCCTGGGCAGCGCACCCAAACCAACAGACCACGCACGCAACCTGGGCTTCATCCTGGACTCCTCCCTCTCGATGACCAGACAAGTCAACGCCGTCTCGTCCTCGTGCTTCAACATCCTACGCATGCTCCGGAAGATCTTCCGATGATCCCCACCGAAACCAGGAAGACGGTCACACAGGCACTCGTCACCAGTCGACTGGACTACGGAAAAACCCTCTACACCGGAACCACAGCCAAACTACAGAAGAGACTCCAACGCATCCAGAACGCCTCCGTACGACTCATCCTGGACATCCCCCGCCACAGCCACATCTCTGGACACCTGAGAGACCTGCACTGGCTCCCCGTCAGCAAGAGAATCAAGTTCCGTCTCATCACCCACGCACACAAGGCCCTCCACGACCTGGGCCCCAGGTACCTCAACAACCGCCTGACCTTCTACACTCCCACCCGCCAGCTTCGTTCGACCAACTACGCCCTCGCCATCGTTCCACGCATCCGAAGAGCCACCATGGGAGGAAGATCCTTCTCCTACCTGGCAGCCAAGACATGGAACTCCCTCCCCATCCACCTCCGTCAGACCCAAGACCACCTCTCCTTCAGGAAGCAACTCAAGACCTGGCTGTTCGAGCAGTAGCAGACCCCCCTCCCTCAAGCGCCTTGAGACCCTTCGGGTGAGTAGCGCGCTATATACATTTTTTGATTGATTGATTGATTGATTAAACCGGTCAACCCTGTCTCCTCCTCCTGCTACAACACCCTCCACATGCTCCACAGGATCTACAAGTGGATCCCGACCAAAACAAGAAGAACAGTGACACAGGCCATCGTCAGCAGCAGATTGGACTAGGGCAACGCACTCTACGCCGGAATCCCAGCCTAACACCTACGACGACAACAATGCATCCAAAACGCCTCCGCCCAACTGACCGTCAACGTCCCCCGCCGCAGCCATATCACCCCCCACCTGAGAGACCTACACTGGCTCCCCGTCGACAAGAGGATCACCTTCAAGCTCTTCACCAACGCACACAACGCAGTCCACAACGCCGGACCAGCCTACCTGAACAGCAAACTCGGCTTCTACACCCCCACCCGCCAGCTGTGCTCCGCCAGCCTCGCCCTCGCAGCCGTCCCCCGCATCCAACGAACGACCACCGGCGGCTGATCCTTCTCATACCTCGCCGCCAAGACCTGGAACACCCTCCCTACCCACATACGGCAGACCCAAGACCTACTTGCCTTCAGAAGACTCCTCAAGACCTGGCTTTTCGAGCAGTACCAGCACCCCCCACAGCTCAGCGCCTTGAGACCCTCACGGGTAAGTAGCACGCTCTAGAAGTATTATGATTGATTGATTGATTGAGTTCATCTTTTCGGTGCTTAGATATCTAATCTGTTTATGACGTCACATCCTAAACGCTGCAGGGCCACACAGGTGAACAGGTCCCTCGGTGTATTTCACTGCCAATGAATCCAGGATAAGCAAAGGCCTTGGTCTAATGAGTCAGATTTCTGAACTAAATGATCTACCTCGATTCATTTTCCACGAAAACTAACCCGGGTATGTCACGATATGCAAAAAGACAATACACTCTTAAGTTGCTGAAGTCTCCTGCGGAGACGTGAAAAGCTTCAATGCATCCTCTCCGCTTCCACGTGAATACATTTACATCCTGAAAAACACCTACTCAGTTTGTCTGAAAAAACATCCCAATGAAACTTGCCAGAGACTTTTCACTCTGAGCCCTGAGCCTTGAGCCCTGTGGGTTACAGGTTCGAAGCTCGGCGTGGGCAGGGCAGGTCTTAGTTACATCCTCCAAAGGTCGATAAAACACGTACCATTTGGTGAAGGACTAATGATGCTTGTCATTAGAGCACCAAGAGTCAGGTTGTAAAGTGTGCCTGTATTGAAGTACGGATTGCAAGTGCTAAAGAAACAACCAAGGAATACTTTAGGAAAATGTGTATTAATAACAGAGGAAGGTTTGCATTGTGTGAATTCAACCTGCTTGAATGAATTGATCAGCACCAACAGATAATACGTAACCATAAATATGGCTGTCTGTAACAATCAAGAGCAAGCATGAGAAATTTGATTTGGAATATTTTCCAATACTAAATTAGAAGTAATATATATATATCTTTTGCATGTGATCAAGGGCCCACGAGCCCATTGCTGCTGCTGTTCTCCTGTGCCATTAAAAACAACTGAGGCCCGATGCTGTGGTCCGTCTCCTTTCTATGCCTCGCCAATCGAAGGGATTGGAGGTTGCTTGGGGAGTATCTTTGTGCATATATATATATATATATATATATATACTCCTTCAACCGGTTACCGTGCAGTGAAATGTCCAATGCACTTTCCCCAGTACGCAGACACAAAATCAAAGTCCGAAGCCAGTCTTCAAGTTGTTCTTGTTTTTATTTCATAAGCATAAGGTGCAGGGGTGCAAAAAAGAACGTCGAACAGACGCGTTTCGGGCGTGAACGCCCTTGCTCACTGTTGGCGGTAGTGTGGACTGACTTGCATTTAAATAATACAACGTTAATTTGGAAAAAGCGCGCCCAAATGCGATACATTGACACAAAAAAAGGACTTAGCTCATCATTGATTACAAAATGAAATCGTGTGTGGAGGCCATATTTGCCTAGTCAAAGATATTAGTGAACACAACATTGCTACATGTAATTATCCACAAATATATGTACTTGTTAAGAGAATGGTATACAGATGATCTGTTGTTCATGATTATCAACAATATAAAGTGCAAATGCATATCATAAGCGTGCAAATTTCGCTTAACCGCAATAAAGTGACTAAGTGCAATATTATACGTTTTGTGCAAATACGCTATTCATATGTTCACTTTGCAAATACGCCATTTCAACATTTACTGTGCAAATACGCAATGTTGACAGACAAGATCATTCTAGTCTGCTAACAAACAATATTAAGTGGAAATTTCATGAGCACGATCAAATTTGTCGATCAAAAATTATCCGATTAAATCTTGATGATTGACATAATTTATATATGCACAAATGCTTGTATGTCCTTTTATATGTTTGCAGAATTTATCCAAATATTTTATATTGTACCCATTTATAAAGGTCACAGTCCATTGTTGATAATCAAAACAAAACAAATCATATTAATAAAGGTGAAGGAGTGACTAAGTGTCAATAACCATTTCTGTTTAGAACACTTAGGTAGTGAAGGGATAAATCAAAATAAATGAAATATTAGAAATCAATCTTTCTTCAACAAATTTATGGTGTATTAAAATCTTATTCCTAGGATGTTAAATCACATCCTATTTGCTTTTCAGTTTAAACAAAGTGGTTCAGGAGCTTAAACATTAATTGAATGATGTTTTATCGGGAGTTGCTAAATAATCATTTAAAAAATTCTATTAGTTGATATTTAGGACCACAGACTGAATTTTATTGACATATGGCGCATTTAAAGGAAATTGCTTAAATCTTCCCCCATGTTCAGACCTCCAGGGATTTTACTATTAAGTCTGACAATGTACATATACTCCAACTGCCTTAATTTTTTCTCATAGTCGCCACCTTTTTTGGATGTTTTCACGGCATCTATCACAAAGTAATTCAGATGGGATAAGTTCCTATTGTGATGCTGGTCAAAGTGTCGTGCTACCGGGTAGCTTTGATCACAATTCACTATAGCCCTGAGATGTTGGAGAATGCATTGGTACACAGGCAACTTGGTGCTTCCAACGTATCTCAAATTGCATGTGCAAGTTAAAACATATACCGCTAGTTCTGTTCTGCAGGTATAATGGGCTTTGATGGTAATAGGTTTGGGGTCAAAGGGGGTCGAATAAGATCTAGTGTTGATACCGAAATGGCATGCACGGCATGAAATACACTGGAAGAAACCCTTACGGGGTGACAACCAGTCGTCATTTTTTACTATTTCTGGAGAACTGGAGACCAGTTCATTGCGCATGCTAAACGCCCTTTTATATGTCACTGTGGGTTTGTTGGGTAAAATATCTTTAAGTACAGGATCAGTTAGAATTACAGGCCATTGATTTCTTACCAAATTCGAGATTTGACGTGCTTGTCGACTATAGCTAGTAATTAGTCTAATGTCATTGCTACTCTTAATTGAATTGGTCATTTGGGGGTCCATAGTAGAAACTTCCAACAGCGAGTGCCGATCTAAATTGTTGGCTTTAATCCTTGCTTTGTTTAAGGCACTCGTTTTGTAGCCCCTAGCTTCCAACCGTTTCTTGGCTTCTTCCTGGTGCTGGTCTCGAAGTTCCACCGTACTACCAGTTCTATGTATTCTAAGGAATTCCCCGTAGGGGATTGCCCTGATGGTGTGTTGTGGGTGGAAACTTTGCGCATGCAGAATAGTATTTCCTGCCGTGCTTTTTCTACACAGGCTCGTAGTGAGAGTGTTATTCACTATTTCAACCAACACATCCAAGAAACTGATTCTGTTCCTACTTATTTCAGCAGTAAACTCTAGGTTACAATTGTTGACATTGATACTGTCAACAAAAAACTTTGCATCTTCCATACTGCCTCTCCAAATGATAAATATGTCATCTATATATCTCATATATTTCACAATGTTGTTATTCCAAAAGTCCGAGTGCTCAACCCTGAGGACATGCTCCTCCCACCAGCCTACGTGGAGCCCCGCATAGCTGGGGGAGAAACATGCCCCCATGGCCACACCCCTCAATTGTTTATAGACCTTGTTGTCAAAAAGGAAAACATTGTTGTTAAGACAATGTTCCACCATAGTTGTTAACATCGTATTATGTTTATATAGCTCAACCGGTCTTTTGTCCAAATAAAACTTAATGGCTCTTAGGCCATCTGAGTGTGAAATATTAGTATAAAGACTAGCAATGTCCATAGTCATAAGCAAATAGTCAGCTGACCAAACACAGTGGTTTATGTTCCTGAGAAATTCCGTTGAGTCTTTGATGTAGGCAGGGAGATTGGTGACAAAATCCTGCAAGTGGTGATCTATGTATTTCGAGGTGTTTTCAAAAAAACTGTCGATGGCAGAGACTATCGGTCTCCCCGGAACCGGTGTTATTCCTTTATGTACTTTGGGGATGAAATAAATGTTAGGCAACACTGGATGGTCTTTGTGAAGAAACTTCATTTCATCCCTAGATAAAAGGCCTTCCCGCTTCCACCCATTGAGTTCTTTGTGGTATGCCAGTTGGATGGATTTGGCGGTCTTAAAGTCAATTTGGGCATAACATACTGCGTCATTTAGATGTCTGTATGCCTCTTCCATATATTGTTTTTTATCCCAAAGCACGATGTTTCCACCCTTGTCGGATTGCTTGACGATTACTGCTTGGTTAGTTTTCAGTTTCTTCATCAATTCATTGTATGGCCTCATGTTGACATTGGTTGAACTTTGTTGTTTTTTGATTCGAGTATTTAACTTTTTTAAGCCATCAGTTATGAGTTCCGCATATGTGTCTATAGAGTCTTTGGGCATAATTGGAATGAAAGTTGATGATAATTTAAATGCACTACCCACAGTTTGTCCCAAATCAACATCTTCATCTTCGGCAACATCTTGAGTACTAATGGTGGAGAAGTGTGGCTCACTGGTTAGAGCAGGCAGACCCTGAAGCAGAGGTCAGACCCGGGACCAGGGTTCGATTCCCGACGCGGCAGGGTGTTGAGCTCAAATGTCCACGGACTCGATAATTCTCGCTTCGGTGCCTGACCTAATCATGGGTTCACACTCTGCAACTCTGGGCATTAAGCTTGCTTAATCTCCACAACGGCCCCCCGCGGCGGGATGCCTGACTTTCACCTTGGGGATGCTCTGTAGGGGCTATCTCACAGGGAAAAACCAGGACGGGTTCCCAAGGCAAGCGCGGAGATACCCCTCCGGGGGTCGATTCTGGCGCTATATAAGAAATACAATAATAATAATAATGGTGGATGTTTCATCATTGCGCAATGAGTGCATGGTTTTCATTAAAGGAATATCTTTTGCCTGCAAACTACTTCTTTTAGCGACAGGGACCATAGTTGTTGATTTTTTCTTTGTTCCAGATCCTTCTTTGATCGCATAATATTTGCGCAATTTGATTTTTCTGATGAATTTAAATACATCCACTCTAGTGTTACCATAGTTAAAATTACTTTCCGGACAGTAGGAGAGTCCCAAAGTTAAGAGTTGTTTTTCTGCCTGATCAAGTTCGACATCTGTGAGATTGATAATGGTGTTGTCAGTTATTGTTTGTTGTTTCCCCAATTCTTTTTCTTCTGTTGTCGTCCTCTTCCTCTTTGCGCATTTCCTGCGTTGCCTCCGCCTTGCATTCCTGCGTTGCTTGTTTGCACGTTTCTGGAGCGTAGAGTGCTTTTCCCTTGTAATCTCACAAACTCCAATTCCTCTCTTAGGGTTAGTTGACCCAAATCCCCTTCCTCTGTACCTGGGGCTCCATCATCAGAATCTTCACTAGTCGGCACCAAGCTTTCATTAGAAGTTGCAGCGATAGAATCGCCTAAACCCACTGATGTGGATTGTGCTTGTGGCGGAACTTGTGTTTGTTTGGGCATACTATTTCCTGATGCCCGTTGCTTCCGTAAGTGATCATATTTTCGTGCAAACGTGTATATTTGTCCAAGTTTATAATCTTGCTCGTCACAGGCAAATTTGTATACTTTTCTAGTTTTGATTGTCCCCTCATGTTTACTCAAACGCTCTTTGATATCTTTGCGTGTCTGTTCAATTAATGCTTTATCTTTTGTAAATTGTTCTTTGGCAAGTTCTTCATTAATGCGTGTTATTTCTGTAAGGTCTTTGTCATGATCAATTTTTGCATATTTGACCAATAGGCATAGCAATCTCATAGAGGCCTCCAAATTGCTTTCTGCCCAATCTTTGAGAAGCATGGGGTTCGGGTTTTCGAAACTAGGGACTAGCATGATTCTTAAGCCCCTTGGAACCCTGCCTACCTCGTGGTATTTTTCTAATGAACAGATCTCCCACCACTTAGTTAGCTCGCTCCTCATTTGCTTTTCCAGCTCTTTTAGTAATTTTTTCACATCATTGTCTTTATCTGTTCCAATGTTCTTATTTTTGTTTATATCACCACTTTGTCTAACTGTTGGCAAATTCAAAAACAGCTGGTCGAACGCCTCCTCCCGTTCCCGCTCTTCCGACATTCTCCTTTGACCCAAATTTGTTATGCACACTTGATGTAAACAGTTCAAGAGAATGACACAATAACATGTGCCGCTCCTTACCGCTGGCTTGTAGGACACCTCTCCAACCTGTTCAGGGTTACACAACGTCTTTTCCCGACAGTCCTCGGTTCCTCGCTAGATTCCTCCGTCCTCCGACGGGCTCCTCCGCAGAAACACACTTGGCCGTCGGAAGCTCTCTTCGTGTAGATCCTCTTACACAGGGGGCTGACGTAACTTGATTGTTCCAAACAGCATTTCCTTTTGGGTCCGTTTCCTTGATCAGCCACACTTAAACGGAAAGGGGTCTGCGCAAACAGGAACCGACCACGTCCTGTATCTATACTCCTCCAACCGGTTACCGTGCAGTGAAACGTCCAATGCCCTTTCCCCAGTACGCAGACACAAAATCAAAGTCCGAAGCCAGTCTTCAAGTTGTTCTTGTTTTTATTTCATAAGCATAAGGTGCAGGGGTGCAAAAAAGAACGTTGAACAGACGCGTTTCGGGCGTGAACGCCATTGCTCACTGTTGGCGGTAGTGTGGACTGAATAATACAACGTTAATTTGGAAAAAGCGCCCAAATGCGATACATTGACACAAAAAAAGGACTTAGCTCATCATTGATTACAAAATGAAATCGTGTGTGGAGGCCATATTTGCCTAGTCAAAGATATTAGTGAACACAACATTGCTACATGTAATTATCCACGAATATATGTACTTGTTAAGAGAATGGTATACAGATGATCTGTTGTTCATGATTATCAACAATATAAAGTGCAAATGCATATCATAAACGTGCAAATTTCGCTTAACCGCAATAAAGTGACTAAGTGCAATATTATACGTTTTGTGCAAATACGCTATTCATATGTTCACTGTGCAAATACGCCATTTCAACATTTACTGTGCAAATACGCAATGTTGACAGACAAGATCATTCTAGTCTGCTAACAAACAATATTAAGTGGAAATTTCATGAGCACGATCAAATTTGTCGATCAAAAATTATCCGATTAAATCTTGATGATTGACATAATTTATATATATATATATATATATATATATATATATATATATATATATATATATATATGTACACAGGCTCGGAACATTCTCGTTCACTGATGTCAGCCACACAATTGTTGTCCAAGTCCATACACACAAAGTGGCATAAAATAGTTAAAATATATATAAAGTGACATAAATCCTTCAAAATACATATAAAAGGGGGCGTGGCCAAGATGGCGGGGTGAGCGGACGCTTCTTCCCGCAGCTCCTCCGACCCGACTAGGCCCGAGCCCTTTTCCGTCAGCTTCTCTCCCCCCGCTGAAGCTCAGCGACCGAGGGACGGGCGGCGGAGACCCTGGGGCACACATTGATGCTACTTTGGCCCCGATCGCTCCGGCGGAGGCACGCTTAGAGACCAATAACCAGATTGCGGAGCGCCTCGGAGGCGGAGCGGAGCGGGGCGCTGTCCGGGAGACTCGGTTGGGGCCTGGTGCTGATGTCTGGTGATCTAGAGTGGAACTCGCCTCGGTACCAGAACGGGACTGCCAGATGGAAAGCTGCCACGTGCCATCGCTAAGAGTGGACCCTGCTGTGTGATCGTGATGACGCTTGGATCTGCGGTGGTGGCTTCCTACATTGTGCGGGCCCCGGCCCCGTCGCCAGTTAGCGACAGTGCTTAGGACCGGGGGCCAGGTCTACTGTTTCTCTTTTTTGGCTGGTCGGCCCTGGATGGAACTTTCTTCCGTGTAACTGACTCTTGGCGTGGCCTTGGTGGCGCCGCCGGGCCTGGAAGATCTGCCCGGCTCCGCCCAACCGCCATCTTGTCTTCACGGCGACGGTGACGCAGCCCTCCTACAGTGTCACCTGGGGCCGACTCCTGCACCCCTGGCCCTGCATAGCTTCTTTTTTCCTGCGAGACGCGGCAGCCTGGGTCCCCCCCGCGGGGGCCAACGGTGGAACCTTGGCTGGGATGCGAGTTGCCCTCTGCGGTTGGACTGGCCCGCCATTTTTTCATCTGTGGCGCAGGGCCCCTGGTGTCCCTACTACAATGGGCGTTCCCACTGGCGGCGCTCTGCCGGCCGTTAGAGACTCATCGAGGCCGGGGCCTACTGCTGGTGGCCGGAGTTCGCATTTCTGATTCAGTGGAGTGCGGCAGCCCACAGGGCACGAATGTCGGGAAACCGAGGATCGAGGAAAGGGGACCGCCCCCTGCCGGACATGCTCAGCAGAGCCCAGCAACAGCGAGACAGGGCGCAATCGTCCCCGAGCTCTTCCAGGGCTGCAGCGGACCCAACCGGGGGTGAGCCTCCCGTCACGAGGTCCTTCATGGAGGATCTGTTCAGCTCGCTTAAGGCTGACTTTCAGACGCTGAAGCAGGAGGTGGCCAGTGAAGTACGCGAGGTCCGCAGGGAGGTGGAGGGCCTCGGCGAACGGATGGAGACGGTGGAGGTGGCGGCTCAACGACGGGACGAAGAGATTGTCCATTTGCAGCAGGACGTTCTCCGTCTCAGGGAGCAACATGTCGAACTCCAAGCCCATAATGAGGACCTGGAGAACAGGTCGAGGAGGAACAACATACGAGTACGAGGTGTGCCGTCCGCGGATGAGGGGACGGACCTGATGGGCTATCTGCAAGACTTGTTCCAGGAGATTCTGGGAGAGCCCGCGGACTTCCCGATCCGCATCGAAAGGGCCCATAGAGTCGTCCAGCAACGACAGTCGACGGCACCTCCGCCGGACATCTTGGCCTACCTCCCAGACTTCCCGGTGAAGGAGCGCATCATGGCCGAGGCTCGCAGAAAACAGCCATTGACCTTCCGAGAACGGCCTGTGGCGCTATTTCAGGACCTGTCTGCTATCACACTACAGAAGCGCAGGTCCTTCAAAATTGCAACAGATTTCCTGCGAGAGCATGAGACACCGTACTCTTGGGGGCATCCCTTTCGCTTGATATTCCGTTGGAACGGGGTGCTAGACCAGTTGCGTTCCTTGCAGGATGTCTGCGGTGTCTTGGGTCTCACGGCCACGGAAGAGGATGGAGCGACACCAAACTGGAGGCGTTCTGATAGAGGAGGACGACGGCAGTCAGCGAGGAGGAGATCGGCGGCGAGCGCTGGACGACCTGACTCGCCCACCATTAGAGCGGACATGGCCAGCGCTCTGAGAGAAGCGGCCAGGGACTCGGCCGCCACGAACGGTGTTGCCCTGACGGCGGGGAGATGGACATAGCTTCTTCGGTGCCAGGTTTGGGGGTCAGAGGGAGGGCCGGGGGAGAGGCGGGGAGAGCGAGTGGCCGGACGTCCACTTTTGGTACTTTCCGCAGACTTGTCCGTTTTGGGACTTGACTGGGACAATGGGTTGTTTCTGCATGAGTAGGGTTTTGGCTAGTTGCCACGGGCTAGTTTGGGGTGGGGTTGGGAGTTGCTCAGGGGTTGAGAGGGTACCGTCCAACATCTCAAATGTTAACGCTTGGTCCTATTTTGCTTGTCCTGCGCTGCTGTCCTGCGCCCCCCCCGCTTATTGTTTGCCCGCGGCATAGCGACTCCGGACCCTTGGGGGTATGTCGTCCCTGAAGGTAGTGACCCTTAATGTTAAGGGTCTGAATAACCCTGTGAAGCGAAGGGCGATTTTATCTCTGCTGGAGGGGACACAAGCTGACATATGCCTCCTACAAGAAACCCATTTATTGTCCCGAGATTGTCACAGAATGCGCTCTGCTAAGTTCCCAACTCAGTTCTTCTCCTCTGTTGCGTCCAAGACCGCGGGGGTAGCTATTCTGCTATCGAGCTCCTTCAGGGGGGAGGTGTTGTATAAATTTGCGGAACAGAAGGGGAGGCTTTTGGCATACCGCCTCCGCCTGGGGAACACGTCGTTCACCATTGGCTCCTTATATAGCCCAAATGATCACCAAGAGCGCTTTCTAGACTCGGTGCTGGTAGACGTGACTGCCTCCCCTGATCGACATGTCATACTAGGGGGTGATTTAAATATAGTCTTCGATTCTGCACTAGACAGGTCAGCGCAGCGATTCCCGCACACTGGGGAACTTTCCCAGGCTGGGAAGGCCTGAATCACTGACATGGATTTGCATGATCTTTGGCGCACCCTCCTCCCTACAGATAGGGACTATTCCTATTACTCGCATGCGCACCGGACCTACGCACGGTTGGACTACTTTTTGGTTAGTGGACGATGCGTGCCGCTGCTACGGCGGCGGACATTGGTGTCCTGTCACTGTCTGATCATGCGCCGGTCGTGGGCACGTTTGCGTGGCCGACGGCCTCCCCCTCTCGGGGAGTGTGGCGCCTCAGGGACACCCTTCTGCACAAAAAGACGGTTGTGAAGCATATTGAGGAGGCGATCCGGGAATACCAGGCACACAACGATAACTCGGACACTTCACCGGCGACACAGTGGGCGGTGCTGAAGGCGGTTCTCAGGGGGGAGTTCATCTCCATCTCCTCAGCAGAAAATAGAGAGAGACAGCGCAAGAGGGAGGAGCTGACTTCCCAGGTCCAGGAACTGGAGCAGGTCCACCGCCGTACGGGAGCTCCAAGGGTGTGGAGGCAGTTGAAGGCTGCCAGGAAGCTCCTGTCGGCGCTGGACATGGACAGGGCGGAATACGCAGCGCTGCGTCTGAAACATGCGTTCTACACGGGTGGGGATAGGTGTGGCAAACTCTTGGAAAATAGGCTTCGTATCGCGCACCAGCGTAACGTGGTGAAGGAACTATTGGGTGCTGGTGGGGTGGCGGTTTCTGGTGACGCTGCGGTTGCGGAAACGTTTTGCAGTTTCTATGAAGCGCTATACGCGGGAGAGCCCCCCTTGCCGCGGGATGCCTCGGAATATCTGGAGTCCGTGACCCTTCCGGCGCTGGACCCCGCTCAGGCGGAATACCTCGAGCGTAACATCCACGTGGAGGAGGTGATTTCTGCGATAGCCAGACTAAGCACGGGAAAGCTCCGGGCCCGGACGGTTACACGTCCCTATTCTATAAAACCCATTGCCCGGTCGTGGCCCCTATCCTCACCCGGCTGTTTAACTCCTTTTCCGAACCGGGAGCCATTCCACCGGACCTCTTGAGAGCAACGGTCTCAGTGATCCCGAAACCGGGAAAAGACCGGGCCCTATGCGGCTCATACAGGCCCATCTCTCTCCTGAATGTCGACCTCAAATTGTACACCGGGATTTTGGCGTCCAGGCTGGCCCTGCATCTACGGGGTCTGGTTGAGGCTGATCAAGCTGGCTTTGTGCCTGGTAGACAAACAGTCGACAACACTAAACGAGTAGCACACATTTTGGAGAAGGCTTCGCGGATCCCGGGCGAGCGGATGCTGCTGGCGGTGGATGCTGAGAAGGCATTCGACAGGGTTCACTGGCCTTATCTCGAGCAGGTGCTCAGGAAACTGGGCATCGGTGACAAATTCTGCTCGATGGTCTTCAATTGCTACAAGTACCCTTCGGCGACGGTGAGAGTCAATGGGTGCAGCTCCCGTAGCTTCGCAATCGAACGGGGCACTAGGCAGGGGTGCCCGCTTTCCCCACTCCTCTTTGCTCTTTATATGGAGCCGTTTGCCCAGAGGATCCGCCAAAATCCGGATGTGATCGGGATCAAGATGGGGCAGTATGTCCACACGGTCAGTCTTTATGCGGACGATGTCCTGTTGACCTTGGATGATCCTAGGAGGGCCCTCCCCGCTTGTATTTATGAACTGGACGCTTTTTCGCGAGTGACCAGTTTTAAGATGAACATGGGCAAGTCGGTGGCTCTGGATGTGTCTCTGGCCGCGGATACTAGACGGGATCTCCAGCGACTTTTTCCCATGCAGTGGTCATCATCCCTGGTGCCATACCTGGGGATTCTACTAGCGCCGACGTTGCCAGCGATGGTAACGGCCAACTATGCCTCTCTTAGCAAGAAAATCAAGGAGGAACTAGGCCGCTGGAGTAAAAGCCTGCTGTCCTGGCTCGGCAGGATTGCTGCGGTCAAGATGACGGTTCTGCCCCAGATTCTATACCTCTTCCGAGCCTTGCCGCTCCAGCCTCCAGTGGGCTGGATCAGGCAGACGCAAGCCGACATCGCACGCTTTGTTTGGCAAGGCCGCAAGCCGCGGATGAAGAGGGTTCTTTCCACGCTAGCCCCGGAGGCGGGGGGCCTTGGTATCCCGGACCTCCGGAAATATTTCCAGGCGGCGCAGTTTTGCTACCTTGCGGAGTGGAGCAGGTGGGAATCCGATAAGCACTGGCTCTTTCAAGACCAGGCGGTGGCGGGGCGTACCCTCCAGGAGGTTCCGTTCTTGCGCCGGGTTCACCGCCCCCCCCAACCTCTACGCTTCCTTCGTCACGCGAGTTCCCCTGAGGGTGTGGGACACAGTTAGTGAGGTTCGTGAACTCACCACGTTCCCTTCGCCTTTTACACCGATAGCGGATAACCCCGATTTCTCCCCTGGGATGGAGCCAGGCGCTTTCTCCCACTGGAGGGCGGCGGGCTGCCGAGCGCTCTTTCAGATCTATGGGCCGGAAGGGGTGGTCCCCTTTCAGCAACTGCAACAGGAGTTCCAACTGCCTGAGTCAGATAGACTGCGATATATGCAGGTCCGGCACTGGGCGCGTCAATCCCAGGTGCGGGACACCGCTGATCGCCAGATAACACCATATGAGCGGTGGTTGGTGATCCGCGCCTCTGATGCTAAACTGATCACTGATCTTTATAAATTCTTGCAGCCCCCTCCGCTTCACTACTATAACCCAGGCAGGGAACGCTGGAACAGAGAATTGGGAAGGACGCTTAGCCATAAAGAATGGGATCAAATTGCACACCGAGCGAGACACTCTGCATATCACACAGGCCTCACGGAAACAATCACCAAGGTGTCCACATATTGGTACTATACCCCGGAGAGGCTGCACGAAATGAATAGACATATCGAGAAGGAGTGCTGGAGGGGTTGTGGTCAGGTGGGGACCCTTTCACATATACTTTGGGATTGTCCCTTGTTAGCAGCTTATTGGAAGGAAGTTCTTGACGAGATTGATGTGCATTTTGAAATTGAATTGCCGCGCCTCCCGGCGTATGTATTGCTGGGCCTTCCTAATGGTCTGATGTACCCGCTGAAGTCCCGCAGGGGCAGGCAGATTGCGATAGCGCTGGGCTCAGCGATTCAGAACATCCTGATCCACTGGCGTACCACCACAGTCCCCTCCATCACAGGCTGGTTGCATAGGCTCTGGCATGTGCTGGGTATGGAGAAATTATCACTCATGGTAGCGGGGGACGTGGACCAATTTGATGAGCTATGGCAACCCTTTCACGTGCTTTTAACTACGGAATTTAGGGAACTCACCTGCCCGAGGTACCTCAGGCTTCTAAGATTGACGCCACCGATGATTTCAACCGACTGAGGGGACACGAGGGCTGGGCTCATGGGGAGGGGGGCGTGGCGGGAGGGCAGGTTACGTTATTAGCCGAGCATTGGACGGGGGGGAGGTGGGGGGGGGGAGTTGGGGTGAGTTGGGGTGTTCGGGGGGAGGGGTTCTAGGGGTTGGTGGGTTGGTTTTGGTATTATGGCCTTCCCTTTTCTGCTCAGACTGATGGTGTTGACAGTACTCAGCCTTTCTCATTTGCCGTTGTTTCTTTTTCTACAGTAGCCTTGTCCACCATCTTACTCATAGCTCTATGCTCAGCTCTTCTCACTTGAATGTATGTAACCCTAACCTCCTGTTCCCTTCCCTCTATGTTTTGTCTTAATAAAATGCTTTAAACCTAAAATACATATAAAAGTGGCAGAAATCGGGAAATTCCGGTTGGCCATAGATTCTTTCAAAGTCTTTGTATTCGTAATAAAGGAGGTACTGAGGAGAAATCAGGATCCAATTCCTGTAATCTCCTTTTCATAATTACGAGAAATTTCAGGAAAATGTTGTCGGATTATGCGAAAGCGTTACATTTTAGGAGAGGGGTCACATTTAAAAATGTAAAAAGCGTTTTAAATAGCTACTTGTGTTCAGTTTGCTTGTGTTGTTCCCATGCTGCCGCCATAGGATATTTACATGAACGGGCTTGAAATCAATATTTATGCGACAGGATGTAATTGCATCACTCTGGGAATTTGGTGTTACAAGCAAAAAAGCAAAATGTAGGAAATCATGCGACAATATACCGGCGTAATGAACATTTCACCCAAGCCTATTGATGAGAGGAGAGATGCTGACTGGATCATGCTCGTCAATGAATGAGAACTCAGTTACTGTTAATTAACAAGTACACTTCTGGCAGGTCTGACATAGTTTAAATAAATACCAACATACTGAAGATGGCAATGCGCAAACACAAGAGTAGTAAATGGTTCGTAACGCTTTCAAAGGTGGCTTATTTGAAAAGATAAAAGGTGCTTGGTTTGCCACTAACTTCATACATTGAAATGGCCAGCGCTGTATCAGAAAGTCATGGGCAGGTTTTAGTGGTGAAGTCCCCATAGCAGAGTGCACCCTCAGGCTTATGTTAAGCCAATGAACATTGAGGTAGGGTGCTTGTGACTGCCTACCATTGTCAACAGCACAAACAACACGCGCGCGCGCCTCGCGCCGCAGCAGGGGGAGGAGGGGAGCCTGTACGATTCCCTTGCGGGACCTATAATTGATGCCATATGGTGGCACTCGCTCCCGCAAGGTAATCGCCACACATGCACGCATTGCCATTAAAGGCAATGGAACACGTGCACGTTCTAGCCTGAAAAGGGCAATCGATGGTTACAGGTCTCTTTCCTATGCAGCGCATGCGCACTGCGTAGACAAGACCCGAAAAGGAAGCGGGAAAGTGGGCCTCCCTGTTGGGTTCCACGACGAACTGGGAATTCACGTAACAGTAGCCATTATTGAGTACTTGCACCGAAGGCAGTGAGTATAAAACACCAATGAGTTTACGAAAACTGACATAAAAACCTGTGTATCTCAGGTTATGGGGGAACTTTGTGCGATTACTGGCGCATATGAGATGACAAAGCAGAGACTATGTGGTCTCTTAGCGGTGGATCCATGTGGATCAAAATGGGAGTCACAATAATGCAGAAGACAATGCATGCTGAGAGATGAGGAGTGTTTTGAAGCTGACATTAGGAGAGGGGGACCTCCACTGTTGTTATGAGTGGCGGGGGGAGCTGCCTACTCACAGGATTGTGTTACCTTAGACAGCTGGTGGCTGATCTTGATGCACTCAAGAAAGAGTAATCCTGTGTGTTGGACTTGGACCTTTCTGCAGGGTCATCCCTAAACTTTTTGCATTCACCTTCCTATTTTCGCATTTAATTTACTTGTGAGTCGCTAGACAAATAGTGCCATATGTAGCCAAGGTATACAGACAAAATATTGAATCAAAAATATAGAATAGCACTAATATCGAAGTCAAAATATCGAATGGACAGAATATAGTCAACAAAAATATTGAATTTAAGGTAAGTAATTTAATATTGATTTTCATAAATATAGAAAGTCAAAATATATCGAAGTATATAATATAGGTATTAAATATATCGCATTTTTTTAATAATGCTGTATGTCAGTATATGTGTGAAAAGTGTGTATTTATTTTATAACCTCCAAAACGATAAATAAGCTCACTCGGGGCAAGATGGCCGCCGAGACGCCGTAGGGGAAGGTCGCACCCTACCCTGCTCCTGATGGTGGCTTGATGGAATGAAAGAATGCTCACCTAGTTACTAATACTCACCAAAGTATTGGGCGACGCAATACTCTACATTTAGCACTATATTCTGGAGTGCTCGTGGATGAGATGATTACAGCGGAATGGCCCACAATATTCAAAGATCTCACGTATGTTAAGAAGCTAAATAAGGGAAGAATATTTTTGGAATCCATCACAGCCTTAATTGCAAGGACATTTCAGGTGGGACGCTTTTATTACTCTAGAACGATGGCGCCCAAAATTTACCGCACGAACAAACAAAGCAACGATTTAGTCCCCTCAGAGGAGGAGGAAATGTCTGCAGATGGTCCTGGAGCCTCGGCTAGCAATTTGAGAGCCAAGTCAAGGACCAAAGCCCAGTTGAGGCGAGAGGCGGCGAAAGAAGCAAAGGAGGCCAAGGCACGAAAGTTAAAGGAAAGAGAGTTGACTAAAGCGGGCAAGACGGAAAGTGCCCGATCCGGTAAAGGTCTTAGTAAAGGAATTATTGACCTGAAGCTGGCTGAAACGCTGGGAAAAGAGCCAGCTCTACGACAGACCACAATAGTGGAATCTTTTCTACCTGCGGCGGGAGTAGTGGCGGGAGTATTGGCGGCCACACAGGCGGAGCAGCAGGCGCCTTTCGTCCCCACGCTGGCGGCTCTGTGTGGAGAGAGGCTGGGTCATGTGCGAGTGCAGAGTGCTGCGGCCGCCGCTGGGGCCACTGAGGATGCGGTGGGCGCCGAGATTGCAGGCAGCCTGGCGAAGCCTCCCACAGGGAGAGAGATTACGGAATCGGAGGGAGCGGACTTCCTTTCAGCGGCAGCAGCAGGGGGCGGGGCCACGGATTTAAAGGGCCAGGAGCCTGATGTAGATACTGTCTTAACAGAGGAAGGAAACCACGCTACAGATTTATCCTCAGTCCTACATCCAATTAGAGATTGTGACCCTGGCGCTGTGAACAGTGTGGTGAGCAAGGTTGTGAATACCGCCCCCCTTGGAAATAATGGAGGAATGCAGGCTATGGAAATGCAGACACAAGCACAAGTACAGGAAGTACTGGAGCCATTGAAGGCAAACAGCCATACCCTAGAGGCCACAAGCACTGTCAATATAAAACATATGCAAAGTATCCCAGAGCCATTGTTGGCATCACCTGGTGAAGAGATTTTCTTCACTGGGAATGATGAAGCAGACGATGAAGAAGACGAGGATGAGCTTGTTGGAAGTGAAACAAGCAGTTCGGATCCTTCTATTTTGGATTCAGAATTGGGCACCTCAGATTCTGTGGTAGGCTCAGGTTCAGAAACTGATATATCCAGGCCTGATAACGTCTCAACCATCTCCGACAGCGATACTGAATCATTGGAGCATGAGACAGTACAAAAAGTGGTAAGACCAAAAGTAAAAAAAGGTTTAAGAGAGGAGCTTAAGAAGTCAAAAAATAATGATCCTGTATATAAGGGTAAAGTGAAAAATGACAACCCAAGTCGCAGGAATCAATCTAAAGCACCTCGTAGAAGACAAGTGAAACCGGTTTCAAAACAATTAGTTTGGGATAGTACAGCAGAGTGCGGAATAACTCAGACTGGAGTATCTGTAAATACGGAAACGGGTGTTCAGGAGTTTACCTCTCAGGTGGCTGAGGGGGGCTCTGAAAGGGGCGCCTCAAATTTTGAAGTTCTATTTTCGACTTTAAAGCAAATCCAAACTGAGGCGCGCGCTGAGAGCCAGAGATCAAGCAGGAGGGCCAGACATGCAAATAAAAAGATACAATCCTCTCTACATAAGGTTAACAAAATGTATGAGGACATGGTTGGGAGAGTATCTGAGCTAGAGGTTAGAACAAGTAAATTGGAAGATGATTTTGTTAAGATGAAAGACGCTGGTGATGACAAGGATAAGACAACTGCTGACATGCTTTGGAAGCTAGAGGACTTCGAAAACAGACAAAGGCGGAATAATGTCAGATTAATTGGAATTCAAGAGGGGAAAGGGGGGGGGATGTACGAGCTTTTGTTATTAATTTGTTGAAAGGTGCATTTCCTGATTTGGCCTCATGGGACTGGGAACATGAGATTCAAAGAGCGCATCGATTCCCGTTGGTACGTAAGGAATCGCAGGGCAAGCCCCGTGTAATACTGCTTTATGTTGGCAACTTTCTTTTGCGTGGAGAAATAATCAATAAGGCAAAACCACAGTCTAAACGTTCCTATAAGGAAACTGAGTTCTTTGCCCGTCCTGATTTCTGCCACGCCACCGTGGAAAGAAGGTGGCGGATGAGGCAGCTCATTACCCCGTTTCAAAACATAGGCTATGAGGCTTTCCTTTTGTTTCCGGCACGTCTGAAAGTTGGACTAGAGGGTAATTTCAGAGTTTTTTATTCTGAAATTATAGCGCAAGAATATCTCACCTACTTGAGAGAGAACAGGGGCCGTCAAAAGTCTCCACGTAGTACTTTGGAGGTTCTAGACATACAAGCTGGCCCTGTCAAAAACATACCCCGTAAAAAGTAACAAACTATACAAGAAAACAAAAAAAAAAGAAAAGCAGGGTAGCAGGAGTAGTCAGATCTCTAACTATATCTTTATAAACTTTTAATTGAAGGTCGACTGTACAGTAGTGCTGCTAACTGCTTTATCTGGCCTTTTTTTTTTTGCCATATATTTATTCTCGAGATTTTTTGGTATGTTTAATCTTCTAATGTTGTCCAAATTGTTTGATATGCCTGTTTAAAGTGCAAAACCATTGCCTAATGGGTAACAGTTGTTGACAAAAATTCTGAGAGATAGCATATATGGTTAGCTTTGTTTCTATGCTAGGGAGCATTCTGAATGATGTATATAGTTAAGGAAAATCAGGGAGGAGGGGGTGAGATAACCCGGTGGCAAACGTCGGCCAGACATAGGTCTTATGGACCTATTTGCCCGTAGGGGGGGAGGGATTCTGAGGGTGGGTCTTCTGGGGGGGGAGTGAGAATTTAGGAACAGGGCACAAAGGTATTGAAATCTGTAGGGGTCATGATGGGCACACGATGGAAAAAGTGATTCAGTGGCAGAGTGTCAAGGAAGGGAGTATTGAAACCAATATCTACGCATTGTTTGTATCAGCTGTGTTGAAGATGAATTTTGTTAAAATAATGACAAGTGAACAGGCAGTCAATGGTTCCGGGAAAATCAGCAATGACACTTAGGTTTGTAACATGGAATGTGTGCGGCTTAAATGATGTCCAAAAGATGTATAAGATAGGTACTCGATTACGCCAGATGAATGTAGATTTTATTTTTTTGCAAGAGACGCATATAATGAGTACCCAGGAGTTTTGTTTGAATCAGCTGGGCTATCAGCTCATAGCCAGTTCTAAACAAGGTGCTAAAAATAGAGGAGTTGCCATTTTGTCAAGGAGTAAGAATTTGATAATAGGGAGAAAATTAGAGGACAAATGGGGAAGATGGGCCATGGTAGAGATAGAGATAGATGGGGTTTGGACAACGATGGTGTCAGTTTACGGATCCACGCAGGACGACCCGGAGGTATTACAGTCTCTAGATTCTGAGTTAGTTGCTTGGCCCCCACAGGTTATTATAGGAGGAGATTTGAATATTAATGGGGCTGAAGGGTTAGGAACTGGACAAAATAGATGTTATAAAGGCCGTAAGAAGAGAGTCCATATGGCACTTGTAGATCTCCTGTGTAATAATAACCTGAATGATGTCTGGGGCACAATTAGATCACAACAGAAAGGATATACTTACTACTCCGCGCCACACCAAGTTTGTGTTAGGCTCGACTATTTTATGATTACTAACAATTTAATGTCAAGGGTCAAGATTGATAGATTTCCAAGAATCTTAAGTGATCATAACCCTTTATTTTGGAACTAAAGTTAGAAGGAGGAAAAAGACCTAACCGGGTATGGACTTTTGAAAGAAGACTTCTCATAGAAGAGGATTATGTACTACATATGTCGAAATGGATCACTGAGTTTTTTTAATATAATAAAGGAACTGCATCGGTGGGAGTCATATGGGATGCTTTCAAGGCGGGTGTCCGTGGAGAAACATGTAGTTACAGCATTCATAAACGCAAAATGGAAGGGGTACTGCAAAGGGAGTTAGAGAGAGCCGTCTCAGAAGCAGAAGAACAACTTAATAACTGTGTTATTAGAGGGGAGCCAGCTGAACAATATCTGATAGATCTAGTAAAAGTTAAAAGCGAGGCTTAAGGGGATCTGGCAAAAAAAGCGGCAGCACACTATACAATCCGAAGGGAGAAGTGTTACGAATATAATGAAAAAGTTGGGCATGTACTGGCTATGCGCACTAGGCAGATAGCGGCAGCAGGGACGGTCAGGCAAATTAGAGATGAAAACGGTAATATACAAACTGGCCCTGAAGAGATTAGGGAAGTATTCAGGAAATTTTACCAGACCCTCTATGATCATCAACACCCCTGTAGTAATGAAGAGATTAGCGATTACTTGGAGAATATACCAACTGAGAGGGTCTCGGATGAAAAAGCAGATAGATTAGAAACCCAGCTAGAGATGGAAGAGGTTAAGGAAGCCATGGGTAAACTTCCCTCAGGTAAGGCTGCTGGTCCTGACCAGATACCTCTAGAATTTTATAAAACTTTCTGGGGAGTGCTCTCTCAAGAGCTAACTAGAGTGATTCAATCTGCACAGCTCGGACAGTCTATACCAAAGTCGTGGGGGGGTGCAGACATTGTCCTGATTCTTAAAAAGGACAAGCCGGATGATGAGCCTGGGTCTTATCGTCCCATTACATTAATGAATAATGATACCAAAATATATTCAAAAATGTTGGCAATGAGATTTGCAGAAGTGATAAGCTCATTAGTCTGTTATACTCAACATTGCTTCATTCCTGGTAGAGAAACGACCCACCATACTAGGAAGGTAATAACATTATTGGATGCCACCGAAGTCACAGGAGACCCGATGGCAGTAATGCTGCTGGACGCTGAAAAAGCGTTTGATCGGGTCTCCTGGGACTATTTGTGGTATACTTTGGCTAGAGCTGGACTTAGGGGTGGATTTATAAAAGCATTACAAACTCTATATAAAGAACCGGCTGCGGCTTTAAGAGTTAATGGGGGCACTACAGGTCAATTCTTAATTAAAAGGGGTACACGGCAGGGGTGCCCATGTTCCCCATTACTGTTTGCCATGTATATGGATCCATTGATTCGTAAACTAGAGCTTTGCCCAGAGATAACTTCGCTGCCAACATTGCTGGGACCGTGTAAGATATTGGCTTATGCTGATGACGTGGCGGTGATAACACCAAACCCCACAGAGGCAACTGTCTATATAGAAGAGGAGGCCAGCAGATTTGGACGGATATCCGGGTATGCCCTAAATGCCTCCAAGACCCAGATTATCAAAAACTCAGCGACTACGTGTGATGATAATCGTGTGGTTCAGACGGGGACCTATCTTGGAATAAAAATATCAGCTGATCTGAATAATTTGGTAGAAAATAATATTGCTCCAATAATAAGCAAAACAAAGAAGGACCTGGACCGGTACGAAAATCTACACTTATCATTAGTAGTCCGGGTCAATATCATTAAAATGATGATATTGCCAAAATTTTTGTATATATTTAGGGCCATCCCACTTTTATTTGAAAACAAGTGGTTTAAAATATGTGAACAAATGATCAATCGCTTTATTTGGGCTAAAGGAAAAACACGTAGGGCACTGAGATATATGTCTCTACCGAGGGAGCGTGGGGGCTGGTCTTTACCAGATTTAAAAGTGTATTATTGGGCCGCTGCATTCCAAAACATGTTGGGATTGGTAGGGGGGGCTGATATAGATGATTGGGACAATGCCGGTTCACTTGCAATTTATGGTTTGGTTTTAGGTAAAAATGCGGAAAATATTTTTTGGAGATTCACTGAGGAAAGTTATTATAAAAGAACACGGTTTAAGACCCTAATGGCTGCGCACAATGTTTGGAAGGGAATATCAAAAAAGATAGGAATTGGGAAATATAATTTCTACACTAGGTTCAAAAACAACCCTTCACTCCCTAGTATGGTTTTTTCGGGAGCTGTATTCCAAGACTGGGAGAGGCGGGGGATAAGAAAGATTGGAGATATTCAGGGACCCCAAGGCATTTTTCAATTTGTTGAGCTATAGGCTCGATATACCTTAGATACAAAACACTTTTTTAAATATCTTCAAATAAGGAGCTGTTTAATAAATAGGAAAGGAGGGCCTTTGGGGTTCGATAGAAATATATTGATGGATATTATAGAACTAGGCTCGGATTGCACCATAAAGAGATTCTATTCTGAGATGACAATATTAAAGAAAGATGATATGGAGAAATGGATCAACAGGTGGTCTGTAGATTTGGATATAAATAGTGATATTTTCTCAGATTCATTAGAGATGGGAAGAAAATTGTTGTGCTCATCATCATTACAGGCTCAACACTATAAGACCCTATTCCATCTGTATTATACGCCTGGGAAAATTGCTCAATGGGGGGGTACCTCGGGAACCACCTGTTTCAGATGTGGTAGTCCGGGGGCGGACCTAATACATATTTTCTCACTTTGCCCACATTTAAATAGTATAAAACGGGATATTGAGCAATTCTTACAGAATGTATTAGCAATTACAATAGAATTAAATCCAGTTGTAATGTTACTAGGAGTCAACCCTGAGACACATGTGGATAATGAAAAGTTTCTATTTGTAGCATTGGCTATTCTCAGACTATTAGTTGCTTCGGCATGGTTGGATCCTAACCCTCCTACATATCATCAATGGTTGGGGAAGATACTATCTATTCAAAAGTTAGAATCAGCTATTTATGCGAGGAGGGGGAGAAATGGCAAGAAACTTGGTCTGCAAATATGGGAGCCTCTTGTTCGATGGAAACAAGGTCCCGATCATTGATTACTGTTTTACTAGGGGGGGGGAGGAAATCGAGAACGTAGTGTATAGAAGTTTATGTACCTATTGTATATATGATTTGTTTTGGAAAAACTATGTATGATTTGATATTACACTTGTTTTTATGCTTTGTATAATTTCCCAATGTATATATGATTCTGCGCTGTAATGAATGTTATTGTGCCCTGTCCACATCTTAGGGGGGGGGAAAGGGGGGAAAAACCCTTCAATAAAAATATTAAAATTTAATTCTGTAGGGGGTTGTGGGTTTATAGGGGAATAGGGTGGGAACTAATTTAATTATAATTAATTAAATATTTAAATGTGTTTCTTGGTATTTATTTTGAATTATTGTTAATTAATTTTTAATTGGTAATTAATTAATTAATTAAATTTTAATTGGCAATTAATTGTACTTAATTGATTAATTGATAATTATGTCAAATTTATAAATTTATTTTTCGTAGAGGGTTGTGGGTTTATAGGGGAATAGGGTGGGAAGTAATTTAATTATAATTAATTCAATATTTAAATGTATTTATTGGTATTTATCTTGCATTCATTGTTAATTAATTTTTAATTGGTAATTCATTGAATTTTAATTGGTAATTATTTTTATTAATTGATTAATTGGTGAATATGTTAATTTTATAAATTTATTTCCCGTAGCAGGTTGTGGGTTTATAAGGGAATAGGGTGGGAAGTAATTTAATTGTAATTAATTAAATATTTTAATTTATTTATTGGTATTTATTTTTAATTCATTGTTAATTAATTTTTAATTGCTAATTAATTATTAGTTAATAGGTAATGAATTTTAATAAGTAATTTTTATTTGTATTTTTCATTGATTAATTATTATATTATATTTAATTGGCAATTACTTTTAATTAATTTTTTATTGGTATTAATATTTAATTTATTTTTATTAATATATGAAGTATTTACTTGCCCTACTGTTGCACTCACTGGAGTGGGAATAGTAATTTTTACCCCTACGCTATCCAATGCTTTCCCTACTGTTGCACTCTCTGGAGTGGGAATAGTAATTTGTACCCCTACGCTATCCAACGCTTTCCCAACTGTTGCACTCACTGGAGTGGAAATAGTTATTTTTACCCCTACGCTATCCAACGCTTTGCCTACTGTTGCAGTTACTGGAGTGGGAATAGTAATTTTTACCCCTACGCTATCCAACGCTTTCCCTACTGTTGCACTCTCTGGAGTGGGAATAGTAATTTTTACACCTATGCTATCCAACGCTTTCATGATTCTGCCACCTACTTAAGTAGTCTTTAGACTAGGCCTGGGGGAACTCGCTTAAATTCCACTGAGCAGAAGTAAGCAGAGTTAAATACAAAAGTCCACTAGTGGGCAGAAAATGCATGCCACGCTGCTCACCTTCTGATTTTAGAGCCAGTAGCGCATTCTGTACTGAAACATCTGTGCAAATGTCATCATGCAATTTTCAAGCTGATTTTGCTGTTGATTGTGTAGAAAATATACTTAGGAAATAGCCTTCTGACCACGACTGCTCGTGGCAGACTGCATTCTTAAAATCTCACTGGAGGTCCTCCTAACAACTAGAGATCATGCTAGGGAATGCCAAATCTTCCTTATGCCTGCCAGCTTGCATTCTGAAGTCTTGCTGTTCACGTTGTCATCGGGTTGCTCGAGCAGGTAAAAAATTCAACCATTCAACAAGTCAATTTAGACAAAGTCCACAGTGATTCTTGCGAACTTAATGATTGTAGGTTTTTGAACTTGTTTCCACTTCAGGTGTATGGATAATAAAACGGTGGTACCCTCTCTTAAATTGCTTACTATTGCTGCGCATTATTAACATGAAACCCTCTACCAGTCTGAAACAAACAAGGATAAAGTCCGGCGTCAAACAAACAAGTTTTAATAAAATGGATAAATACATTATTACATTTAATATTAATGAACAAACAATGATGAATGTTGCAACGAGTAAGGCAGAGAGCTTTTTTTATTTTACCGAGTTATGTTAAACAAGCACTGGCGTTGCCAATAGGTCTCGCAGTAAGAAAGTTTGAGCTATTGGTTTTCTAAATGACATTTTATTTTTTTGTTTTCTGATTTACAATGCCCATACTTTTAACTTTTCGCATTAGGAAAGTTTGAGCGATTGGTATTGTAAATGACACCTTTTTAATTTATGTGTTGGTTTTGAAAATAGCAAAATTAATAGCTTTGTCAGTTACACACATCAGTTTATCATTTTCATCAAGCATCTACATGTACCACAGCCACACACAGGTACATTTTGTGTTATATGCCCAAGTATCACAATCTGAGGCCACAGATTCCCAAAATATGGCAATAACTACCATAATTATGGCAGGATTATCATAATAATTAGAATTGGCACCATCAAAGTTCTCAATTTAGGCCTCAAATTACCGCCTTTATAGCACTGCTTGCGTTTTTGCTGGAACTGACACCGTAGTTGCACATGGTACCCCAGGCTTTGCCACCATTATTCCAGGCCCAACACTCTTGCAAGGGTGGCAAGTGGACATAAATGTCCACCTTTTGCAACACATTATTAGCGTTATGCCAAGGCCAGGGGATTGGTGTCAGTACAACGCGTTGTGTTACAACGCATTCCGTTACAACGCAGATTTTACAACGCGGGATCCATTACAACGGATGTCATTACAATGCATGGCATTACATCGCAGATGCTATTACAACGCATGGCATTACATCGTAAGTATAGGTAAGTATACCTTTTTTTAAAAATGTTATTTAGTTTATTGTAATTAATTTTTTTTAAATAATTTAATTAAAAGACATTTAAAAATTGTCATTAATTTAATTTAATAAAATAATATCTATTTAATAAATGTAATTTTATTAAAAATTGTAATTAATTTAATTTAATAAAAAAAAGTCATTAGTTTAATGTACATATTTTTAATAATGAAATTAAATTAAATTAATAATATTAATTTATTTAATATAATTAATTTAATTAAAAAATGTAATTAATGTAAAATAATTAATTTAATTTATTAAATATATTTTAATTAATTTTAAAATGGTAAATATAATTTAATTATCCCTAAACCCAAACCCTGCCCTAAAACCTAAAAACACCCCTGTACCCCAAAACCCAAACCCTGCCCTAAAACCTAAAAACACCCCTGTACCCCAAAACCCAAACCCTACCCTAAAACCTAAAAACACCCCTGTACCCCAAAACCCAAACCCAGCCCTAAAACCTAAAAACACCCCTGTACCCCAAAACCCAAACCCTGCCCTAAAACCTAAAAACACCCCTGTACCCAAAAACCCAAACCCTGCCCTAAAACCTAAAAACACCCCTGTACCCCAAAACCCAAACCCTACCCTGAAACCTAAAAACACCCCTGTACCCCAAAACCCAAACCCTACCCTAAAACCTAAAAACACCCCTGTACCCCAAAACCCAAACCCTGCCCTAAAACCTATAAATACCCAAACACCCCAAAACATATACCTCAGTACCCCAAAACATATACTCCTATACTCATACTTATTTAAAAAATCACTTAAATTAATATATTTAATTTATTATATTTAAAAACAAAAATAAATATTTTTTTTAATAATTAATAATAATTAAATCAATAAATAATATTAAATAAAATTTAAAAAAATTAAATACTTACCAATACTTACGATGTAATAGTATGCGTTGTAATAGCATCTGCGATGTAATGCCATGCATTGTAATGACATCCGATGTAATGGATCCCGCGTTGTAAAATCTGCGTTGTAACGGAATGCGACGTAAAAGATGCGTTGTAGGAGTTACATACCAAGGCCAGCAACACCATGGATGGGCACCATGATGCACGGACTGCCTTCAGTGTGTCAGCAATTACCATACTTATGCCAAGCACAGAGCACTACCAGGAGTGAGCTCCACCAGTATGCCAAGAATGACTTCCATTAAGTTAAGGCAATCCACACACAAGATTTGGGTAGTGAGTAGGAATGCCCACCTTATGCCAAGTCTTGCCACCACTGTGCCATGGTCCGCAATCCCAACAGAAGCTTTTATTCAAGATCAAATAGGCAATTCGGTTTATGGTGTACACGAAACACATCGGGCCCGATTCACAAAGGTAAAATACGACGAAAGTCTAACTTTAAGACTTTCGGTATTCACAAAGGGCATTTACTACTAGTAAATGACCTTTGTGAATATCGAAAGTCGTAAAGTTCGAATTTTGGTATTCACAAAGGGCATTTACGAGTAGTAAAAGTTACTTTCGTCTCAGTTTACTTTTGTGAATTGGGCCCATCCACCATAAGAATGAAGGAAATGTATGGTGTGGTGCACACGAGGAACTGAATCACATTGGGCTCCATCAGTTTTTGAGAGATGGTCTGGCTGGAACAGGGAGACATATAGTGATCGGCACAAGGCCACACAAATTGTCCGCCTGGGAGAGCTGGGACTCGTGTGCTAGTTTGAAACAGCATATAACTTAACTACCAGGACCTCGAACTGGGAGGTAGTGTCCATGCTGCAGCACCTCTCACCACTGATTTACAAATTACATTTTAAATCATGAATTCGACACCTCCTTCTCTTAGGGTGGTTTATCCCCACTCTACACACTTGGTCACAGAAAGTTCACGATGTAGGGGAAAACTAAGCACCACTGTCAGCCATATTGTTCATCCCTGCATCACATGGAGATTGCACATACATTCATTTGAGGGATTATAAATGAGTTGTCTGCAGACAGTCCTGGAATTTGCCTTGGACTTCTTTCTTTCCGTAAAAGGACGTCGACGGAAAAGAATGAAAAGCTTGTGATTTCTAACAGGAGAGGTCGTGGGAGGAGCCTACTTCCTCTCTACTACCGGAAACGCAGTCAGGCATGGGGAAGGCATAGGGTCCCGTGTGTGACTGACACTGTTTGCGCAGGTGCGCACGCCTGGGCAGATGGAGCGAGGACGGGGGCGTGGGAGTCGGGGAGTTGTAATTATCCTCATAAAAATTTAAAAGAAACAGAGATGGAAAAGCAGAGCCCACATCGTAACCAGTTATTTTGGTGACAGTACATAGCGCCCACAGGAGTGTTCAAAACTTTCCAATTCTGTTGTGAAACTCCAAATAGAGGGCGGGTTTAGGAAATGAACTCTGCAGCCAACCAAAGATAGGGATGCTGCTCGTGCTGTGTGGAGAAGTTTGAACTGACGCATAATCTGTTTTTAGACTGGTTGTTTAAATACATTTGCCAGCAAATTTAGGTTTAGCCTTGACTCCGTATCACGAGACGCAGTGTTGCAATGCTACACATTCCTCTGAGAACAAATGCATTCTGGGGGTTGTAGTCTTGCCTCATATTCATAGAAACAATTCGACTAGGTAGCTAGTTAGAATGCTGTGTGATGGGAAAGCCCATGACTGAAGAGGTATGTTTGCAGGGGCAATTTGATAGGAGCAGTAGGAGTGGTAAGAGTGTCAAGTGTGTCACATGTGTAGGTGACTGAACATTGGCAATCTAAAGGGGACCAGGTGGTGAGGATAAGATCAAGGCAAAGTTCCCATCAAGCTAGATGGGGTGTTGCCGTTTCGTGTATTCAGTCATGAAAATAATGGTGTATGAGTTCCTCAATCTGTATTATCGAGGCCTTCCTGAAACTGTGGTGCATGGACAGTGGGATGTTGTTTGTCCTGTGGAAATGAGCAGGTTCCTTTGCAAGATGGCTGTAGAACGCCAGTGCATGACATGATACCATCCGAGGGCCAATCGGCCGGGAAACTGAAAATACGGCCGGCCACCGGCCAGCCATGAATAATTAGGGGAGGAGAAGCCGCAGAGCACATGCTGGGAGAAGCGCTTTGATGTGGTGGCGCCCGTGAAAAAATGCAATTAGGAGGGAGGGAGGGAGGCTGATGCGCGTGCTTGTTTGGTCACGTGATTCACGTGAACTCAAAGAAAACCGCACCAAAAAACCCTTGGTTTACCGAGTATTTTGAGCACTTGAATTCTCTCCATTTTCCATTCCTTCGGAATGGAAAAGGCGAGACCTAAAAAGATTCAAGCTGGCGTTTCAGCCCGAGAATGAGAGGCACCCGCCGCGTCTAGGGGAGGGGTGCCTTTAGTGGGATTTTAGTGCCGAGGGAACGGTTTTGTTTCCCTGAAAGTGGGCAAGGGGAGGGACGCTTGAAATGCGATTAAAGAAGGAGGTGCATTGGCGGTCCCTCCCCTTAGGTGATAAAATAGCCGGAATCAAGGGAGTAGCCCTCTTTGTCCTCTCGCCTCGTGGAGTAGCCGGAAAGCTGGCCTTTCAGCCCGAGAATATGTGCTACAGAGGGGGGGATAACTTGTGACTGAATTTGAGTAATTACGTGCGGAATGCATTACAGCCAGCATGCACATTGTACAGGGAAAAAATGACAATAGCACAGTCATTCCAGTTGTACAGATAGCGTAGCACTGGTGGCCCGTGCACGCAGCACGAACATGACTCTGTGCAGCGCTTTATCAAAGGTTTGATTGAATGTAAACATTCACTCTTGATGGTCCTATGAAAATGGTTGTAGCTGCTTCATTTTTGAAAGCCCAAGACACGAAAGAACAAAGAAATACGCCATAGAAATGGACCATTAAGGCGAACCAGCAAATATATATTCTTTCCTCTCCATGGCTGCAAAAGGTAGGTTCTATTTTATGCCTTCATGATACAAAGAAACACTACTACGGCATTATAAACACATGCTCCCTTTTTTTTTAAATGTATTTGGTATTTTTGAATAGCAATTCCAAGGCCCAAAATCATGAGAATTATTTACATAGAATATTTTATATAGTAAAAAACATAGGAAGCTACACGAATAAAATAAAGATAACAACTACATCAAGACTGCACAAATCAAGTAAGATGTATTCAAGAATATATATTAAAGTGGGAGTCCATCAACCCTGTCCATCAACATTTGCTTGTGCTACAATAATGCAAACAAAGATGACCCAACACTCAAGTTGGACTCCAGGCTACAAAGCTCATATTGAAAACCTGGCGAGAGGGTGGAAGGGGATGAAGATTAAGAAAGATTGGAGAAGTCGTGGTGTGCATGTCTGGTGGGGTGGTGTACATCCAAAAGCTCGGTGAGAGTAAGTCCTTTTTTGGAAGAAGCAATTTTAAGTAAAGCGGCGTCTAAGCTGTTGGCTGATCTGGATCTATCGATAACATTTAGAAAGCAGTTTAAGATATTCGCAAAACCAAGCCTCTTTTGGACAGGGGAGGCAACACAATGGGCCAAAATAATTAAAAACTCACTTTTGTTATGAGTGCATTTAAAGGGGTGAGGGCTTCAAGATTTGTAGTGTTGGAATCCACTCATGTCAAGTGATATCAAAAGTCAGGAGAAGCTATTGATATGTGGAGTGCGCTTTAGGGGGTCCTGTGACCTGATTGGAGCTCATCAAAATGATTGTTAGGGTTAACAAGCCGTTTAACCTATTTGCTGTGGAGAACAAGAAGTTCATGTCTTACACATCACCTTTGGAATTTGATGTACTTGAAAGTCTCATACTCCCTCATGTTCGGAGATCATTTTTTTTCACTGTGTGACTATGTACTCAGTGCCATTATGGTCGGACTGGTTGCAGTTTAGTTGGTTTTATGTCAGGCCTCACGCACGGATCAAAGTGTGAGAGGTATGGTTGAAAAGGAACAATGTCCTCCTTCAGACTGTACCACGCAATTGTGGATCCCCGCTTGGGCAGCCGTAGGACGAATTTCCAGATTTCCAGTGCTCACTCCCAGGACAAAAATGAATTCAGTAATTATGCCCCGTGGCGAGGAGGTTGGAGACTACCAAAAATTTACCGGAATTAGTACCTAGCTAAGGGTGAAGAGAGCTTTCCACTCAAGTGGAGTGGCAAAGTCTACTGATTTAGAAAGAGAAATTCTTTATAAATCAGTAGACTTTCCCACTCCACTTGAGCGGAAGTCTCTCTTCACCCATAGCTCGGTTCTAATTCCGGTATTCCGTTTTTTCGTTGTGTTCATTACTGAGTAGGGAGAGTGAACCTAGCTGACAAACCTCTACCACCCCCCTCTTTTTACTGTACCAACAATTTGCCTCCTTTGGGGGAAGGTGGGATAGATTGCTACTAAAGCCAAGGATTCTTATACAAAAAAATTTGGTATGCACATCGAGCCTTACACCTTCCACTACAGGGCCCTAGAGACTTTTCTTTCCACCCTTGGTAGGATACATTAGGGGGCTTACCCTCATTCAGCCCTTCCTTGTGGGCAGAAAGCATACTAACCATGTTTTTTTTTTCAAAGGATGAAGTGGGGGGTGAACAGCCATGGCAACGCGGGGATTACCCCGCACTGCCATTACAACGCAGGAATTACAACGAAAGTCGTTACAACGACTTTCGCTGGAGGGCGCACCTGGATAGGGAATAGTTTAATTTTCTATCCAACTCCTTCCCTACTGTCAACGTGGGCTGGAGTTGGAATAGGAAATTAATCTATTCCACTATCCAGCGCCCTCCAGCGAAAGTCGTTGTAACGACTTTTGTTGTAATTCCTGCGTTGTAATGGCACGCGTGGTAATACCACCCATTGTCATGACATACAACCAAGTGAGTGGGGGGGCTTCCAGGCACTGGGTCTTAACACTGCTTTGCTTGCCCCATTTACGCATTGTTGGTGGTGAATATTTCATTTATGACTTTGTATGAAATGGCCTGCCTGAACTGACAACCCTCAGAGGTTTTTTGCATGAAACGGCCTGCCTGAACTACCTTCCCTCTGAGGATTTATAGACCCAGTTTGCCTCCTTGGAGTTTTTTCTTCTGAATTTATCCCACACACGTGACTGCTTAGTTTGCCCAGTCACCGCATAGTTGGAGATGCCTCAGAGTGAGGGTCCAGTGATGTGTCTGGGAACTGCCGGCGCAAAATGGCGGATCGTGAACAGAGCCACCATTTTGTTGTTTCTTGCCCTCTCCCTCGGTCCATTGGACTTCATCCTGCCAACCCTCAGACATTGCTCATCGGCTGGATGGCCTTATCTCTTTCTCCCCCCCCCAGGCCCCCGTCTCTCCTATCACCTATCTCATCTCCCTCCCCTCTCTAATGCAATTTTCTTTTGCCGTTTGTTCCCCTCTCTTGACCTGCCTGTTCCAACCCGCTTCCTAGCCTCCAGGCCCTTGTTGCCCTTTGACTAAGCACTCCTTCTCCCCTTGTTCGGGAAAGATCCAATATTCTTACTCTGGAGTCTCAGTGACCCCTTTGAGAGAGTCCACAGCATCAAGGAAACCACGCACAGTTGAGGCATGGTATGGCGCCCCTTACCAAAGCACTCCCTCTCCCCTTGTTGGGGAAGGATTCAGTAGGTAGGCCTTGGAGTCTCAGAGACCCCTTTGAGAGAGTTAACTGCATAAAAATTATGTCTTTGCATGACAATATTCACTTGTTTTCCAAAGTATTTCTCCAATCTCAACTTGGCTTCATTATAAGGATTATCAACAAGTTCACCATCCGCATTACAAAGTTCTGGCAAGAATTTAAAAACATGTTGTCTAGCTTTCCCTAAAGAATTTAATAAAATAGCTTTTTTTCTTGTTGCAGGAAATCTAAGACGTAAAAGAAGTAAAAGAAGAATTAAACATTCCTTAAAACACTTGAGTGAGAAAAGCGCTTTTTGTTAATTAGTAGTTCCTTAGTATGCAAAAAAATGTAATGTCCAAAAACGATTTGTCGGTTATAAATACGTGGTTGGCAAAAAACAGCAGCTTTCAATATAGCGTGGTTGGCAAAACGTAATTTGAACGAAGTCTTAAAATGGCCGCTCGACGCTGTGCGCGATGAGGTCAGAGCGCACAAGGCGTCGTGATGAGGAAGCAATTGAAAGACGCGACTTATGTTGCGCGCGTTGTTGCTCGCGGCTTGTTGCTTGGTAGGCCCGGGGAAGAGAAAGACCGCGCGCGCCACTGCAGTTGCTCACACAAGTTGCGGGGTAAATAATTACCAAAAAAAATACCTTTTGACGAAGCAAAGAAGCCGATTTTCACCTGCTAGACTCACGGAGCTCCGCAGTGATTTCTAGACATCAGATCACGGACCGTGAAGCAGGAAACGGGCAATCAAGCTTCAATCGATGCTTCGATCGGCACAACTTGTAATCCTTCAAAGACGAGGAAGACTAGATCGTCGCCAAAATGTAGTGAAGAATCAGACTGCAGGAACGTGAGTACAGAGCATTTATTTGCAGATTAAGTTTAGGAGTAAAAGTTATGTCTGTCCTGCCTCAGCAACCGCCAGGATCAGAATCAAGAACATGGAATTAATACACACTAACACTCTAGGAACAGCAGCAGCATGTAATGATGGAATTAATACACACTAACACTCTAGGAACAGCAGCATGTAATGATGTCAATAGAATATCAGGCACAACAGTCTGCTAAGGGTTTCTGAGGAGGGGGAGTACTGTGGTGTGTTTGCAAGTGTCTGGGTCTGGGTCTGAGGCTGTTATGGATGATTGATTCATTTAGAATCCAGGTGATGACTGCGATGATTGGATCCAGTCCTCGATGAAGACGTGGTGAAAGCAGGTGTCCAAGGGTTCATCTAAGCACAGTATTTTCCAAGTATATGCTATTGATCATGCACACTCCTCTTTATAATGTAGTGTAAAGGTTAGGGCATTGGTGCTAAAAAGTCTGTTAGAGCAGCTGCGCAGGGGATGACAGCAACAACACAATATCTTTGTAGAAATGGTTCTAGGTAGGGTCCAATAAGCTGGGTTTTCCTTCTTTTGAAATGCAGCTCAGAAATTTTGATTGATGTGCTACACTGTTCATCGTTTTAATAAGCCTGCCACTATGTTTGCTGTTTGGTACCTTAGTTTTGGGTTAATTATTTGACCATGGTCGACTTCTGCTAAAATGGTCGGCCTGGCCTATAGGTCAAATATGCACTGCTCGATGGGTTGGTCTGGCATGTTGGTGTGCAGGCTGTTTTTTTGGCTATTTGTGGGCCTGTTTCATGGTCTGCAGGGCAGGTTTTTACTGTTGATTTCCCTAATATTGACACAAACAATGTCTGCAGCAAGCTCAAATCCATGCAGTCTTCCATACCTTGCAAAACACTTAACCAGCATGTCGTTATAAGTTCAAAACGTACCCAATTTGCAAACATGTGCCACTTTTTAGCTATCTAAATCACTAATGGGGGCACTTTTATTTTGATGCTGGGATTCATTTTCTGCCCCAGTCTGACCTTGTCTGCAAAACAATTAAGCTGTATGTAGTTGTGCAGGTCAATAGATTTCTTTCTAAAGCACAAAGTAAACCAGAGGGGTCTTTGTCCAGTATAATTTTTGGGGCATATTAACAATAAAGTGGTGAAGCGTGTAGTTCAGCCAAGAAAGTTAACGACACGCTTCGTCACTTTAGAAATGCATGCTGCACCATATTTACTAGAATATGGTGCAGCCCTGCGTTTCCCCCTGCGCTGGCGCTAAATTAACATGCCTAGCGCCAACGCAGGCACCCTTGAACCATAGTGCAAGGGTGCCTGTGTTGAGGGGAAGATTGTTTATTTCCAGGAAGGTCCCCCTTCCTACACATGAACAAAATGTAAATGGTGTTTGTAACATCTATGTGTGCTGCTTAATGTACACTAGAAGTTCGAAAAAATGTTTTTTTTTTTAAATGATTGTTTATGTGCTGGAAGTGGGACTTTCCTGCACATAAACAATCCTAGGCAATTTGCTGTTTCAATATGTGCTGCACAAGGCAGCAGTTTAGGGGTGGGCGGAAGTCGCAGAAGGGACTATCGCGGAGAGGCAAGGAGATGGAACAAAACTCCGTGCCTCTCCGCGATATTTCCATTTCACGAGCCCGCCCGCCTCCCGCGTCCTGCCCGCCTCCCGCCTGACGAGGAATGCGCATGCGCAGGCTCCCGCGCATGCGCAGTTTCAAAGAAGAAGCCGCGATGGGGAAGTTTGCAGGTCAATAAGGTACATTTTATTAAACTTTATTTGTAGCCTGTAAATCTAATTTAATAAGGCGGGCAGGAGGCGGGTGAGAGGCGGGTGGGCGGCCAACTTCTGTTCCGCCCGAGAATATGCAGAAATTTGCCCCGTTTTTCCCCTTTTTTGCGGAAGGCGGAAGGTGCAAATTATTGCAAATTCCGTGGGCGGAACGGAAATCTTTGCCCACCCTTAGGCAGCACACATGGAAACAGCAAAAACGAGGAGAAATAAAGCATTTCTCCTCGTTTCGCCTGTTTAAACCCAGGTTTTCCCTTGTCTTAGTTTTGGCTCTGCCTCCTATTTACACTGCCCTTGTAAATAGGGGGCAGCATCAAAATCAATAAGGGTGCCTTTTTTTCAAGGCAGTGTTAAGCCACGTTAAGTGTCTTAATCCTCCCCTGTAAATAATAAAAGTCCCCCTATCGCCATTACAACGTCACTTTTTGTGGTGGTGATAGGGGCTTGTAAATAAATATGCTTCTTTGTTTTTAGGTCTCACCTGAGCCAATGCGCTTGTGCATTGCTGGTGAGATTATAGTAGGGGAAAAGAAAAGTCTACCGAAACGGCAGATTAGACCAAGTTCATGTGAGACAGGTGCATGCACAATGCCAGCCACGTCACACACCACCATTTGTCTGTGCCTAGCGTCAGACTTCAAAGGCTGCCGCTCCCTCCCAATCAGACTTCAAAGGCTGCGCTCCCCCGCAACAGACTTCAAAGGAATGCGCTCCCGCGCCCACTCCCACGCCCCCCCACCACAGCAATGCCGAGAGCTTGGGTTTTTTGTTTGTTCTGGCCAATGCTTGTTTTTTTTTTGTTCCATCTCTTTAACCTTCCTTGTACTTGTTTGGATCAGGCGCTCAAGATAGTTGAAGCAATTCGGAGCAACGTTGTTTCATGTTCATGTTTGATTGAAAATGTTTTGCTACTTATGTGCAAAGTAAATCTTTAAACTGGTTGTTTGAGGAGACTAGTGGGGCCGTCAGACTGCCACTTTCAAGTAATGATCACCTTGAAAGTGTGTTTGCACGGTTTCATCATTGGTAACTGCCCTGTGCGTACAAAGATGCATGCAAGTTATGTTTGACCTCGATAAGGGGGCTAATTGGCTTCGACAGTGTTGCAGGCAGAAGTACCACCGCCGAGAGAAAAGGGACCAATGATAGTGCTGTGCCTTTAGTCCAGTAAACCTCTATCATATACCACTGGCTCTGTTGTTGAAATAAATATTGAATGCTAAGACAGCTCTGTCAGAATTCGTACTCATGAACTATTGAGCGCCGCATTTGCTTAGTGACAGTAAAAAAAAAATCTAAAACATTCTGACCGCGCAAACTGTTGGCCTCACGTGTAATATGTACCAAACTAACTGAACAACAGTATCGAGGAGAGCACAGCATACAACAACCATCCAGTAAGGGCCAGATGTAGGTAGCCCTTTACCGATCGGAATCGGCCGAAAATACCGATTTTCGGCCGTTTCCGATCGGTAAAGGGCTATGGAGATGTAGGGGCATATATTCGGTAATTTTACCGAATCGTTATTATTACCGAATCGGTAAATTTACCGATTCGGTAAAATTACCGAAAATGCAATGTGGGTAGCCAATATTCCATTGGCACATGGCTTTCAGAATCTGTATTTTACCATGGAATACAAATCCATGGTAAAATACCGATTCCTGTGTACATGCACATCTGTGCATGTACACATGCTCCATGTGACAGACAGACGTGCCCTTAGGGCATGTCTGTGTGCCACATTGCACACATGCCCGTTTTGGGGGTGCTAGAGGGTGTCAAAGTGACACCCCCTGCACCCTTGACAAATTCTATATTTACCGATTCGGTAAATACCGAATCGGTATTTGAATTGAATCCTATGGGCTTCAAGGCCCATAGGATTCAATAGCAAATACCGATTCGGTATTTACCGAATCGGTAAATACCGAATTCTTAAGGGATCGGTAACTAATCCAGATGTTGGTACCTACATCACATTTACCGATTTTGAAATACCGAATCGGTAAAATTCGGTATTTCAAAATCGGTAAATGTGATTTACCTACATCTGGCCCCAAGTGAAGCATTGAAAAACAGAGTGACATAATATGACGTTAACAGATGTGCACAATTGGCATTTCTGATGCTGAATATTCATGGAAGTGTTTCCAGTAATATCGTTTACTGCCACCCAGTGAGGTAATTACGCAACAGCTGCTTTAAGCACTGCACATTTCTATTTTTGTTTGATAACTTTGTTACTTTAATCTTTTTCAAATATTCCTCCTTTAGCCCTCTTTCATTGTTTGCACATCATTAGTCACTTTCTTTTCAGGTCTTAAATCATTTTGTGTGTCAGCTAAGTGTTCGCCTGCCAAATTAACTTCTTCTTCCGTTTACAAATGGGTATCTATCCATGCTGGAGAGACAGCCGCACTTCCACAGAGGCGATACCCGATCCCTGTCCTTTGGCATCTGCTGAAATGGATGTACTCAATTTAGTTGGGAAGCATTTGGACGTGTCTCAGTACTTTTTTCAGTTTAGTAAAGTTTTAGTTTGTTTGAGAAAAAAAGTACAGCATAATATAACAGCATGACAAAAATCAGAACCAATATGAGAGAACAATGGGAGATAAATGGAGAGGAAAAATGGTTCAGATAAAATATGAAAAGGAAAAAAATGGAAGAAAGAGAGAAAGATAAGAAAAGAAAAGAAAAAAGAGGGGGAGAGAGAAAGAGGGAGGGAGGGTTAGGGAGGGGGATAAGAGGATAAGAAGGTAGAGAAAGGCAGCCAGGTAAGGTCAGACTTAATTTTTAAAGTGACAGAAGAAGAAGAAGCAATTGCAATTCTGTGCTCATCACATATGAAATTCCACCATGTATGCACAGACAATTTAGTATTATCCTTCCAACAAGACAAAATTACTTTGAAAGCAGTTGCAATGAAAAGATCAAATAATTTAGCATTATATGAATGTAAGTCTAAAACATCAGATAGGGAACCTAAAAAAACGTGCAGCGCTGAGAATGGTTCAGAAAAATGAAAAATACGCATGCAATAATCCCAAACTGAGCTCCAAAAAGTAAGAACAGAGGGGCAATCAAACAAGAGGTGTTTGAGTGTGCCAGGGTGAGAGGAACAGGACCAACAAAGGGGGGAGGATGAAGGGGAGAATTTTATTATGCTTACACGGGTAATAAGAGCTCTATGGTATAGAAAAAAAAGTGATTGAGTAATACGAGCTGAAATCGAAGTCTTAAACAATTTACACCATAAGCAATCCCAAACATCAACAGATAACGAGAAAGATAAATCAGTTTCCCAAACAGTTTCAGTAATGGTTTTAGGTCTAAGACCAACATTATCTAATAACAGTTTATAAATTAGAGCAGCTTTGGGGATTTGTTGAGTAAACAAAGGATATAGAGGAGTGGAAGGAGTAAGGGAAGGAAGGAGATCAAAAGGAGGAAGGGTAGACAAATGAGATAAAATGGCAGAAGTAATAATGTCATATTCTTTGCGAAAATGTACAGGTAAATCAAATATGGTTTGCATTACAGAAAATGAAATAATGGAGGAATCAGAGAAAAATTGGTATACAAACATAATATCCGTTATACCATACACTAGAGGAAAGAAAACATTGTAAGGGGGATGAATCTTTCGAGAATACAGTGTGCAGTAGAGTATGTGAGTATTTCAGTACAGGGTGAGTAGTCATGAATGAACAATTTGACATAAAAAGAGATTGTTTGAAAGTAAAATCTTTTAACAAGGACCGTTCGACTGCAATCCATCTGGGCAGAGGGGTATCATTGAAATTGAAAGCGAATGAGAAAGCTTGTTTTATTAAAAAGGCAGAGTGGTATGACTGAAAGTCAGGAAAGCGAACCCCACCTTCAGATTTCGGGCGTATAAGTTTATGTAAAGCAATACGAGGTCTTTTATTATTCCACAGAAATTTGGAGCAGATGGAGTTCAGCCGGTTGAAATATAATTTAGGGATTTTCACAGGGAGCATGGAGACAGTGTACAAAATATGTGGGGAAATCATCATTTTAATGGTGTCTAAACGACCCCACCATGAAAGAAAAAGGGGAGACCATGATTGAAGAAGTGATTGAATTTTTTGAGTAAGAGAGGTAAAGGTCAGTTTAAGTGTTTCACCTAAGGTAGAGGAGAACCAAATACCCAAGTATTTGATCTTGGAGGGACACCAGGCAAAATCAGTTGATGCAAACATATATTGGTAACAGGATGAGTTTAAGGGTAGGACCTCCGTTTTAGAGAGATTAAGCTTATAGCCAGAAACAGAGGAGTATAAGCGGACTTCTTCTAAAAATGGAGGAAGGGAAGAAACAGGATTAGCCATGTAAACCAGGACATCATCGGCATAGGCCGAAATTTTTGTCTCAAACTATGACAATTTGAACCCATTAATTAGGGGGTTAGAGCGGATTTTAATGAGGAAGGGTTCAAGGCAAAGAATAAAAAGTAAAGGGGAAAGGGGGCAGCCTTGTCTCGTTCCTCTGGATAAGGGGAAAATTTTTGAGAATTGATTATTAACAAAAACACTTGCACGAGGAGCAGAATAGAGTAGTTTAACTAAAGAAATGAAAGAGGGGCCAAACCCAAACCATTGTAATGATTTAAACATGAAATTCCAATTAATACGGTCAAACGCTTTCTCAGCGTCCAGGGATAAGGCAGCTAGGGGGGCTTTAAATCGTTTACTATGTGAAATAATATTGGCAAAAACACGGGCATTATCAGCAGCAAGTCTACCTTTCACAAAACCAACTTGATCAGTACTGATTAGCAGAGGGATAAGGGATTCAAGGTGGGCAGCTAAAACTTTGGCAAACATTTTACAATCGTAATTAATGAGGGAGATGGGACGAAAGTTTTTACACAAGGAATGGTCTTTGTCAGGCTTGGGGATTATGATTATTAAGGCATCCAAAAAGGATCCAGAGGCTTTGGCATTAGTAATAAAGGAGTTGAAAAGTTGTAAAAGATGAGGAACAAAAATAGAGTGCATGGTGGAGTAAAATTCAATTGGGAGACCATCTGGGCCAGGGGCTTTCGATTTCTTTAGGGAAGTAATTGCCTTGAGAATTTCCTGAGGAGTAATTTCAGTCTCTAGTTGATGAAATTCGGTAGGGAGAGATGGGGGAGGGGGTAGGTCTTTGAAAAAACGGGAGAGGTCATCATCATCAGGATGCGTATCATCAGTATACAGGAGTTTATAGTGGTTATGGAATACTTGTGCAATATCCTCATCAGGAGAAACCAGTGTGTTGGTTACTTTGTTGAGAATGGGGCCAATTGATTTTCGGTCAGATTTAATTTTGAGATAATTTGCTAGCATTTTTCCAGCTTTATTCTGACCCCCTTGAAATTTAGATTTAATCTTCAAAAGGGTGTTACAAGCTTCAACCGTGGCAATTTGATTGAGGTCAGATTTGGCTTTGATAAGTTGGAGGAGAGCGTCAGGATTCTTGGAAGAAAAGTAAGAGTGTTCTAGGGTCTTGATGTTGGAGAGTTGGGCGATATATTTAGCGCGGTTGAGTTTTTTTTTTTTAGATACATAAGAAATTGTGAAACCACGTAAGGCAGTTTTAAAGGCATCCCAATTATTCGAAACTGACGTGTCATTAGGTAAATTGAGGGAAAAGTATTCAGAGATGAAATCTTTAACTTTAGACATAAAAACAGAATCGGAGAGAAGGAAAGTGTTAAATTTCCATCGATTAAAAGAGGAGGAGGTTTGGGCTAGGTCAAAAGTGGCATAAACAGGTGCATGGTCCGACAAAAAAATAGAACCAATTTCGGACTTCTGAATCGCAGGGAGAAGGGATTTGCTGACTAGAATATAGTTGATTCTGGACCTGGTGTGGTGAACATTGGAGTAAAATGTATATTCGAGTGAGTTCGGATTGCATGTTTTCCACACATCAAAAAGGGGACGTGAGGCAATGGCTGATTGAAAGGATTTATGTGTCTTATCAGGCTGGAATTTGGAGGAAGATAGTCTATCTGAAAAGGGATCTAACCATTGGTTAAGGTCACCAGCTATGTTAATGTTAGGGCAGTCAATGGAGGAGATGAGGATTTTGATGTCAGACCAAAATTTAGGATCTGGTCGGACAGGCCCATAAATATTTAGGAGCACCATCATTTTGTTTTGTATAACCACTTTTGACATAACCCAGCGACCTCCATCATCCGATTGAGAAGAGAGAATTTGAATATCCAAACCTTTACGAAATAGTATAGCAACACCACCTTTTTTATCAACAGCAGGAGAAAATACAACTTGACCCACCCAAGCCCTCTTAAGTTTCAACGATTCAACATCTGTACAATGAGTCTCTTGGAGAAAAACAATCTGAGCATTTAACTTGGATAAGTGGGACAGTACCTTTTGACGTTTAACAGGGTTTCCAAGACCACGAACATTCCACGTTACAAAATTACACATGATGGGAGGCAAGGTAGGAGGATAACATCTGGGTCCAATACACTGCGGGTGAACCACTACAAGGAGAGACAGTGGAGACAAACATGTTAGAAATGAGAATCAAATACCGAATATGAACAAAGGCAAGGAAAATCGGGTAAATATAGAGAAACAGTAGACGAATGAGCATTTCAAGCATAAGGAAAAAAGAAGGGGAGCATTGAAAAGTACGGGAGGTAACAATAAGAAAGGAAGATAGGTATACAAAAAAAAGCACGGAACATAAATGAACAAGGGGAAAACATGCATGGCCTGTGAAAAGAAGAAAGAGAGAAGAAAGAAAGAGAAGGAGAAAGATAACAAACAGATCAGGGCAAAGAAGCCAGATCTGAGAGAAAAGAGAATACCGAGACATTAGGAGCATGGAGACGCCGGCGAAGGCGCCAACCCCACAGAGCAAGGAAAACGCGGGAATATAGATAGGAGATAAACAAAAAGAAGAGAAGTCGTAGTAAAGAATTACAAGGAAGAGACCAGGACAAGGCCACAACAGTCGTCAAGACATAAGATAAGTGAATGCAGGAAATAGAAAAGAATTATTTTCAGTCATTGGTGTCCATAGTGGAAGCAGAAGCAGAGACATTTTGGAGATACTCTCGAAGCTTCAGAGGATCATCAAATGTACGGGAACGACCATTGTGAGTTATTTTGCAGAGACAAGGATGTAGGATTCCATATTGAATGTTCAAGTCCCTCATACGTGGTCGCAGATTGAGGAACTCCTTGCGACGTGCATTCGTGGCGTTTGATAAGTCCTGGGCAATAAAGATGGTATGGCCCGACCAAATGAGGCGACGTTTTAGTCTTGCAGCTTTAAGAACAGTCATCAATTCGGTGAATTCAAGAAAAAGCAGGATAATACCTCTAGGTTTGGTCGGGTTGGACGTGGGACGGCCCAAACGGTGAGCACGCTGTATGTTTAGAGGAGTAGATTCTGGTTGGAGTTCCAAAAGTTCATAGAGGAATTTGCGGACGAAGGACACCATGTCGGCCCCCTCAAGGGACTCCGGAACACCATAAATACGGAGGTTATTCCTCCTGTTACGATTTTCAAGGTCCTCTGTGTGAAGTTTCAACTGCTGTATCTCCTTTTCAAGAATAGGAATTTTCGTAGATACATCCTGGACGTCACTGATGCGTTGTTCTAGTTGCAGAACTTTGTTCTCCATGACAACCCAACGATCTTCTATCTGCTTGAGCTTCTCGTTAGTTGCCAACATAAATGGTTGTAAGCCACGAACCTCTTCTAGAATGGAATCCAGCACAGGGTTCGGAGAGGTGCGAATTGGAGATGGAGGGTCATTCTTAAGGCGTTTCGGTTTGGTACCGGTGACAGACGATCTCGCATGACCCGCGTCCTGAGACATGATGCCAGCAGAGGGGCAAACTAGGAGGACCGCAGGGATGGAAGCCACACCGCAATAGCCAAAAAGTTGAGACCCTATATGTAGAGCTAGAAGAGGCGCTGGAAGGAAGAGGTCATATAAGAGGTAATAAGGAGCAATGGAGAAGCAATACCTCAAACTCACAGGACATGCGTCGAAATGGAGCGAAAATCAATTCAATACGCAGTCAAAAAACCATCCAGGAATATGGCAGTATAGAAACAGCAAAGCGTCCATATTAAATGAGACCCAAGGGGATCAATTGATATTCCACAGAGGATTGTAAGTAGATGAGAGGAAGGTGTTGAACATTGCGCAGGAAAAACCACAAAATGGCCGCCGCTATGCAGTATTAATATAATTAGAAGCTATGAAGAGAGCTGTGGCGCCAAAAGTCATGGAGGTAGAGTAGGAGCATAATGGATGTTCCCTACAACATACCTTATCAAAATATGTCCATTGGTTGCAGCAGGAGGACAACGGGCTGTTGAGGCGGCAAAGGTGAAAGGAAAACGGAACGCGAGCTCGGCGGCACAAAATGGCGGCCGCTCGCGTCCCACAGCAGCCGAGGGATATTCAGCGGTAAAACTTGTCGAGAGCGGCAATTAGGAGAGCCGCTGCATCGCGCAACACACGGGGACCATGTTCCGCTGTGCAGGGATGCGATTTGCTGGTCTCCGCATGCTAGGAAAGTATCGGGAAAACAGCTGCAATTCCCGCGTCATCACGGAGCTCACGGAGGCAGCGCCATTACTCGCCGGCGCGTAAGCCCCGCCCCGACGTGTCTCAGTACTGCCACTTGTTTATTCTGTAGCACTGAAGAGTCGTACATTACGAGGTTCCTTTCCAATGGATACACGTTCTTATAGCATGGCTTGAACAAAGGTAAATAACTGTGCACTCTGTTGTTGAGGAACGGCAAGAAAGGCAGTAGATTTTGCATGCCTGCAGACTAGGATCATTGGATGGAGTCAATTAAATGCAGTCTGGGAATCATCCATGCCTCCCATCTCCGTCTGTCTGCTTCATCTCAATCTGGGTCGACTTCCCCCCTCTTGCTCTACTTGTCACGCACTGTACAGCTGCTGCATCGTCCTCATACTCATTTGTCCACAATTCTCTGCATTCCTTCAGCAGCATCTTTCATCTGAGCTAGTGTCCATCCATGTCTTTGTGGCATGGTGTTCTCAGTGTGGTGAGTCCTGATACTGTAGCTTTCAAGCCCTCCTCGTGTATTTTTCTTGGGTCCCGTCCACCACCAATCTCACCGTGCATTTCAGGGAATCGGAAATGTGTGCATTGCAACTCTGTTCCCCTTGTTTTCCGTTTGCATCCAAGATATTGTTTCCCCTTCAGCAAATCGTATTCCTAGTGTGAAAACTGGAATGCACTGTCTTAGAACAGAAAAGTATCCGATATGCAGATATCAAAATATTACATATTTTATCTTAAATGCAGCTTTGGGTGCCTTTCTAGTCAGAAAACAAATATCCCAGCCCACTTGAAACACTTGTCTAATATTACCGAGTGTGGAATGCGAGCAAAGCTGTCACTCCTTTCATCCATCAATGCTTTCACCCTTTGATCTATTAATCTATTTGCCATTGCTTCACATTTCTAACAGCCCACCTGCTGCCCCATCCAACCTTTTTCATTCCTCCGTCCATTCATCCTTTTATATATATAACCTCTCATTCACTGTTTCCCATCTGTCCATTCTTCTGTTGTTCCATCTATTCACCTTTTCGCCTGGCAAACTTTTCACCATTCCATCCAGCTTGCTTTCAACTACTGCCCCCTCACACACTGCACACTCACACACTGCCCACTCACACACTGCCCCTCACACACTGCCCCCTCACACCCCCCAAACACACACAACCCCACACACACACACACACACACAACCACACACACACACACCCACACACACACACGCACAACCCCACACACACAACCCCACACACACACAACCCCCCCACACACATAATCCCACACACACACACAACCCCACACACCCACACAAAACAACTCACATACTGCCCACTCACACACTGCCCACTCACACACTACCCACTCACACACTTCCCACTCACACACTGACCACTCACACACAAAACCACTCACACACTGCCCACTCACACACTGCCCACTCACACACAGACCACTCACACACAAAATCACTCACACTATGCCCACTCGCACTCTGCCCACTCACACACTGCCCACTCACACACAGACCACTCACACACAGACCACTCACACACAGACCACTCACACATAGACCACTCAAACACTGCTCACTCACACACAGACCACTCACACACAGACCACTCACACACTGCCCCCTCAGACACTGCCCCCTCACACACCCCCCACACACACAACCCCCGACACACACAAACATACAACTACACACACGCAAAACCACACAGACACGCAAAAACCCCCACACACACACAACCCCACACACACACACAACTCCACACACACACACAACCCCATACACACAACTCCACACACAACCCCACACACACAACCCCTCACACACACAACCCCACACACACAACCTCACACACACACAACGACACACACACACACAACCACACAACTACACACACACCAGGATAGCAAAACATAGCATAGCAAAACAAAACATAGCATAGCATAACAAAACATAGTATAGCATAACAAAGCACAAAAACATAGCATAACAAAAAACAACAAAACATAGCTTAGCACAACAAAACATAGCATAGCATAACAAAAAATAGCATAACAAAGCATAGCATAACATAACAAAACAAAGCAAAGAATAACAAAACATAGCATAAGAAAACATAGCATAACAAAACATAGCATAAGAAAGCATAGCATAACAAAACATAGCATAGCAAAACAAAGCATAGCATAATAAAACACAACTAAACATAGCCTAGCATAACAAAACATAGCATAGCATAACAAAGCATAGCATAACAAAACATAGCAGAGCAAAACAAAGCAAAGCATGGCATAACAAAACATAGCATAGCAAAACAAAGCATAGCATAATAAAACACAACAAAACATAGCATAGCATAACACAACATAGCATAGCATACCAGAGCATAGCATAGCAAAATACCAGAGCATAGCATAGCAAAACACAGCAAAACATAGCATAGCATAACAAAACATAGCATAGCAAAACAAAGCATAGCATAATAAAACACAACAAAACATAGCATAGCATAACAAAACATAGCATAACATAATAAAGCATAGCATAGCATAACAAAGCATAGCATAACAAAACAAAGCATAGGATAGCAAAACTAAACATAGCATAGCACAACAAAACAAAACATAGGATAGCAAAACAAAACATAGCATAGCATAACAAAACATAGCATAACATAACAAAACATAGCATAACAAAACACAACAACACATAGCACAACAAAACATAGAAAAACACAACAAAACATACCATAGCATACACAACAAAACATAGCATAGCATAACCAAACATAGCATAGCAAAACAAAGCTTAGCATAATAAAACACAACACAACAAAACAAAGCATAGCATAACAAAACATAGCATAGCATTACATAGCATAGCAAAACATAGCATAGCTTAACAAAACATAGCATAGCATAACAAAACACAGCATAGCATAGCATAACAAATAAAAGCATAGGATAGTAAAACATAGAATAGCATAACAAAACAAAACATAGGATAAGAAAACATAGCATACAGCATCACTCAGCACCACCACAGCATCACTCAGGGGTACCACAACGTCACTATGCGCTACCACAGCATCACTGAACGCCACAGCATCACTCGTTCGCCACCACAACATCACTCAGCGCCACCACAGAATTCAATCTGTGCAACGATTCAACAACAACTGGTTCAAATATGTTCTCTCAATGTTTCAAGCTTTATTACAAATGTCACAAAAAGATGTTATTATTTCACTTCTGTTCTTGGATTTTCATCAAAATAAAATACACTGAACATAATCTTCACAAAAGTTATTTACAAAAGTTTAAGCTTTTGCCATTATAAATTACAATAACTTTTATTTAAGTATTAATTATTTTAAAAAAATAAAAGCCATTGTTATATGTAATATCAATACATGTAAGTCACGTAAATACAACACATATTGAATTACAAATGCTATAGGTGTCACATTTGCAAAAGTTATAACTATTGGCATTGTAAATGACAAAGCTATTATTTCGCTATTTTCAAAACCAACACATAAATAAAAAATGTGTCATTTACAATACTAATAGCTCAAACTTTCCTAATGCGAGACCTATTGCATTGCAAATTCTTGTTTAAGAAGAAATCAAAGAAAATAAACATTACTGACATGCATCCTGCAGCTCTGGGGCAAACATGAAATCGGCTTCTTTGTATAGAGGCTTACACCTAACAACTGGTTTACTGTTGTGTGGGTGCGACAAGCGCAAGAGGATGATACCAGGACTTGTTTGCAAACTTCCGGCGGGCGTCACGTGACAAGAACTTTAAATCTCGTGGCAGTGAGGCCAAAGCTTTAACTGCTAAATGAATCACGGCGTTGACGCACACAATGTGACATCTATGTGCTGGTATATTAAACCAAGCCGCTCCACTAATCTCTTTTGTAGAAAGATTTTAGGCCACAAATCAGACAGGGACATCAACGGGCCCGCTCACAAAGTGGAGATTAACATGAGATGCGGAGTCTGCGGGATCAGGCAACAGCCCAGATTCGAAAGATTAAAATGCAATTATGAGGAGAGTGGCAACTATAAATTAGACGGAAATGTGAAGTGTGTTGGGTGCCACCATTTCCCGCCCTTCGCTGCACGGGAGACGCGTCACAGAGCGCAGATCATCAAAGTGACTGCTGAAGACAGATAACAGTGCGGCAAAGTTTGCCACGAGCGCGGGTGTCATTAAGGCAGTCTCCTGGCAGACGGTGGGAACATTTTAGACGCCATCGTCCTGACATATTTCGAAAGGAACTGGAATATTCAACTGTTACCCATGAAATGCAAACGCATCATTATATTTCTCCTGTTTGACATTGCTTTTTAGAACTAATCCAGTATCAAATGCACCAGGCTCCATTTAGCTTAAGTATCAGGTGCGGTTTCTTCTAGAAATCTCTGCCCTTTATCTCAATTGAGGGGGGTTTGTTAGGAAACAGAATTCCAGCACGAGCGCGGAGAAATGACCAATTAGCAGCTGAAATATTAAGCATGTAGTGGGTATGTAGATGTGTGACTCATTTTTGTAACAGTATATTTCAGCTGTCAACTCTTATATATTGATTTGAAACCTACAGTGGTAAAAAAATTAGGTATTCGATGTGTTTTGATGCTCTGTCGTGTATCCAACTGAGCTGTTGCCTTGACGCGTTACATATGTTAACTGTGCAACCGAAAGCCTCCTTTTGATTGCGCTTGAATTATATTGATGGCTCATTTGCAGCACTACCCACGTTGGGGTGGCCAACTGGCATCGGTGCAAATACTGCAAATACAGGACGGTGAGTGTAAAAATTAGGACAAAGGGTCAAAAGGGTCAAAATTCAGGACACAAATTCAGGACAGGAGGTCAAAATTCAGGACAAAACTTCGGGACAAAAGGTACGTTTTACAGACACGTCAGAGGAGGGCGTGAAATAGTATAAAAGTAAGTAAATAGACAACCACTAAGTACAAGTCAAAATAAATTGGTATTAGGTTGAGACATTCGTGCACTTCACGGTTTTTCAGTTTGGCCGCAGCTTGCTACCTTAGACAATTCAAAACTCACATCTTGCTACAGCAGGAATTAGTCACCAGACAATGGTGAACCGCACCTGAATACAAGTGGGGCCGCTTTTATTGTTGATTGTAAACTACTGGATATACAAGGAACTTTGCAGTGCCAGTCCCCAGTAACAAACCCCTCTCCCACCATTCCAGCCTCCCAGGGAAACACCTGATGTCCGATCCGGCCGGTCCAGCCGGTCCGGCCTTACTACCACCCTCCAATGGTGCCCCTCATCTTCACACAGACCGTCACTCATGTGTATTTATTTTCTTTTATAGTGCTACTCATCCCAAGTATGTAGGGCAGGGTGTCGGAGTGCGTTACATCACACACACATCATATAGAGACAATGACTTATATAAACGTGAAAATCAATGTATAGGAAATGTTACTTAAGATAATGGATGCTACAAGTTGTAATCATTCTTTTATCTATCATTCAGTCTTTCCTAATCCATTCTTTCATTCCATGTGTGTGCCCATCTATATCAAAACATATTCAACCATTTGCAAACCTATCCACCAGGTATCCTTCCATCCATCATTTCACCCATCCATCCCTCCATCCACCCTTTCACTCATCCATCCATTATTTATCCATCCACTCTTTTACCCCATCCATCCATACACTCATCCATCCACTCTTCAACTCATCCATCTATTCACTCATCCATCCAGCCATTTATCGTTTCACCCATCCAGCCATCCTTTCGCTTACTCATCCATCCACCCAGTCACTTATCCTTCCATCCATTCATACTTTCAGTCATTCATCCTCCCTTTCCTTTTCCATCCCTCTTTCACTTATCCATGCATCCTTCCACCCACCAACCCATCTACTCATCCATTCATGAATCCATCCGTTGACCCTATTACTCATCCATCCATGCACACATCCATCCATCCATTCTCTTATCCAACCACCCTTTCACTTCTTTACTCATCTATCCATCCTTTTGTCCATCTACCCCCTTTCACTCACTCATCAATCCTTACACCCAACCTTTCACTCATCCATCCATTCACTCTTTCAATTATCAATTCATCAATCCATCAATCATTTCACTCATCCATGCACCAATTCACTCGCCCATCATCTACCCTTTCTCTCATCTATCCATCCTTTCACTCACCCATCCACCTACCCTTCCACCCATACATCCATCTATTTACCTTTTCTCTCATTCATCCTTCCACTTAGTCACTCATCCATCCTTTCTTTCATTATCTATCCATTCACCCTTTCATTCATCCATTCATCCTTCCACTAATCCATTAAGCCATTCACACATCCCTTCACTTATTTACTCACCCACCTTTTCACATTATGAGCTGAGCCTTGGTCTGCATAGCTGCAGACTGAAGAGGCCCATCAAGAACTTCACCTCATTGTAGTTCTTAAGGCAAGGGGTGGGGAGGGGTAGGGTTCACTATGCCCCTGCACACAAGCAATATGAAAACTAAGTCATGAGCCATGCATGATGCACAGTACCAGGACGTGAGGTGACTGTGTCATGGTGTTGTTTCCAGGGCCTTAAGTGGGGTAAAAAAAGCCGGGGGTCTCTTGAAAGGGCGCGTTCGATGTAATTAAGGGCGTGGTTTAAAACACCTAGGCTAAAAATATAAGCTTAGCATAGCGTTCCGCCCGACTGGTATTATGTTGTTTCTGTCATTGCATCCAGATATTTAATACAGCAAGTATCATTACACCAACAACAAGCCAGGACTATTGACTTGTTGTTAGTTGTTTAAAAAAAAAGCAGCAACCATGGCTTTGTTGAATATAATATTGAAAATGCGTCAGTTCTAAACTAATGAAACAGGGAAAGAACTATAACCCGTTCTTTTTTACTTTTTCACAGGCTTCTTTATACAAACTGTATTCTCACCTTGCAGGATGGGTGTTTTACCTATTCCATCTAACACAATGCCCTGCTGTACACGGCCTCAGTGTAGGAAGAACCTACCACAAGATGTAACATCCCAGACTGCCCCATTGTCATTCTGTATGTGGCAATCACCAGCCACATACTGAATGACAATGGGCGGGAGGGGCGGCTCTTGTGCTTGGAGAGGAGTGCGAGGCTCCAGCATCAAGGGGCTGAGACTTCTCGCAGGGGAGCAGTGCTGCTCCCTGTGATGGCCATAATTACGGACAATGGGCCTCCGTAAAAAGGATCCTCACGGACAAGGGACATGAGGTCCAATTTACGGACTGTCTGTGAAATTTACGGACGGTCGGTCACCCTAACCCACGTATTGAGCTTACACACCCCACATTTATTGAGATTCTACATTAAACACACTAAATACATTGTTACCAATACATCTGTCACGCCTATTACTTGATTGCCACATTGTTTCATTACAATAGAAGCATTGTGCACAGGGTAGCAGTGCAAACAATTCTTAGTAATGAAAAACCCTCTTGGCTACCATCTTTCTGTAAGAATGATGGCGTTTGCCCCACAATATGCAAGTACCCTCCTCTTTCTAACTCTTCCTCTTCCTGTCCATCGTCCCACAGGAAGTGGACATTGCAGTTGTGGTTAGTCCATTCTGCGGCGTCCTGCTGTCTCTCCTGCCAGCTATCACCTTCCCTTTTTTAGTTAGAAACAACCAATCATACTTTACAAGGCATACTACCTCCTTCTAAGACACACAGACAGGGGTTCGTGGGCACAAGGGGCCTAGTTTAAACTTTGTTGCATTAGGTGCCAAGCTGCAAATCACCTCAAACCCACATTTAACAGACCCATTTAAAGTTGGGGATCTGTTGTTTGTGTGTAGGTGAAGCCTGTGTCAGGTTTATTTTTGTAGAATCATCGGCAGCAGCACATCCCCATAGGGCTTCTGCCTTTGTGCATAGGGGTCTGCCCGGACCTTAGGAGGGAAAATCAACGATAGCCTCGACACAGAAATAGAGCATTCCCTATGCATCCAGGCCATTGTTTTCCAGAAACACCCCAAAAAACATGCTGAGTGGTCATCACTGAATTGTTCCCCACCCAGTATTCAGTTTTGTCAAAAGGTGAGCTATCTAATAGAACAGGTGGGCCTCCACTCGAAGCACTTAGTCAAGTTCTCTTCCAATCTGACCTTTTTACTGGTCCCATTGCATGATCCTTGACAACATGCAAGCCAAAGATTCCCCCTTTCTTTTGAGTCTTCACTGACCATAGGTGCCTCAGGGTAGAGTTATGAACCTTAAGATTGGTTATGCTCCTTTTGGACCCTTCATAATCCCTGGCATGCAATGCATGTCACGAGATGGTGCACCTGGCTGTTAATATCTAAACCATGAAGCCTTTGACCATTGATAAAAGTAAGGGCTCATCAGCAAAAAGAACATCAGATTTTTTTCTTTCGCTGATAATCCACTAGCACCCATTCCTGTGGTTTGATGTCCTATTCTTTGGTCCCTCACAACCACCAGAGTGCCTCTTCATAGGATGCTTTTATGTCCTGTACCTTTGAGGTATTTATTTTCTGTTGATGACATCCTCTTTAGTTTTCTTGTTTGATTCTTCCTTCTAAATATCAAGTCATCTGAACACTGGGATGTTGTGTTGTAAGGGATGGTGTGATATCTCACTGTACTCCCGGTTGCTGAATTGCCTGCTGGAGGATGCTCATCAAACTGTACAATTCAATTGGCTTGTGGTCACAGTGGAATGATCTTCCGGAGCCGAAAATGTATTGCCTCCCCCAAACTTTGTAAGCTCGTGGCCAGTGTTTGGACATTCATAGTCTGTTCAGATGTTGATGGAAATTCCCCAGGTCATTCTGGCAATAAATGTCATATGTGGTCAGAATGACCTCCTCACTTGTAGGTGGAAAACATTGTGCAATGGAAATACAAGAATACCATGCATCATTATGAGAAAATATTTCCCTTACACCATAAACTAGACTAAATCTAGTGCAACCAGCTCCCACATTCCCCTGGATTAGTCAGTTGCTTCTGAGAGTTTCTCCGCCAGTCACATTGAAGGCACCATTTTTGAGTCTCTCTCACAAGCACTTACAGCTGTGTGAAACATGCATCACCTCTTAGTGCTTTCTACATGACAACTATACCTCTGTGCCACCCAATATGAGGCCACTGTGTGTAATGGGCAATCGATCTTGTACATCCTTCAAAGCAACTATGTATGCTACTTCAGTCCCTAGACCATGCATACAAGTGTCCTTGGAATGTGTTTCTATCAGGTGCGTGACAAACTGCAGGTGGGTGTCAACTTCAGTCTGATGCTCTAGATGGTTATGTGACACTGAGAAAGGCGCGATGACTTATATGATGGCACTGAGGTATTCCTCTTCTAAAGATTGTGTATATTAGTGTCAATATATGTAGTGAGTTGATTTCTGGTCTTTACTGGTCTGTAATTGGGACTTCCTGGCCTCTCAATCCTCTTTGCAATTTTAGCTTTAGGATTCTCAAAGATTGTGACCAAAATTTGATGATCACTGACATTTGGAAACGTTTGCTAAATAGAAAAATATTGCAATGGCTGCATGTCCATACTGCATACACACTCTCTTGTTTGGGCTTTGAGTATGCTCAGTCCACTTCTAGCACTTCTCAGCTAACATGTGACATAATATCGTGAATCAGTCCCTTTGTTGCAGGCTGCCGGTAGAGGCTTGCTTCCGCCATCAGCATCAGCCCAGTGTCCATGGTCAGGTCAATTTATAGCAGGTGGATTGTATTCAATTCTTCAATTTTAATAGCATATAATTCTTTCACATATTCATTGGACCACAATAATTCCAGACCCTGTTTCATCACCTCCCACAGAAGTGTAATCACTTTATCAAAATTATTGCTCAATCTGGTGCTGTAGTGAGCCCTGCCCATGAAAGATCAGGGTGTTTTGTGTTGAATGGTGGTGGCACTTGTACTAGTGCCTCATCTTCTGCTGGATTGAGCTTAGCAAGAACTTGGGTGCATAAAACATGCGCTTCTTTCTGTGCAATTTCTTTGGATAAGTGCTGAAAGTATAATTGGCCTCTTTCAGCACAGCCTGTGCTTTATGTAGCTCTGTTTCAAGTTTCTCTTGTGTGGTTCCAAAACAAGAACTTCGCTGCTGTAGGAGAAAGCACTCATGATGCGTCATATCATCTTTCTCATGGTCTTCTGAAATATCTTTGCCATTGGAAACACTCCAAAATGGAGTAATTTGTATCACGAGTCCCAAATGTGTTGAATGTTGTGATTACCTGGAGTTTTCTTCCATCTCTAACTAGTGGTAGCCCATTTTTCAAATCAAGTTTCGAGAACACTTCAGCTCTATCCAGACATACTTTATGATATTGATTTCTTCAGTCAGTGGTTTTGATTGTTTGGTGCATGTCCACGGTTCCATGCTTATTTGGAATTTCCCACTCTTTTTTGAGCACTACAACTATTAGAGAAACCCACGTGTGGAGCTTCTCTAATCATCTCTGATAATAAATGCTAAAATGCTTGAAGTTCTTCCAGCAAGGTACCTTATATATGGAATGTGTCCTCTGATATGGTTGGGCTACTGGTCTTACAGGCTCATTGATATACAGCTTGACTTTATGCCCTTCATTTTTTTCAGGCGTACGGGAAGTCTTTTAAATTTAGTTTGCATTGACAGGCACTTGCCCAATATGTAGTTGAAAATATAAGGTCCTACTGTTCCTATGTTTTAAAGCGGGAATGAAAGGAATTTTGGGTCAATATTTTCTCATTTTTGTATATTAGCGTGGCGTGGCAATGACCCGTGCATTTGAGTGATTTGGATGTAGCCCATGTATACACAGGTACGTCTGACTCTTAAGTGCTGGTGAATTCTTCATCTTCCTGCATGTGATGCTGAGAGATTCCTCACTCTCTAGGCTGAAACATGATCAGTGTCCTCTGACACATAGGCCAAGTGCAGGGAACGTTTTCCTGCCCAGTCTAATAGAATTTTGTCACAATGTATGTCCAGCCCAAGTTCGCTTGCTGTTTGGAGGTTCTGAAAGTTCAGAGCAGGTACCTCCGGAACATGCATGATTGCGACGATTCTCTTTCTTGTGCATTGTAGTTGTATTGCAAAGTGCTCCTTGCATGTCACTCATTTGGATTGTGCCTAAAACTGTAAGTGACTGTTCACTGCCTCCATTGAGTGTTTTCGTTTTTATGTGTTAAATTTGCTCTGACACTTGACATTGATGAATGTCCGACAATTTTGCATGAAGCTAGTCAAGCTTTTCCCCCAGTATCAAGTCAGCAGGGGGGCAGTGGGAGCATTGGTTAGCTCTTGTCTCTCTGATATAATGTACAAAGTTATCCACATTATCGTGGATTGATGTGTCTTACTATTTAGACCAGATGGGTAGAGGAACCTTTGCCCTATTTTGTTAACTAGCTGTAAAATTCATCTTGACAACCTACTTTGGTGCTACGTTTAGAAAACGTGAATGTATAATATGGCTTGGCCATGGCCACTAACTGAAAGTAATTGGCTTTACTGCAACCATGATAGTTTTGATCTTTTTCCAGTCAATGCTTGTTGTGTGGGTATACCTGTCCGCATCTGAAGCATTTGCTTTGGTCACTTGAATGTTTGATACATTTGTGGCAAGGGTTGTCTCTGTTTTCTGATGTCGTTTTTGCTGGCTATTGCCCTGATTTGCTCATCTTTGTCTGCATGAGCAAACACAACATTCGTGGCCTGCCTCTCTGCTCTATCATACGCCTGGACCATTTGGGGAATTTTGCAAGTGCACATGTCCCCTGTGTGCAGACATTGCCTAAACGATTCAGTATGATTGACATCGATGATGCACAGCCACATTCTTTCCTCCTCATTGAATTTACTGAACCCACATTGTTTGATCAGCTTTCTTAGACTAGTGAAAAACCCATCTAAAGACTTGCCCTTCATTCGGCGAGCCTTGCTAAACATGTATCTTTCATAATCAACATTGGTTTGAGGAATTCACTTAGCACTCTTGCCCCTATGTATATTTCAGTTTTGTTTTCGAGAAAATGTCTTCAGTACGTTTTTGATCAAAACGTTTTTTGAATAGCCTTAATATTTGCTGGTGTATGGCTTCTTGTATCACCCCTGACAACTCAAAAAATAGTTTCATCCTCACACCTCATCTATACCCAAGATTCTGATAAATAGCCATTTTAAAGTTGGCTGGTGGATATAAAAAGATACAGCACTACTTGTGGGTTGCCTTTAATAGTCTTGTTTGCCTGTGCAAATAGTGCTTGCAATTCTAGGGCAAAGTACCTTTGTTGTCCGTTTGTTATTGTTCTGTCAAACTAGGCAACTTTAATAGCATAACAGGAACATCTTTTCTCCAATTAATGAACAAATGACCTCCTTTTCATGTTATATAGTTAGCAATTAAATTTCCTCTTGAGTGTACTTAGTTCGTGTGTTGGTGTCTGAGAGCTATTAGAAGCAAATATTTATCTTGTATATTTTTGTGGACAAAAAAACAAAAAGGGAGTGAAGAGGTATGATCAGTCAAGGACTCAACCTCGTCTGCAAACTATGGAAAAACAGAAAGTTCACTCTGAGTTGCAAAATATAGCGCTGACCTTCCAAAAAGTGACTAAACCCCAGCGAACCGTTTGGTTATTAGTATGGGAGAAATGATACGTTTTCTAAAATAACCCGCACCCACCAAAAGGTCTCTTGGTGGCATGCTTCATCATCGGGTTCTTCCCGCCCGCTGCGGGAATAGGCGTGCTATGACCGATGGATATGTGGGAGCACTTTTAAGAGAAGTGAAGTTTATGTGTTTGGTGGAAGAGTGGAAGGGTCAGAAGTGAGTGGATTAAAAAAATACCTTGCTTTGTGGAGAAACTAAACTTTAATGCTCTCTTTAGAGCATTAAAAATGGGCAATAAGGGGGAAAAAGTGCTTTAATAAACAGTTCCCTCACTGGTCGACATGTTTCGAGGCCTACCCCTAAGCTTCAGGTCCTATATACTATATACACTTACTTATTAATATGTATTAATAGTTATTTTAATAACCTTATTATTAAATTTTTGTATACATTATAAAAAGACACTTACAACAATAATGTAAATAAAAATTAAATAAAAATATGTAACAAATTAAAATATATATATATATATTTTTACTTTTTAAAAAATTATTTATAAGCTACATTATCTAAAATAATATTAAAAATATTAGATAGTTGTGGGGATAAAATTACTATTCCAACTCCAAACAGTGCAACAGTAGGGTAAATGTTGGATAGTGTAGGTGTTAAAATTACTATTCCCACTCCAATGAGTGCAAAAGTAGGGAAGGTGCTGGATAGTGTAGGGGTAAAAATTACTATTCCCACTCCAAAGAGTGCAACAGTAGGGAAAGTGTTGGACAGCGTAGTGGTAAAAATGAATATTCCAACCCCAGTGAGTGCAACAGTAGAGGAAGTGTGGGATAGCGTAGGGGTAAAAATTACTAGTCCCAGTCCAGTGAGTGGAACAGTAGGGAAAGGGTGGGATGGCATAGAGGTAAAAATTACTATTACCACTCCAGTGAGTGCAACAGTAGGGAAAGTGTTGGATAGCGTAGGGATAAAAATTACTATAAATTATATAAATACCATTAAATTAATCATCAATACCAATAAATAATTAATACATTAATGACGAAATAGCAATAATTAATAATTATTAAAAATTAATTACCAAATAAAAATTATCAAATTACCTTTCAATACTAAAAAATAAAAATGATTACAAAGTAATGACCAATTAATAAGTAATTAACAAAAAAGTAATGGTAAATACCAATAAATATTAATTAATAAAAAAAATTACCAATTAATAATTAAAAGAAAATAAATTAATTATCAAAACACAAAAAAGAAATTAATAATTACTTAATTGAAATTAAATTACTTCCCACCATATTCCCCTATAACCTCACAACCCACTCCAATAATAAATGTATACACTTAATATAATTATCAATTTTTTTTTTTGTTTAAGAAATTTTTATTAAGCATTGAAAAGTGATACAAGAAGCATGTCATGAAAAATTAGAAAAAAGTACATATGAGTATAATAATAATTAAAAGACATCAATCTATAGGAATTTATATAGAAAAAAGAAGGGTATGAAGAGATAGATAGAAGAAAGAAGAAAGAAAAAAGAAAGGGAGGAAAGCAGAAGAAAAGGAAAGAGAAGAGGAGAGAAAGAGGAGAATAAGGAAGTAAAACTAAGGGATCATAAGGGACATGGAGCACGCGGTAAGGGAGAGGGATTAGAAGAGAGATAGGAAGTAAAGGGAAGCCATAATAAGTCAGATTTATTTTCAAAGGGACAGAGGTAGAAGAGGGTATAGAAATTCTATGTTCATCACAAATATAATTCCACCATGTGTGGACCGAGAGTTTTGAATTATCTTTCCAACACGATAAAATAACTTTAAATGCAAGTGCAATAAATAGGTCTAACAACTTAGCAGAAGAGGGTGTAACAATATCAATATCATCAGATAAAGAACCTAAAAATATGTGTAAAAAAGATAATTGTGAAGAAAGAGATAACATTTTCATACATATATTCCAAACATCAGTCCAAAAAGATAAAACTGGGGAACAATGGTATAGTTGGTGTTGTAGAGTACCAGTAACTTTGGAACAGGACCAACATAAAGGTGAAGAGGTTGGAGAAAATTTATGAATAGTAACCGGGGTAATAACAACTCTGTGGTAAATAAAAAGTAAGGATTGGGTAATGCGTGCAGCAACAGAAACTTTGAAGAGTCTAGACCATAAAGGATCCCATAATGCAGTGTCAAAAGAGACATCAAGATCAGTTTCCCAAGCAGTCTCTACTGTAGATTTAGATCGAACAGAACAATTAGACAGTAAAAGTAAATATACAAGAGCAGCTTTTGGTTGTTGAGTAGAAAAGAGAGGATAAAGTGGAGTGACAGGAGTGAAAGAGGAAAAGGAATCGGAGGAAGAAGATAAAGAGGATAAGTGAGATTGAATAGCAGAGATTATAATAGAATATTCAGCAAGAAATGAGGAGGGCAAGTTAAACCTATTTTGTAAAGCTGTAAAAGAAAGAAGAGTGGAATCAAGAAAAAACTGATGTACAAACATTATATCCTTTTCTTTCCAGTGTTTAAAATAGAATGATTTACCTTTATATCTAAGAAATGTGTTGTACCAAACTACAGATGATAAAAAACATTGTAGAGGGGAAAGGGTAGAGGAAAAAATATTTTGCAATGTAGATTGGCAATATTTCAGAATGGGATACTTGGATATAAAGGTACAATTTGACATGAAAGGAACATGTTGAAAGGAGAAATCTTTTAAAAAAGAGCGTTCCAAAAGAACCCACTTAGGAACAGGAGTATCAAGGAAATCATATGCCAAGGAGAAGGATTGTTTGATGAAAAAGGCAGAATGATAAGAGCCAAAATCAGGGAAACGAACACCACCTTCATTTTTAGGTCGAATCAACTTATGTAACCCAATGCGGGGATGTTTATTATTCCACAAAAATGTTGTGCATATAGAATTGATACGAGAAAAATAGGATTTAGGGATTTTGAGGGGGAGCATAGAGACTGTATATAAAACATGAGGGGTAATCATCATTTTGATGGTATCTAATCTACCCCACCAAGAAAGAAATAGGGGAGACCAAATCTGCAGAAGGGATTGAATTTTCTTAATTAACAAATCAAATGTTATTTTAAGGGTATCCTTTAGAGAGGAAGAAAACCATATGCCAAGGTACTTAATTTTAGAAGGGCACCATGCAAAGTCAGTATTATTAAACATATATTGAAAACACAATGAATTAAGGGGAAGCACTTCCGTTTTGGATAAATTGAGCTTATAACCTGATATTGAAGAATATAACTGAACTTCATCTAAAAAGGGCGGGAGGGATGATTCGGGATTGGCCATGTAGATGAGGACATCATCAGCATACGCTGAGAGTTTAGTTTCGACAGAGGAGAATTTTAAACCAGTGATATGGGGGTTGGAACGAATGCGTTGTAGAAATGGTTCGAGGCATAAGATAAATAATAAAGGGGAAAGGGGACAACCTTGTCTTGTGCCTCTGGTTAAAGAAAAGAATCTGGAAAATTGATTGTTAACAAAAATGCTGGCACGGGGGGATGAATAAAGGAGTTTAACTAACGCTATAAAATTTGGACCAAAACCAAACCAAGTAAGGGTTCGGAACATGTATTGCCAATTAATACGATCAAAAGCTTTTTCAGCATCTGGGATAGGGCTGCTAACGGGGTTTTGACATTTTTACTGTGAGAGAGGACATTGGAAAAAAGACGGGGTTATCAGCAGCGAGTCTGCCCTTAACAAAACCCACCTGGTCTGTGTTGATTAAGCGAGGGATAATGGAGTCAAGGCGGGAGGCAAGAATTTTAGCAAAAATTTTACAGTCATAATTAATTAAGGAGATGGGGCGGAAATTTTTACATTGTAAGTGATCCTTATCAGGTTTTGGAATGATTACAATGAGGGCATCCAAAAAGGACCCGGAGGCCTTAGCTTCCAAAATAAAAGAATTAAATAACTGAAGGAGTTTGGGAGCAAAAAAGGAATGAAAGGAGGAGTAAAATTCAACTGGTAGGCCATCAGGACCAGGGGATTTTGATTTCTTAAGGGAATGAATAGCTGAGGTAATTTCTTGAAGAGTAATTTCACGTTCTAGGTGTGAAAAGTCAACGGGAAGGGCAGGGGGGGAGGGAAGGCCTTCAAAAAATGTTGTTAAGTTTGCATCAGAAGGATGAGTGTCATCTGTATATAGGGCTTGATAGTAGTTGTGAAAAACTTCAGCAATGTCTTCATCAGAGTTAACCAGTTTGTTGAGTGAATCATTAAAAATTGGACCAACAGCTTTGCGTTCAGACTTGATTTTCAAATAAGTGGCCAACATTTTCCCTGCTTTGTTCTGACCCCCATGATATTTAGATTTTATTTTAAGGAGGGTATGACAGGCTTCATTAGTTATAATTTTATTAAGAATCGTTTTGGCAAGAATCAGATCCTGAAGGGCAGAAGGGGATTTGGAGGAGAAATATGTGTGTTCAAGGGTTTTAATCTGTTTAAGGTGATCTTCATATTTTTGCTTATTAAGCTTCTTTTTAGCAGAGACATAGGAAATCGTAAAAGCTCGAAAAGAAGCTTTAAAAGCATCCCAGGTGTTAGGAATGGAGGTATCAACGGGGTCATTTAAGGAAAAGTATTCATTAAAAAACGCAGTACATTTTTTCATAAAAGTGGCATCCGATAAAAGAAAAGAGTTAAATTTCCAACGACTAAATTTAGAGGAGCTAAGGGAAAGATCAAGGGTAGTATAGACCGGGGCATGGTCAGAAATAAAAATAGAACCAATAACAGATTTTTGAATGGAGGGAAGAAGAGACTTACTAACCATAATATAATCAATCCTTGAACGTGTATGATGGACATTAGAAAAAAAAGTATATTCCAATAAATCAGGATTACACACTTTCCACGAGTCATATATAGGTCGAGAAGCAATGGCAGATTGAAAAGCCTTATGGGTTTTATCAGGTTGAAATTTACTCGAAGATAACCGATCTGAAAAAGGGTCCAACCATTGGTTAAAATCACCAGCAACGATAAAATTAGGGCAATCAATGGATGCAATGAGCAATTTAATGTCTTTCCAAAATTTGGGGTCTGGACGTACAGGGCCATAAATATTCAATAAGACCATCGTCTTGTTGTGAATAACAACCTTTGCCATTGCCCAACGACCTTCATCATCATTTTGAGAGGAGATAATTTGTGCATTTAAAGTCTTATGAAATAATATAGCAACCCCTCCTTTTTTGTTGACCGCAGGAGAAAAGACAACCTGACCCACCCATTGTCTCTTTAGTTTAAGGGATTCAATGTCAGAGCAATGAGTTTCCTGAAGAAAAACAACCTGTGAATGAAATTTGGTTAAATGAGACAATACCTTCTGACGCTTGACAGGATGACCAAGACCACGAACATTCCAAGAGACAAAATTACACATGTTGGAAGGAGGGAAGAATGGGCGAAGAGTGGAGGCGACACACAGCAAGGAGATCACTACATAGGGGAAGACAAAAAATAACAGTTAAACCTTGGAGTAGTAGAACGCTCATTTCAAGAAGGGAAAGAAGAATCAAGCAGCAAGAAAAGAATAAACGGAGAAGTAAAGAAAACAGTAGAGGTAACTTGAGAAGAAGGAAGCAAAGAAAGAGAAAGAAAAGAGAGAGAGAGGAAAGATACATAAAGAAGGAAAGAGAATTAGGAAACAGGTCAAGGCACAAAGGCTTGATCTGAGAAGAAGACAGTAACCAAAACATGTGAGACGCGGGTACGCCTGGGAGAGGACATGTCCCACGAGCAGACCTGATACGGACATCATGAGAAAGGATAAGCACAAGGATGTGAGAAAAATGTTAAAACAAAATAGTAAAGGAAGATAAGTTAAGAAAAGTTAGATAGATTAGAGTAGTAATTGTAGAAAAAGAAAAACATGGAAAAACGAAAAGGCATTAGCTAGCAGTGTCCATGGTGGAAGGTGAGACACTCATCAAAAAGTTGCGAAGTTTCTGGGGATCATCATAAGACTTGGTACGCCCATTGTGTGTGATCTTGCAGAAGCAGGGATGGAGAATTCCATACTGAATGTTGAGTTGTCTCATCGTGGGTCGAAGGTTCAGGAATTCCTTACGTCGAGCATTGGTAGCTGAAGAGAGGTCTTGGGAAATGAAATTGTTGTGACCAGACCACTGGAGACGACGTTTGGCCCTGGCGGCTTTCAAAACAGCCATTAGCTCTGTGAACTCCAAGAATAACATGATGATTCCACGTGGTTTGGTTGCATTGGAATTGAGGCGGCCAAGACGATGTGCTCTTTGGATGTTGAGAGGATGAGTCGATGGCGAGAGTTCCAAAAGTTCCTGAAGAAGTTTCCGAATAAAAGAGACCATGTCAGACCCCTCCACATTTTCCGGAACACCATAAACGCGTAGGTTGTTGCGTCTATTGCGATTTTCCAAATCTTCGGTATGTAGTTTGAGTTTGTGGATTTCTTGTTCCAAAAGTGGAATTCGAGTTGAGAGGTCCTGGACATCGCTTACACGTTGTTCTAAGTTCAAAACCTTATTTTCCATAACCACCCAGCGCTCCTCAATCTGCTGAAGTTTAGCATTGGTAGCAGACATAAAGGGTTGGAGACCACTCACCTCCTCAAGGATGGAATCCAGAACAGGATTAGTCGAAGAGTTAATGGGGGAGGGTGGATCATTTTTTGGCCTTTTAGGTTTTGTTCCTGTTTGCGATAACTTCGGCGAAGTAGAGACATTTGCCATGATGCAGGATGACAAAAGGGAACTGTATCCAATAATGGTGTATAATATGAAATAGAATGTGGATGCACAAAGGTTATAAGGGCACACCCTGTGGCAAAAATAGGACAATGGGAAAAAGGAGTCGCCCAATGACACACTATTTATCAGTGCGAAGATTCAGTAACAGCCACACGTTATCAAACAGGAGGCATCCACTAGATCAAAATATTGACATTGTGATAGACCATCATGCCAGTATGGAGTGCCAGACTAGATGAAAGAAAGCGCCAAAATACTCAAAGGTGAGAATAGACAGTGCATTGAGGAAATGGAGGAGACCGATGGTCATTAGAGGTGAGGAGAACAAGAAACTTGAAATGGCGTTGAGGCAGTCAGCACATTCTTTGAATATATCAGTAGTAAAAAGCTAGGCATCCAGAAGCACAAAATGGCGGTTGCTCCACCACATAGAAAGAACTGCGCACTTAAATTGAAAGCAGGAACATCGCCAGAAGTGAAAAAGAGTCCACAGCAATTCATCAATGGTGCAGCATCCTAAGGTGGTAGCAGAGCCAAGCTAGCGCCAGAGCGAAAGGGGAGAGAGCAGTGATAGCGCAGATAAAACATACGAACCGGCGGCATACAAAATGGCGGCCGTTCGTGCTTTGAAGTGAAGAGATATTTACCATTGGAAATAGTCTTTGAAACTGCGCTCGTTTCGGTTGGCAAAGCGCTGCATTGTTGACTTCCCACCTTCCGACACTGAAATTTGGCAAGAAAAACCGTCCGAAAGACGGTTAGACGATTTCTCACGGCATCCGCGGGTTGTCCGAGACGGAGCTCACGGGAGAGACGTCCTCTATCACCGGCGCGCAAGCCACGCCCCCCATATAATTATCAATTAATCAATTAATGAAAATGAATTGCCAATTAACAAAAATTAATTACCAATTAATAATAAATTAACAATTAACAATAAATTAATTATCACTACCAATACCAATAAATGCATTACATTTTTAACTTAATTACAATTAAATACCTTCCCACCCAATTCCCCATAAGCCCACAACCCGCTACAAAACTAAAACGCTAAATTGAATAAGAAATAATTAATAATTCCTAAAAATGATTAATTAATTTACTATAATTAAATTACTTCCCAAGCTATTCCCCTATAAATCCACAACCCGCTACAGTACTAAAACACAGAATTTACTTTAAAAAAACATTACTAACTTCTAAAAAAACATATACATATATTTAAAAACTAATACAATACTTAACAAAAATATATAACAAATAATTATAAAATACATAATAAAATACATTAAACTAATATAAATATTGATGTCCGTAATATTGATTTTTTTGCTATCAAATTTACTAACATTGATATTAACAAAAACAATATTTCTGACCTTCAGATCGATATTCTGGTCGTCGATATTCTTGATTTCGATATTCTATCCCTACGATATTTGCAACTCAATATTTCTGTAGGTCGATATTTAAAAGTTGACATTTAGGGGTCGATTCCGATTCGGGAAAAACTGCTCCGAATAGCCGTTCGGAGCGTTTTTCCCGTACGAATCGTACCCTGCAACGTCCCCCGTACGTACGACGAAGTACGATTCGTACCAGGAGCCGTACTCCGTACGAGTCGTACAAGACACCGTACGACTCTAATCTCCGTACGATTCTCCCTCGGAACCTGCTGTACGCGACATCTGTACGGTTCGCGGCTGGTTTTTACGACCCAGCAAGTACGATACGTGTCGGGTACGCACCGTACGACCCTTTTTCTATGGGAGCTGAAAACAGCCGTAAAAGCAGAGTTCGTGCCCCCCCCCGGGTACGGTGCGTACCCCCCATGATCACAGGGGTACACACCGTACCCCTGCGATCATGGGGTGTACGAGCCGTACCCCCATTGTACGATCTGTGTACGAGCCGCACCCCATGTACGATCGGTGTACGAGCCGTACCCCATGTACGATCTGTGTACGAGCCGTATCCCATGTACGATCGGTGTACGATCGGTGAACGAGCCGTACCCCATGTACGATCGGTGTACGATCGGTGTACGAGCCGTACCCCATGTACGATCGGTGTACGATCAGTGTACAAGCCGTACCCCCATTGTACGATCGGTGTACGAGCCGTACCCCATGTACGATGGGGGTACGGCTCGTACACCGATCGTACATGGGGTACGGCTCGTACACCGATCGTGAAATGGGGGGACGCTCGTACACCGATCGTACATGGGGTACGGCTCGTACACCGATCGTACAATGGGGGTACGGCTCGTACACCGATCGTACAATGGGGGTACGGCTGGTACACCGATCGTACATGGGGTACGGCTCGTACACCGATCGTGAAATGGGGGTACGGCTCGTACACCGATCGTACATGGGGTACGGCTCGTACACCGATCGTGAAATGGGGGTACGGCTCTTACACCGATCGTATATGGAGTACGGCTCGTACACCGATCGTACACTGATCGTACAATGGGGGTACGGCTCGTACACCCTATGATCGCAGGGGTACGTGCCGTACCCCTGCAATCATGGAGGGTACGCGCTGTACGGGGTGTATGTAATCGTGCGCTTTTCCGTACGAATCGCCTTACCTGACGTGGACCGTACGAATCGCGTCCTGATTCCCCGGTCCGGATCGTACTCGTCGGGTCGTACGGCGTGTGTACAAGTCGTACGGTTCACAGTCTCAGCCTTGCAATACGTACGGATCGTGACGATTCGGACGGATTCACGGAATGCGGATCGTACTACGCGACTCAGACGGACGGGTACGATTCGTACAGAAAGGGCTACGAATACGAATCGTACGGTGGATTTTTTTACTGGATCGGAATCGAGCCCTTAGACTGTGCACCGTTTCTTGTGTTTGGAGCGAGGGTGCAGGAAACATCAAGGGGTCGATTCCGATTCAGGAAAAACTGCTCCGAATAGCCGTTCGGAGCGTTTTTCCCGTACGAATCGTACCCTGCAACGTCCCCCGTACGTATGACGAAGTATGATTCGTACCAGGAGCCGTACTCCGTATGAGTCGTACAAGACACCGTACGACTCTAATCTCCGTACGATTCTCCCTCGGAACCTGCTGTACGCGACATCTGTACGGTTCGCGGCTGGTTTTTACGACCCAGCAAGTACGATACGTGTCGGGTACGCACCGTACGACCCTTTTTCTACGGGAGCTGAAAACAGCCGTTAAAGCAGAGTTCGTGCCGAAACAGGTACGGAACGCCCCCACCCGGGTACGGTATGTACCCCCCATGATCGCAGGGGTACACACCGTACCCCTGCGATCATGGGGTGTATGAGCCGTACCCCCATTGTACGATCTGTGTACGAGCCGTACCCCATGTACGATCGGTGTACGAGCCGTACCCCATGTACGATCGGTGTACGAGCCGTACCCCATGTACGATCGGTGTACGATCCGTGTACAACCTGTACCCCATGTACGATCGGTGTACGATCGGTTTACGAGCCGTACCCTATGTACGATCGGTGTACGATCGGTGTACAAGCCGTACCCCCATTGTACGATCGGTGTACGAGCCGTACCCCATGTACGATGGGGGTACGGCTCGTACACCGATCGTACATGGGGTACGGCTCATACACCGATCGTGAAATGGGGGTACGGCTCGTACACCGATTGTACATGGGATACGGCTCGTACACCGATCGTACAATGGGGGTACGGCTCGTACACCGATCGTACATGGGGTACGGCTCGTACACCGATCGTGAAATGGGGGTACGGCTCGTACACCGATCGTACATGGGGTACGGCTCGTAAACCGATCGTGAAATGGGGGTACGGCTCGTACACCGATCGTATATGCAGTACGGCTCGTACACCGATCGTACACCGATCGTACAATGGGGGTACGGCTCGTACACCCCATGATCGCAGGGGTACGTGCCATACCCCTGCAATCATGGGGGGTACGCGCTGTACGGGGTGTATGTAATCGTGCGCTTTTCCGTACGAATCGCCTTACCTGACGTGGACCGTACGAATCGCGTCCTGATTCCCCGGTCCGGATCGTACTCGTCGGGTCGTACGGCGTGTGTACAAGTCGTACGGTTCACAGTCTCAGCCTTGCAATACGTACGGATCGTGACGATTCGGACGGATTCACGGAATGCGGATCGTACTACGCGACTCGGACGGACGGGTACGATTCGTACAGAAAGGGCTACGAATACGAATAGTACGGTGGATTTTTTTACCGGATCGGAATCGAGCCCTATATGGTTACTTCCAGCAAGAAAGAATGATATCTGGCCTCTGTGGCATCCCAAGTCCTGGCAACCAACCATAACATTTTAATAGCCAGCACCTCATTGCAGTCCATAAGGGTACAAACACAAGAATGTTCTTGTTTTCCTGTCTTTTTCTTTTTTTCTTTTTTTGTCTCATTATCCTCAGAGCAACATCAATATATTTCATAGAACATGGAGTGGGTTTTCATTTGTTACTTGTATCCTGAAAACACTTAAATATATGCACTGCCTAATAAAGTCTCAGCCTGCCAGAAAAAGCATGAGCTTCTCCTGCACCTAATTCCTCTCCTCTTGCCACTTCTTTTTGTGGTCCCTCGTGGTGTCTGTCTCCACTGCAATGCAGTCACCCTGAAATTGATATCCTGCCTTAAGGCCGTCTTCTCTGCTCCACCTAGGCATATCTTGTAGTTCCCTGTAGTGATCTACAAGGGTAACAACATCTTTCTCCTCCTCTGTGAATATTGTCTTCCTCTTAAGTGATGTTAATTGCACTCTGATGAACGTAATAGAGCCCCAGAAGTCTTTTGACAAGGCGAAGAGAACAGAACGGAGGTTTTGGGATGTATTGAAGTATTTTGGGGGTTAATTGGTATCAGGTGTGTGTCATCTAGGTCAGATGTATATTTTCCGTATTCCTTACCTTTGGGAGTTCCAATTGGTGGAGATGTCCACCCCGGTCATTAGAAATCTCCCCAGACGGATAACAGAAATTCGAGTCTAAAGTACTTGTACTCTACAGTCATGTATACAGTCGTAGGACCCTCCTTCCCCTCATTTGAGGTGGTGGGCACTCACACCTACTTTTAAGAGGCCAATTCAATCCAGGATTGGTGAATTCCATCCATAAGGAAATCTCCACAGATTAGGATATGAAGATATAGCATTATGGAAAATGTAAAAGCCTTTGTTCTGTTTGTGTTTTGCAGCTGCCAGTATGTTTTAACATTTTACTTTATTCTGAAAAACAGAAGTGTCTTATGTGCTGGCTCTGTTTTACCAATAGAATTAGGTCTCTGCCATTGTGACAGCTTATGCATTTTCTGGAACATAGCTGTCAGGCTCCGCCTATGTCTCTTCGGAGCTATGCTGAAAGACCCACACCTTCCCCCGAAGAACTACCCCAATGTCTGGAAGAGAACACAGACCACTAAGGCAGTTTCACCGGGGAGGGAAAGGAAGGGGACAGCGGGGAGGGAGATCTGCAATGACCAAGAACAAGCTATTAGAATAAATCCCTCCCATACCCAACTTACTCTAACACTCCTCCTAGTTAAACACAAGGCATTTACTACATACACTTCCTCATACCTGTAAAGAAAAATAACAAGGACTAGTGTGAGGAGAAGAGACTCGAGGTGGTACCAGGGATTCTGCTTAACTGTATAAGAAACAAAAGAACGTACATGAAACCCTGCTTCAAATATAAACTACGCTATATGCTCGTAACGCTCCACACATACCATCTCATGGATGCAAACACAGCAGTAACATAATCCATGGAACTTGATACCCCTCACTCGATTCTCCTGCTTGGAAGAGAGATAAACAGGTTGTGGAGAAAACAAATGAAGCAAACAGGGTTAATTCTTCCTTAACGTTGTCTGCATAATGGAAGCCTGTATGCCTCTATTTCTGTGTTAAATAGTCAATATGTCTAGTAAATCCGGCTATCGATATAGCCTCAGGGCAACGCAGCACAACTGCGCCTTGCAATGAAAAAAGAAGCAATCCCTGGTCAGGGTTATCAATGTTCGTCTGAAGGGCTCAAACAGTAACAACTCTCTCAGCCGAGAGAAACACGGGGAGTCCGTAACACATGCTAACTGCGTGTTCAAGAGTCTGGAGCTCACGAAGAGCCGTCTGAAAAATCCAGGGCACAAGGGAACAAAGATCTGAGGACTTACCACATCCACAGCTTACCGCCTACACCTCAGGAATATTCTGAATTATCGGCTCCGCCGATGGTTCTAGCGCAGTCTTTATTTCTGGGTTTACGACGTGTTCGTCGTCTCTTGCGTGACACGATTCTCGGCATGCCGGGAATTGTAGTTCTAATCCTGAACCTCGGAGGTCTGCTATTGTTCGGCGGTGCTCAGCAAACGGAGAGGGTGTTGTGGCTCCCTGCCTCTTTGGGGCAAGGTTTGACAGTACATCCCCTCCACAAAGGGCACCGACCCAACACGGGTTTGTCCGGACAAGACCTGTGGAACCTAGCCACCAGCAGGGGGGCGTGCACAGCCACGGCAGGCTCCCAAGAATTTTCTTCCGGGCCGTAGCCCTTCCAGGAGATTAGATAGTGCAAACGCCCCCTCACCCACTTGGAGTCCAGGACCCCCTGCACCTCATACTCCATGTCATGGTGAACCCAGATGGGCAAGGGCAACCGACGTTGCGGGTAACTTGAAGGCTTCAAAAGGGATACGTGAAACACCAGGTGCATCCTGAAATGCGCAGGTAGGCTTAATTGCACGGCCACTGGATTAACATGTCTCACGACCTTGTAGGGCCCTATGAACCTTGGATTGAACACGCTGTGTCTCCTGAATCTAATGTGCTTTGTGGACAACCACACCATATCACCACTCTTGTACACCGGACTTGGCCTGCGATGTTTGTTTGCCTGCTTCTTATAACTAGCCTTGGCATGCATAAGATTCTTGCGTGTGGTGAGGAGCACCTTGCGAACACACAACAACCTCTCCCCGACGTCTGGCAGCTTGCTGGACGTGCTAGGCAGTGACAAAAGGGTGAACCTGGGATGGTGCCCGTAAGAACAAAAGAAGGGGGTATGCTGTGTGGATGAATGCTTGGTGCTGTTATAGGCAATTTCCGCCACCCACAACCAATCCACCCAAGCATCCGAGTTGTTTTGGACGTAACAACGTAAATACTGCTTCAGAGTTTGGTTTAGCCTCTCAGTCTGCCCGTCAGTTTGCGGGTGGAAACTGGTGGACAAAGAGGACGCTATCTGTAACTCTTCCCACCAGGTTTTCCAGAAGCGAGCAGTAAACTGTGCCCCCCTGTCTGACACTATAGCCCTCGGGAGACCATGTAGTCTTACAACGTGAACCAAAAGAAGGTGAGCCAACTCACCAGCTGTAGGGACCTGCTTACAAGCTACGAAGTGACCCATTTTTGTAAGGTAATCCACGACCACGATGATGGCGGTGTTCCCCTGGTCTTTGGGGAGGCCGACTATAAAGTCCACTGAAAACCTCTCCCATGGGTATTCCGGCGTGGGCATAGGTTGCAAGAGCCCCTGTTGTTGCTGTCGATTGGACTTCATCTGGGCACTCGTACTCTCCATCACCCACTTCCGTAAGTCCGGCCGTACTGAAGGCCACCAGAACTGCCTCAACACCTTCTCCAACGTTTTCATGTACCCCATGTGTCCCCCACAAGGGGTATCATGACACCAGGAATACACAAGCTTTTTTAGAGTATTTGTAGGCATGAGTACTTGGTTTCCTCTCATGGGTACTCCGTGTTTTATCTTCTATTCAGGATGATGCCTAATCCAGGTTCTCCACACACACAGGTCTGTACACCGTTTCTCACTCCTGAGATGAAATCCCTGGTTTGCGTAACGCCTACCACTCGAGAGGGTTCAATGATCGCTCTGTCCGGTTTCAAGGTATGCATTGTTGGGTGTTCTTGTCGGGTCAAGGCATCCGCCTTTTTGTTGTTGGAGACGGGTCTGAAAGTGACGATAAACCGGTATTCCTCGAAGAACAACATCCACCGCAGTTGTCGCGGTGTGAGATGTCTTGCATCCCGCATGAATTGTAGGTTCCGATGGTCGGTATATACAGTGACCAACAGTTTCGCACCCAACAACCAATGCCTCCATTCCAAGAAGGCATCCCGGATGGCCAACAGCTCCTTCTCAGCAATCGTGTAATTACACTCAGCCGTGCTTAGTTTCCTAGACATAAAAGAGATGGGGTGCAACACGCCGGTGGCTTTGTTTCTTTGAGATAGTACTGCACCAATCGCAACTTCCGAGGCATCGGCCTCCACGACAAACGGCGATTCAGGATTGGCATGGATCAGAATCGGTGCCGTGGAGAAGGAGATCTTCAACTGCTCGAATAACTGCTGCGCTTTCTGATCCCAGACAACGGGGGCATTCTTACGTGTAAGTCGGGTTAACGGGGCCACCATTCCGGAAAAGTCACGGATGAAACGCCTATAAAAGTTGGCGAACCCTAATAGGCTCTGGATGTCCTTGACGTTACAGGGACGTGGCCATTCTTTCACCCCCTTGACCTTTCTTTCCACCATCACCTAAACCGACGGGGTAAGCAACACTCCCAGAAATTCCACGGTGGTAACGTGGAATTCGCATTTGGTGATTTTACAGTACAAATGATGGGACAACAGGACCTGTAACACCTGGCTCACGTGTTCCACGTGTTCCTCCATAGTATCCGAATAGATCAGGATGTCGTCAATGTAAACAACAACATGATGGTCCAAGAATTCCCGTAGGACTTCATTAACAAAAAATTGAAATGCGGCCGGGGCATTACACAATCTGAAGGGCATCACTAGATACTCATAAAGCCCGTACCGTGTCTTAAATGCCATTTTCCACTCATCACCTTGTCGTATTCTGACAAGGTGATAAGCCCCCCTCTGGTCTAGCTTGGTGTACACTGTGGCTGATCTTACTTGCTCCAACAGGACCGGAATCAATGGCACGGGATATTGGTTTTTATTGTTATGGTATTCAGTGCCCTGTAGTCAATACAGCATCTTTTCGCGCCATTGGCCCTAGGGATGAAAAACAGCGGCGATGCCGCTGGGGACCTAGAAGGCCTGATATATCCAAGGGCCAGGTTTTTATCCCGATATGCTCGTAAAATTTCATTCTCTGGTATCGTGAGGCCGTAGATTCTGCCATTGGGCACCACTGCGCCTGGAAGAAGGTCCATCCGGCAGTCGTACGAGCGATGAGGAGGAAGCGCCACTGCTTTAACGTCGCTGAACACCGCTTCATAAGCTGTGTAACAAGCAAGGAGGGATACGTCCTTTTCAGCGGCAGTGGCGATTTGCAGTACCGAAGCTAATGCCCGTGAAGGGTCTATCCTTTCATAGAAGCAACGGTCTTGGCAGAAAGCGGACTGGAAAAGAACCGTGCCGGAAGACCAATGGATTTGGGGTTCATGTTTTTTCAACCACGGAAGTCCCAGAATGACCCCGTACTGGGGTGCTTCTATGATATTGAACGACATCTCTTCATGGTGTGTTCCTGGATAGGAGAGAACATATTCTGGGGTGTGATACACTATGGGCCCAGCCTTCAACTCTTTGCCATCAACAGCATATACCGTTTCTGGGTGTTCTTTGGCGATCAAGCATACTCCTAGGCGTTCGGCTTCCGAGAAATCCATGAAACAACCGGTAGCGCCCGAGTCGACCATCGCTCTGATGTTCCTTTCCTTTGACGCGATTACTAGGGACGTGTCTAAAAACAGGTGATTCTTCTCGGGTTCTTTTCCTGGCGTGATGGAAGGGATGGTTTTCCTGCTTGATGTTATGTTATGTTATGTTACCTGTTTTGTAGAGCGCAAACAGCTGCCCCAGCGACGGGGCGTCCCGGCGCTAGAACCGTAACACAATCAGCTGGCAACGAAAGAGGGACCTACGGGGAGGGAAAGAGATGGGTTTTGATCGATCTGCGGAAATCTAGCAGATTATCCATTCAACGGATGTGGAGAGGGAGGGAGTTCCACAACTTGGCCCCCAATAGTTTGAAAGAACGCCCTCCGATGCGACAGAACCTCATATGGGGTATCAAAGCTAGGTGTTGCCCCATAGACCGAAGATTCCGTTTGGGTGTATAGGGGGTCAACAGTGGACGAAGGAGCTCAGGACCTTCGTTCTTCAAGATTTTAAAGGCAAATATGAGGGCCTTGAACTGGATGCGGGCTTCCATGGGCAGCCAATGAAGTCTATAAATTGTCGCTCTTACTGAGCACCTTCTTGGGAGACCTACTATAGCTCTTGCCGCCGAATTCTGGATTCGTTGGAATCTTTTTATCTCAGCTTTGTTTGCTCCTAGCAACAGGACACTCGCGTAGTCCAGTCTGGACAAGATGGTAGACTGTACTATGAGTTGTCGTGTCTTGGGGTCGAAATAGCCTAAGATGGGGTATAGACTTCTCAGTAGGCCAATACAAGTTGCGGCAACTTTTTTGGTATGCGACTGGAAGCTAAGGGTCGAGTCCAGCCATACTCCTAGGTTTTTTACTAAATTTTTTGGAGGGGGTGCTGGGCCCAGCGATTGGGGCCACCAGAGATCGTTCCAGTTGTTGCTATTTTTCCCCATTATCAGCACCTCGGTTTTGCCACCATTAAGTTGGAGGCAGTTTGCTGTCATCCATTTGGCGACAGCAGTCAGTCCATCCCTGAAGTTGGTGGCATCAGGAGAGGGGGCCTCACTCAGGCTGATGACCAACTGAGTGTCGTCAGCGTACGACACCATTGTGAGGCCCCATGTCTTAGCAACCTCCGCCAAGGGTTGCATATATAGGTTGAACAGGGAGGGGCTGAGAGCCGAGCCCTGTGGGACTCCTTGTCCTATATCTTGTGGTTGAGAGATAAACGGAGGGGCAGATACCCTAAAAGATCTATTGGTTAAAAATGAACGAAACCATTGAAGTGCCGAGTCTACGATTCCTATATTTTCCAGGCGTTTTAGTAGGATGGCATGGGAAACCGTATCAAAGGCCGCGCTGAGATCGAGCAGTATCAGCGCGGCACTTTTGCCTGTGTCCATAATTTCCCGTAGGCTTTCCGTGGAGGTAAGGAGCGCGGATTCCGTACTATGGCCCGGCCTGAACCCGTGCTGAGAGGGGTCAGAATGTTATTTTTCGCCATGTACTCACTGAGTATTTTATTTGCATGCGCTTCCGCTAGTTTAGCGACCCATGGTAACAGTGAGACAGGCCGGTAGTTCTCTGGTTTAGAGGGGTCTAGGGAGGGTTTCTTTATAATCGGAGTAACCCAGGCCTGTTTCCAGCAGGTGGGTACCGTGGCCGTAGCAAATGAGAGATTAAGAATTGCAGTTAAGGATGGGAGGAAAAATTCCAAGTCTCCTAGAAAGTGAATGGGTCTCATCGGGTCTGTGGGTGCACCCGACTTCACCTTCCTACAGAGTTTGGTGAGTTCTTCACCGGAGATAGCGGGAAGGCATGTGAGCCTGACGTCTCCGGAGGTGGCGTTGGGAGGGCTGATGTCCACTGGACTGTCCTGGGTGAAGGTGTTGTATATTTTCTTCACTTTCTCCGTGAAGAAGGTGGCTAAGTCTTCACATTGTTGCGTGGAGGTAATGTGAGCGGCCGGCTTGCCCCCGTTTTGTAATTTCTGCACAATTTGGAAAATAGTTTTCGTGGGGTTTGAACTGGCTTTTATTTCAGATGCGTAGAAGGCAGCACGGGCTGTCCGAATTGCCTTGTGGTATGATTTCATAGTAGCCAAGTATACGGTTTTGTCCTCCTGCTTATATTCCTTCCTCCATTGACGTTCCATTTTTTTGCAGGCTTTCCGCATTGTTTTGAGGTTCTCGTCAAACCAGGGGTTGGAAGGAGTATTTCGCCCTTTGGTCCACTTGGCTGGTATGATAGCATCCAGTCCCTTGGTGATCCAGTCCTGGAAAGACACATACGCTTTTTCTATGTCGTCTGTGTTCTCCAGATTAGGTCGCCCTAGGGTGGCCGCAAGGTCACATTGTTGGAGTTTGTGCCAAGGTCGCTTTAGACAGGAGGTGGGTGATGTTTTTACAGGAGGGGAGTTATTCGGAATAGAGAGGGTTACTAGCGAGTGATCAGTCCAGGCCATGGGTTTAGGCTCATCGGCTCTGGCCTCGGGAATGTTAGTGAATACCGGATCAAGCAAGTGTCCCTCTACGTGTGTGGGGGATTTGACGAGCTGGGTTAGTTGCAAGGCAGCTAGGTCCGCTACGAAGTTACAGATTTTAGCATCTGACACCATTTCTAAGTGGAGATTGAGATCTCCTAGAATCGTGAAGTTAGCCGAGCCAGTGATCAAGGCATGCGTTACTTCAATGAGCTCTTCCGTGAAATTAGTAGAGGGCCCCGGAGGTCTGTAGATAAAGAGGCCCGTTAAAGTGCAGTTGGGGCTCGTAGAGATTTTAAAGCGGGCGCATTCGCAATCCGCAATACTTTCCTGTTGGAAGGAACAGGTAAAGGGGGATCTGTAGATGGCAGCAATGCCACCTCCTCTTGAGTCTCTATTGATGCACGTCATAGAGAACCCGTCCAGTATTGCTAGATTGGGGATGCTAGTGATTTCGTCTTTAAGCCATGTTTCACTTAGAAACATTATATCAGGGTTCTCGTCCATAAGGAGCGTTCTTACCTCTGCATGGTGTTTAACCAGAGATCTGACGTTCAACTGCATGATGGTGAGTGACGTTTCGTTCCTTTTGATCTCTTTATGGCCTATGGGGCGTGGTTCCGGTATGGCCAGATTACAGTGCTTGCAGTAAAGGGCGGTGCGACCAATGCAGCCTTCCATATTGTCGCATCTAGGGCTGGTATTGAGCGACTGTAGTATATTACTGTCATAAACGAATTTTTGGGCAGGGGGTCTGGCGAGAGGCGAGGTCTTGGCGAGGACGGGCGAAGACGGGCTTGCCTTGGGCGCGCCTTCGGCGCGCTGACGGCGCGCCCGCTGCGCCCGTCCGCTGCGCGTCCGGTGATTGCACATCCTTAAATGAGGGAAAGGGGGCGAGTGGGCGTGGCCTAGAGGTAGGCGTGTCCTCTACTCCTCGCCGTCAATGGCGGCAAAACATTAGTTTTGTTGTGGGTCGTTGCAGCGAAGGAGTCGCTGTTTCAGCGTATCTCTAGCCCGCTATGGAGGTGGCAGACGGGTGAGTGCGCGTTTTAAAAGAGCATATAATTTTATAAAGTGACACAAGAAAAATGCAAATTTTTAAAAATTGTCCGTTGTCTCCCGGCTTCCGCCTCAGGAGATTGCAGGGTTCTGGCAGGTAGCGCTGATGGCAGCGTTTTATAATCTGGCGAGTGGGCGTGGCCTAGAGGTAGGCGTGTCCTCTACTCCTCGTCGTCAATAGCGGCAAAACATTAGTTTTGTTGTGGGTCGTTGCAGCGAAGGAGTCGCTGTTTGATGGTTCCTCTTCACCCACCTTCAAGCTTTGTAGTTTTCCTGTTCCTTTTCAGTGATTCCTGCTGCAGCCTGTCCAGTCCTGCTCCTGCCTGGCTTGGGTTTTACAGGACATTCCCGCAAGAAATGTCCCTTCTTCCCACAATACAAGCAAAGTCCTTGTTTCCGGTGGTAGTTCTTTTCGCTGAGCGTCAACGAGGCATGTACTGCTCCGATATCCATTGCTTCCGGCACCGAGGAAGTCTTTTCCCCGTGCCCTGGGTGTTCGTAAGGTAGAACAGGCCTTTCTTTCGTCTTGTGATCCCCTTTCGTTCTTTCATCCGGTGATCCAGGTGCAATGAGAGCTCAATAAGTGCGGAGCAGGTACGAGGTTGTGGATCAATTTGTGCCAACACATCCTTTAGCGCTGGAGCTTAAGGAGTTAGGTCCCGGGACATGGGGGGGGCTGGACCCTTTTTCAAATTAAACCCACATATTCAGAAGTAGACCTGATTTATGTGCTTTAAATTATCAAGCAAAAAAAGAAGTGTGAGGGGAGCAAGCTGTATATGTATGATAACACATCCTTTAGGTCATCGTTCAGGCCTTGGTAAAAAAAGGCAGATTGTTTGGCTTCAGGCCAGTCCATTTCAGCCACCAAACGACAGAAGTTATTCAGATACGTAACCAAGTCCGAGCTGCCCTGCTTCAATTTCAGAAGGTCCCTATCAGCCGTAAAGGTCTCAGCCCACCTATCAAATGTTTTTTCAAATTCGGCACGGAAGTCATCCCATGCGTATAGTAAAGGGTCATCTCTTCTCACTACAGGGACTGCCCATTGGGCTGCCTCACCCCCCAAGTGAGAAATCAGAAAGGCCACCCTCTTTGGTTTGCACATAAAGTGCAGCAACACCTGTGTAATGAACACCTGTACTTTACTGTTGTCCCCATAAAAACGTTCAGGTGGGGCTAGGGGTATTTGAGCGGGCATCTCCACTATCACTGAGGTAGAAGGGACCTGACTCCCCCCTCCCAGGGCCTAGGGCATTGGGGTTCTGTCCATTTAAGCTTTTAATTGGGCATTCTCTGCTCTGGAAGCCGCCACTTCTCTATTGGAGGCTGCAAGTTCGAATTGAACCTGCGCCAACGCTGCCAGTACATCGTCTAGAGTGGTCATGGTATATTCCAGCACAGCCAAGAAGAAAGAATATTCTTGGGTCGATAATACTGTCAGGCTCCACCTATGTCTATTCGGAGCTGTGCTGAATGACCCACACCTTCCCCCTAAGAACTACCCCAATGTCTGGAAGAGAACACAGACCACTAAGGCAGTTTCACCAGGGAGGGAAAGGAAGGGGGCAGCGGGGAGGGAGATCTGCAATGACAAAGAACAATCTATTAGAATAAATCCCCCCGTACCCACCTTACTCTAACACTCCTCCTAGTTAAACACAAGGCATTTACTACGTACACTTTCTCATACCTGTAAAGGAAAATAACGAGGACTAGTGCGAGGAGAAGAGACTCGATGTGGTACCAGGGATTCTGCTTAACTGTATAAGAAACAAAAGAACGTACATGAAACCCTGCTTCAAATAACAACTACGCTATATGCTCGTAATGCTCCACACATACCATCTCATGGATGCACACACAGCAGTAACATAATCCCTTGAACTTGATACTCCTCACTCGTTTCTCCTGCTTGGAAGAGAGATAAACAGGTTGTGGAGAAAACAAATAAAGCAAACTGTATAAGAAACAAAAGAACGTACATGAAACCCTGCTTCAAATATAAACTACGCTATATGCTCGTAACGCTCCACACATACCATCTCATGGATGCAAACACAGCAGTAACATAATCCATGGAACTTGATACCCCTCACTCGATTCTCCTGCTTGGAAGAGAGATAAACAGGTTGTGGAGAAAACAAATGAAGCAAACAGGGTTAATTCTTCCTTATCGTTGTCTGCATAATAGAAGCCTGAATGCCTCTATTTCTGTGTTAAATAGTCAATATGTCTAGTAAATCCAGCTATCGATATAGCCTCAGGGCAACGCAGCACAACTTTTTCTTGCAATGAAAAAAGAAGCAATCTCCGGTCAGGGTTATCAATGTTCGTCTAAAGGGCTCAAACAGTAACAAGTCTCTCAGCAGAGAGAAACACGGGGAGTCCGTAACACACGCTAACTGTGTGTTCGAGAGTCTGGTGCTCACGAAGAGCCGTCTGAAAGATCCAGGGCACAAGGGAACAAAGATCCGAGGGCTTACCGCATCCACAGCTTACCGCCTACACCTCAGGAATATTCTGAATTATCGGCGCCGCCGATGTTTCTAGCGCGGTCTTTATTTCCGGGTTTACGACGGGTACGGCGTCTCTTGCGTGACGCGATTCTCGGCATGCCGGGAATTGTAGTTGTAATCCTGAACCTCAGAGGTCTGCTATTGTTCAGCGATGCTCAGCAAATGGAGAGGGTGTTGTGGCTCCCTGCCTCTTTGGGGCGAGGTTTGACAATAACTTACAGTTAGAGACAAACGTTACTCTAAATTTGCTCCTCTTTACCACTGTGGGCTGCATTAAGGTAGTTACTTAAAGCATCATGTAACTGTAGAGAAACCAATTGGCAACCTTTTAAAATATTACAATTACAAACCACTACAAATTTATGTTTTTTATCCAGGGTTCCAAAAATGTATTTATTGAAACCTATTTAGGCTAGAACAAACCAATATTGTTCTTAATCTGATTTCTAGATCATTACAGTAGCTAAAAAGTAAACAAGAATGCATCTCACAGCGCAAACCCATTTGGGCATTGGCCAAACAACCAAGACAAAAAAAGAGAGGTCTGGTCAGTCACAGGACTGCCACAAATTTGGAGCAAATTATGGAAGGATAACACACTCACTCAATTTGAGTAGGAAGGCCCTCACACACCGACCTGGTCAGTGTCATGCTTCATCATCGGGCCCCACCAAAGAGGCCGAGTGCCTCTTTGGTGTGCTGCGACGCCAGAAAGACTGCGGAGCTGGTAGTGTGAGGAGGGCGTGATGTGAGTAAAATATAATTAAAAGTGCCTAAGAGGGTATCAAAAAAAGATTTTTAATGAGTGATCCCTAAGACACAGGTAAGTGGTATATGTGTCTGAATTTACGTGCCAAGGTTGTTAGGATTTGGTTAAATTCAGCTAAATACCACAGAGTTAATTAATCAGTCAACATGTTTCTGCCATACTAGTGGTATAAATTCACCAAGGCATTCTTCAGGACTATACCCCGGCGGTATGGACACTCTAATAGTCCACCCTAACCTGGGGGCGTGAAAGTGAAAAAAAAAAGGTGAAAAAAGTGCTTAAAATTAGAAGAGCGGGTGGCTCATTCTAAAGAAAAAAGACCCCAAAATCAGGGGTATCTCAGCACCTGTGGGGTGAAAATACACAAACAAAAACACATAGACATACATATAATTAATATACGCCATTGCGAGTTATCATAGTGCTCCATAGATAGTGGCAAACATAAGTGTGCCCATAGTAAACGCTATTTTTAGCACCATCCAAGTAGCCCTTTGGGGATGTTTAGCGTTAAACTCTGGGAAGTGAAGTGCTAGAAGTGTTTAAAAACTACAGTTGTAGATGGGGGGATAAAAACACAATATGGATTATCCTTGTAGGAGGGATCAATTGACAAAGAGGTCTGTGACCCCCCTAAGATGGTAAATATGGGTGATATCTCACTTTAAAACAGGGCGCTACTAGCACCATGGGTCTCGGGAGGAGGATTGGAGCGCACCTGGCACATCCTGAAAAGGAAAAGAGTTAGATGGCATTGCTTCCAAAGCATTCCAATACTTAGCTCGTGAAAATCGGGAAACCAGTCCTGCCGGTAAAGAAAACTCACGCCCTCAGCGCTCACAACCCGCTTTGAACCTTCAAAGTTCCTCGGAACCGGACCCCGACGATGAAGAGCGGGGCCGGAGAGTTGGTTTAAATGCGTTTGTTTGTGTTTCAGCGCGTGATTCCGGGTTGGGCGTGTCTCGCTCAGAGCGAGGCTTGGAGCGCACATGCCCATGTGGGCGGGGCGCGGTCCGTTTTTTAAACAGAGGCTTGGAATCGGGAGGCTATCGCCCGCCGGCCACGGATGTTGTGCCGGTTGGTGTCTATCATTGGGATAATAACATTATAGAGTAAATGCAAAATTACGGAGAGTGCTCCTGCATTTGGCAAATGTATACAAAAGGGTGGGGGGAGTTTTCACGAGGCACTGGGTGTTAAGTGCAAGTTAGTGGCAATAAATGTGGTGCTCGACGGCTGGATTGCCTCAGCAGTTTTAGCCATGGTTGTGTTTGTTTACACAAGTAATTAAAAAGGGGGGGGGGAACAGGTATCATTGGAATTCAGGATTTTTTTGCATCAGGGAAAAACAGAGAGATTAAGAAAGCATGTGCATATTGGTGTTAGGCACAATATAGATAATGTGACAATGATATTGGGAGCCCAGCCCAAGGGTTCATGACAGGACATTGTTCCAAGGGATGTCGTCGTTAAGGCCATTGATGTTAGTCCCTAAACGATACACCCAACGCTGTTCTTTTTCGAACAGTCTGTTTTGTACATTTCTTGTACCATCAATTGCTTCAATAATGGTCCATCTCATGTCATTGGTAGTGTGATTATTGTCCAGGAAATGACGGCTCAGTTTAGTTGTTGCTTTTTTGCACCTTATGTTGCTCCGGTGCTCGCAGATGCGTTGTTTGATCTTTCTTGTAGTCATACCTACATAGCGGAGCTGGCAGGGACAGGTGATTAGATAGACCACATTTACTGAATTGCAATTTGTGTGTTCACGTTGGGTCCACACTCTGCCTTCTTCAAGTGACAATGTTTTAGTAGCTTGTGTTAAATGGCAGACGCTACAGTCCGAGCAGGGATAATGCCCGGTGATTTTAGGCAGACCCCAAGCTGTCGTCACTGACGGCATTGTGTTGGGTGGTTTTTCTTTTGGGCGAGTGTGAACCAATGCATCTCTCAAACTGCGTCCTTTTTTGAAAGAAAAAAGGGGTTTTTCCCAATTTTCTTTAAAAGATTTCACAATGTTCCAGTGTTTATTGATACTTTTTTTCATAGGATTCGAGAGACTGCTGTATGTGGTAACACATGTGAGTGGAATTTGATCTGAATTGTTGGTTTTTTCTTCAAGGAGTGCCTCCCTAGGTTGGTTCTTTGCTCTTTTGTATCCCTTATTCAGGGTAGATGTTGGGTAGCCTCTGTTTTTAAGTTTTTCTGTGAGGTTAGCTGACTGGTCTTTGAAGTCTGAAGTAGTACTGCAATTCCTTCTCAGTCTAAGATATTGCCCGTAAGGAAGGTTTTCCTTCAGAGGACGGGGGTGGAAGCTACTGAATTCAAGGAGGTTATTCTTTGCAGTTGGTTTATTGTGGGTTTTGGTGGTCAGTGTGGTTCCACTGACAGAAATGACCACATCCAGGAAGACAATTTCTGTTTTGCTTATCGTGTTGGTAAACCTCAGATTGTGGTCTAGGGTGTTGACCCATGTCAAGAAATTTTCGAGGTCACTGTTATTGCCTGTCCAAATGAGCAAGACATCGTCTATATAGCGCTTCCATAGAAGCATTGACGACGAGAAAACTACATTGGGTGGCAAAATGTGTTTCGCTTCAAAGTCAGCTACATACAGACCGGCCATACTAGGCGCAAAAGTACTGCCCATAGATGTACCTGAGCATTGGAGGTATAGTCTGTCTTTGAAAGAAAAAAAGTTTTCTTTTAACGCTATGGTAGCACATTCGATGATGAAGTTTTTCGGTGTCTGGTACTCCCAAACAGTGGAGTCAAGTACCTTGGTTAGGACTTTGATGGTGTCATCCTGTGGGATACTTGTGTAGAGGCTTTCTACATCCAGGGTCACAAGGGTGATTGAATTCTCAGGGAATGTGATCTCCGCTAGTAGTCGTAACAGGCTTTTAGTGTCTTTCAGGTAGGTAGGGGTTGACTGTACAAGAGGCTTTAAAAAGTAGTCACAGAACTGAGATAGGGGCTCCAAAAGTGAGCCAATCCCTGAAACAATTGGGCGTCCAGGGGGCGGTAATCTGTTTTTGTGCATTTTAGGCAACGTATAAAAGTAGGGTATGACACTACTTGTTTTGTTCAAAAATTCTGCTTCGTTTTTGGACAAGTGGCCTTGTTCCTCTGCCTGTTTTACCAGGGACGTTATCCTTTGTGCAAGGTCAGCCGTGGGATCAGATGTAAGTGGGGTGTAGTTTCTGGGATCCCCAAGTAACTCATTACAGGTGTTCTCGTAATCAGTTGTGTTCTGGAAAGCGATACCTCCGCCCTTGTCTGCAGGTTTTATAGTTATAGAGGTGTCGTTCTGCAGTCGATGTAATGCTTGAAATTCAGCAGTACTGAAATTCCCAAATATTTTTGGGTTCTGGCAGTTTTCTAAGTCTTTTTTTTCATTTCAACAAGATTTTATTGAGAGAAATAATGATCCAAATAATAGCAAACAAAATACAAAGAGGTGATACATTCCAATATGAGTAGAACGTAAAAACATGGATAACATTTGATCAGTAACTAAACTCAATGTAAGTAAAATTGGAAAAAAGGCAATCAATATGAAGTTAATGATATGAGCCAATAAAGGATTACAATGTTCAGAACGCAGAACGTATCAGTCTCTAGGATGAGGATAGGGGCAGGGGAAGATAATAAGAACAAAAGGAAGAAAGAAGGAAAGAAAGGAAAAAAGCAGCAGAAAGAAAGAACGGGATGAGAGGACAGGAAAGAGGGAGAAAGGAAGAAGGAATCCGACAGGAATAACCCAATGTAACGCAACTACCAGACAAAAATTAAGTAGACAGAACAACAGGAAATTGAGGGACTACACCTTTCGAGGAAAGTTCCATATAGTCATCCAGGGTTGCCCAAACCCCATTAGAAATGGAAGGCGACAGGTGTGCTAGATCTACTGAGGTGTGAGCACTGCGTAAGAAGGAAACCCATGCCCACCACGTATGGTAGGAGACAGACGAGAAAGATTTCCATTCCATAAGGATAATTTTGACCGCTACAGATAAAAGAAGGTCTAACAGTTGTAATTGCAACGGATCAAGGGGAAGAGGCGTAGGAGCAGCCCAGGGACCTAATATAACTAAAGGAAAAGAGAGCTGGAGCTCAATGTCAAAGATAAGAGACAAATGTTGCTGAATAAGGTCCCAGAAAGGTTTAAGTAAGGAACAGTTATAGAACATATGTGGAAAATCCCCCGCCTCCAAGCCACAACTCCAGCAGAGGTCATCCTCTTTAAGGTTGAGGGAATGAAGACGTACAGGTGTCCAGTGGAGTAGATTGATCGAGAAAAACTTGGACTGTATTAAGGAAGGAGCTATTTTATTACGGAGCGCCAATTTGCTAATGGATTGCCAAGCTTCGGATGAGATATGATCCGTAATATTGTGATCAAAATGACGCGACCATTTTTGCTGTGCAACCGTCTGATCAGGAAGCGAAGTAGAGGATAGAAACCTATATATGTGGGAAGCAACATGACCCGCTTTGAGCCAAATACAGAACAGCGAGATGGTGGAGGAGGAGGGGTGAAGACGAGTTTTTGAGACCGCAACCTTGATTTTAAGAAAGGTATAGAAGTCTAGATTTGTTAGAGAGTGTTTGAGCGCTAAGGTAGAGAAAGGTAAGGGCTCACCAGAATCACTATACAAATGTTGGACAAGAGAGACACCCTTCGAAGCCCAGTAAGACATGAGGGTGGGATTGATATTAAGTTTAATTTTGGAATTACGCCAAATGGAAGACCATCTAGTTTTGTGCAGAGGAAATGCCATCTTTCTGTCTACTTTCTTAATTGCGACAATTGTATCAATAATTATAGAGCGGGAAAACAGAATATGCAGAGTGGAAGTAGTACAAAAAGAGGCAATTGGTAAAGGTGCAGCTAAATCCTGTTCTATGAGTAGCCATAAAGGAATATGACGGGTTGGGGGAGAAAACCATTAGGCACCTTGAGAGGCCAAAAAAGCAGTCTGGTATTTTTCCCAATCCGGGAAATTACAACCCCCCATGTCACAAGATTCTACGTAAATGTTTATACGCTAACCGAGCACGTTTGCCGCACCATAAAAATTTGGAGGTGATACCATCGATTTCCCGAAAAAAAGAGTCAGATAATTTAATCGGAATCATGGATGAGACAAAATTGATAATCGGCGTGATCATCATTTTAAGGGTTTGTAGGCGACCCCACCATGAGATATGTTTTGGAGACCATGTATCCAGAAGACGACGAACTTTAGTAAGAGTTTGAGATTCATTATAGGCAACCGTGGTATGTAGTGTGGAACAAAAATAGATGCCTAGATATTTGAGATGGGTAGATTGCCACTTAAAACCAGCCGAACCCATATGAGCAGGAAAACAGTAGGCATTTAAAGGGAACATTTCTGTCTTATCTTTGTTTAGAGTATATCCCGATACCTTAGAAAACAAAGAAATGGTGTCAGAAATAGCAGGAATGGCCAACGCGATATCATCTGAGAAAATGAGAACATCGTCAGCGTAGGCTGCAGTTTTAAGACAATGAGGGCCAAAAGAAAACCCTTTGATATCAGGGTGTAAATCAATCAGCCGAAGGAGAGGATCAATAGATAACAAAAACAAGAGAGGGGATAAGGGACATCCTTGTCTCGTGCGCTGGCAAAGATTAAAAAAAGAAGATGTAGTACCATTAACTCTAATATTAGCTTTAGGTTGGGAATATAAAGACATTACCATGTTAATAAAAGACTCCCCAAGGTTATGTGCACATAAGACAGCTCGAAGGAAAGGCCAAGAGACCTTATCGAAGGCCTTCTCCGCATCGAGGGCCAAGGCTGCGGCAGGTAGTTGGGATCGCTTAGCCGCCCCAATAATATGACAGAAAGTGCGAATATTGTCTCTTGCCAGCCTACCCTTAACAAAACCAGTTTGGGAGGGATGAACTAGATTGGGAATAAAAGATTCTAAACGTTTAGCCAGGATTTTAGCAAAAATCTTCGCTTCCATATTGAGAAGCGAAATAGGGCGGAAATTCTTAGGATCCGAATGTTCCTTCCCCTCTTTCGGGATCACTACTATGGTGGCTTCAGCAGCCGTACCAGAAACAGAACCATTACGAACAAAAGCGTCAAAGACAGCTTGTAGCTTAGGAACAAGCAACGGGAGAAAGGTTTTATAAAATAATATCGGGTATCCATCTGGGCCAGGTGCTTTGCCCGAACGGGTGGCCTTGATAGCAGAAACTATTTCCTCAGGTGAGATAGGTTCATTCAGAGTGGAGCGATCTTCCTCTGATACTGATTGAATCGGAATCGATTTTAAAAAATCTTGGCACTTGTCAAAAGAAGCTTGGTTAGAGGGGGTATATAATTTGTTATAGAAATCGCGAAAAACTTCAAGAATTTCCTCAGTTTGGAATTTTTTAGAGCCAGTATGATCTTTAATAGAAGAGATCTGTGAGGACTTATAGGAAGAATCTTGGAATTTTAAGGTAGCAGCCAAAAGTTTCCCAGCCCGATTCTTTAAAGGTAACTTTTTGGACTTTTGTGCTTGGAAACCAATATGAGCTCTTTTAGTGACAATTGTATTATATTTGTATTTTAGGAGCTTAATTTGTTGCAGGGTAGTCGGATCTTTGGTATGTCTAAAGGAAGCCTCCAGAGTCTTGATTTCAGAAGATAAATCAGTAAGTTCTTTTTTAATCGCTAAATTACGTTTGGACATGCATGCAATAACTTGGCCACGGAAAGTACACTTAAAAGAGTCCCATAAAGTTATTGGAGAAGATACAGAATCCTCATTTTCACGGAAAAAAGTGTTTATATCCGTTGAAAATTCTTCCACCTGGGAAGAGTCATGTAACACTTCCGTATTAAGTCTCCAGGAACGACCACGTGGTTTCGGAGCAAAGGACGATAGCGTAAAAGTGACCGCAGCATGATCAGAGATGACAATGGGATGTATAAGCGGAGAAGAAGAAGCTGAGACAAGAGAAGAGTGAACTAGGAGATAATCAATACGAGAGAATGAGGAATGAGGGGAGGAAAAGAAAGAAAAGTCACTGCCAGTGGGATTATGGAGACGCTAAATATCATGCAATTTAGCAATGGAACACATGTTAAGCATCTGTTTGTGTGCTTTAGGCGGACGAAACTGAAATGCAGAATTCCTGTCCAATAAAGGGTCCATTGGTAAGTTAAAATCGCCACCAACAATGAGATTGCCAGCATGTGGGGTGTCGTGCAATTTTTTAGCAATGGATTTCCAAAAAGCTGGGTTATCAACATTCGGAGCATAGATATTCATAACAAACAAATCATGTTGTCCATCCGACAATTTAGATAAGAGCCAGCGACCCTCAGAATCATGCTCAGAAGAGAGAATTGATAAACCTGAATTCCTCGAAACTAACGTAACCACTCCATTGCGTTTACCAGAAGCATCCGAACAAGACACATCCGACACCCATTCTTTCTTTAAGAATAACGCTTCTCTACTAGTGATCTTAGATTCTTGAAATAGGACTAAGTCTGCCGAGAGAGACTTACAATAATCTAAGATTTTAGATCGTTTCACCGGATGATTCAAACCCTTAACATTAAGGGATAATACATTTAAACCTGGCATATAACAAAAGGGGATACAAACGAAGACAACATTGATAACAGATAAAGGGCGAAGTTCAAAAATATAGTAGACCAACCATTAATCAAAATAGATGTTACGGGAGCATCCATGTGGGAGAACCAGGAAAAAAGAAAAGACAGAAGAGGAGAAGAAAGACTGGAAAAGAGAAAGAGAAGAGGCAGAGGGGGAGGTCTAAAAGAGACCCATATCATGCAAGGGAGAACGTGGAAAAGGCGAGTAGGAGACCCGTACTAGGAGCAAAAGTTGATAAAGAAGAATAGCCCACTATTAAAAAACAACTGTCAATGAGATAAAAAACAATAAAAAAACATACTAATAGAAATACATTTTGAGAATGAATTACTAAAGTGCTATAAGAAGAATAATACAACTCAGAGTAGACTAGCAATATCACAGCGAGAACAAGATCATATAATAAATAACAATAATATAAAATGTAATAAAAGCTTAATTATGTACGAAACAGCCTAAATAACATATATCATTTTGTGAATACAGTAACAAATATGCACTGAAACCGTATATTAATAATAAAAAAACACCTGCATATAACTATACTATAAAGTGGAATTGTATAAGGAAAAAAGAGAGGTGCATGAGAACAGCATATAGAGACGAGGAAGAAACAGAGAAGGAAGATGAAAGGAGCGGAAAGAATAAGGAGAATTCTACACAGCCATAATATAATGATACCTAGTAAAGGCAAATGCAAGAAAAAATGCTAGTGAAAGAAGTAATAATACATTAATTACAGACAATAAATCTGCAAACAATAGCTATAAAAAGGCAGGTAAAATGTAAGTTTAAATAGCAACAATATAAATGAAACACACCGTAACAAAAATAGGTAAGAGAAAGCAAAAAAAGGAAAAGATAAAGAGGTACGAAAACTAAAGAGGCCAGATAAGTCGGGTAAAAAAGAAAGAAGAAAAATTTGAAAGGATCTGAAAAACGTCTTCTCGAAAGATAAACAAGAGAAAAAGACGGGGAGGTCGGATACGAGAAAGAAGGAGAGATTCAAGAGTAGTATGGAGAAGAGAAAAGAGATAGGACATACAATAGCAGAGGAGTAGATCAACGTGTAAACTTAGCTGGAAAAAAAGAGGAGGTATCTATCCAGAAAAAGACACAACCAGAAATAGAGAGAAAAACAAATCAGGTTCCTGAGGCACCATGAGCCTGCGAAGTTGCTCTTTGAATTTCCATTTCTATTTCCTCCTGGTTGTCTAAGAACGTTGCCAAGTCCGCCGGTTCATCGAAGATTCTGGAGCGCCCTTTATATGTAATGCGAAACTTGGATGGACCAGAAAAGGAAAAAGGAATGCCCAAGTCGGTGAGACGTTTTCGAAGGTTCAAGAAACCTTTCCGTCTTATGACTGTGTCTCTGGCAAAGTCTTGGGAAATGGATATGCGATGACCCTCCCAGTTGAGTTGTTTAATCTTGCGCATATGAGACAGAATCAGCTCAGTGTGTTGATGTCGTAAGGGCTTAAAAATGATTGCTCTTGGCTGGGTGGCTGCCTTAGAACGGAACGTTGGAACACGGTGTGCTCTTTCAATCTCAAAATCTCTGTGGAAAGATAATTGAAGTGTATCCGGAATCCAATGAGATAAGAACTCAATCATAGAGGAGGATGATTTCTCTGAGTCCTCCGGTAGGCCAAAAATACGCAGATTAGATCTCCTATTACGGTCCTCCTGCTCCGTGAGGTCTCTGCGCATCGCCGCCATAGAGCGCTCCAGTTGAGAAAGGGACCTGGATTGCTTTTGCATACCATCCTCTGCGGAACTTATTCGTGTTTCTGTCGCTGATACACAAAGAGAAAGGGCTTTAAAGTCATTCCTGATAGCAGACACTTCCACTTGTAGTAAGTCAGTGTTAGTTTTTGTTGACTGCGCAATATCATGAACTTCATTAAGGCGCGCCAATATGGTGTCCAATGTGGAAGTATTGTCTGCCTGAGGAGATTCAGGCGTCGGAGAGACTGACTTAAGTCTTTTCAAAGATGTGCCCGGGTCCTTAGAGTCTTTGTTGTTCGAGGACCGATTCATATTGACAGTGTTGTAGTAGGAGCCTAACAGAATACCACTGGAATAGGCTATAACACCAAAGTTGCGCAAAATAGTCAGATATAGTGAAAAAAGTGGCAGTTCACGCTCAAAACACGCTAAGCTAATCTAGCGATTCGAGTATGAGCATAGTCGAGCAGGAAATCACCTCAATGAAGCGGTATGAACACCTCCATGAACAGTTTGAGAGAAATATAAACTGTGAGCAGCATAAAAACCAGCCAAGAAGCAAGAGAGTAACATCAAAAAAAGCATAAATGTTACCAGTTTAGACGTCGTGTGTAGAAACCCTTAGTCGGACACTTTACACTGCAAAATTGTATCCGCGGCGGCGCCTCTGAAGTCAGATGACAGGAACGTCATGCGCGGCAAAATGGCAGCCGCTCTTCAGGAATGCGAGCGCCTGTGAGGTTTGAGGCAGAAAGCATATCTCCGATGGCTAAAACAGCGGAAAAACAGCGTCGTAGAGGTCACCACATGTTCCGCTGCTGGTGTATGCTTTTTCCGGTCAGAAGGGCAAGAAGAGACGGAGAGAAAACGCTCGACGGGACCAACTCGCCACGGAGCTCAAGCGCAACACGCCATACTGCAGCGGCGCGCAAGCCACGCCCCCGCAGTTTTCTAAGTCTTTGAAAACAGCTTGCTCAAAGGCGGTTATAGCCGCTGGTATTGTGTGCGGAGGGGGAATAAAAGTGGAACTAGGTCTTAGTCCCGTGTCGCCTTTCCTAATTGATTCCATTGGGTCCGTTTTTCCTTCAAAGAACGCTTTCAATTTTAGTTTGCGAAAAAAGCCAGCGAGTTCGCAATGCAACTTGAATTTGTCAGGTTTCGCTGTAGGTACAAAACCTAAACCCTTTTCTAATACTTGAATTTCCATTGGAGTTAATGTTCTTGCAGACAGATTTGTCACTAAACTCATATTCCGCTCGTCCCCGGTTGTTGGTTGCTCCGGGTGTGGTTCGCTACCGAGTCGTCCTCTTGCCAGGATACTCTGTTGTTGCCTCTCCTTTTGCCTCGGCCTCTCCGGCCGCTCTCTAAAAAAGGCTGTCTGTACTGATGCTGAAAGTTAGTCGGGGGCATAAAGCCCGGGTTCCAGCCCATGAATGGATAAGGTGGTTGTTGGTAGGCATAAGGATGTGGACCCATCCCCATTTGTGGTGGGTACCATTGGTGATGGTTACCTTGATTGCCTTGCCCGCCTCTGTTATTCCTATGGCCACGGTTCCCTCTTCTCTTTGTTTGTTTGAAGGAGCTGCTGCTTGATCCACTACTGTTGGAAGAGTCATCGTCTGAGTAATCAGAATTGTTAGCATTGCGTGTTGGTGGAGTGAAGGTAGCAGCAGAATAAGGGTACACCTTTTCGAACTCAAACTTCTTTTGGTCCTTTTGAAGTTTGGTGGCTTTTGATTGCATCAAATTATCTTTATACTCATTCATTTCTTTATTTAATTCATCGAGTCGTTTTTTGTAGCCAGTAATTGTGGCTTTAAAATGAGACTCGGTCTCTCTGATTTCTACCATTAGGGCTTCGGACAGTCTTAACGCTGTCTTTATTATTAAGACCATCCAGTCGCGTGTGCAGTGCCACGCGATCATGGCCCAGTCCTTTCTAAAAGCAGCATCATTGAGAAAGATGCGGGGGGCGTTTGTGACCAACAGACCTTTAGGTGCTGTGTTGGAGGTTAAATAACCCTTGAGGATTGTGCCATGAAGGATAGTGCGTATATGGTCTTTCTTTTTCTCTGATAAGTTTTCCCATTCAGTAGTATTGGCTATTGCCTGTGATATATGTGGATCTGCAAAGATGGTAGCATCTGACATCAGCTCCTCGATTTCAGCCTCAAAGTATGTCAGACCCAGGTTCGCCATAGTGAGATATCGATGTAAGGAGATAAAAGGGCAAGCAATGATAAGGGGTTATTATCCTGCTTGGAGTAAAAAAACTCTCACAGCTGTGCGCTGCTATGATATATTTCAACAAAGGGAGAGGTAGGGAGAATCAAGGACACTCTCTCAGTCCCCGGTTAAATGTACTTCAACAAAAAAAGAGAGGTCTGGTCAGTCACAGGACTGCCACAAATTTGGAGCAAATTATGGAAGGATAACACACTCACTCAATTTGAGTAGGAAGGCCCTCACACACCGACCTGGTCAGTGTCATGCTTCATCATCGGGCCCCACCAAAGAGGCCGAGTGCCTCTTTGGTGTGCTGCGACGCCAGAAAGACTGCAGAGCTGGTAGTGTGAGGAGGGCGTGATGTGAGTAAAATATAATTAAAAGTGCCTAAGAGGGTATCAAAAAAAGATTTTTAATGAGTGATCCCTAAGACACAGGTAAGTGGTATATGTGTCTGAATTTACGTGCCAAGGTTGTTAGGATTTGGTTAAATTCAGCTAAATACCACAGAGGTAATTAATCAGTCAACATGTTTCTGACATACTAGTGGTATAAATTCACCAAGGCATTCTTCAGGACTATACCCCGGCGGTATGGACACTCTAATAGTCCACCCTAACCTAGGGGCGTGAAAGTGAAAAAAGAAAAGGTGAAAAAAGTGCTTAAAATTAGAAGAGCGGGTGGCTCATTCTAAAGAAAAAAGACCCCAAAATCAGGGGTATCTCAGCACCTGTGGGGTGAAAATACACAAACAAACACACATAGACATACATATAATTAATATACGCCATTGCGAGTTATCATAGTGCTCCATAGATAGTGGCAAACATAAGTGTGCCCATAGTAAACGCTATTTTTAGCACCATCCAAGTAGCCCTTTGGGGATGTTCAGCGTTAAACTCTGGGAAGTGAAGTGCTAGAAGTGTTTAAAAACTACAGTTGTAGATGGGGGGATAAAAACACGATATGGATTCTCCTTGTAGGAGGGATCAATTGACCAAGAGGTCTGTGACTCCCCTAAGATGGTAAATATGGGTGATATCTCACTTTAAAACAGGGCGCTACTAGCACCATGGGTCTCGGGAGGAGGATTGGAGCGCACCTGGCACATCCTGAAAAGGAAAAGAGTTAGATGGCATTGCTTCCAAAGCATTCCGATACTTAGCTCGTGAAAATTGGGAAACCAGTCCTGCCGGTAAAGAAAACTCACGCCCTCAGCGCTCACAACCCGCTTTGAACCTTCAAAGTTCCTCGGAACCGGACCCCGACGATGAAGAGCGGGCCGGAGAGTTGGTTTAAATGCGTTTGTTTGTGTTTCAGCGCGTGATTCCGGGTTGGGCGTGTCTCGCTCAGAGCGAGGCTTGGAGCGCACACGCCCATGTGGGCGGGGCGCGGTCCGTTTCTAAACAGAGGCTTGGAATCGGGAGCCTATCGCTCACCGGCCACGGATGTTGTGCCGGTTGGTGTCTATCATTGGGATAATAACATTATAGAGTAAATGCCAAATTACGGAGAGTGCTCCTGCATTTGGCAAATGTATACAAAAGGGGGGGGGGAGTTTTCACGAGGCACTGGGTGTTAAGTGCAAGTTAGTGGCAATAAATGTGGTGCTCGACGGCTGGATTGCCTCAGCAGTTTTAGCCATGGTTGTGTTTGTTTACACAAGTAATTAAGAAGGGGGGGGGGAACAGGTATCATTGGAATTCAGGATTTTTTTGCATCAGGGAAAAACAGAGAGATTAAGAAAGCATGTGCATATTGGTGTTAGGCACAATATAGATAATGTGACAATGATATTGGGAGCCCAGCCCAAGGGTTCATGACAGGACATTGTTCCAAGAGATGTCGTCGTTAAGGCCATTGATGTTAGTCCCTAAACGATACACCCAACGCTGTTCTTTTTCGAACAGTCTGTTTTGTACATTTCTTGTACCATCAATTGCTTCAATAATGGTCCATCTCATGTCATTGGTAGTGTGATTATTGTCCAGGAAATGACGGCTCAGTTTAGTTGTTGCTTTTTTGCACCTTATGTTGCTCCGGTGCTCGCAGATGCGTTTAACGCATTTAAACCAACTCTCCGGCCCCGCTCTTCATCGTCGGGGTCCGGTTCCGAGGAACTTTGAAGGTTCAAAGCGGGTTGTGAGCGCTGAGAGCGTGAGTTTTCTTTACCGGCAGGACTGGTTTCCCGATTTTCACGAGCTAAGTATCGGAATGCTTTGGAAGCAATGCCATCTAACTCTTTTCCTTTTCAGGATGTGCCAGGTGCGCTCCAATCCTCCTCCTGAGACCCATGGTGCTAGTAGCGCCCTGTTTTAAAGTGAGATATCACCCATATTTACCATCTTAGGGGGGTCACAGACCTCTTGGTCAATTGATCCCTCCTACAAGGAGAATCCATATTGTGTTTTTATCCCCCCATCTACAACTGTAGTTTTTAAACACTTCTAGCACTTCACTTCCCAGAGTTTAACGCTAAACATCCCCAAAGGGCTACTTGGATGGTGCTAAAAATAGCGTTTACTATGGGCACACTTATGTTTGCCACTATCTATGGAGCACTATGATAACTCGCAATGGCGTATATTAATTATATGTATGTCTATGTGTGTTTGTTTGTGTATTTTCACCCCACAGGTGCTGAGATACCCCTGATTTTGGGGTCTTTTTTCTTTAGAATGAGCCACCCGCTCTTCTAATTTTAAGCACTTTTTTCACCTTTTCTTTTTTCACTTTCACGCCCCCAGGTTAGGGTGGACTATTAGAGTGTCCATACCGCCGGGGTATAGTCCTGAAGAATGCCTTGGTGAATTTATACCACTAGTATGGCAGAAACATGTTGACTGATTAATTAACTCTGTGGTATTTAGCTGAATTTAACCAAATCCTAACAACCTTGGCACGTAAATTCAGACACATATACCACTTACCTGTGTCTTAGGGATCACTCATTAAAAATCTTTTTTTGATACCCTCTTAGGCACTTTTAATTATATTTTACTCACATCACGCCCTCCTCACACTACCAGCTCCGCAGTCTTTCTGGCGTCGCAGCACACCAAAGAGGCACTCGGCCTCTTTGGTGGGGCCCGATGATGAAGCATGACACTGACCAGGCCGGTGTGTGAGGGCCTTCCTACTCAAATTGAGTGAGTGTGTTATCCTTCCATAATTTGCTCCAAATTTGTGGCAGTCCTGTGACTGACCAGACCTCTCTTTTTTTGTTGAAGTACATTTAACGGGGGACTGAGAGAGTGTCCTTGATTCTCCCTACCTCTCCCTTTGTTGAAATACAAACAACCAAGACAAAATAAAAACCTGTGGAAAAAAGTTGATAGATTTTGAATATACCATAAGGAAGAGTGAAGAGTAAGGTTGAAACTGAGATCACAGAAACCTTTAAGCAAAGTAAATATGTAAGTAAAAATGTGTGTCGCTCGCAGCGGAAGGTGAACGAACTTTGGGATCAGGACTTCAAGGACCAAGTGCCCTCAGCCCACAGCCACCTGGGCTCCTCCTCCACCTGCCTGCCTGCCGTTACAGCCACTCGCGGCCCCGGCTTCGCGGGAGCCTCTCGCAGCGGAAGGTGAATGAACTTTGGGATCAGGACTTCAAGGACCAAGTGCCCTCAGCCCACAGCCACCTGGGCTCCTCCTCTACCAGCTCATAGCCTATAAACATAGGCCACGCCCCGCGAATCGTGGGACGCGCGCAGGCCGGGCGAAGCCCAGGCCAAGGGTGGGCCCGTTCGAGCCCATTCGAGGCCTGAAAGGCCAGGCTGGGCCAACCTCTAATGTTAGAGAACAGACACAGTCATATAGTGCATATATCTTTATTACTGGCACTTAAACTTCATGCACCTGGCGTGTTACTATCACCCTGTCATGGCTAGTCGTACAGGAAGGGGGAAGAAGACTACTAATGGAGGCTCTGTGGCTGGAACATTAGACCAATTCATTGTAAGAGCCACATCAGTTTTAGCCCTTGAAATAGACCTAACCGAGCAACGCCTCTCCCTAGACCCGGCCTTTAATAAATGGTCCTCTTTGGGTAATATTGTACAGTATGTCACCCCTGATCAACATGCAAATATAAATGCCCTAGATGACTCAGCATCAATAAAAAGCCAGAGTATCGACATAGCAACAGTGTATATAATGCATAGCACGACTGATGGGCTCCCAAACACGCAGATCACCAGCACTGTGAATAATATAACGATCAGCCCGTGCGAAGGGATGCCTACCCGTGCATCAATGCTGGCTATATCTGGGGCGATACCACCACTAGTAAATGACAACTCAGGTGCAATCCCAAAAAGGAAGACTGGGAGGGGTTCCAAGAAGGGAAAACAGCAAGAGACAGCTAAAGCTAAAACCAGTGACATCACGACATCTGCTGTACAAATCACTACTGAATTAAACACACAGAGATTAAGCACACCACCTGTGAATATGTCTGCTGGCATGCCTGGTATATTGGACAAAGGTTTTTTGGCAAAAGTTGGCAGAATTCTAAAGTCCTCTATTCAGCCAATTATGGACAGACTAAAACTGATCGAAGAGAGACTTAAGAAAGTCGAGCAATTGTCTCTGTCCAATCTCGAGCTTAGCAAGAAGAAACATCTATTAGCCCCAACGGTGATACAAGATAAACCCCTCCCACAAAATGCCACAAGAAATGTTTTGGACCTGGCTTCTACGCCCCAAACATCGGCGCTTGATTCCAGGAAAGCCACCTTACAGAAGAGTCCTGAAGGCATTTCGGGCCCCAAGAATACGGCAATTACTCAAGAAAAAATGGATACATCAAAGAGAAAGTCTGCACCAAGTCAGATGGTGGAAGATGGCCTTGCTGAAACCCGTCAGCGGGGCCTGTATGGAAATAGTATAAATGATGATCACGTGTTTCCCTTACCGACTATAGACCTGCCACTAGAGTCTATGCCCTATGTCGTTGTTCTGACAGGGTTCCCCTTATTAGGGAAGGGAAATGTGGAATCATTTGTAGAATTGAAAAACAAAACTATCCATTGGCTTAATGCCAATAGACCCTTACCTCCTCATATCCATAGTAAAATTCTGTTTGTACGTATAGTCAGCTGGTTGGGTAGTAGCAGGAAAAATATATCAGGGGACTGTATTATTATACATTTTAAAGAATCGCAAACAGTCCGACATATCTGTGATAAGTGGTTTTATATGTCGAAATCAAGAATTCAACCTCTTGATCTCACCCACTTTTATAATGTATATACACACAGAATAAATTATGCTCCACAGGGAAACACTTCAGGAGGGAATCCCGGAGTAAACCATGTCAGAAATGTTTTTGAATACGAGGGCCGTGGCCTAGAATTGGATTTCCCAATCAGTAACAGGTATAGGGCACTCGAAATGGTGGACTGACTTATTTTGAATGTCTACACCTTAAAGAGAACTGGGCCAATGGTCAGAGAGGAAAACGTCACAAATCACCACCGTAGAAAAAATAAATCTTCCAACACGGATTTAGGTGGGTCTGACATTTCCCCTCCTCAGAGCCTCGAAGGCACCATGGAAAAATCGACTTATCCAAGTGTTCACATAGCAAATACCCAATATACACTACATAAGGATAACTATCCCTTATAAGAAAAATACAATTTCAAAAACAGTAGCAAGAGAAGAATCTCTGGGAATTACTAAACAAGATAGAGCAATTAATCTGTATCGACTGGTACAGCATTTTAATAGCAGAAGCATTCCGGGAGTTGTCCTCCCACAGATAACTGGTAATGTAAGTATCATCAACACAGAGCTGGGCAATAGTATTAAACTAATGTCCTGGAACATTGCGGGCCTGTCTGCTAGGACAAGGGACCCTGGCTGTATATCTTTTATGCAGGATTTTACAATTATTTGCCTACAGGAATGTTGGGCAATGGAGGCTATACACATCAATGGCTACCGTACCTTTCACACTTCTGCCACACAGTCATCAAGGGGAAAAAATATAGGCGGACTTTGCACCTATGTGTCAAATCGCTTAAACGATCTGATACAAAGTCCGAATATTATCAGATACTGCAGATGACCGTTGAGGGTAGCCAAAAAATACTTCTGATACATTTTTATAATAACATCCCGAGACTAGAAGTAAGTAAGATCCTAGAGGATCTATGCCAAAATCTTAAGAACATAGAAGAAAAACAGCATGGGGATATATGTGTTTTATGGATGGGGGATTTTAATTACTTTTTGTGCCCACATAGCCATCTGGGCATTTGTGGCCTAGGTCAAGGAAGAGACGACCCCTGTACACATTTTTCTCATACAACTCTGGGCAATTACCTTAATGATGTGATCTTCCAACTAGATTTGGGCTTTGCTAAGGAACTATGTTCTCCCTCGGTCCTTTTTGAGCCTACATTCATAGGAAGGGGATGTAATTCGGTAATAGATTTTACCCTGCTATCCAATTGATACTCATTTCATGTCCTTACTTACAAAACTTGTGATATGGCAATGAGTGATCACTTCCCAAATAGCCTATACCTTTCCTTTGCAGGACCCAATAATAAAAAAAAAATCTAATGTCACAGAAACTTTATATAATTATAAACTAAATCTTGCAAAGATGAATGGTTATGCTATAAAATGGAATAAAGTAGAGCCTGTAGCCTTTTTTGAAACTCTTGCCTCCAATAAATTGGAGGATTTTGAGATCTGTTTAACCGTAACTGGCGAATGTGCTCTAGTTAGTGAGGCCTTCCTTAGAATTGTGGACGAAATACGCAAACTTCTTACAGGACCATTAAAACAGGGTAAACCTAAGACGTTGGGATTGTTTGACTCGGACTGCAGTAAGGCTCATGCTCACTTACTGATGATGTTAAAAAGTGAACCTAGAAACATGGTGGAAGTAAGACTCGCCAGAACTGCATACCAACGTGCTGTTAAAAATCGTAAAAGTCAAATGAAGCAGTAAGCAGGGCAAGCGTTACATCAAGCCTGCCTATCTAAAGATAACATTGGTTTTTGGAAGGCTGTAAATGCTCCTTTTTTTGCAGGTAGGGTAACTGTCACAATAGAAGTGGCAATCACCAAAGACAGTTGGCTCAATTATTTTAAAGAGCTTTATAAGGCAGATGACCCGACTGAGGATGTGAGACTAAACAAAACTGGAGAAGATGTTATCGGCCCCAGGAAGTATCCCCAATTAACATCCAATTCTCACTGGTGGAAGTCCAAACTGCTACTAATGATAGTGCCTCAGGGAAAGCCCCAGGACCGGATGGGGTACCAGTAGACATATATAAATCTAACACCGAGCTCCGGGCCCCTCTTGTAACTTATGTCCTAAATAGTTGTAATAAAAATTGGGTTTTTCTTACATGGCAAGAGGCTATTGTGGTCCCTATCTTTAAGACGGGTGACCGCAATGGACCAAAATGTTATCGTCCAATATCCTTATTGGACTCACTCATGAAGGTCACAGGGAGGGTCATACTTAATAAATTACACCTATGGGTGGAGGACAAAGGCATATTATCCCAGTTTCAATACGGGTTCAGTGTCGGACTTGGCACAATTGAGCAGGGTCTAAATTTAGCACTCATTATAGCCAAATATGTAGCAGCTAAAAAGGAAAAGCTGTTCCTAACATTTGTCGACCTAAGTTCAGTGTTTGACTGCCTAAATCATGATAAACTTTGGTCCATATTACTCCAAATGGGCATAGAACCAGATCTGCTGTTTTTATTAAGGAGTTATATAGGGGGGCGGTGGCGAGGGTACGGTTTGGGAACCAGGGTGAGGGCACTTCAAAGTTTGACATAAAAAAAGGAGTCAGGCAGGGTTGTATTCTCGTCCCACTTCTATTTAATTTATATATAAACAGCGTAGCTATCCATCTTACTGAAGATAAGCAGGACTACCCCCGAGTGAATAATATCTCAATCCTCATTTTATTATATGCAGACGATGCAGTAATTATGGCACGGACACAAGTTGGGCTTCAAAGATCCCTTGCTAATTTTTCCAAGTACATGACTGATAGAGGCTTAAAATAAATAGAAGTAAGACTTTCGCTATGTGCTGCACCACTAAAAGAACTTCTACATGTAAACTTTTTCTCTCAAACTCAAAAATAGACACAACTGATACTTTTTCATATCTCGGTATCAACTTTGATAAGAAAGGGACCTGGTCCTCGGCGACCCAAGCCTGAAAACAGGCCTTTTCACTAGCAATTGGGGCCGTTCGAAATTTTGCAAACGGGGGACGTCCTGTGCCGGTGTTAGTGGACATATATAAATCTAAATGTGTTTCCACAGCGACATATTAGGCAGGCATATGGGCATAACTGAGCCCCACAACATACAGCTTTGCGAGAATGCTTTTCTTTGCTATTTACTAGGTGCCCCAGGGTCCACTTCTACTTATGTGTGTCACAGGAATTAGGCCTACACTATATTTCAGACCTTATCAATGTTAATCCCCTTCTTTTATGGCATAAGGTATTCGTGTACCGATGAGACAGGTCTAAATAGAGATATAATTAGGGACTGTCTCAATCTCGAGGCAGCTTTAAGAATCCACTGGATTATGTACATAAAGAAACTATCCAACGACATTGGACACCCTGAATATTTTGATTCCCCGAGTAGTTTAGAGATGGTCACAAGAAAAAAGCTTAAACAAAGCTGTTTGCTCTTTTTTGAGAGTAAACGCTGGCTGTTAGAGAAATGTAAGACCTCAGTCATGGAGAATCATTTGATTCTTCAAGGACAGGGGATTCAGCCTTATTTGATTCAGACACAAAGCGCTTATTCACGTATGCTACTCACCAGATTTCGGAGGGACCTTTTTTAGACTGATCACATTTCCAGAAGAACATTGTTGGTCTAAAAACTTGATATTATGTCCCTGTGATGACATCTCTGTCCAATCTACGTTACATTGTAAGCTTTTTTGCAAATTCTATACCGTCCCGAGGAAAAGTTTTATAATTCCGGTGATGCGAAAATGGGGTTTGAGACAATGTAGAATAGCTCTTTTAAGATTACAAATGCTGTAAGATGAATTAATAATGCATTTTGTGTCTTCGTTTTTAAAACTTGTTATTAGATACAGGATTTCAATGAATTAATTTAAAATGATCGTCCATATTACTGTAAACTATTTTTAACGCCTTTCTGGATTCATGTATATCATGAGAATGTTTTTAACTGTTTTTACTGTGCTCTTATGGTTTTTATAATCAAAATCGAAGAAAGCAGTTTTTGAAAAAAAAAAAAGTAAAAATGTGAGTCTGACATTTAACAGCAGCGAGAAAAATGCAGTCGAGGTATATGAACAGGATAGAGTTTCACAGAACGTGCTCTGTAAATGTTAATACATAAAAAAATACTAAACAGTACCCCAGATAGAGAAAGAGAAAGAAAGCATGGATCCTACCGGAGAGGGAAAAATGTCACCGTTTGGGTCATAACCCATTAACAAACACCTAGGCACACGTTTACAAGACTGTAGGACAGGTGTTTCGAAGACTTTTCACAACAGACGTAAATATAGGAGAGTCTCAAAATTGAGTGACATTTATATAAATGATATTTAGGACACAACATTTATTTCAAGTCATTTTAACAATTATATTTTGCTGCCACACTGTGTAGGTTGTCAGGTGCTAATTTGGTGAGTGTGTACAGATTTGTGTCTTTTTAGGGTGTTGGCGAGATTTGCAATGTTTTTCTGAATGTTATCTGCACTGCCAAACAAGCACCGAAACTAACCAGGCACAAGAACTGCATGAAAGTGTGCAAAAGTGCACGGAATATTCTCTTTCTTTCTTTTTTTTTACAAGGTTGTGTCCCAGAATGGAAAACTGAATATGCTAGGATGTTTTTAATTATATGTGAAAAAAGAAGACGTTTTTGAAGCATCACAATTTTTCTAACAATGTGCAAGCATATTTTTCACAGTGCAGAGAATACATAAGTGTAGACAAGTCACTGTTTCCTGTCATATGCCTAATGAGTGTGCAAATCATGTAGCCAGCAGAAAATCTACACAATCGATATCAAAACGTGTCTATGCTCAAACGTTTTGCAAAATCTAATGATGGTGCATACAATTAGTATTCACTGAAGGGAGGGAGTCATACGTGTGCCACATCCCCAAATTGTGTGCAATTTAAATTGCCGAATCATCCCCAGTCTTTCATGTAGAATTACTTGCTTTAAAGTCTTGTTTCTTTTTTAATGGTATGATGTGAGACTTCCTTTCGTTTCAGTATTGGTGTATAATTCACTTTGCATCTGATGCAGACACCCAGAAAGAACTATATTTCTCCTTTGGCGGCTGTATATAAAAAATAATCCTATTGTGTACCGCATCCCCTCCTCTTACCATTTGTGTCTGTCCAAAAATTACATTATTGTTTAAGAGCACCAAAGAGCTAAAGTCAGCTGGCATTTTGTTCCTTCGTCATTTCCTTTTGTGTTTTCGTGGCATTTTGTCTGCGCTGCTGTTTAAAGTAAATCAACTGTTTATCAAAAAAGGAAAGAAATTAGAAGATTTTCAGTTGTGACAGCTCTCCACATGAGGCATCTGCTCTCCTGCATTTAGTTTGGAGAATTTGATTCAGTGGCTGACTATGCTCGGTGTATCCAGTGGCAGCTCGACGAGTTGGCAATGCAGCGCGCACAGGGTAAATTGTTTTATTTATTTCATTACTTACCTTGCTCCTGTCTGTCATTGGTCGGACTCCTCTACCCCCTAACCCTGCCCCTCCGCCGCCCCGCCTCACCGCCCGCAGCACTCCCTCGGCGAGCCGCCACTGATATGGATCAGAATGGCTTCTCTAGTCACAATGTTAAATAAAAAGACGGGTAACCCACGAATAGGAGTATACGGGTAACCCACGAATGGGAGTATACAGTGATGCCCGAATGCTACCCTGTGACGTCCAGCCGTTAAACTGAGGATTGCATCACATATGCTTTCTTTCCAACACTCCGCCCAGGGATGTGTAACAAAGCAATTTATAGTAACGCTTTTGAAGAGGCCTTGACTGTACTACAATTAAGGCTTCCGGTTTTCCGTTTTACCTGATTTTTGAAGATAAATACAGAAAACAACGATTTTCTTGTCTGTATTTATTTTTAAAAGTGGATAAAAAGGGAAATTGGGTTGCTTTTTGAGTAATTCTAAATACTGTCTGCCACAAATGCCAGGCCAATAGATGTGTGGATTAATAGATAAGGGGTTAAAAAAGAATAGAATTTTGGTATAAAAACTTTAACAGCGGTAGATAAGCACAATGTTGATACTGGAATTTGCATATTTTCATATAAGTGCACTGATTTATTTTCTGCGGGTGTTCACAGCACTAAAACCTGGCAGGTATTCAAGCAGTAGTGCATGTTTATCGTTTAAATAAATGTGGAAATATACTAATTTAAGCTTCATATTTCCACAAAACCCAAAATAAATATGGATGATTAAAGATAAAATTAGCAAAAATTAAATATGAATAAATACAGACGGAAATGGGAAAAAAATAAATACCATAAAACCGGGAGCCTTAACTATAATGTAATGTCTTTCAAATAAATGTGTTGAAGCGATATCATATAGTGAATATTTCCTCAATATTGCAAAAAATAGAGAAATATACAGACTTTGAAAGGCTACATGTCAGGATATCGTTAGCAAAAATATTATATGAAAGAAATATAATTGAGAAATATTGTGTCCTAAATATCCTTTTCAACAATATTATCCATTAGGTGAGGTGAATACGCTTCTTCAGGAGGAAAACCCTGATGTACTGTTTCTATGCGAAACATGGCTCCAAGATGACATTACCACCATCCCCAATCTAACGCTCCCAGATGAGTTTAACCTGGTCACCATTAACCGCGAATCTCGCGGTGGCGGCATCGCAATTATCTATAAAAAACAGCTGACCTGTTCTTTTATTAAGGAACCTCTCCAAGACTGTGAATGCGCCCAATTTAAAATTAGCGTAACCCCCCAATTTATGCTAACAGGCCTTTACATTTATCGCCCTCCAGGCCAGGCCACTAGATTTATTAATGCCCTCCTCGAAACGGCCACAGTGCTCACCACTAAATTCGCCAACTTCACCATCTTAGGTGACCTAAACTTGCACTTTGATGCGACTGGCGATAATGTCATCACTAATCTTCTCGCAGACCTCTCGGCACTGCAATTTAACTCCCTAGTCCACACCTCTACCCATATAGCTGGACACACTCTAGATCCGATCTTCTCTAACATACAAGAGGCAGCTGCAGAAACCCCCACCCCAATGGGATGGACGGATCACTATCTTGTTAAACTGAGCGTCCCGGCACCCCAACATCAAAACAAAACTGAATCCACTCAGCGTCTAAAAAGACCCTGGCACAAACTCTCCCCATTTGCCTTACATGAAACCCTTGGAGAGTTTCAAAACGAAGCCAACCAGGATATAGACGCAACCTATACCTCATTTACCAACTGGATCAGTAACGGCCTCGACTCTCTTATTCCGGCTAAACTGACTAAAGGACGTAATATACCCTCCAACCCATGGTTCGATGACACCCTTAGGGCAATGCGCAAGGAGTGCAAAAAGGCTGAGCGCCTATGGAGGAAGCAATATGATAATCAGGATAAGGCTAGATATCTATCTAGTCTTAAAACCTACCATAAAGCTATTAGATCCTCCCGTGCTTCTTTTTACTCCAACAAAATTAACTCCAATGCGAACCCATCTAAAATCATTTTTAAACTAGTGAAAGAGCTCCAAAACCCTAGGGCGCCCCCTCCAAAAATCTCTTCCCACGAGCAATGTGAGCAGCTCGCAACCTATTTCATTGAAAAAGTCCAGAAAATCTATGCAACCTTTCCACAGATTGCCCCTTTCAATGGGGTTTCTATGTCCACAGCCCCTAACATCTTACCTCTGTCCCAAATTTCTGCCATCACCGCTGCAGACCTGATCAGACTGGGCAAGAAAGTGAAGACTGGTTCCCCAGCCGACCCCATGAGCCCTTCTCATTTCCTGGCCTCGATGGACTTTTTTCTATCCCCCATGCTGAACATCCTCAACCTCTCCTTTTCTACAGGACTTGTACCCATAGCTTGGAAACAAGCATGGGTATCACCGATAATTAAAAAACCTACCCTTGACCCCACCAAGCCTGAAAATTCTCGTCCCATATCCCTTCTCCCCTGGATGTCCAAAATTGCCGAAACCCATGTTAATAACATTCTGTCGAAGCATGTGGAAAGTCATGGAATTCTAGATCCCTCCCAAAATGGCTTCCGTGCAGGCCATAGCACGGAGTCCGCCCTACTGGCCACTACGGAGCATCTCCGGATGATTTTGGATTCCGGTCATAGTGCTGCGCTGATTCTTCTTGATCTCAGCGCGGCCTTTGACACGGTATCCCATGACATCCTTTTGAATCGTCTGGAGATGACCGGTGTGACTGGCCTTGCACTTGCATGGCTCTGTTCCTTTCTTAAGGATAGATCCTTCAAGGTGTCGGCTCCTCCGTATCTTTCTAAACCTCACCCCATCGCTCAAGGTGTTCCCCAGGGTTCAGCGTTGAGCCCCTCCCTCTTTAATCTTTACGTCCAGCCACTCACGGACGTGGCTAGAGAGTGGGGGCTCACGCTTGTCTCGTACGCAGATGATACCCAGCTGGTTGTCACCCTATCGGAAAGCCCGTCCCCTGTGGCATCCAACTTTAAAGAAGGTATGACTGCTGTGGCCCGATGGATGACGGACAACTACCTCCAACTCAACGCCGGGAAAACCGAGGTGCTCCTCCTAGGCCGTAACACCAGCCTGTGGAACGAGCACTGGTGGCCGTCATCCCTAGGCGCCACTCCACTCCCCAAAAACTGTGTCAAAAATCTGGGAGTCTGGGTCGATGCCAACCTTAGCTTCCAGTCCCACACAAAAAAGGTGGCCGCTACCTGTATAGGCCTTTTAAGGAACCTCAGGCCCATACTTGGGCTCTTCGATTCTAAGGCCCGCCAGCTTATCGTCCAGGCTACCATCTTATCACGCCTGGACTACGCTAACGTCCTCCTTTTGGGAGCTAATAAAGCGGAAACTGCTAGGTTCCAACGCATACAAAATGCGGCAGCCAGAACGCTGGTTGGCCTCCCACGCAGATGTTCAGCCAGAGCTACCATCCGTAAGCTCCACTGGCTGCCCGTGGACCGCTGAATCAAATTCAAGGCCTTAGTCACGATCTTTAAGATCGTGAAACAAGGAAATCCCCCTCTACTTCGCAGCCTTGCCCAACCTTATGTTCCTGGCCGTGCCTTACGCTCTGCCAACCAACTCCTCTTGACAATCCCAAGGTTTCGACTCTGCCGAACTGGAGGCCGCTCATTTAGTGTCCTTGCCGCCACACTGTGGAACGATCTCCCCCTTAGCATTCGTTCCATCGACTCCCTCCCTGCCTTCCGCAGAGCAATTAAGACTCACCTCTTCCCCGCTCCCTAGTTTTCCCCCCTCCCCCTCTCCCTCTATCCTCAGTTTGTACGTCTGTTCTCAGCGCCGGGACACCCCTTTGCCGGGGTAGCTGTTGCGCTTCACCAAATCCTGAAATAGAAAAAATAGAAAAAACATTTCTGTTATTGCCCCCGATGGCGTGGTATGCTTCTAAGTGATTTTCAGGATGCGATATTTCAGGCAGACATTTTTTGGTTACAATATTCTGGTACAATTATTGCACTCATCGCAAAAGGTAAAATGCAATTGAAGTATGAAGAAAGATTTGGGCCATCTGTCAGGGGTGGTCAGGAATTGTTTGACGAAAATATCATGATTGCAGGTTGCAGTATTTGCCCTGCGTAGTTTAATGGGAAATCCTCAGTTCTGTATGTTAGAATGGGGCATAACATGAACTTATACAGCCTGATTCATGTACGGGCCGTTTTGCGTGTCCCTAATAGCGAATAATAGCGACTCGCTATTGAGGAAACGCAAAACGGCATTCATGTACTTTTCGGGGAAAAAATAGCGACTCGCACGCGGGCGCTAAAGCCGTTAGCGACCTACAAAAAACGCAGAATAATCGCTATTTCCGACCACCAGCGATCGGGATTGCGACTCGCAATTCCGATCGCACGGGATTGCGACTCGCAATCCCGTGCGATCGGGATTGCGAGCCGCATTCTCGCGGGATCTGGAAAACGGGAAGACGCATTCCGAGCACCGTGATGACATCACAACCAGGAAGCTGCCAAATCCCACCCCCAAACACCACAGTGACGCTATCATTCGAGTGTACACGACGGAAAGCTGCCGCTAAACCTCCGTTAGCGACTCCCGACCCGGCCGAAATAGCGACAACCATGTCCGACGAACCTCTGCCTGGCCCCAGCAACAGCGCTGGCCGCAAGCGCAAACTAAAGTTCATCGAGCAGGAGCGGGAGAACCTTATAGAAGGGGTGGTGGCCAAACACGACCAGCTCTTTGGTGCCAACTCCAGGAGGGTCCCAGAACAGGAGAAGCGGAGGATCTGGGTGGGGATTGCCTCCAGCGTCAACTCTGTGGGCGTTGCGGACAGGTCGTTGGGGGAGCTGAAAAAGCGCTGGTACGACCTCCGAGGCGTGCCAAGGAGAAGGTGGCGGAGCGCCTTGGTGAGGCATCATGCACTGGAGGTGGTGGACCGACTGTCCCACCCAACACCCCCCTGGAGGACCAGGTAGAGGACACCTTGGAGAGGGAGGCGTGTGTTGGCGTGACCACTCTGGACTCCTCCCGCCCCACCAAAGACACCCAAGGTAAGTGGCATGCGACTGCGACCCTGTCCCCTATGACCGTCCCTGACCAAATAGGCTCACTCATTGGCCCTTAATCATGCCTATGTTGTGCTTCAGGAAATGCCCTGAGGCATTGTGGGAGACATAGTATGTCCACAATGTAGTAGTACCACAATGCGGCCAGAAAGGTTCCTAAGTATGCAAATCCACAGCCATCCAGGGAAGGTCACCCAGCATGCATGTAACATCTGCACGTCTGACAGTCACATGCACCTAATGAGTATCCACTTACCCTCACAGGTGCGGATGATAGCAGTGACAGCGAGAGGCTGCTGATTGATGAGGAGGCCCAGGAGGAGGAATCCCTACCCGCTACCCAGCCACCAGCCCCTGCCGCTGCGCCAACACCAGCAGCCAGGCCCCCCACCTTACCTGCTGCAACATCTGCAGGCCCACCGGCTGGCAAGGCCAGGCCCCCCACCTTACCTGCTGCAACATCTGCAGGCCCACCGGCTGGCAAGGCCAGGCCCCCCACCTTACCTGCTGCAACATCTGCAGGCCCACCGGCTGGCAAGGCCAGGCCCCCCACCTTACCTGCTGCAACATCTGCAGGCCCACCGGCTGGCAAGGCCAGGCCCACCACCAATGTGCCTCCAGTGCCTGCCGCACCTGCAACACCAGCTGCTGCACCACCTGCAGCTCGTCAAACACGATCTGGGCCAGCCACATCCGCTACACAGCGGCCGAACAGCAGGAGGGGCAATGGGCATCTCTATGCCTGCATGAGCGTGGAGCGGCGAATGCTCCGTTTACACCAGCGCCAGTCGCAGCAGCAAGGAGCCATCCAGCTCCAGCTGCATAAGATCGGCCGCAATGTGGTGGGAGTCGGCGAGCGGGTGGACCGCATGACGGCGGCCATGGAGCGCATGGCGGCGGCAATGGAGAAGAATACTGCAGCGCTGGTGAAGAAGCGCAGAGTTGCAAGCAGGCGCCACCACCAGCTGTTGAACCGGCTGTCGAGCTATAGTCGCTCAAATTATGTGGCAGCAAATGCCACCACCCAGCTGTCAAGGCGCTCTCTGACCCAGCAGCACCAACTGGTCCAGTGCTGCGAGGAGAATACCCGGGTGCTGGAGCACTTGACCACCGCCGTGATCCCACTGCTTACACCTGTGCTACCGGCCATCGTAGGGGGAGATGATGCGAGTGAGGCTGCCTCCAGCGTGAGCAGCACCTCTGCCATGCAGGCCCCCCCACCTAGGCGCAGCACCAGGGCTACGCCTGGTACAGCTGCCCAGGATGAGGAAGAGCCTCACAGGCGCCTGGGAAATGTGCGCCGGAGTAGCCAATGACATTATTGTGTCAGGGACACAGGCGCAGGCTGAAGCTAAGCCTGCCATGAACCTTTACATGCAGTATGCAGGAATACTGGATTTTGAAAATAGTTGTTACCATGACCCTTTTATCTTGTGATTCAAACAAATACATTTATTTTGCTGCACACATTTGCCTTGTGTAATCATTACATTTTGCATGCAATTGTGATATGTGGGGTGGGGGAAGGGGGTGGGCTAGAAACTGTTCACTGTGATGTGGTTGCGACGTCTGTGGCCTTCAGCTGGGTTCTCCCCGCGTGCATGGTGCACATGTGCTGGTGGCCGGTCGTCCCCCTCAGATTCACTGCCTGAGATGTCAACTGGTATCCGGCGCTTGGTTGCAATGTTATGAAGCATTGCACAGACAGCCACTATGCGGCAGCACGCTGCCGGACTGTAATACATGGCCCCACCTGTCTTGTGCAGTATACGGAACCTGCTCTTGAGCAGGCCAAATGTCCTTTCAATACAGTTCCTTGTCCGGATGTGCGCAACATTGTAGCGCCGTTGCTGAGGTGTGGCAGGGTTGAGGTACGGGGTCAGGAGGTATTCCCGTAGGGCGTAGCCACTGTCACCTGAATGAGAGGAGCAGATGTTGATTGCCTGTGCAGCGCAGTTACTTCATAGCAATGTGACATTGTCGACAAAGTGTACTTACCAAGTAGGTGTCCTTCCCCATACTCTCCCCTGATCAGTCGTATGTGGAGTCCGCTGTGCCTGAAGATAAAGGAGTCATGGGTACTGCCTGGGTACTGGGCCACAATGTCAGTGATGATGGTCTTGGCATTGCAGACCATCTGTATGTTGAGGGAGTGGTAGGACTTCCTGTTGCGGTACATATACTCCGTGCCAGCTGGTGGGCAGATGGCGACGTGGGTACAGTCTATGCAGCCGAGGACATGGGGAAAATGGGCAACATTATAAAATTGTAGTTTAGTGAGGTCCAATTCCTGTTGGCTCGTGGGAAATGTGATGTGCCGGTGGAGCTGGCTGAGCATGCCGTCAACAAAAGTGTGGAGGCAGCGTGACATGGTGGGCTGGGATATCCCCCCAGCAGCGGCTACTATGCCCTGGAAACTGCCGGAGGCCAGGAGGTGCAGGCTGCACAATACCTGCACATGTGTGGGCACAGAATTGTTTCGCCTTGTTGGGTGCTGCATGATGGGGTCGAGTTCTTGTATCAGCCAGGTGATCATTTCCCCATTCAGCCTGTATTTTGCATAAATCTGTTCTCTGGTTTGGCCCAGCAAGGTGACCCGCTGCCGGTAAATCCTTGCCTGCCTCATGCGTCTCCTCCGTGCTGCTCGCTGTAGCCTTCGCCGCCTCACCACCATGTACATCCCAGGCATTGTGGAACGCCTACTGCTGCTGCTGAATGTCCTTATGTGTGATTGGTCAGGCCTGGACCTGTTGGTGATTGGCTAACAGTTTTTCAAATTTAGCTTCATCATGGCTTTTATGGTTACCACCTGCTTTGAGTTGTCCTTAATTTGCGCCGCGCAAACGTGCGATTTAGCGCTTTTTCGCTAATGTATTTCTTTCACGAATGCCGATTGAGACAATATTGCGTTTCGCTAATCATTTTGCAGATTCCGTGTGAAGGACTGGGTTCTTTAAGACCCAGCGGTGCCAGGGCACAACACCTGAAACCTTCGTGGGTAACCTGCTCCGGCGTACAAATGACAGAGACACGGGACACTTCCTTCGGCGTCAAAGATTCAAGGTTTATTTACTGCAGGGAACACAGAAGTCACGGCAAGTACAACACGTGCAACTTGGGGAGACTGCTTCAAATTGGTTCTGTGGATCGCTCCTTTTATACAGAATTTACCCATAGGACAACATGGTACACAAAAGTTTACAACCCGGTTCCCATAATTATCCCCCAGAGGGGTCGCTTTGGTCACTTTGATACACATAAGGTCCGGAACATAAGTGCGGAAACATTTGGCGGTTCCCAACTGTAAAAACCCATCTTCCCAACATTTAGTGCATTCCAATCGGCAGTAAAACAGATCGAAATAGGAACAAAGACAGATGCAGAGGAAGATGGAGGCAGTGGGGAGATCGGAAAGGGTGTAAAAGGGGAAGTATCGGGAACCACGAGATACAGGCATCAAAGGGACGTGCCTAATGAGATGCACGGCTGAGACAATAAACCGGCACGGCAAGATGAGCCTCGAGCGGGGCCATCTGCCTTACAGTATCGTCCCCCTCATCATAAAGACACTTACAAAGGGCATGTGTCTTCCGCAAATATCTTGGGAGTCCCAGGGTCGCGAAGCGGACAGCGTCCGTTCGCTGGCTACTTGAGGGCAAGAGACAAAATGGATGCCGTATCTAAGATGGAACCCGTGGGCACAGATGAAAAACCCACATAATAAACGAACGGTTTAAGTTAGCACAGCGAACCTGCGCACACTTACTAAACTCGTCATTTGCGGTTCATAGATACCAGACTCGACCATATTCGTGCGAGTCGAAAACATCACTTACGATTGTCACGGAACCTCAGACGCTCCTTTTGCCCTCATGTAGGCAAGCACTAGTCAGAATCATATTCGATATTCATCAGACCCTCGAGATGTTGCTGTAGCATAGCTCTGTCCAACCGAGTCCCCTTGGTAACAGGTGGCTGTCTCATACACGTTGTAGCACAGAGGCCACATAAGGCAGGACCGCACTGCACACAAAGGCAACACGTGAACAGGAACGCCACAACGACTCCGATGATCATCAGAATCTTCCAACCCCAAGTCGACATCAGGCCCCAAAACCATCCAAGTAGCGTCCAATCCCCTACATCCACGTGTATGGATTCGGAGATCTTATGCAACTTCGAGATGGCTTGATAGACAGTCGGAGCGTTATCAGGAATGAAAATACAGCAGCTCGAATGGATCACCTTACATACCCCACCTCGATCTGCTAAGATCACATCTAAAACCATACGGTTTTGTAACGTCATAAGTCTATCCGCCTGAAGTTCTGTGGTGATATTACCAAGGGCACTGGCAGTAATATTAGCTGTTGATTCTACCACTCGAGTCAACTGTCTCAGGTTCCTACTATTAACCATAGGTCCCCAAAACGGGAGGAAACCCTTGAAAAAGTCTCCTGCCTCTTGACCGGCAGTATCCTCTTCGCTAATTACGCCTCTCGCAACTCTAGTTTTGTGATAATCTGCATCTACAGTGAACGTCGGAGGCAACAAGTTTGCGATAAAACATGAGCCCATGAAGTCAGAGGGCAACCATGCATACGCACGATCATGACAGATAAAGTAGGTACCCTTGGCAGCCAGGAACACAGGGGACGAGACCATCGGCAGAATGTAATTTTCAGTGCAAGCACTCTCTCCAAGTCGGGCTTTCGATCTTCGGCCGCGACCTATGAGACAAAAATTACCAATGTGGGGTACGACCCATATCGGAGGCGAGCTTTTAAGCTGTTTTTCACTAGTGAACACACTATATTCGCCTCTACTTAGGACCCTATAGGCTTGTACCTCTTCTTCAGGGATCAACGAGGGATCATAGATATCGCTATCTAAGTCCTCAATTGCTATAGACTAAGGTTTTTGGTACGAGGTAGGACCAGAGTAGGGGGAACGTGGTTCTCGAATGGGGTGGAAACCCAGTGCGCTTCGAAACATTGTTTGGAATGCTCGAGCAGACCCTTGGGAGCTATACGGTAACACCAGATATGGAATTCCCTTATCCGAAGTATGTGGCATCAACCCGCACACCCAACAATTAGTAGTGTTAACCACTAACTGATGCTGATGGAGGAGCTGAATAAAGGAATTGTTGCGGAATTCTGCACGTCTAGCCTGCTCGTGTTCAGGTAAGATATGAAAAGAATGAGGAGATGCAGTGGAGGTGAGTTTAGGGTCAGGGGTAGGAGTAGGTGTAGCAGAAGGTGAGGAGTAAAACATCGTGTAATACACCCCACCCGCCAATAATGCAGAAACAGTCAAAAACAATACGAATATTTGGAATTTAAAACATTTGGTACGACTGAGTTGCTGCAGCTTGAATCTTTGCGCTTGAGCTCCTTCCAAGTCCGTCAGCTTCGAAAACGCCATTCCCTATGACCGTCCGCAACGTTTCTTGACGCACTTCGTTCTGTGTAGCAGTAGCCAATCCCTAGGAGTTCCCAGGAACCGACGGTCTTTAACCTAGTGCCAAGACCTACTAACCAGAAGGAAGTACGCGCGCGGCCCTACGGTCTTTATTTCACAAATATATATGCGAAAACAATGTTTCTCAGCTGTGGAAGCAAAAAGTATAAGGAACGAAGCTCAATGAATATGTACAAAAATAATCACAATGATACGAGTGTTCAAACTGATCGTGGAAAACGGGATAATGCAATTGTCAAGGGACAGAACAGGATCTTTTATTAGTCTCTGGTGCTAGATCGCAAAAAGTATCGGGTTTTCCCAGGACGTGTCTGTTCGTCAAACAAAGGATCCGTTGAAGGGACAACGTCCTGTTGATCAGCTGAATGTTCTGGTCTTGAGTCTTTTGCTGACAAATGTTCAACAGTGTCTTTCTGTTGCACTGAGGATTCTCCGACAGGTTGTGCGTCGCTGAAAGGTACAAACGCCGGCAATTCTTCGGTTTCAGTTGATGCAATGCCTTTCCTCACCCACGAGTCTGCTGGTAACGGAATAGGGACTTTCTTGGTATGGGTGACATGCACCCAATTCTTCCGCCCCTCAAGACGAACTGCAGTTCTCGTGGCAAGGAGGACCTGGTAGGGTCCAGTGAACCTGGGATCCAAATTGTTCTTCCGCGAAAAGTTGCGCGTCACCACCCAATCTCCGGGCTGGAGCTGGTGGCCTGGACCCTCCGTCTGCGTCGGCAATGCTTCGTGAACCTGTTGGTGAATTAACCTCAGTTTAGCAGTCAAGTCATGAAGATAATCGATCAACATTGGATACTCAAGATCACAAAAAGCACCCGGTCTAGGGACCCCCCAAACATTGGCAGGACGACCGAACACTATTTCGTAGGGACTAAGCCCTACTCGGGAGTGTACAGTTGCCCTTGTTGACAGTAATGCTAAGGGTAAAGCGTCAGGCCACGAGAGACCAGTCGTAGCCTGAATCTTTGCTAGTTTTAGTTTAAGGGTGCCATTGTACCCTTCAACCAAACCAGCTGACTGGGGATGATTGGCACTATGGAATTTCTGATTAATTCCAAGGCCCTTACACACACTCTTCATCACACTCCCCACAAACTCACTTCCGTTATCGGACCACACAACTCTAGGCATTCCATACCGAGGAAAGTATTCCTTCAGTAGGATTTTCGCAGTGGACAAAGCAGTATTGTCTTTGAGAGGATAGGCATCGATCCATCGGGAGAATGCGCAAACCACAACTAAAACTTATTTCAGGTTATTGCATCTCTCCATATGGATGAAGTCCAATTGAATCACCTCAAAGGGACATGAAGGGGGAGCAAAACAACCAGGAGGAGTTGGGGTTCCCTTACCAGGATTGTACAGCATACATACCATACAATTCTTAACCAAGCGTTCAGCACATTTCGTAATACCATCACTCTTCCACACAGGGGACAGCAACTTGCAAATACCTTTCGCACTAATATGTGCTAACCCATGCGCCATAGTCACAACAGCTAGCACATACGCATCAGGCAACATCCATCTTTTCTGTTCCGATAAATCAATCCAACAACCATTCGCATCCAACTTTCCCGTACTTTCTTTCCACTTCGTCTTTTCAGTCTCAGTGGCCTCATTCTGAATTGCTTTCACACTCTCAATAGTGTCCTCACACATACTCGATTCTGTAGGCCACCTAACCGAACTCGTCACATACATTCGAGTGCTAAGGTTCCGGGCAGTCTCCTTAGCAGTCTCATCCGCAAACGCATTACCACGACCAACATCATCCGTCACCTTACGATGCGCACTACATTTGACAATCGCCACTTGCTTAGGCAACGTAAGTGCATCCAAAAGATCATTCACAAGCTGGCCATGCTGAATCTTCGTACCATGCGATGTTAGAAAGCCTCTCTCTCTCCACAACCGTCCAAAACTATGTGCGACGCCAAAGGCATATTGGCTGTCGGTAAACACATTCACACGTTTCCCTTTCGCTAACGCACACGCTCTAGTGAGAGCGATCAGCTCTGCGGCTTGGGCAGAATTCTGATTTAATCTCGCAGTCTCAACAAAAGTATTCAATGTTACAACAGCATAAGCAGTAGTCACATCGCCATTCGGCAACTTGAAACATGACCCATCCACATACAGTGCTCCATCTGGGTCTTCCAATGGGGTGTTTTTAAGGTCCACTCGACCTTTTGTTTCCTCCTCTGTCCTCAAATAACAGTCGTGTTCTGTTATTTCATCTGACTCTGAGCTAATTGGTAACAAAGTTGCCGGGTTCAGAACATTACAACGTTTTATTTGAATGTGGCTTGCCAACAGCGTCAACTCGTAACCAGACAACCTCGCACTCGTCAAGTGCTGAGTTTTCGTACGATTCAAAAGAGTGTCGACTGCATGCGGAACCATCACCGTAAGCATATTATCCATGACCAATCCTGCTGATTGTCGGATGGAGACCGCAGCTGCCGCTGTTGCTCTCAGACAACTCGGCAATGCTCTAGCTACCGGGTCCAAGGTCGAGGAAAAATATGCACATGGACGTTGCTTACCACCAAAAGGTTGCGTTAAGACACTCAACGCACAACCTTCTCTCTCGTGAACATATAATGTAAACGGCTTGCTATAGTCAGGAGTACCTAACACAGGAGCCGAACACAATGAATCACGTAATTCAGAAAAACTTTTCTGACATTCTTCCGTCCATGGTAAAGGAGTCGAAACATCCTTGCACGTAAGAGCTACTAATGGTTTCGCTAGCAATGAAAAATTTGGAATCCATTGCCTGCAGTATGACGTGATACCTAGAAAGGCGCGCACATCTCTTTGGGTTGTTGGCACAGCCATTCGCGCAATTGCTGCAATTCTCTCTGGGGTCAACCATCTTCCCTCCTTTGACAATAAGTGACCTAGATAGGTTACTTCTTGACAACAATATTGGAGCTTAGAAGGTGACACCTTGTGATTTAACTCGCAGAGATGTTGCAGCAGCGATGCCGTAGCGATTTTGCAAATGTCCTGAGTATCAGCAGCCACCAATAGGTCATCGACGTATTGGATTAAGGCCGCACCAGCCGGCAACTTAAACGCATCCAGTTGACCCTTCAAGGCTTGACTGTAAATCGATGGACTTTCACAGTAGCCCTGAGGAGCGCGTTTGAACCGGAAGCTGCGTCCACCAAGAGAGAAACCAAAAAGGTCTCTGCTCTCTTCCGCAATCGGGATGCTGAAGAACGCATTCTTCAAGTCAATCACCGAAAACCATGATGCAGAAGCTGGAATCAGAGTCAGTAGTGCCGTGATGTCAGGCACAACGGGGAACTGAGGAATCACAATTTTATTCACCTCCCGTAAATCGATAACAAAACGATAAACAGGTGGTTTCGAAGGATCACTACGTTTTAGAATGGGCAGCACAGGGCTGTTGCACACGTTTCCCCGCGTCTCCTCAATAACGTCTTTCTCGATCAAGTCATAGATGATCGCTAACAATGCTCGTTCACCATCAAGAGAGATACGATACTGGGGAATACGTGGCAATCGCACATTGGATTTCAATTGAACAACATAAGGTGAGATATCAAGCAGGCCCACATCATTGGGACCTGTTGCCCACAAAGATGCAGGAAGAGAACTCAATTCCGGTGGAAGCTTATCGAGAGACAAATACATAGGAGAGACAACCCTCTCTCCCAGCGTAAGCTTTACACCCGCAGGAGAACAATACAAAGTTGCATACAAACGTTTAAGCAAATCCAGGCCCAAAAGATTTTCACCACAACCCGTGGTCAAAATCAACGGAGCTTCTAGCTCACGCGGCCCAATTGTAAGGGGCAAAGGGCACGAAACTGGATTGCTAACGGGGGCGCCAGAAAATCCAACGGAAACATTTGTTAAGCCAGACAAAGGTGCGCCAGGGAGTTTCGAATGCTTTATGGAACTTTTCGCTGCACCAGTGTCCAACAGAAAAGGCTCAACGACGCCCGATGTAGCAACTGCGACGTAAGGCCCTCTCTGATCAACCGGAACTGATACTACTCCCTCTCCTTGTCTTCGGCTGTCCTAGTAATTACTGTTGTCAGTTCCCTGATCAACGTAATAATCGTCTACATTGTATTGCGCAGATCGTCCTTGCGACGATCCACGTTGATCAAAACAATTATCAGAATTTGATGAGTTATCTGGACGATCATTCTGAGCACCACGACCTCTACCACGTGGTGCCTGCTGTGAACCACCACGACCTCCCCTAGATGAGTTACCACTATTACGTTCGTTTAGAACAGGGCAATTGAACTTGATATGTCCCTCCTGTCTACAATAAGCACATTGATTGTATCCTAACGAAGATCTTTGGGAAGAGGAGTCATTGTGAGATTGTGATCGGTTCGATTGCGACTGCGATCTATTTTGTTGAGAAGTATTCTGATTCGAACGTGGAGGATACGCTTGCTGAAGCAACACTTTCGTTTTAAGCTCTTTCGTCTTTTTATCAGCACAATCGTTCTCTTCTTTCTCTCTGTTCTCATAATATTGTGCCGTGGCCAATATCTGAGCTGAAGTAGAAACGGCCCACGCACTTTCTGAATTCTTCAATTTATTGCTCAAATCGGGCAATAAGTTAGAAACAAATTTATCCACGAACAACCTTTGACCACCCTCAGTGCCCATATCCTGACCACTATGATCAATGAATGCCTCCTCAAACCTCGTAAAGAAGTCGGAGACACTCTCGTCCTTTTTCTGTTTACAAGCTGACAATTTGTCCCAATTTACTCTCATAGCCGGCATAAGGGTTTTCATTAACGTTATTATTCTTTGAGGAAGATCAGTAATGAGTTGTTCAGGCTTAGCCCCACCAACTTGTCGCGTGTCGGCCGCAAGAATGGCAGCCCAAGCACCACCTAATTCATTCGGATGGTTTTCCTGACGAATCTTAGCCCATACCGGTTGCGGCACAACATTGCCAAACAGCATGTCAATATCGGCAAGATTCATTACCGTAGCGTCTACGAGCTGCGATAATTCTTTATAATACCCTGCAGGATTTTTGCGAGGGTCAGGCAAGGATTGTTTCACCTGTAACACTTCTGAGCGTTTCCATGGGAGATGTATCCACACTCTCTGGAAATGTGCCAACGTCGGAGGTTGAGCATTAGGATCAGCTGGCATCCATACTGGTGGAACTTCACGCATAGGAAATTGACCAGACTCATCTGGCTGTCTTTCAATATCCTCAACGAACAAGGCTTGAGGTATAGGAGTGGGACGAAAAGAGAGCAACCGTTCAACAGCTCGTCGAACATTGGTATCCACTATCAGTCCAGCCGAAAACTGAAGCTGTAGATCAGACAAAGCGGTCAGCACCTCGTCAGGTGCATCGGCCGATATCTGATCACGAAGGACCTTACACATTTCCTCGAACACAAATCTTTGGGTTGGTATATTGAATTGACAAAACGTATCGAGTACGACACGTGGTGGATTTCTAAGAGGATGCGACATCCAACCCATCGTCATATTATATAGCGAAGCACGTTCCCTGTTACCAGGAAGCTGACTACGTCTCTGAGGACCATCGGAACCAGCGGACCCAAAAACAGGTCCGAGCGAATGAAAGAAACTAGCCGCAAGAGGAGAATTACGACTACGAGTAAAGGGAGAAGTATAGGACACAGGACTAACAAGTGAAGGAGTAGAAACAGAAGCAACAGCAGGAGTTAATAGAGCAGGAGCAATAGCGGGAGCAGGAGTATGTGGAAGCGGAGGAGCAGTAGGGATAGCAACAGGCAAAGGAGCAGGAACAGTCGGAAGAACGAGTGCAGGTTGAGGAACAGGCAAAGGAAGAATAGGTGCAGGAACAGGTACAGGGGGAATCACAGGGGCTGTGGTACCCTGTACATACGGAGGTGGCGACTTCATAAGATAGGACATTAAAGGATCCTCAACTGCTTCCTCCTTCCTTTCCGACTCCGTAGGCAAGGTAGGATAGCACTTATCTATGGTCATACGCTGTAATCTATCAAACACTTCCTTCTCCTTAACCTCCTTATCATGCTGAAATTGCTCTGCTTTCTTTACAATAGTAGCAACATTATCTCTCTGATTTCGTTTAGTCTGTCTGATTTCTTTCTGTCGGGCTTCTTTACGCCACAACCGAAAGGCATCGAACATGGCCGGCCTTGACTTTTTCTCGAACAATTTAGCCTCTAGATTATCTAAGATCGGGGTCTCAAAGCTACCATGAGGTGGCCAACTAAGGACACCATCCTTCTTTGTGTAGCGAATCCAATAATCGTTAAAGGTAATCGGGCCTAGCCCATGTTTACTGTACAGTTCATAAGTCGGAGTTCCAACCGGAGGTATCGGACACGAATCCTCCAGTCGGGAATCCGCACCACAAGGTCTGAAACAACTAAACAAAGTACTACGACCAGGCATCTTGCACACTAGTCGAGTTTCAAAAACTTCAAGGGTTACGGGATTTACCAAGTCCCAGCAAAGAGCAAAAACCCTCGGTTTTTGGCGGCTGCAGTCGTCAAATAACACAACAAAGTACGCTAGCAAAGTGTCACCGACAAAAACACTCACACAGCGTCAACAACAAAAACACTCGCTAAAGTGTCAACAACCAAGGACTCTGGGAGCGACCCACAAATACTTAACTCAAAGATCGATGGCGTCACCAGGAAGGCCCGTCAATCGTCTCGCTATACCAAGGTCTACGCCAGGCGCCAAAACAGGTCTACAGTCAGGGCAGCAGTCCATCGCAGCCGTCAGGAGGCGGGAATCTTCGCGGGAAAAGTCTTCGGGCCACTTATTTCGACAACAGGATCGATGAAGCGGAGATCACCTTCCCTCGGAGATTTCACACGAAGTTCCTCACGATCGTCGGGCTTGGACCGGTACCACTGATGCAGCCCCACGTTGGGCGCCAACTGAAGGACTGGGTTCTTTAAGACCCAGCGGTGCCAGGGCACAACACCTGAAACCTTCGTGGGTAACCTGCTCCGGCGTACAAATGACAGAGACACGGGACACTTCCTTCGGCGTCAAAGATTCAAGGTTTATTTACTGCAGGGAACACAGAAGTCACGGCAAGTACAACACGTGCAACTTGGTTCTGTGGATCGCTCCTTTTATACAGAATTTACCCATAGGACAACATGGTACACAAAAGTTTACAACCCGGTTCCCATAATTATCCCCCAGAGGGGTCGCTTTGGTCACTTTGATACACATGTTTGATACACATAAGGTCCGGAACATAAGTGCGGAAACATTTGGCGGTTCCCAACTGTAAAAACCCATCTTCCCAACATTTAGTGCATTCCAATCGGCAGTAAAACAGATCGAAATAGGAACAAAGACAGATGCAGAGGAAGATGGAGGCAGTGGGGAGATCGGAAAGGGTGTAAAAGGGGAAGTATCGGGAAACACGAGATACAGGCATCAAAGGGACGCGCCTAATGAGATGCACGGCTGAGACAATAAACCGGCACGGCAAGATGAGCCTCGAGCGGGGCCATCTGCCTTACAGTATCGTCCCCCTCATCATAAAGACACTTACAAAGGGCATGTGTCTTCCGCAAATATCTTGGGAGTCCCAGGGTCGCGAAGCGGACAGCGTCCGTTCGCTGGCTACTTGAGGGCAAGAGACAAAATGGATGCCGTATCTAAGATGGAACCCGTGGGCACAGATGAAAAACCCACATAATAAACGAACGGTTTAAGTTAGCACAGCGAACCTGCGCACACTTACTAAACTCGTCATTTGCGGTTCATAGATACCAGACTCGACCATATTCGTGCGAGTCGAAAACATCACTTACGATTGTCACGGAACCTCACGTGGTTGGTCGCTATTTCCGTATCGCTAATGCTCGACTTCCCGGAGTCTGCGACTATTACAGCGTAATCGCTATTCCAATCGCTATTATTTTTTAGCGATTTCGCTATTTCGTACTTGAATGCCGATTCCGTATTTTGCACCCGCAATTGCGTTTTCGCAGCCATTGCGGGCGCTATTTCGCTGCATGAATCAGGCTGTAAGTGCCTAAGACACAAGAGAAACTTCAAGTGGGAATAGTTGTGTAGATGAGGGTGTGTGTGAAGGGGGCGTGGCTTGGACGCCGGAGGGAATGGCGGCGTGAGCCCGGAGCTCCGCGCCCGATCCCCACAAACATCCTGAAAATCGTCGCTAAAAACCCTGCGATAACCCCAGAAAAGGAGGGGCTCTGATGGGGGACGATGGGGGGCACGTAAGGAGCCACCAGCGGAGCAAATTGGAGATTATGTGACGCTGGAGCAACAAATCGTCTTCAATGGCTGTGAAACAAAGGCGCTCATCAAAATGGCGACTGAGGTGTGAAAACGCACAGAACGAATGGGAAAGCAGATCGACCGCGGCTCTGCCGCTCCTCCTGTTGGATCCAGAGCCCCACGATTCGGCGTCGCCATTGAGTGACAATTGGTGACCTGGGGGTGGCTCAGAGCGTATACTGGACGTGGGGCCTGCACACCGAGCCCGCCAGTCCAGGAGCTAGGGATGGACAGATGGCAGTGGAAGATGGTAAATGGAGCCCAGTTGAGGGATGACGACTGGCGAGGTGTAGTCTCCTGGCCGGCGAAGTATAGAGACAACGGAGCGGAATACTGGAACTGGGCCGCCCGGAAGAGCAACTCATCTGTTGACTTTGGCCCGCGCGACCAGTGGAGTCCACTGCGCATCACGGGCCTGGAACGGCCCAGCGACTTGGGTGTCGGCTCAGGAGCGGCCTGGGATTGAGAGGAGCGAGGACAACGTTGGCCTTATACCTAGCCCTCAACAACAGTGACGACACCAGGGACTAAATAAACGCTACTAAAGACCCTGAGTGAGGCGACGGCACGGTATGGTGAAGCCGAAGGGGAAAGCAGAGGGAGCGACGGCCTCGAATATGGCGGACGGCGACCTGGCGGAGCCCTCGGAGCTGCAGCAGTTACAAAACCGTATCCTGGAAGCCATAGCCTCCACGCAGGACACGTTGCGGCAAGACATTGCACAAGTGGCCTCGGGACTGGGTCTACTGCGAGCGGACCACGATAAACTCAAGGATAGGGTCAAGGACGTGGAGGATACTCTGCAGGATCTGGTGCCCTCGCACAAGACTTTTGAGAGCAAACTTACGAATGTCTTTGATCAGATCCAAGTCCTAGAAAGGCGGGTGGAGGATGCGGAAAATAGAAGTCGACGCAGCAACGTTCGTATCGTAGGAGTTCTGGAGAAAGAGGAGGGGGAGGATATGGTGGAATTTCTTGAGACCTGGCTCGGCTCCGTAGTGGCACCGGAGGGCCTATCATCCTTCTCCGCTATAGAGCGAGCTCACTAGGTTCCTTCAGGTCCGCCGAAACCCGGCCTACCCCCAAGGCCGATTATCGCAAAACTGCTACACTATAAGGACAGGGACCTGTTACAACAAAGAGCTCGGGACACCGGCCCGTTTCAGGTGGCGAATAGCAGAGTAACTCTGTATCCGGACTTCACTTATGAGACGCAGCGGCTGGGGACCTCCTTCCTATCGCTCAAAAAAGAACTCCGGACGGAGGGAATCTCATACTCCCTGCTCTTCCCGGCGAAACTTAGAGTGGTGGTCGATGAGAGGACACACTTCTTTGGCACGGCAGCGGAAGCATGGGAATGGTGGGACACGTATAAAGCGGGCACTGATGGAGCCAAGGCACAAGAGGAGAGAGGACGGGAATGAGAAAAGGCGAAAACAGGCCTCCGGAAATCGCAGAGATTGCGCAAGGGGCGGCGAGGCGCAAAGAAACCGACGGCTACTCAAACAGAGGCTGAGAGGAAAGCAGCGCTCCAGGCAGCAGGAACGTTGGCGAGATCTGGTGGAGGCTCCCAATCCAAACAGAACACGGACACTGAGACTCCTGGCTCAGCCTCGGGCTCGGACTCGGACGTATCAGAGATACATGGTGCCAAGGGCCCGTTGGTGACACCACAGTCATCGGACACTATCCTGAACACTTGACTTGCAGCTGGCGGGCGGCGGGCAGCCACACCAAAGATCCCGCTGATTGCACAGTGAGATGATCGGGGATCGCAATTTGGGTTGCGAGCTTGATAGTCAAGTTGGGGATTAACCGGGAGTGCGGGGGGGGGGTGCTTGCGCGGTCCCCTTTTGGCCTAGGCCGCGCTCTATTGGCCCTTAAGGCAACCACGGTAACGACCGTGTTATAGCAACACAGTTTGGGGAAGTTGCATAGTTTGGATGGGAACTAATAGTTCAATATTGGGGCCTGTTCTGGGGGGGTGGGGAAGGGGGACTCTGTTGGCGGTTCCTTCCACGATTGGCAATGGAGAGCGCAGAGCAATCTGAGCAATGTACTGATCTACATTTTCAAGGGAGGGGGGGCGGGGGACACCATCCGTGAGGGACTGCAATGTGATATGTTACAACGATGTGCTTTTCGGGACAATGGCTAATGTAGGTTTGTTGAAGTGCATGACCTGGAATGTGCGGGGACTTCATACGATGCAACGGAGGCATAAAGTACACGCCTACTTAATTTGGAGGGGGGGTCCACATTGCGCTGCTACAGGAAATTCATCTTATGAAACAGGAAGGGGTGGCTCTACAGAGGAGATGGAGAGGGCGGGTCTTCCACACTTCCTACTCAGCCTATGCTACGGGGACACTAATCTGGATCAGGGCGGGGACACCTTTTCAACCGACACAACACCTAGTGGACCCTGAGGGGAGATATGTGGTGGTAGAAGGCAAGTTGAGGGGCAGGGATATCACCCTGTGCAGCGTGTACGCCCCAAACACGGAGCAGATGGTGTTTCTGATGGGGTTGTCGGGGACATTGGCACACTTTCTAGCGGGCACGATATTGGTGGGCGGAGACTTCAACTCCATAGCAGACACAGACCTAGACAGATCCCATCCACCACTGAGGGACTCCCCGGTGCATAGACTCACGAAGGGTAGACGGGAATGGCAAGAGGGTTGGGGTCTAATAGATGTCTGGAGAGCGCACCACCCAGCGACCCGCGACTACTCATATTTTTCTAGCTTGCACGACCTGCATGTCCGGCTTGATGCAATGTTGTGCTCGCAGGATGTATTGCCGTCCGTAACCGGGTCGGAGTATCTCTCGAGGACGATTTCGGATCATAATCCACTTCTTAATAATTTAGCCTGGACGACCGAGATACCCCTAGTGCCGACCTGGAATCTGAGGTCGGAGACACTGGAGGACACGCTTTTCCACGCGGCACTAGAGGACGGCATATCCCAATATTTTGCTGATAATGAGGGGACAACATCCACCAGAGCGATGGAATGGGATGCATGTAAAGTAGTGTGAGGGGCCAATGCATAACGAAGTATGTGGGTACAAGACGGGTGTTGCTGGACGATGTAGCTAAAGCAGACTCTAAGTTGCGCGAAGCAGAGATGAGGCGTCCCGGTCGTCCCGATCTCCAAGAAGAGGTATGCACAGCTAGGGAGGCAGTGGCGGTGGAGGTTGAACGTCTACGTGCTTTCGACCACCGAGCATATATGCTCAGAGCCCATGTGGAGGGAGACAAAGCTGGCACACTTTTAGCGTGGCTGGCGGACCCTACGAAGCGTTGCTCCCCTATTCTATCACTGGCAGACGGTGAGGGCCGCACCTGTCACTCCCAGAAGGGGATACTAGATGGTTTTCAAAGATACTACGCAGTCCTATATAGGAGTGGGCAGGAGGGCCGTGAGAGCGCGATTAAGGCTTTCCTGTCTGGCCTACAGCTGCCCCAGCTTGATGACGAACAGGCGAAAGACCTGGGGAGCGAAATCACACTGGGAGAGATTAGGGGGGCGATCAAACGAATGGCTCGCAACAAAACACCAGGATTAGACGGCCTGCCAATTGAATTTTATAGCAAATATGTAGACATCCTAGCACCTAGGCTCCTGGTAATATACAAGGAAGCTATGACAGCGGGCCGCCTTCCACAGTCAATGCGAGAGGCTCTGGTGATACCGCTCCTGAAGCCGGGTAGAGACAGTGGCAATCCTTCATCTTACAGGCCGCTATCCATGCTCACTGCAGACTATAAAATACTGAGCTCCATCTTAGCGGCTAGACTTCTGCAGCATATGCCCGGATTAGTGCATGCGGATCAAAACGGTTTCATCCCAACACGGAACACGACAATTAATATTAGGAGGCTCGTACGGCTGCTAGAGAGCGCGCAGGCAATGACTCGGGCCCCCCTGGTTCTGTGGAGTGGTGTGGCTCACTGGTTAGAGGCGGCAGACCCGAAAGCAGAGAACGGCCCGGGACCAGGCTTCAATTCCTGACGCGGCAGGGTCGTGGACCAGGGTCAGCGGACTCGATAATTCTCGCCTCGGTGCCTTCTCTAACCAGGGATTACACTCGACAACTCTGGGCATTAGCTTGCCTCATCTCCACAAAGGCCCCCCACAAATGGCGGGGATGCCTGGTTTCCCCTTGGAGATACCCAGTAGAGACCATCTCACAGGGATAGCCAGGACGGGTTCCCCAGCGGTCTACAGCGCCACGACGCCTCAGGGCTGCAGTGCACTTTACAAGACCACATACATACATACATCAGTGGACATTGAAAAGGCCTTCGACAGTCTTGAATGGGACTACCTATACAAGGTTATGGCCCGCTTTAGACTTGGTGAAGGCTATATTAAATCGACAAAGGTACTATACTCGGAGGCGGTGGCAAGAGTACGGATAGGGCCCCTGGTCTCGCAGCAATATCCGGTGGAGAGGGGCACTCGTCAGGGCTGCTCCTTATCCCCCTTATTGTTCGCACTGGCGATTGAACCACTGGCTGCTGAGGCCCGGACGGGCAGACACTTTGAGGGCATAGAGAGTAGCGACGGTCAACAGTTTATATCACTGTATGCCGACGATTTGCTCTTATTCCTGGAAAACGACTCGACAGCGCTAGAAGGAGCAGAAGGGTTGCTGGAGCGGTTTGGGGTAGTTTCTAGCCTGAAGGTCAACTGGGCGAAGACAAGTGTATTTCCATTACAGAAGGGCATCGCTCGTCCCGACCACCGCCCTGCGTTGAACTGGGAGCCGACCTGTATTAAATATTTGGGGGTATACATATACCATACCACAGAAGACCTCTTAGAAGGCAATGTGGGGCGGTGTATGCGAGCCCTGAGGGGCAGCATGGCCTTTTGGGCTACGCTCCCGTTATCCGTCGCTGGCCGCATATCCCTGTTGAAAATGGTTGCTCTACCGGGATTATTGAATTATTTCCGGACACTTCCGATCTGGATCCCCAGCTCCTTCTTCCGCCAACTTAAGTCCCAGCTGACTTCGTTCTTGTGGGGGGCAGGCAGATGCAGAGTGGCTCTGGCGATGCTAGCCCGTCCCAAGGATGAGGGGGGGCTGGCGGTGCCAGACTTTGAAGTGTATTACTTGGCCGTCCAACTACAAATATTCACACAAGAGGTAGCAAGAGTGTACAGAGGCCCTGAACACGAGGGGACCAGAGGCACGCCGAGACATATCTTGGCTTATATAACCCTGCAGCAGAAAATCGCCGCCCGAGACTTAACGATGGAACAGCGAACATTCCAACTTTCCTGGAATCCCTCCCAACGACGGGCGGGTATAAAACACCCATACGCCCCGGAAATTCCCCTGGGCATGATGACGGCGCTGCCCCATGGGGGTGATTGGTCCAGTCTGCAGCGATGGGAGGAGGCGGGTCTGCAGGTGGTGGGGGATCTCTATGAGAACGGGACGCTCCTACCGTATCAAGACCTTCTGGACCGCTTTGACCTGCCACGAGGAGGATTCCTCTTGCACTCGGCGGTGATTAGGGCGATGCAGGCGCACTGGGGTGGGGGGCTGGCAGAACCCGAGACATCTATGGTCTGTCAGTACGCCATGATGGCAGCGGGGACGGTTAAGGCGGTGACTTGTTTATACTCGAGAATGCTCCGTGAAAACCTGGCGCCCCTCACGACGCTAAAAGCTAAATGGGAAACAGACTTGGGGAAAGATATACCTGACACGACCTGGGCCCGACTGGTGCGGCGTGCACGTAATAGCACGAGGAACGTGAGATTTCAACTCATCCATTATTATATTCTGCACAGGGCCTATATGACCCCAGGCAGAATTAAGAAATACTTTGGGGTAGCGGTGTCGGAGTGCCCTCGTTGTACGACGGACGGGGCGGAACTGGAACATATGCTGTGGTCTTGTCAGGCCCTTCGGGAGTACTGGCGGACCATAGGTGAGACCCTAAATGAAGTGACGGAGAGGGCCATCGAGTTTGACTCGGCGGCCTGCCTCCTGCACTGGTTCCCCCATATGCCCAAAAATACACTTTCCAGCAAATTTGTAGATATGGGACTGATGGTTCGCCAAAAGAGAGATAACCAGACAGTGGAAGGTGAAAACTGGTCCGACGAACAGGAAGTGGTATAATGAATTCCTGAAGTGGGCAGCATGCGACAGCATGCATAGATGCCAATTTGCGCGCAGGAACCCTGACCCTAGAGCGTCAGAGCTAGCAACAGCGTGGGAGGTGTTGGTACAAGCCCTTAAGGATACTATGGTCACGGACGATGAAGAATCCCTTCGCACACACAGGAACGGCACTCAAACACTATCGGGTGGAACATAGACCTAATAACTGACAGGCCGTGTAGCACGCCCTGGTACACAATACCGTGAGACCCTATGAGCGGATGGTGGAGGAAGGGGGGGCGGGAGGAAAGAGGGTTCGGGGCGACTTGGGGTGGGGTAAAGGGGGGGGGTTAAATAGAGCAGTTAAGTTAGGGCGAAAAAGTAGACATGCACAACTTAATGCGATTATCACTGATTAGCAATGTTGCAACCAGACAACACTCAGAACACTCATTTGCTCGCCGCCCGACCTCTGGGTTGTGGGCTCATGGGCTGTGTATACCTTTCAGGAAAAAGCTGATGCTTATGACTCATGATAATGCCAAGTTTATGTATATCCTGGTCTGAGCGCTGTATGTCAACAATAAAAATTACTTTAAAAAAAAAAATGAGGGTGTGTGTGAAATTTGCATAATTTACTCTAGCATAATCGTGTGAAATTCACAAAAAAGCTATGCAAACTTACACATAATTACAGCATTTTTGATAAGGGTATGGCACTACTGATTCAAGTCTGCTCCTGGCTAGGTGTTTCCTTGTGTTCTTCTGACAATTCTATTCTAGTCCACCTCTCCCATTTTTCTAACTTTAGTTTCACTGTTTATCTAGTTTTTTCCAGTCTGCTTGCTTTTTTTACCCCCATCCCACCGTCATGGAAGAAGCAGTCATTGGGCCATGGAAGGGAACATTTTCCAACATCCGAGTGTTTACCCTTCACTAAATTTTTACGAGAAGGAGGTGGCAGCATTTGTTATTTTTAGTGTCGCACCAGCTTGCCCTCATGTTGGTGGAAGGTGGCAGGCCCTGCAAGGGGTACTGTTTACCCTAGAATAAGGTACAGTTGTGACAAGATCAGAGCAGGATACGCCACCTCAGGAGAGTCAATTGCACCCAGTGTCAGGTGATGCGCCACTGGACTTAAGTAATGGACCACCAGCAGGACCTGTTTGGTACTGAGGAGGCAGTGCTGACAGATAAGTGATGTTTAAAAACTGTTCATGTTATCTTTATTACTTTACTTCATACATATGTACATCTATATGTGTATATATGTATTTATGAGTTTAATATTCTATTTTCTAACTATAACCTCTCTGTAGCTTTTGTTTTTTCAGTGAATATATATGTAGTAGCCCAGCTAACTAATACTTGCGTCCCCACAATGTACTGCTTATGACCTCATATAATACATCACTTATGACATAGTCAATGACATCACTGATGACATCTCAAATGACATCACTGATGAAATCATCCAGTGAGTGTGTTTTCCAAGAGTTTATGAGTGTTAAAGATATATGCTACCCTACTACAAAAGTTAGATTAGTAAACTTGGTGTACTTGTAATGATTGATACTACTTTTAACATGTATTATAAGAGTGACTGGGTAAATCTGTGTGTGAGTGGGTGTCTGAGTGGCTGCATAGGTGTGCGACAGGGTGTTTAAGTGGCTGTATGGGTGTATACGAGGGGGTGTGAGTAGCTGTGTGGGTGAGTGAATGGCTGTACTGGTGAGTGAATTAGTGAGTGAGTGCCTCTATGGGTGAGTAAGTTGCTGTGTGAGTGGCTGTGGGTGAGTGGATGAGTGTGTGACGGCATGGGTGAGTGATTGGGTTGCTGAATGGCTGTATGAGTGACTGAATGGGTGTTCAAGTGGCTGTATGGGTGAGTAAGTGGCTGTTTGAGTGGGTGTTTGATTAAGTTAGTTGGTGTGTGAGTGGCTGTGGGAGAGTGAGTGTTTGTGTGAATGGCTGTATGGGAGAGTGAGCGGATGTGAGAGTGCTTGTATGAATGTGTGAATGGGTATGTAAGTGGTTGTGTGGGTGTGTGAGAGAGTGTGTGAGTGTATGTGTGAGTGAGTGGCTGTGTTGAGAGACTGTATTGGTGAGTTAGTGAGTGGGTATGTGAGTGGCTGTATGGGTGAAAAAGTGGTTATGTGAGTAACTGTATGGGTCAGTATGTTGCTGTGTATGTGTCTGTATGGGTAAAAGACTGGTTGTATGATTAGCTGTATGAGTGAGTGTATGGTTGTGTGAGTGACTGTGAGTGAGTGAGTGGGTATTTGAATGGCTTTATGGATGAGTGAGGGTTTGTGTGAGTACTTGTATGGGCCTGAGTATGGGTATGTGAGTGGTTGTGTGGGTGTATGAGAGTTTGTATAGGTGTGTGTGTGGCAGTGTGAGTGCTTCTGTGGATAATGTCATCAGTGATGTCATTTGAGATGTCATCAGTGATATCATCAGTGATGTTATTGACCATGTCAAGAGTGATGTAATATCTATGTGAGGTCATAAACTGTGCATTGGAGGAGGCGGGGCCTCTGACGACGACTCAGCAAACCATCCCCTGGGGTGTGGCCATTACCAAATGGGGCAGGGATGCCGCATGGCTCCCTTTCCTGGACCAATTTCAGCCCTTGGGACCCCATCCCCCATTGCCTGACTTTTTATTTTTTTAATTTATTAATATATATATGTGTGTTTTCACGATATGGAAAAGGTGCAATCATCGCGGTTAACAACGTCATTGTGACTTACCGAATAAAAGCGAGAATTGAAAATAGGTCTGAATGATGGTTTTTAAAGAAAGTTAGTAGAAAAATATATGTTTAAACATGCTTTGAAAGAAGTGTGTACATAGTAGTATATGTAGGGACATTCAGAATATAATATTTTTGGATTTGTTGGTGTCCATTGAATGTCTGCTTTTGTTTTCCTTTTTCATAAGGATTGCGATTACCAACATCATCATGATCACCGTTGTCACCGCGAAAACGGAAAATACGTTGTAGAGATGGTTTTGATATAAACTCTCTAGAAAAAACATGACTTTAGAGAACACTGTAAGAAACCCCTAGTGTGTAAAATACTGTAATATGTATGGATATATGTGTTTTACACTTTATGGAAAAGGCACGATCATCGTGGTTAAGGACATCATCACAAAGTCGTGAATAACCGTGAAAACAGAAAATAGGTCTGAAAGATGGTTTTAAAAGAAACTTTGTATAAATATATGAAATTAAACATGCTTTGAAAGATGTATGTATATAGTAGTATGTGTCGTGCAATATTCAGAATGGATTTTTTTACATAATATTTTTTGGTGTGTTGGTGCTCATTGAATGTCTGCTTTTGTTTTCCGATTTTGCGAAGCGTCCGCGTGGATCGCAATGTCCTCTCAAATATAAAAAATGTAAAGAAAAAAAACAACATTTATTAATCTACTGAAGAAAATACAAGCTTATAAAAATACCTCTTGTAGAGCCGTTTTAGATAGAAAATGCAATTTAAAACCTTAAAATTAAATTTTAAAAATCATAAGTTGCATGGATGTTATAGTTGGGAAATAGAATTTGAAAGGTTACAGGGACGTTAAAGGTAGGATTTAGCATTTAAAAAACCTTAGACATTCACTGAAAAACCAAAGATTTCAGGGGTGTTATAGCTTGGAAATAGAATTTAAAAAAACATAGAAATTCAGTGAAAAAAACAAAGGTTACAGGGTCGTTATAGTTAAGCTGACATTTCACTCGTACAAAGCCAGAGAAATTCAACAGTTATAGGTAGCAGAGCTAACTATAACTCCTGCCCCCGCAATGCACTGCTTATGACCTCACATATTACATCACTCAAGACATCGTCAATGAAATCACTGATGACTTTTCAAATGACATGACTCATGACATCAGCGATTACATCAACCACCGGATCTCTCCCACACCCCCTCACACCCCATTATAACCTTCAATTCACCCACTCTAACTTCACACTACTATTCTCAAAACCATTGACACAACCATACCAGTACGTACACACCCACTCACTGATCCATAGGTCTACACAATCATCCACTCAATCACCCATACAGCTACCCATACACCAACTCACTCACTAATACACCCCCTGGTATATCCACTCATACACCCATACAGCCGCTCACACACTCTCATTCACCCATAGAGCTACTCACACACCTTGTCACTCAACCTTAGGGCCAATTACACATCCAATTACTCACCTAAACAGTTATTCACAAACCAACTCAATTATTCATACAGATACTAACACATACTCACTCACCTACACAGTCACTGACACAAGCACTCACTTACCCATACAGCCACTTTCACAATCACTCACTCACACATACAGTCACTTAAATACTCCAACACTCATCTACACTACCTTTCATATATGTAGTAACTCACTCATATACCACTGGCACATCCATTCACTCACTGATACAGCCATACGCACACTAACTCACCCATACAGCACCTCAAAGATGCACTCACAAACCCATACAGTCACTGACTCACCAACTCACTCATTGATGCAGGCAGTCACACACACCCTTACCCACACAGACAATCATATAACCATACAGATACTCAGACAACCAATCACTAACTCATACAGCTGCTCATGTTCCTACTCATCAACCAATATAGCCACTTACACACCAGCTGACAGACTGATACAGACTTCACACATATTAGTCACTTGCCCATACATTCATTGAGACATGTACTATCACTCACTTATATAGTCAGTCATGCACCCACTAAATCATCCATACAGGCACTCACACACCCAATGATTCATCAATATATACCTTAGTGTACTATATTTAACACTAATAAGCATGATGTCATTTGAGATGTCATCAGTGATGTCACTGACCATGTCATGAGTGATATCATAAGCAGTGCATTGTGGGGGTTTGGACAGCTGAATTTTTCTGGTTTTGTACGAGGCAAATGTCAGCCTAACTATAACGTCCCCGTAACCTTTTGTTTTTTCGGTGAATTTCGATGGTTGTTTAGAAGTTTATTTTGAAAATATATATATATATATATACACACATATATATATATATATATATATATATATATATATATATATATATATATATATATATATATATATATATATATATATATATATATATATATGTATATTCACTGAAAAAAACCATAGGTTTCAGGCCTTATATAGTTAGGAATTAGCTTTAAAAAAAACTTCAAAATTCACTCAAAAAAAGTTTTAGGGGTATTATAGTTTGCTGGACATTTCATTCCCAATAGAATGTTGTGGATTTCCTATGGTAGCCAATCCTAACTATATATACCTACTGGCTATCGCCAGTAGGTAATATATATATATATATATACATATATATGTGTGTGTGTATATATATATATATATATATATTACCTACTGGCGGTCGCCAGTAGGTATATATAGTTAGGATTTTTTCTCTATGGGATTTTTGAAAATTCTATGTCTAATAACTTTGGCGTTTGTGGACGGAATTGGCTGAAATTTTCAGGAAAATGGAACATTTCGTTTCTGAGCAGCCCCTGACAATTTGGGGGGGTTTCATCAAGGGGGGGCCGAGAAAAAAGGGGGGTCCCAAAACACGTTTTTCCCATGTTAATTTCCATAGGGCGGTTGGCCTCACTTTTAGCTCGAACGGCTGAATGGATTTGCACGAAACTTGGCAAAATTGTAGGGACTGTTAGCCCGTTGTGCCTTTGCTAGGTCTCAATATATGTGCTCCAGTGGATTTTGAGTAATTTAGGTTCAAAAAAAGATATATATCTGGGCGGAGCCTAACCACACATCTGATCTGATTGGCTGTCAGCACTTCATCCAAGAAGTGTTGGCAGCCATCTTGGGACCAATATACATGATAGCACCTCATTAAAAAGCATTGTAGTTAATAGAGGGTTTTAGGACTTTAGTTACATTATAAATCATTTGTTGATGGTACCATACTCGTTTTAGGAATTGTGGTGGGTTCTAAGGTGATTTTACCATGTGAAAAAACCTTCTGCTGTGATATCATGAATATTGTTTGAAAGAAAACTAATATCTCATGATTTTCCCACAGTGGTTTGGAAGGGGATCTATAAGCTAAACTGAAAGCATATTTTCTGTAAATTCACATTATCTTTCTCAGTCATGTGAAAATGAAGTCTGACATTCTCAGTAAAACATGTACATCCAACAAGGACAGAGACTGTCAGTTGATTCCTTTGTGTTCTACTGCAGCCTCCTAGAGTGTTCTAAAGAACAACTAGAGCGCTAACAGTCCTACTTATTACAAAGGTATGGCAATAAAGTGGTAACTCTTAAAACATTTAATTTAAAAAGAAACAACATGAGGGGGTATATTTTGCCATAGAAAGTATGATTAGTGCTGCAGAATGAAAAATTAGGGCACATTTTGAGTGACTTCTCAAATCCTTTTCTATTTCATTAAAACATTCTGACATGCAGTCTCCCAAAATGGCCACCAGAGACAAAAGAGCCCAAATGTAGCCCAAATATCACCCAGATGTAGCCCAAGTATAGCCCAATGACAGAATGTCCCAGAGTGTTCTAAAGAACAACTAGAGCGCTAACAGTCCTACTTATTACAAAGGTATGGCACACCTGAAGCCATCTTGATTGTAATAAAGTGGTAACTCTTACAACATTTAATTTAAAAAGAAACAACATGAGGGGGTATATTTTGCCATAGAAAGTATGATTAGTGCTGCAGAATGAAAAATTAGGGCACATTTTGAGTGACTTCTCAAATCCTTTTCTATTTCATTAAAACATTCTGACATGCAGTCTCCCAAAATGGCCACCAGAGACAAAAGTGCCCAAATGTAGCCCAAATATCACCCAGATGTAGCCCAAGTATAGCCCAATGACAGAATGTCCCAGAGTGTTCTAAAGAACAACTAGAGCGCTAACAGTCCTCCTTATTACAAAGGTATAGCACACCTGGAGCCATCGTGATGGGAATAAAGTGGTAACTCTTAAAACATTTAATTTAAAAAGGAACAAAATGAGGGGGTATATTATGCAATAGAAGGTATTATTAGTGCTGCAGAAAGAAAAATTAGGGCACATTTTGAGTGACTTTTCAAATCCTCTTCTATTTCATTAAAAAATTCTGACATGCAGTCTCCCAAAATGGCCACCAGAGACAAAAGAGCCCAAATGTAGCCCAAATATCACCCAGATGTAGCCCAAGTATAGCCCAATGACAGAATGTCCCAGAGTGTTCTAAAGAACAACTAGAGCGCTAACAGTCCTACTTATTACAAAGGTATGGCACACCTGAAGCCATCTTGATTGGAATAAAGTAGTAACTCTTAAAACATTTAATTTAAAAAGGAACAAAATGAGGGGGTATATTTTGCCATATGAATTATGATTAGTGCTGCAGAAAGAAAAATTAGGGCACATTTTGAGTGACTTCTCAAACCCTCTTCAATTTCATTAAAACATTCTGACATACAGTCTCCCAAGATGGCCACCAGAGACAAAAGAGCCTAAATGTAGCCCAAATATCACCCAGATGTACCCCAAGTATAGCCCAATGACAGAATGTCCCAGAGTGTTCTAAAGAACAACTAGAGCGCTAACAGTCTTACTTATGACAAAAGTATGGCACACCAGAAGCCATCTTGATTGGAATTAAGTGGTAAGTCTGAAAACACTCAATTTAAAAAGGAACAACATGAGGGGGTTAATTTTGCCATAGAAAGTATGATTAGTGCTTCAGAAAGAAAAATGAGGGATCATTTTGAGTGACTTCTCAAATCCTCTTCTATTTCATTAAAAAAATTCTGACATGCAGACTGAAACATGCACTTTGAATACCAGCAGCAGACGTCCCTGGTGAGCAGTAGCTTTACTACAGTGATCTAATGTGCAACTAGAGTGCTAACATTCAGAATTTATGGCAAATGTGTGACACATCTGAATGCCTTCTTGATGGAACCAAAGTAAACAAGCATTGAAAATGCAATAGATCTCGCCCTCGTTTAAGTTAAAGCCATTCTGTTTGTAATGAGGTGGCTTTTTAGCTTTGCTTTTATTAGTGTTTTTTCAACTTTCATGTAAATAACATGCATCTGTATGCATATAAGTATGTGTATGCATGCATTTATGTTTGTATTTATATAGATATACAGATGATATATGTTTATATATGTATGTATATATATATATATGCACTGAAAAAACCATAGGTTATAGACCATATATAGTTAGGAATTAGCATTTACAAAACCTTGAAAATTCACTGAAAAAACCATAGGTTATAGACCATATATAGTTAGGAATTAGCATTTACAAAACCTTGAAAATTCACTGAAAAAACCATAGGTTATAGACCATATATAGTTAGGAATTCGCATTTACAAAACCTTATTTTACTCACACAAAACCATTGAAATTCCATATATAGTTAGTTGCACTAACTATATATCGCGCACCCGCAATCCACTGCTGATGATGTCACATATTACATCATTCATGACATGGTCAGTGACATCACTGATGACATCACTGATGACATCTCAAATGACATCACTGATGACAACATCCAGTGACTGTATGTTTCTGTAAAGTTAAAATGTGTCTTACATATTGAAGAATGAGTGGATGTATAAGTGTCTGGATGAAGGATTTAGTAGGTGCATGACTGACTGTATGAGTGAGTGATTAAATGTGTCTCACTGAGTGCATGGGTTAGTGACTAAACTGTCTTAATTTGTGCATCATTATGTCTGTTGTTCTGTAAACTGTTGCATGTGTTGATAAGTAGCTATATGAGTAACTATATGGGTTATTGATTGGTTGCCCAAGTATTTGTATGGGAGACTGAGTGTGTGTGTGGGTGGCTGGGAGGTGTATGACTCTGTGCATAGATGTGTGAGCAGTTGATTCACTAGATGTATGGTTTCAAAAGTGCATGTGGAAACAGCTGTATGGGCGGTTGACTGTGTGCATGAGTGTATTGGTGAGTGAATGGATATCTCAGTGCTACATGTCAAAGTAAGTACATATGTAAAACACAGTACATGTGAGAGTTGACATATATAAATAACTGTGCATAAGAGCCAGTGAATGTGTGAGTGGCTGTATGGATCATTGTGAACTTGTATCAGGGATTGTATAAGAGAGTAAATATGTGTTAGTATATGTTTGAATAAGTAAAGTTTGTATAACTGTATAGTTGAGGAAATGGAGGTGTGATTGATTCTTTGCATGACTGACTAGGTGTGTGAGTAACTCCATGGATGAGTGACAGTCTGTGAGTGTCTGTTTACACTGATTGTATCTAAGGTTATATTAGAGTCTGAAGAGGTTCATCGTATTATCACATGAATGATATCATCAGTGATGTGATCAGTAATGTCAAATGAGATGTCATCAGTGATGTCATTTGAGATGTCATCAGTGATGTCATTTGAGATGTCATCAGTGATGTCATCAGTGATGTCACTGACCATGTCATGAATGATGTAATATGTGACATCATCAGCAGTGGATTGCGGGTGCGCGATATATAGCTAGTGCAACTAACTATATATGGAATTTCAATGGTTTTGTGTGAGTAAAATAAGGTTTTGTAAATGCGAATTCCTAACTATATATGGTCTATAACCTATGGTTTTTTCAGTGAATTTTATATATATATATATATATATATATATATATATATATATATATATATATATATATTCACTGAAAAACCATAGGAATCTGGATGATTGCAGGTAAGTAAACAGTTACATTAATAAAACGAATTTCGGACCATATTATGTACAAAACGCAATAACAAAAGGCGATACATTATCCCCGCTTTTATCAGCAGGAAAGTGGGGATAAAGCGGCGATAATCTATCTCGTTTTGTTGATAATATGGCCCGAAATGCATGCTAATGGCTTCGTGGTGACGATCACGCCTGGTTATGACTGCCTTGTAATAGCTGTTTCCCCCCAGGACACTGCAGCAACCTGGTCTGGGCGTCGTGGACTCCAGGGCAGTAGACGGAGGGCCACGCAGCTCCTCATACAATATAGAAATCTTTGTGGGGTGATTGTTTCCGTGGTTTGAGGGGTGTGATTGAGGCCCAAACATTTGATTTTGTAGGGGGGTAAGTTTGCATGGGAAATGTTGCAAGTGGTTTGTAAATGTTTCGTATTATTTTGATTTCATTTCTAAGTTGTAGTCTATTCAGAGGAAATAGAAATCATTAGTTTTCAATGCTAGTCTTGAATATTCTTACTATACTATTTCAACATTATTTCTATTGTGGACCATCATACACCCCCCCCCCCACAAAATAAAAGAAGTTTGTACTTTTTTTAATTAACTTTTATTAAAACAATAACTAAATGAAACTTAATCATAACTATATTGCAAACAAGTAGAAAAATAAATTTAATAAAAAACAATATTATAAGTAAATTGTTAAATGGACTTCATAAGATGTCAGATTGGTAATCTGGAAAACAAAAAAGAAAATTAGAGTTTAGAATTATGTAGATGTGTGTAAATGATCTGAAGCATTACAAGTCAAGGTAACTCTATGGTTTTACGTGTGCACCGTGCCTCGTACATTTCACTTGTTATAATGCCGCGTTCAAGTGGTGCCTACTCCGTTACTGACACAAAAGTGACATAACGGGATTGTAAATCTGTTGACTTATTTCTAATGTAATGCTATGAAGGCTTTGTAGATCTAGGCCTCTATGCTTACCGTTGTATAAACACTGCGGCCAAAGACTTCAGTCAGTGGAATTCACAACTTCAGTTGGGCTGTTCTTCTACATGTGCAAGTGGACAGCAGTGTCTATAAGTTTAAGAGAGAAAGAGAGATGATGTCACAGAGAGTGAGAGAGAGGAAGAGAGAGAAAAGAACATTAAAACTGTCTTGCAGAGTCTGAAGTTGAGATTTTTTCTTAAAAAGTGAGACATAGATTTACAAGCTCCTTGCGTCAATTTACCCATGTTAAAAGTGACTCAAAAGTGGCGTAATAAGGTTGTGGATCTGTTTGTCAGACTGTTGTAACTCTAGGCCATATTATCAAGCGTGGGCGACAAAAGTATTGCCACTTTATCGGCAGGAAAGTTCTGCTAAAGTGGCGATAATGGGTTTGATAATATCAACACTCGAAACCAGGAAGTATTGGCGACCATCTTGTGCCTCAGTAGCACCGAGTCACAAGAAAACAGTAAAACAAAGTTGAGAAATAAGGGAAGGGGGCAGGGTAGAAACATTCTGATCCTTTACGGTTGTTCAGGGGGTCGTATATGGATGTTTAGTCTCTTTTTTAAAAATAAAAATCGCGCTGTACGCGTACAGAAATCCGTACAATTACGAGCAGGAGCTGAATGCTGATTGGCTGTCAATACTCCAAACCAGGAAGTGTTGGCAGCCATCTTATTTGTCACAACAGCCGAGTCACAAGGAAACAGTAAAACAAAGTTGAGAAATAAGGAAAGGGGGTAGGGTAGCAACATTCTGAACATATAGTGTTGCTCAGGGGGTGGTAGATTTATTGTATGCGTACCAAGCACGTATGGACGACGTACAGCTGGAATGTTGAAAGTCGTCACGTAAGCGTACGTAAGCAAGAAAAATAAAAATAATTTTAGATATTTATGAAGTTTATTTGTTTATGTGTTGTGTGGCTCTAAAAAGAGCTGTTGTGTTTATTGGGAGATTTTAGTACCTACAAGTAAGTACCGATGCAGAGTCTTAAGTTTATGAGGAAGACTCTGTTCCCCTCATCTATAAAATGTACACCATCTCTCCTATAGATGCCATGCATATTGAAACACAGATTGTTGTTGTAAATGGACCCCATTCGGTAGTCTCGGAGAAAGGCAGAAACAGATTTATTCACATGTTTCCTAGCTTTTTCAAACTGTGGACAATAGTGGTTGGACCTCTTCCATTTCTGCCTTTGGCATATATTAGAATATACAAAGGCAGTTTTGGGGAACAGTGTCATCAATTGTGCAAAAGTGTCCTTCATAAGCATTTCCAGGGCTACCCCAGTCAAAGTGCCTAGGTCATTCCCACCACAGTGCACAATTATGAGGTCAGGGTGTTGGAGAGGCATAAAGGAGTTAATCAATGGCATCAATTGGTGACACTTTAATCCTCTCTGTCCAATCCATTTAACGTCCACATTTGGTAAACCTAGGTCCTTGTGAATTCTTTTCTGTTGTGCGTACCTTTGGCTCCAGAAAATATATCTGTGTCCCACAATCCACACTGTAAGCATTTTAAAGAGAGGTCTGGATGCACTCTGATGGCCTCTGTAAATGAAATGGTAGTTTGAAAAGTAAGATTTTTCTGAAATGGTGGACAACATGCAATTTTGAAAAAGAAAAGAAATGATTGGTTGTTTGACAACATTTTACAGAAAACTAGGTTGCATATTTCTGTTTTTTAAAAGCCTTATTTTTATTGGTTAAGAAAACAAGATAGAAAAGAACGTTGCATAAAATAGGCTGGTATATTCTCCAGTCAAGCATACTTGCTGTTTCAATTTGCAACAATGTATGATGAACTTTTCACCTGTGTGCTCAGTTAGGTGTTCCCTGAAGTGTTTTTATGGTAACTGGCAGATTGTGTAATGGGGGAAGATTTGAAAGTTTTGTTAGTTGGAAAGGTTTGGAATGTTAAACCAATAAAATTGTGTGTTTTATTTTGAATTAATGTGTACATGATTTTAGTTGGTTATTTATAGGTATGTATGTGTGAAATGAGAGGGGAAATGTTTTATTTGACGGTTCAGCTGCAAACACGGAACTAGAGAGATTCTGTACAAGAATATCCACTGTGTGAGTGGTATTCTTCTACAAATCAATTTGAAAGGTGAGTTGATAAGTTGTATGGGAGTGTGTGTGGTGCATCTTTGTACATTAAGGAATTATGGGGTATATCAAGACAGGCGATAATATTATTGCTGCTTTATGGGTAGAAAACTGCCGATAAAGCGGCGATAACATTATCGCCCGTCTTGATAATATGCCCCTGTATTCGTCTATTGTTAAACATTTTGTAGTAGTAAATGTGTTTTGCTATAATGCATGCTGTTATGCTTTTTTGTTTTATATCATTTTGTGTGTCTCTGTACATTAAGGGATTATGGGCCATATTATCAAGAAAGGGCAATACATTATCGCCTCCTTTATCAGCAGGAAACTGCCGGTAAAGTGGAGATAATGGTCTCGATAATATATCCTTGTGAATTCTCATAGAAGCCCAGGTTATGGTCTTAACCTGGCCTTCTATGGGAATTCACAAGGATATATTATCGAGACCATTATCGCCGCTTCAGTGGCAGTTTACTGCCGGTAAAAGCGGCGGTAATGTATCACCCTTTACTGATAATATGGCACTAACGGGCATATTATTAAGGACCGGTGTTAAAATTATCGACGTTATATGGGCAGGAAACTTCCGATAAAATGGCGAAAATGGGCTTGGTAATAAGGGGATATTGCTAGAAATGCTTTTCAGCATTTGCATAAACAAAGTGGCAGGCACCGCACAGTGCCTGCTGCTTTGTTTATGCAAATTAAGGTGCAATTCCCACCCCTCCTTCACTCTGGGGGCCCGCAGGGGGCCCCCAGAGTGAAGACCGCATGCCTTTCCGTGGCGGCTTCGCCGCCACGGAAAGGCATCTACCAAAGCCCATTGTAATATGGCTGGTGGTGTCTAATAGACACCACCACCATACAAAACATTTTCCGCCCTGGCCGCAAGGCGACCGGGGCGGAAAAGTGGCGGGCGGTGTTTTTCTCCGCTGCGGTCCCCCCGCCATTGTAATATGGCGAGTTGGAATTCAGGGAAGTATGTCGGGCAGATTGCCCCCGCCAGGCTGGCGGTGGCTACGGCCAGCCTGGCGGAGGCAAACCGCCCGACATCCTAATGGGCCCCTAAGAGTAGTGTTCAGAAAGAGAAAAATGTTTTTAGTGTATCAGCAACGAAAAAAAATACTAATACAGAGAAGAATAATGAAAAATCAAGTGCAGACAAAACTGTGTATAGTAAAAGGAGAAAAAATCCATTTATGGAAATTAGGAAACAAAAGTTTTATAAGAAATTTGTGACAAATTTAATTAAAGAAATTTAGGTATGTAAGAAAAAAAACAGTATTTTATAAGAAGAAGAAAGGTATAGAAAATGTAGTTGAGAAAGCTTTGGAATTGAAAAGAAAATTGATTATTTTAGTAATCAATAGAGTTAGCTCACTAGATAAGCGAAATCATTTAATGAAGTCCAAAAGTAAGTGGAGAAGATTAATTAACAGAAGTAATTTTTGTGAGTTTTTTTGGGTGAATGGAAACATAGTTTAAGTTCTGAGCCTTTTGTTAATGAAGAAAGTTATCTTCAGAGTAATGATTTGTTGCATGCAGTTGACACCAGTGGTCGTGCTTATGAGGTTAGAAATGGTTGTCCTATTGAGAAAGAGAAAATTGTTTCTAGAAATGTAGAAGAAGTGTTAGCTGGTGAAGTTTTAGGGAGACTTCCTAAAGCTCCAGTGTACACTTGGAATTGTAGTAGTATTTGCAGTGTGGGGCAAGAATCTATTGATTTTTTTTACGCAATTTCTTACGTAATTATACTAAGAAAAGTGTTAAACAAAAGATTAAGATGTTGCAAGGACTAGACTCTTGCAGCGTGAGAGAAAATACTGGTTTGCAAGGTCATTCTCTGGCTTGACTTTCTAAAAAAGTATGTCGAAGTGTTTTCCACCATTTCAGGATGTTAGCAGTTCATCATAGTCAGATGAGGAAATTAGTCAGAACATTGTATTACGCGAAAACTCCAGCACTAATGTTAAAAAAGTTGAACAGTGCTCTTTTGCATGGATCTGTATCAGTTGTAACAAATGTTGATGAAATTCAGATTAGTTACTTTGGTCCTCAGGAAGACAGTGGAGAAAGTGAGAGCTTAATAGAAGAAAATGTGGAAGAGAATGTAGGACAGTGCAGTGTAGAACATTTTGAGCAAGAAATTATACAGTTTAAGGTGATTTCAAGTGAAAGGCCACATTTTTTCTTGTATCTGTTGTCAACGAATTCATATTAAAAATCAGACCAGGACTGTTGATCTGTATTTAAAAAGTGAAAAGGAAAATAATAAAGAGTGGAAGGATTTTGCAACTTATTTGTTGGTAGAGAACTGTTTTGATTTGGGTTCTGATCAGCGTATTTGCAAATATTGTTATAACAAATTAGAACAAAATGCCTGCTAGAGCTGTGCATAATAATTTTGAGTTGGTAAATATTCCTTCGGAACTGATGGATTTAAATACCTATGAGTCTATTCTTATTCAATGTGTGCATCCATTTCAGGCTATTGTTCGTATGAAGTCTAAGACAGGAACATTGCCTCCTTCTGATTTACACAGAGGATTAAAGGGAAGGGTTGTATATTTGCCTCTAGATTTAAAAAAAAATATTGAAACTATTGGTGTAGAAAATGTAGAGGACGAACCTTTAGTTATTCTTTTTAATGGCGTTCCTACTAAGAGTAAGAAAATCTGGCAAGAATTAATGGATGTTAGGAAAGTGAAAAAGGCAACGTTGTATCTGGTAAAAAATAATCAATATTACAAAAATGTGTATGTGGGAAATGAAGAAATAACTGTACAAGAAGATAGTGACTTGCCATCTGGGCAAATTGAAAAAGTGGATGTGTCCAGAACTGAAGAAATCTACGAACATTACAGTGTTCATCCATTGCATTCCAAAGAAATGATGGGGAATGCTATAGAGTTATTTCAAATGAAAGAAGCAAAAGGAAGTCCCATTAGTGTATGGGAAAAAAGCTTGAAAGCTCGTTGTTTCCCACAGTTGTTTCCTACTGGAAAAGGAGGATGATATGTTGAGCGACCTGTGCAGATTCCTGCATCTGAATACCGGACATCAAGATTATATGCAGAAGATCCAAGATTTCGACAATGTATTCCGTATTTGTTTCATCTTTTGTTTGAGAGTGATTTGTCTGGACTTTCTTATGCAGTAAACCATATATTGAAAACAGGTGTATATCTGCAAAATGTTTCGGCAAACAAATTTATGGATAAAGTACAGCAGAAAGATAATGTTTTGGAATCTCAGCTGATTAATCTGATGGCATGCCAGCGTGGTACTAAGGAGTACTAGTACCGTCGTCACGGAGAACTCAAATGTATGCTAAGGAACTTAGGAACTCCTACATGGTTCCTTACTCTAAGCTGTGCTGAATATGCTTGGGATGATTTACTTCAATTTCTTCGAGAGGCAAATCCAAATATACTAAATATTGAATACAAGACACCTGGAGAATTGTGCTATTTGGATCCTGTTAATGTATGCAGGTATTTCAATCATAGATTCAAAGCTATGATGTCTTTTATCACCAATAAAAAAAATCCTCCTTTTGAGGAGGTTCTGGATTTCTTTTGGAGAAAGGAGTTTCAAGCAAGAGGTGCTCCTCACATACATATGCTATTATGGATCAAAGATGCTCCCAAATTTGGAACTGACTCAGATGATACTATGTTGTCTTTTATTGAAGAGTATGCTACATGTGAAGTACCCAAAAGTACACAAGATAAGGACTTAAGACAACAAGTCTTACAATTCCAAAGCCATCGTTGTGGGAAATACTGTCATCAAAAGAACAAATCTAAGGACAAATTCTACTGCAAATGCTGTTGCATTTCCTCGACCTGTAATATCGAATGGAAGAGTGAACAGTTTTATGTCATCTTTGCGACATACACAATAAAGTCTCCTAAAAATACCTACAACTTAAGAAGAAATGAAGAGTCAAAATACATAAATGACTACAACCCAGTCATTTTGTCCATGTGGAATGCTAATATGGATATTCATTATGTTGCACACAATTCCATTGCTGTTGCTCAATATGTGGCATTGTACATAACAAAGTCAGAAAAGACGGAATTGAAGGAAATGCGGGAAGAGATTTCCCATGAGAAGAGTCTAAGTAAGAAATTATACAGTTACAGTTTGAAGATGTTATCTCATCAAGAAATTGGAGCGTATGAATGCTCGGATCGCTTATCATCTGCAAGTCTGTAGTCTAAATCTAGAAGAATCATTTGGGTAAGTCTAGGTCTTGCTGCAACACGAAACCGAGTTCTTAAATCTGTACAAGAAATTAAACATTTAGCTGAAAAAGAGCCAGAAAGTACATATATTGTGAAAACAAATATGTTGGATACATATTATCCAAATAGAAGTCATCATCTTGAGAACATTAGTCTCTATGAAGTGCTGCAAAACTATATTTTTAAACGGAATATTACCGAAAACATCAATAATGGTATATATGCCGTGATTGGTTCCGAAGGATGTCTGGTGAAACAAAGAAAAGGACATTTGATTAATCACTGTAAACTGAGGTGCGAAACACCTGACAAAAGGGAATTTTACTATTTAGCTCTTTTGCAACTTTTCAAGCCATGGCGTTCTGAATTGGGATTACTTGGAGATTTTGAGAGCTATGAAGATTCCTTCAATGCACCTAAAGATACTATATAATGTCCTGTTTTTGCTAATTATGTGAAAATGTTGAATGACGAAATTGAGCAAGAAGCTACAATTGCAGCTGAGATTGCTAGAGACAATTCTCAAGACAGTCAAACTTCTGCTCCATTGAGTCAGAACCCATTAGGAGAACCAATTGTTCTACATGAAGCAGCAACTGCTATGGAAGAGGTGGAAACAGCAATGTATCAACGTCAAGAAGATGTAACAAACTTAGGAAACTTGGAAGAACGACTAAATCTTGAGCAGAAAGAAATATATGATCAAGTGAGAGAACAGATTGACCATGGATTACTTCATGAGAAGAAAGAATGCTCTTGCTCATCATTTGAACCTATCCGTATGTATGTGAGTGGACAAGCTGGAACAGAAAAAAGTTTTTTAATTAAAGTAATCACAAGTTTTCTGCAGAAAAGAACTAAGTCGCATTTGTCTTGTGTTGTCACTGCTCCAACTGGATAAGCAGCTCACAATATTAAAGGAATTACTTTACATTGTTTATTAATGCTACCAGTAGAGCATGACAACAAATTAGAATACCACAAGCTATCTGGAGAAGCTTCTTGTGAAGTTTCAAGAGTGTTGAGGAAAATGAAGCTTCTCATTATTGATGAGGTAAGCATGGTCTCAAACTTAATGCTTGCCTTTGTGCATTTAAGAATGCAACAAATTCTTAAAACAGAGTATGACGTATTATTCGTAGGAAAACAAGTCATAGTTTTTGGAGATCTTCTGCAACTTACTCCTGTAAAAGGACAGCCAGTGTTTAAAATACTGGTGCATGAAGATACTAGAAAGTCTTTGGAGAGTGTTGGCAATGTAAACATTTGGTCATATTTTCAGTATAAGAAACTTACTACAAATATGCAACAGGCAAATGATGTTGATTATGGAACTATTCTTCAAGATATAAGAATTGGAAAATTGACCAAACATGGCAAACAAACTTTACAGAGACGATTACTTTCCAATTTGTTTCCAAAAGCAAATATTGTCCCAGAGAAAATATACATGAGAGTGGCAGAAAACAAATCTGTAATCTACTTAATGCCAACACTGCGTGAATGTTCTATATTCAATGAAGAAATGTTAAAGTTGGAAAATGAAGAAATTATAAAATTGGGAGCAATTGATAAAATAGAACATGAAGGAAGCAGTATTATTTTGAGTGAAAAGTTGAAGAGGAAATTGGATTGTTTAGAGAAATTGATAAGTAAAACTGCTGGTTTAGAAAAGAATTTATATGCATGTGTAAATTGTAGTGTAAATTTGCGACATAATTTGAATGTGGAAAAAGGTTTAGTAAATGGAGCAATGGATAAAATTGTTGATTTTGTTAATTATGTAAATAGAGATGGGATTGAATGTTTGAAAATCAAATTCGATGAAATTGCTGAAGTACAACAAGTTAGTCATCGTGCAGCTCGTTTTTTGCTTGTAAAATATTTGTATGTCTGCAGAAAACAGTTTCCTGTTTGTTTGGCATATGCGTTGACCATTCATAAATCTCAAGGTTTAAGTGTAGATTGTGCTTTAGTGAATATTGGAAGTACCGTGTTTAAAGAAGGTTTGGCGCAATGTTGCTTTGTCTCGAGTCAGAACTTTATCTGGATTGTACTTGATTGATTTTGATGAGACAAAGGTTTGTGCAGATGCAAATTGTGTGAAAGAGTATAATAGGTTAAGAAGAGAATATGCACCCAATTTAGGCCAATATCCAGTAGTTGAAAAGTGTGTAGTAGGTAGAAAAAGAAGATTTGAGAATATCTGTTGTGAAACTGTAGAGAAAGAAAAAAAACAGGATGAATTTGCGCTTGCAAGCAAAAAGAAAAAGGACAGTGTTGAAGAGAATGTTGGTTATCGGTGTGAAAATAGTTGTGGTGCCAACTGCTATGCTAATGTAGTTGTTAATGTTGTTTTTTTCTTGAAAGTTTGCAACAGCAAATTGTAGAAAATCGGGACAAAGATTCTGTTAATTGTTAAATTCTGTTTATGAGAAATGTAGTAGTGATAAAAGTAAAATACAAAGTGTTTCTGATATTTAAAATGTTTTGGACATATGTTCTGGTAGTAATCAATTTACGCAGAATATTCAGCAAGATTGTCAGGAATTTTTAATGTTTATGCTTGGTGTACTGGAAGATGAAGGTATAGAAATTGAAAACCTTTTTGGCCTTTCTTATAAATGGCAACATGAGTGTCAAAATTATTTGTTTACATGTAGCACTGACATAGACACTGAGAGATTCATATATTTGACTTTTCTTGACTGTGAATCAGTGTCTTTTAACAATCTAATTAAAGGAGCAAGTCAAAACATGTAGTGTAGCCAATGTAAATCAAAAAAATGTCATCAACATTACTTTTACAAAGATATGGACAATATGTTATATTAATGCTGCAACTTTGTAGAGCTGATGGAAGAAAATTGAAAACTTCAATTACAATTTTTGTAGCTGGTCAATGTTCAATATCAGGAAGAACTTTTGTAGTTGTTGCTAATATTTTTCATGATGGACCTTCTACCACATCTGGACATTACATTGTTTATTTAAAATGTCTGAAAGGTTGGATACATTGTAATGATACTCAATTAGTTTTTAAGCAACTTTTGCCCAGAGAGTTACCAAATTCTTACCTAATATTTTTGAAGGCAAAATGTTAAGATCAAAATTTGCCCTTTAGGATTACCGCTGTTATTGTAGATTAGTCTGGTGTTATAGAGTATTTTGTAAGTGAGGGTAAGGAGCTTGAAGGTGACCCTTTTGTTGATGTTGAGGCAGTGTAGGTGTATCAGGTGGTGGATGATGTGGGTGCAGCCGGGGACATTGATGATCACTCAGGTGGAGGTCTTTTGTATTTTATGTAGTTGTAGGTGTTTGGCTGGAATTCATGTGTAGAGTGTTTTGCCACAGTGTAGTCTGCTGCTGATGAGGGCCTGTGTCACTGTTCTTCTTCTTTTGGTTAGGATCCACTTGCAAATGTTGGGAACATGTGGAGGGTGTTATAGCAGTACGAGGAGATGGTGTAGACTTTGTTACACATGGAGAGGGAGTAGTTGAGGTTGTATCTTATGTTGTGGACATGGTTGGTAGGTGTTGGTACAGTTCACAGTGCAGTCAGGTAGCAGGAGTTGTCTGAGGCTGAGGGGGTGGGTCTGAGGATGAGTACCTTCAAATTGTGCCAGTTTGTGTTTACAGTGCTGCTCTTTATTTAGTTGGTGACGTCCTTCATTGTGTAGTAGAGGTTGCTTTTGGTGGTATGTGGCTTCTTGGTGAGGAAGAGGATGACGTGGGTGTTCTTTGTGGAGGAGATGTTGTTGAAGTTGTGATGGTGGGCTACTTGTGTTAGGGTGGCCATGTAGATGTTGAACAGCGTCGGACTGATGGAGGAGTCCTGGGGGACCCGTAGATGATGTCGGTGGTTTTGGATCCGAAGGCTGGGAGGCGGACGTTCAGGATTACTATTGAACAACTTCCAAACAAAGGACTTGATGCATGCTATTTGGCCGTAAGGAAAAGTGTGTGAAACCATTAAGGAGTTTTTGCTGTGTAGTTTGTCAGCATATATTTGTAAGTAACATTATTTACAGTGTAAGAAAATTAATCATAATGTTTTTATTATTTTATGATTGTTTCAGATGTGTCATATTTACGTAAGAAATTGCTCTTAGAAAAAAACATTTAAGATATGTTTTATTTCTATTTTTTATATTGTTATTGAGAATGTTAACTGGGTTTTTTAAAGATATCCTTATGGATTGTCTTTTTTTTGCCCGCTGTTATGTGATGAGTACTATTGAACTCACTGTCTGTTGAGAAGTTCAATATATTCTGAGAACAGCAACGAAGGGGCATAATATCAACAAAAGGCACTACATTATTGCCGCTTTTATTGGCAGGAAACTGTTGATAAGGCAGCGATAATGGGCTTGATATTAGGGCCTTGGAAATTCCCATAGCAGCCCAGGTTCTGGAATTAACACCCGCATACTTCAAAATAAAACCACAGCAGTGCCGTTCCCCAGTGCTCGAGGCACCTTACAAGCCCCCATTATGCAAAATATTTGACCCTGTAATTTGCCCCCCTGGACCTAATGAATAAAATAGACTTCTAGTTATTTTTTCCACCTTTTCCACCGCGTACGAGTACTGGACGAGAACCCCGAGATTTTTTATATAAAAAAAAATTGAGCCTTAAGATCCATGTACCACCCCCTGACCAACACTATAGGTTCAGAAAGTTTCTACCCTGCCCCCTTTCTTTATTTCTCAACTTTGATTTACTGTTTTTTTGTGACTCGGCTCTCGTGACAAATAAGATGGCTGCCAACACTTCCTGGTTTGGAGTATTCACAGCCAATCAGCAGCCAGCTCCTGCTCGTAATTGTACGGATTTCCGTACATGTACGCCGCGATGTTTCTTTGTATGAAAAAAAAATAGAGCCTACACATCCATGTACGACCCCCTGAGCAAGCCTAGAGGTTCAGAATGTTTCTAGCCTGCCCCCGTCCCTTATTTCTCAACTTTGTTTTACTGTTTTCTTGTGACTCGGTTCTTCTGAGGCACAAGATGGCCACCAACACTTCCTGGTTTCGAGTGTTGACAGACACTTCACAGCCAATCAGCATGCAGCTCGCGCTCTTAATTGAACAGATTTCCGTATGCGTGCTGAACTCCGTCTCTAGATATCGCTATGATTTTACTTGTAAAATGCAATTTTCTCAGAAACTACTGAACGGATTTACACCATTTAACAAAAAGCAAAATCTGCGAACCGAACTCTATCTCTCTGCCAAATTTCGTGTAATTCCATTCAGCCGTTCGGGCTGTAACCCTGGCTAAAGGTCCCTATGGAAAATTGCATGGGGAAAACACGTTTTGGGAGCCCCCTTTTTTCTCGGCTCCCACTTGATGAATCACCCCCAAACTTTCAGGGAAGGAGCGGAACCAAGCAGGCCATTTTCTTGGAGAAGATTCGTCCACTGGCGCCAAAGTTATTCCAAATAGAATGTTGTGGATTTCCCATGGAAACTAGGTCCTAATTATAACTACCTACAGGCGACCGCCAGTAGGCAATATGTATATAGATATATATATATATACATATATGCAAAATCGGCTCCACACAGCTTGGCACAGCACAGCGCGGCGTGACGCCTAAGGAAGGAGACGGACCAGCCAGGTACAGCAGAGATATTAGCTTTTATTTACGAAAAACAGCAACGTGTTTCGGGTTTACTCGCCCTTTGTCAATACATATATATATATATATATATATATATATATATATATATATATATATATATATATATATATATATATATATATATATATATAATATATATATAAAAATGTCGGGCTCAAAGCATTTAACATAAAAGTTTCTTGATCCCGAGTGGACAGTGAAAGTGTCAAAAGAATATATATACCCTTATACATACATAGAAATAAACAAAGGGCAATATAGTGTTGATGACTGCGGGGGTCATCTTGAGATATCAGACTGGCTAACAGTTGACTCTAAGGAATCAAATAAACCATAATGGGGCAATGAAAGAGTGGAGGGTTGCAGAGCTAAAAAAAACCATAATGGCCCAAATTTTGAGCCCAGCTGTTGCAAGCACAGTAGGGTCTCAGTGTATGACAACATTAATGGGAATATGTATCAATTATGAAACCAACCCCCTACTATATTGCTATAAATCACTGTCCAAGTGGGCAATAGAACGTACAGTTATATCCTATATTATAATGATGACCAGTAGTGTTACGAAAGGCATTATACAATGAAATTATTATATAATGAAAAACCAGTCACAGCACACGTGGGCAATTGACATTGCATATTACATAAAAGAATGTCAAGAAAAGAAATTATGTAATGGAGCAATAACCAATAGCCCCAGCCGAAGACGTTATAAGCAAGCAAATGAAATAAACAATCATATGACATCAGGTAGGCGTGCATTTCATCCCATGTCATTGTGCTGCATACTGGGATTTGAAGTCCGTGACGGCGGTCTGGTCGTGGGAAAGGCACCATCATCCACAGGAGAAGAGCGCCATCTCCAATAGGGTGGGCCGGAGTCTGAGACCTTCGAGACTCCCTGGGCACAGCGCTGTCTTGTAAATAGCCTGCTGACAACGCACACAACCTACCAAGGCATGTAATTGAAGCACGAATTTTTAAAATGAACTCTTGAACTTACTAAAGGAAATAATGATTTGTCACGGACTTCAAATCCCAGTATGCAGCACAATGACGTGGGATGAAATGCACGCCTACCTGGGGGTTTGAAAGAAAAGAAACCGGAAAAGAAAAGAAAATGAACATCAAGAGTCATTTTTTGCAGCCCATGATGAAGAGGGTAACACCTTGAAACGCGTCGGCACTCTGAATTAACTGTGAGCGCAGAGGAAGGCTGAAAAGGAAAAGCCAGAGGGCACAGCGCTGTTGAGCTGCTTTCCAAAGTGATGTCACTGACCATGTCATGAATGATGTAATATGTGACATCATCAGCAGTGGATTGCGGGTGCGCGATATATAGTTAGTGCAACTAACTATATATGCGAATTTCAATGGTTTTGTGCGAGTAAATTAAGGTTTTGTAAATGCTAATCCCTAACTATATATGGTCTATAACCTATGGTTTTTTCAGTGAATTTTCAAGGTTTTGTAAATGCTAATTCCTAACTACATATGGTCTATAACCTATGGTTTTTTCAGTGAATTTCAATGGTTTTTTAATAGCAAATATCAAAAGCTTTAAAATGTCAAGTACGTGGTAGTGAATAGGGTGAAAGGGAGGTGTCGGGCAGGCACAGGGTGTGATTCTCAGGGAATAGCAGCGCAGATGGGGGGAGGTTTATGGCCCATGCATGAGAGAGAGAGCGGGGGTGACCAGTGCGTGGGGGAGATGCTTGCGAGGGTGGGGAGCCATGCTGAGGATCGGCGGCGTGCAGAGAGTGGGTCTGGTCAAGGCATCTAAAATGACTGCCGTGCACGACAAAAGTGTGCCATTGGAAAAAAAGCAAGATGGCGCAGACAATGTTTATCAATACGGATTAATTTATAACAATTATTTTTAACAATATATTTACTCGCAGTGTCAAAATGGCGGTCAGCACTTCCTGATTTCCTTCGAATCGAACGTTAACAGACGTCACGCAGCAAAAAAAAAAAAAAAAAACGCTCACGCGCAGCCGCTGGATGACAAGTATCAAAATATATGAGCATCCTCAGCCACCCTCAGAAAACATAGGGGGTCAGGATACGTCTCCCGTACCCCCTTATACCCATTTCTCACATTGTTTTTCCTCCATCTTGTAATTTATTTAAAACGAAACACAAAATGGCGAATTCCCGTTTCGCTACCGGTTCGCTACCCGGTTCGCGAACCGGAAAGCGCTTCTACCGCAAAAAAACAATATTTTTTTATTTGCCCCACGGGACCCTTTAATAACCCCAACATCATTCCTAGGGGGTCAAGAAGGGTCTACCTTGCCCCCTTTCATTAAATTCCCCCTTCGTTTTTTTCTCCTCTTCTTGTCTCTCGATCCTACCGAGAGACAAGATGGCGGCCGCTCCGGACTGTTTAGAATGTTGACAGACACCGGAGAGCCAATCAGCTTCGCTTCGCAAAGTTCCGTTACGCGAAAAGTTCGCGAACCGGAGCGCTATCCGGGACGCTGTCACAGATATATCTGTTTTTTAAAACGTTAATTTCTCAAAATCCACTGGAGCACATATATTGAGACCCAGCAAAGGCACATCGGGCTAACAGTCTCTACAATTTTGCCAAGTTTCGTGCAAATCCATTCAGCCGTTCGAGCTAAAAGTGATCCAAACGCCCTATGGAAAAATGAATAGGAAAAACGCGTTTTGGGACCCCCCTTTTTGCTCGGCCCCCCCTTGACGAAACCCCCCCAAATTCTCAGAAACAAAATGTTCCATTTTCCTGAAAATTTCAGCCGATTCCGTCCACAAACACCAAAGTTATTAGACATAGAATTTTCAAAAGTCCCATAGAGAAAAAATCCTAACTATATATACCTACTGGCGACCGCCAGTAGGTAATATATACACATATATATATTCTTCCTCCAAAAAGACCCGTTTACACGAAGTCCGCGGCCCGTGCACAGATGGCGAGTGAAAACCGAGTAGGTCTCTCAGCACTTATATATTCCACAGCAGTTTTCTTCACAGAAAAGACTCGCACTCGGGATAAACCACAGTAAAATATGCACAGGTTACGCGTTTCGACAGCAACAGTTGTCTTGATCACACAGTTTGCCATTGATACAGGAAGTCTATACATAGGCTTAAGACACCAAAAAAGGACTGTTTGTTTAGTAACTGGTGTCCAGATCAAAACTTGGCGGCCATCTCAGAGTGGTAGTTATATATACATAGTATATAGCACAAGTTCATATCTTTAAAGTATATACATGTATATGTACATTTCCAAAGTCCAATAGATGACCCAAAGTGATAATTGTAAATAGATATTTACATAATCTTCATATATTGTACATTTATGCAAAATTCCAAAATTGCAAAAGTTTGCCAAAATGCAATATTCTTTCAACATAGTGTCATTATAACATCACCGATGACTGGCAGGGATATCTCCTATTGGTGAAAATGTGTGAAATCATATATGGCATAGTGCCCAGAAATTGTAAATTGTAAGTATATGGCATAGTGCCAAAGAAAATCTTATCTGAGCATTGTCCTACATATCATGTTATTCTATATATATGTATTATATATTTCTGGACACTATGCCATATATGATTTCACACATTTTCACCATTTCACATTTCGCCCTGGTGGGTAGGGTGCCTCCTTGTGGATTTTGGGTATGGTATAAAAATAAGGTGTTATGGGATTGCTCTGAATGAGGAAGTCAGTTTCTCCATTTTGCGCTTTATAGGCAAGATGTCTGCCCTCTATTTTCAAATCCTGATTCACCCCCCGTAGCACATACAGGCATCTCTGCATTAACAGACGCACATACAATTGCCAAGTTATCTAGCCTTCAGATTTCACAACCAGCTCGGTTTCACCACGGGCCTCTCCAAGTTGGCGCCTGTGGTTTTGTTCCTTGATACCGTTCCAAGATGGCCCCCATCTCCGTCCCTGTTTCCTGAGCTTACACCGCTCTAGTGTTCAGCTCAATCAGCCGCCCTTTCCCGCTACAGGTGCTAGTAATTATCCAATTGACTCTAGTATATAACCGCATGCTCCTCTCCTTCCTCTCACACCACGGAAGCCGCAGATGAGGGAGGATGCGAGGACTGCTCTTGAACTAGTAAGTACGGCATAGCCGCTTTAGGGAGCCTCATGCCTAGACTTTGAACACCTGCTACCATGACCTTACTCTAAACCATGGCATGCCCCACTTTTATTTTACTTTACCAACAGATGGATGTTCCATGTACCCCTCTTCCAGTCCGGCTCATGGGGCACTGACTCCTATTTATTCCAGTAAGTATTTAGGGCCATATGTATCAAGGAACCATTTTGCGATTCTGTAATAACGATTTTTAAGAAATCGCTATTTCAGAATCGCAAAATGGTATGTATCAAGAAAAATTCAATTTTTTTGCGATTTCTTGATATTCCTTAATTGTGAATTCGCAAATTGCGAATTCGCAATTAAGGAATACTTCCCATTCATTTCTATGGGCCTCCTGGCCCATAGAAATGAAAGGGAAAATTGCGATTCGCAATTTGCTAATCGCAAATTGAGAATATTTCCAAGGGTGCAGGGGTGTCCAAAGGACACCCTGTTGCACCCCTGAAATAAGCATGGGTGCACATGTGGTGCACATACATGCCCTAAGGGCATGTATGTGCGTCACATGGCACATTGATAAGCGCAAATATTTGCATTTTTCAAGAAATTCGCACATTACCACCAACTTGAAGTTGGTGGTAATCTGCGATTCCTTAAAGCCAATTTGAATTTTTTCATTGCATTTAAGGAATCGCAAAATTTGCAGTAAATACTTACGTGCTCTATCTTTATCTTTGCAGGCCCACGACTCAGAAATACTGACAGGGCTTTAACTGTTCAATATTGGATGCCATTTTGCAGTTGTATTATTTTCCATTCACCTGTATATACACATAGCACACATTGTTGCCAACCTTAGTGAATGACAGAGGGATCTGACCCCGTCCTGACGAAGAGGCAGTCAGCCTCAAAACATGTTGACAACACCAGGAGAACTAGCCCATTATTAAGCTAATTTGTCTCCGCCACACTATTTTTAACGGTACCAGCCTATTACTAATAACACATTTTTTGCTTTCATAAGGCCAGGTATTCTTTTAAATCTCACTTTTCTATATCACTCCTGACCCTACTCACACTCACTCAATACACTTCACATAGCACTTACAATATCTAAGTGCTCCAGCGTAAATGTAAATGTAAATGTATAGGAATTTATATAGCGCAAATCACCAACCGGTCTCTAAGCGCTTGCTTAGGGAACCCGTCTTGGTATTCCCCTGTTAGATAACCCCGGCAGGGTATCCGCAAGGTGAAAGCCAGGCATCCCGCTGCAAGGGGCCGTTTTGGAGATTAAGCAAGCTATTGCCCAGAGTCGCAGAGTGTGAACCCGTGAATCGAGTAGGCACTGGAGCGAGAATTGTCAAGTCCATGGACATTTTAGGACTCAAGACCCCACCGAGCCGGGAATTGAACCTTGGTCCCGGGCTGACCTCTGCTTCCAGGTCTGCCTCCTCTAACTAGTGAGCCACACTTCTCCAGTGTAGTGGCTAGTCTTAGCACGCCCCGTCCCGCAGCGGGCGGGAAGACCCCGATGATGAAGCATGACATCAAGGGCCATTTTGGTGCCTTGCTGTGAATGATATGCAACAATGTTGCCAGTTTTCACGTTCTGAATTATAGTTGTGTGCAGCACCACCAGGCCACATGTGGTGACTGTCTCCAACATTATTGTGGGTCCATGATTTTCTCCATTGCAAATAGGAATGTAGTCTACAGATGTGGCACTGACAACTGTGACACAAACACTTCTGGTTTGTTGTAGTGGGATGCTTATACATTATTTTTGATTTTTTGTATACTTGTGTGCTGTTGGGTCTGTTATCTTCTGAGCTTCAGTGTACACAGACTCATCACAATGTCCTCCTTCTGTGAGCTTGTGTACTCCTGATGCCCTGTGAGGTTTATGTGTGTGTTGTGGTAGACGGATGCTTGGACTATGTGTCAAATATATATGTTTAGGTCTGCCACTTCCAGTTCCACTGTCAAATGTGTGTTTCTTCTAGTATATAGCCGGCGGGGTGTACCTACCTGATGCTGACATTCCCTCATTGGTCATGCTCAACATGCTATGGACACATGATCAGATTTAAACCACAATGATGCCCAGACACGCCAGGAGTTTTTGCCATACATTACCTGATCTTCGCTGTCATGGTGGCCTCTGCAATGTCACCTGTCGATGGTGGTTTTAATGAGGCACAATGCTGCAGATCAAGGGGGGGTTAGACTGTCCAATAGTCACTTTGCTGCCTGTAAGGTCCCTATCTCCAATAGAGCCTCCCTGCAACTGCCATGCCCTGAAAGTCATGGTTGGGTGTGGACAAGACATTGCTACTTGAAAGGCATGTGACACAGGGCACAACAGAGTGTCTACTCAGACATCTGGCCAACATCATCAATTTGCAGCGCACCAGCTCAGCAGACTGAATTCTGGCACCACAGTGCTGTGGCCTGGTGGGGACTGTGGAAGTGAGTCAGTCTCTTGTTGTGGTTGTTAGAGGCCGCACACAGCTTGGGCCACAGGTGACCCTGGTGTGCCCACTCATCGACAAATGCATGATTGCCCACATTGCCAATCCAAGGCCTATGCAGGCCACTTCCTGATTGGACCCAACACACATATGACTCAGTGGAGTTCAGCACCCCTGTTGTGTGTGTTAGGCCAGGCTGATATAGTTTCCACACACACATGTTGAAATTGATCTGATGTGTGTGGCTCGCCTGTGTTCTTTGTGCATCAGCACCCATGTATTTCACCTGTATTTGAGGGGCATTTAGTGGATGTTTCTCTTTTGTTTTTTTTCTCTCATGGCCCTAGGTCTCCAACATCTCCAATCTGGTCATTTCTTAAGCTTGCCAGCCAATGTGAATGCCACAGTGTGGGACTGCGTTTTATTGAAAATGAGAGTTGGCTTACATTATTTTGTATTTACAGCAGCTTGTACTCCAAATGTTTGTATTGATGTATTTTGGATGGTAATATGTTACACATTGCTGGGAGTGTTAGACCCCAAACACCAAATTAGCTAATCACAACTGTGTGTATCTAACCCCTAAAACAATGCTTGCCTGTATGTTGCTGTAGGTATTTGGCCCCCAACACCCAAATTCTCTCTAAATGGCAGGTCGGGTTTGCCCCCCCCCCCCAAAGCCCTCATGAGTATGCCATGCTGGGCCCCCACAACCCTCATATTTGCTGCTACATTGCACTGGGTTAGCCCCAAAACCCATGTTGTCTCCAAATGACTGGGGTGTTAGCCCCTCAAACCCCATATTGTCTCCACATTACTGCAGGATTAGCCATCAAACACCATATTGTGTCCATATTGCTGGGGGTTATGTCCATAAACCCCATATTGTCCTCACATTGCTGGTAGTGTTAGCCATCCACCCCCTATGGGCATTAGATTTTGGGTAGTGTTAGCCATCCACCCCCTTATGGGCATAAGATTACTGAGAGTGTTAACCATCCACCCTACTATGGGCTTTAGATTGCTGGTATTGTCAGCCATCCACCCCCCTAAAGGGTAGACAATGCTGGTGGTGTTAGCCATCCACCCCCATATGGGCATTAGATTGCTGGGAGTGTTAGCCAATCACCCGGTATAGGGTAGACGGGAAACAACCATCATAACACAGGTATTACAACGCAATACCATTACAACAAATCTTTTACAATTCAAGATCTTTTACAATGCATGCTATCACAACGCAGATGCCATTACAATTCATGCTATTACAACGCAAGTTTGAGTTCGTTTTTTCTATATTTTTTAAATTGTTACACCTACACTATTCAGCACTTATTATACATATGCACTTCCCTGGATATAGAATATTAATTAATACTCCTACACTATCCTACATTTACACCACAGAAGCACCCTAATTGAGTTAGAATAGTCATTAATACTACTACACAATCCTGCACTTACCCTACAGATGCACCCCCCCCTGGAGTTAGAATAGTAATTTTTACTCCTACACTATCCTGCACTTACAATACAGATGCACCCCCTTGGAGTTAGAATAGTAATTGTTACCCCTATACTATTCTGCACTTACCCTACAGATGCATCCCACAGGATTTAGAATACTAATTGTTACCCCTACACTACCTTAAACTTACCTTACAGATGCACCCCCTAGGTGTTAGTATAGAAATTAATACTCCAAAACTATCCAGCACTTCAATTCCGAAATAATAATTATTCATTAATATGCATTTAAAAATATTTTAATAGCAATAACATTTTTTTAAATAATTTAAACTTTGATTTTTTATTTTAATAACAATTAAACATATTAATTATTTCTTAAAAAAAGTAATTTAGAAATATTTTCCCACGCTTTAACATTGAATTGAATTGAATGGAAAAAAAATTCCTTCATTTATTTCAATTGATGTCAAGGAGATTGCCTATGTTATTCAAGTTCTATAAGGTATCTAAAAGGTAAGAATATTTTTTTAAACATAAATACATATTCTATAATGTAGTAGTACTATTGATATATAAAAATAGTAATAATGCGAGACTGTAAATTATTTTATATATATAAATATTTTATTTATAACATTTATATTTATAATAACTTCATAATATGTTTATAATATATCGATAAACTTTATTTTGAAAATAAATTACTTAAATAATAATTGATTAAAAAACATAAGTAATAAATAATTTGTCCGTTTTCTTTTTTAGTAGCTCCAGATGACGTATACGCCTAAACGTTAAACTTGAAGGAAGCCATTTTGAGGAGCGTCGCCGGACAGAGCAGAAGCTTGGGAGACCTGCGCTCAGGTAAGAAATGTTTTAAAACAAATACAATAGTGCATGAGGGTATGAGTGACATTTTTTGCAAGGAGGGAAAAGGGAGGCTTTTAGAAGTTAATAATATGTTAAGTTTGTATCTTAATAACATGTCTCCAACCTTGTTGATAGTGTATGCCCACGTCGGATCACGTGTTAACCGTAAAAAAACATTGGGTTTGTGAAGAAGTATTTAGGAGGATATCTATTTGTAAATAATGTCATTTGTTTAAAAAAATGCAAAAAGTATTTCATTTTGAAAAAGCGGAGAAAGAAGAAGATCAATTTTTGACATATGGATTAATTTTTGGGATACCGGATGGATATTGGGATTTTTTTTCGAGGATGAGTTTAATGCTTTTTTGGATTTTTTAAAGTTTTTCTATGATTGCGGATTTTGAAGGTTTGGATTATATTTTCAAGATTGGAGAAGGATCGTTATATTGGATGTATTGGAATTCAGAAATGTTGGAGATGGAAAATAAATACTTTTTGTTTGAGATTTTGGAAATCAACCTTTTTCTTTTGGATGGATTTTTGCAATGGAGTATCAATTTTTAGAAATTTGGAAATTGAGTCTTTTTAAGGAAGATTTTTCCGAAGAGGTTTAAGAATGTGGATTGGAATTTGGAAAAAAATCAATCATGGAAAACATTGCTTTGGATTTGATTATTAAAGAAATGAAAAAAGAAAACATCTAAGGTAAGGTGACCCGACTTTATTTATTTTTACAATGTTTTGAAAAATGCCAATTATAAGAAGATGTATAATTTAGGGCAAAACAGGAAAGTAAAAGTGTAGGTTGTATTAGTAATGTAGAATGTGTGCAACATTATCCAGGTAGGCTGAAGCCACACACAACAAAAAATGTTGTAATGCACCCAATAGTCTTTCTGACATTTCCTTAGATTTTTTAGAAATTCGTGGGTTTAGACTACCTGTTAATGCTTGTGACATTCTCATTTCTTGGAAACTTTGCTCCTTCCTCAAAGTTTCCAAAAAATGATAAAAGTTGGGGTGAGCTTTGCCAATTGTGTGGTTGAAGGAGTTGTGCCATCCCTCTATGGCATTGTTTGTCTTTGTTCCTCCTTCTAAGCAGTTCGAGTAGCAGTTCCACCACTCCACATGGAAACATGGCTTCCTCCTGAGACCGGACCTGCTTAGATGCCCAATCCATGTGTCTTCAAAATAATTTAGTAAGGGTGCCAATTTTTCTTCGTTTGTGGTGTAAAAATCAGATTCAGTAATTGCAGTGTAGTACTCGTCTACACTATCAGGAGGAACAAAGCAAAGTGCAGTTAGTTTTTTTACTTCGAATTGCAGTTTGCTATCCGATACATAATCCACAACTAAGGATGTTTTTTGTATTTTACACCACAATGCCTGGGAAAAGTGGAAAATACATCCTTGGATTTGGGTATCCATGTACATTTTGGAAATAACATTTATCATTGCGAATTCAGAATCAATAATATTTTCCTAGGGCTTTTGTTTGATGTTTTGGATTTTAACACTGTTAAAAGTTCAGTGTAAGCTGTGGTTTGTTAATCAGGTAGCAAGGGGACTACTGTATTGTTAATTTTAGCATGAATAGTGTATATTTGGGTGAATGGATGGGGCATGCTTTTAAAGGTCCCATCCATCATCCACACATCACTATTCTCTAACTTAACTAGATTATGGGGTGTGCTAAAGATAATGATTTGTTTTAGAGGGTTTTTAATAATAATAATAAAGAGATTTGTAGAGCGCCTGGTTACACCAACTGGTGTGTCCCCGCGCTATGGTGAAAGGCGACTGCACAGAGCTAGACAGCGAATGCAGAGATTAGTAGTGACATAACTCCACACGAAAAAGGTGAGTTTTCAGGTCCTTCCTGAACTTGGTTTCCGCTGCCTCCAGCCTAAGACTCAATGGCAGTTTATTCCAGCTTTGAGGGGCCAGGTGACGAAACGATTTGCCACCCATCCTGGACTTCGAAATCTTAGGTACAGTCATCAGACCAGATCCACAGGATCTCAGCTGCCTAGTGGGCAGATAGTGAGAGACCAAGTCTGCCAGGTATGCCGGGATCTTACCTTGGGAGATGCGATGGCACACACAGAGTGCCTTAAACATCACCCTCTCTCTAATACGGAGCCAGTGAAGCGACACCAGAGCCTTCTTCGAAGACGCCCTTCTAGGTAGCATGAGAACCAACCTCGCCGCGGCATTCTGCACACATTGGAGCCTATTTAAACATGCCCCGTCGCACCCAGATACAGCAAATTGCCGTAATCCAGGCGGGAAGTTACCAGGGCGTGCACCATAGTCTTCCTGGTCGGCACCGGCAGCAGGTTCAAGGTCTTACGGAGGCCTTTTAAGACCCCAAAGCAGGTACCTGCCACCCGTCTGGACTGATACTCAAAAGAGAGTTTAGGATTAAGCCACATGCCCAGGTTCTTCACCTGATTACTCGGTATGGGGGTGGGACCCAAAGTCTGAGGCCACCATGCCGACGACCAAACTGATGGGGTGCGGCCTACGATCAGCACCTCGGTCTTGTTACCGTTCAGCTTCAAGAAAATGTCAGACATGCCAATTCCTGCAGACATGCCATAAAGTTTGTTGTCCTGCAGTAAAAAGGGTTTGTTAGATACAGAAACAGAGAGTTCAGGAGGAATAGAAATATCAGAGAAGGTTTATGGTGTAACTCTTTGGGGGTTATTTGCCTGTTTTTTCTGCTGTATAATTTGTCTCAGATTGGGTATGATGGGCATACTGCGAGCAACATTAATAGGGACATATTGGACAACCTCCCTCAAAATGGAACCAGAGGAGTCATTGGAGGTGCTTGCAATTTCTTTCATTTCATTGATTCTTTCTTTCACTTCAATCTCCATTGCAGAGGCAGAGTGGTTATGCTCTGTGGTTTTTACAACTGAGTCTCCCAGAGTAACAGCTCTGCCTGTGCAATGGGTTGAGTAGTACTGCCCACACCTCCAATGTCTCCTTGGTTCTGTTATTCTCTCCTTGTAATAAATGTACTCTGCATTCTTCAGAAGGCGGTTTCCCTTGCTTGATGTGATATAATGGGCTGTCTTATTCGCTGACATTATCTGAAATGAAATTAAAAAGAAGGAAACATTTTAAGAATTAATCTTTTTTTATACATTTTTTATTTTTGGGTATTGTTCAGTTTGAACGTTTGTTAAAAAAACATTTATAGAATATTAACTGCTTTGCTTGTTTTGTTATGATACTTAGAATTGTTCCTGTTGAAAGAAAATAAACATTTGTGAATTTGATTCAGTTTTTATTACCTTTTGGGTAGGTTGTCTTTGCTTCAAGATGGAGTCTGTTGGTCTTCAAGTTGGTCGTTGCAATTTAGATTATTTTGTGCTGGAAGAGAATAGGATTTTTCTTTGCATTTTGTAAAATAACTTACCTTTTGTATTATTTTTTGATGTTGTGAAGATGATGTTAGTTTTCTCTAGTAGGTGTTCCAAAACTGGCGAAGTATGGATTTTTTTTCTGAGCTCTTTACTGACTGTTGATATCTGTTGTAAGATATATTATATACATAAAATTATTTTTGTTTTAAGAAATATCTATTTTAGGAAAAAAATAATTGCATTTTTTTAATGAAACAAGTTATATAATTATATCAATATGCATTTATGTAAGCAAATAATAGAAGATATATATCAATGTTTTCTCTTTGCTTCATTAGCCATACATTGTGAAATATATAAAAAGAATTAGGCATCTATAAACATAGGTTTTACTCCAACATTGCACTGTTATTTATATTGCACATGTTTATTAAGTTTTCTTATACATTTTCTGACCTTAAAAAGATATATGGTACTTTTGAGATGGTTTAGTTGTAATTTGATGCTTTCTTGATTTATCAATTCTTAAAAGATTTTGAGTGCAATATTATCTGCCTGATGGAATAATTAAAAATAGAATAAGTTAGCATCTTTTTTAAATGAGTAAGTTTTAAAAGAAAATAGTTTTCATTCGGTGTTTGACATTTTATTTCTTCGTATGCACCATTTTATATTTTTTCAAATTTATATCACTACAGCACTATTCACAAGTTTAAGCAATTTAAATATCATTCTGCTTTTTTAAACATTATCACGATTCACCTTCAAACTCCAATTTTCTCCTTATTGTGAGTCATATCAAAACATTTCATTTTATTTACAGTCACTATTTCATTTAGCAAAATGTTTTACTTTTTATTCACACACTTTGGTAGACCTTACATGTATTTAAATATAAAGAGGTACAGCACATTTCATGCTTTGGCTTCAAATGGAACACGTTTTTTTTTATTATACCTTTTCGAAAAATTATTATTCGCCACCACTATGTTTTTTTTTTCATATGAGCCTGGTTAATTTAAACGTTTCATATTATTTCTTTATAAAATTTAGAAAACAAATAGTAATATCATCAGAAAAAATCTTTAAATATTGTATTCAACCCCTTGGCTGCTGGGGTCATTCCCCTGCTGTGCTGGGGGAAGAGGGGCCACGCACAGCACCCCGGTGCTCATGACGAGCTCAGCTCAGCTCGTCATGACCACACCCGTTTCAATAGAACACTCTCACAGCAGGGGAATCTGCCCAGCGTGCGAGCGTTCTAACGTCATGAGGACACGAGAACCATGGCTCATGTGAAAACGTATATCTTAATTTTTGTTTAAGAAATTGCCTGTTTATTGCGATCGTGAGTGTTTAATCCTCCATTTTGTGTGCTAGAGGCTGTATTTCTTGTCATGTAAACTGTTGTAGGACTTGTCTTTGAGCCAAGCTCATAAAATGGCGGTCCACTTTCTTTCATTTCTGTAGTTTTCCTTTTAATCTATGTAATTGCACGATATGTAAATATATTTATTATATTTTGAATATTGACTAATTTTAGCATTTCTAAAATGTATTTTTTTCCCCAATTATTACTCAATTAATATTCAAGTATTAAAATGAATACCTAAGTATTCATTTTAAAAAAGAGTACGATTTTTAAAATGTATGTGCACAGTCTCAGCCCACATTTTAACACAGTTACCCACCCAAAACCCCTATTTTCCCTGCATCCCATGCCAGGAGCTATTTTGCAAAAAAATATATATATTTTTGCGTTATAATTGTGTGCGTAGTATTGTTTTGCATTGAAATGGCACTTTAATGCATTCTATATATATTGCGTTGTAATGGTTGCATTGTAAAGACATTCGTTGTAATAGACTTTGAGTTGTAAACAATGCGTTGTAAAAGGACGCGTTGTAAAAGCATGCGTTGTATCATCATACATCCAGGGTAGACTATGCTGGTGGTGTTAGCGATCCATCCCCTATGGGCATTAGATTGCTGGGAGTGTAGCCATCCACCCCCTAAGGGCATTATATTGCTGGTAGTGTAAGCCATCCACCCCATGGGCATTAGATTGCTGGAAGTGTTAGCCATCCACCCCCCTATAGGGTATGCAGTGCTGGTGGTGTTAGCCAGCCACCCCCCTATAGAGTAGACAATGCTGGTGGTGATAGCCATCCACCCCCTACGGGCATTAGATTGCTGGGAGTGTTAGCCATGCACCCCCCATGGGCATTCAATTGCTGGGAGTGTTAGCCATTCACACCCCTATGGGCATTAAATTGTTGGTAGTTTTAGCCATCCAACCCTTATGGGCATTAGATTGCTGGTAGTGTAAGCCATCCACCTCTCTATGGGCATTAGATTGCTGGTAGTGTTAGTCATCCATCCTCCTATAGCAGAGGTCTTCACCCTCCTGCAAATGAGGAATTGCGGACTTGAGATAGCGCTGGTGTTACATGTTCACCAGTATTAGAGAAGGGGCTGTACAAGTGTCTTCTGTAAAATATGAGTATTCTCATTGCAGAGATTCCACCCACGTGAGGAGACGGCCCCACAACTGCAGGGCCTCTGCCACGAGGGTGGATGCCCTTTGTGAATCTGTCCCATTGAGTATATGTGTTAGGTAGAGATCTCCAAGCCGCATCATGATTTGAAGTCAGACTTCATTGAGACATTTATGACTTGATCCATTCTCCTGCAAGAAATGTTACATTATGGGAAATGGTTACGATCTGCACATTTTACGTAACACCAAATTCATTAATTTTACAAGAATACACTTAGATTTAAGAAGTTTCACACAGTCTCACCCAGGATGCAGAGAATTTGATTCACAGATAAATTAATTGTAGACACAGAATCGACCCTACGTGTATTCAGACCTCATTAAAGGTGCCAAATAAATGACGGACAGGACCTTGAAGTCAGCATGAGCAACATTTCACTTTTTACTTTGTAACAAGCTAAAAGATCCTTAAAAATACATTACACAACTTTCTTAAATTCCATTGCAATCAACATTCAGAAGAAAAGTAAACCTCAGGCAGTCAGACATTCAATTACAAGACTGGTCTCTGCTGAAGCTTGAATGAACCGCATTTCTTCTTGGCTGTAGTTTGTTTCCTTTCAAAGCTATTGCTCATGCAATCATCTGAGAGCTTCTTTAGATCTTCACTCTCATGTAAAATCCATTATTAACAAGTTGTGCTCTAGCTTTCACTGTAGCCCATTTAGAGCTGAAATACATTTAGCTTTGCTCGTGTCTAGTCCAAAACCTATGTGGACACACAGTGTTCTTCTGATTTTCTCATATAGGGTTAACTAATTGCTCAAAAGATTTAAGTCGGGACTCCAAACCATGCTGTACTCTTGAATTGAGCACTAGCACAAACCACTAGAAAACTAATACTGGATTTGCTAATCAAATTACAACAGCCAGCTAAGATAACCTGACAGCACCCCACCTCTCACTTTTAATTCCTCCATCACACGGCTAAGCTTTCAAACCGACGAGGCAGTAAAACACAGCCCAGGGCATTCTCACAAATGACACAAACCAACTGCTTGAAACGAAGGATCACAGCACCTACAACACTTTTCCAACCAAGCACACCCCATAGCATGCCACCCCTCTGGTAAAGCACTACGGCTCTCCGGAGTGGGGAATATAGCGCTGATAAATGCATTAACATACATAATATAAAGGGCATTTGCATGCACAATCTGTGAGATTAGTCTTTTGTCTTGGAAGAAAATTCAACGGGTTGTTTTACTTTTCATGTAACTAAAATACAGTAGAAGGAGCAGTAACATAGATTTTTGGGTGTTATGGACTTTAAAAAAAAAGGCCAGTATAGGATATTTGAAATATTAGGGAGCTCAAACTATAGATGGCAATTGAATACCTTCTCTAGGCCACTGTATTTGTCTTTTAAATCCATTTGTGTTTATTTAGGATGGTTCGGTTAAGAGAACAATAACACCACTAGACTCTGTTTGAGCTTCTTTTTGAGCTTCTTGCTCTCCTTTCTACACTTTCTTCTTCTGGGTCCAAGCCTTATGAGGAAACCCCCCCCGCCCCCCACAAACCTTACCAACCTTTAAATAAATGAGTAGAACCCAAAACATTTATTAAACTATATTTACCACACATTCGCTCTCACAGGGACATTATTCCACATCGTAGCCCACACCCAGGGGTTACACAAAAAAGCAGCATGACGCCTTTCTGTTACTAAGCCTACAGCCATGAACTGTAGGTCACTGGAGAGGTCACTTCCGATGGATAAAAGGAGGAGCACATTTGCTGTTCCTGAACCTGACAGAGTCTGCCTCTGAGCAAGGGCACCTACCTGGAGTCTGCTTCAAAGACCATCAGGCGATTTCTACTACAGACAAGACACTGCAGAACGGCAAATCTGTAAATCAGAGCACTGGGCCCTTCTCTTTGCAGCCCATACATACAGTCCTATGAGATAGGAAAAGGAGCACAGCATAAAGCACACTTGGTACCCTGACTTTTGCTTGTGCACTGTTTTGGGTATAAAATGGGTCAGATCGCTGGCACGGTATCCCACGCAGCTGCCACTGCAGCATCACCCCTATCCCATTTCATTATTAAAGTTTGCAGACATCAGCTCGCTTTCCCGAATTCCCGGGCACCTTTCATGTGCGGGTCTAACTCTTCAACAATTTGATATAAGGCCCGCATGAGGACGTCATAGCTTACCATAACTTTTCCAATACATTTTATTTCGGGTGACTTTCACATAGATGCATTGCATTTCATAGAAATGTAACAACCTAAAAGTCTACAGCTGCCTCCATATTAACATAGAAATGAACTACTTAAAAATGCAGAAACAGTTATTGCATGCATGGGATGGTCTTATTGTAAAGTATTTTTAAACATGACCACTGTCATAGAAGGTCCTGTGAGCTTGTGATGTGTTTTGATGGAATTAGAGTGATATATCAGAGTTTGCAGTCGACATCACTGGGAGGTGCCATTAAATAAAACCATAATCCCTCGTATAATCTCTGTGCGAGAGGTCACCACTCCTTCGTGCTACAGAAATGTTCTGCATTTTGGGAAAGTTCTTGTCTCATTGATAGGTCCACCAGGACCCTTTATTTATCTAGGCGAGTAAACTGGAGCATCCCCAGTGCTGTGTTTTTATTTCCTTCCCTCTTTATTTTCCTTTGGCTCTAGAGCAGAGGCCAGCTGTACCCGAGTACTTCACAGGTCAATAAAAGACCATTCACGTGTTAACGAGGCTTTGTTGTTTTTTTCACCTCTTAGCGCCCCTGCATCTCCATTCTGACTATGGCTAAGAAACACAACTGGCGCCTGGAGGCAACAATGGAAGATGAAGTGGTGGCGCGCCCCACAGTTTGAAGACCTATGCCCCATAGGGTAGACAATGCTGGTGGTATTAGCCATCTACCCCACTATATGGTAGACAATGCTGGGAGTGTTAGCCATCCACCCCCTTATGGGCATTATATTGGTAGGAGTGTTAGCCATCCACCCCCTTAGAATGTGGGCAATGCTGTTGGTGTTAGCCATCCACCTCCCCTATAGGGTAGACAATGCTGCAAGTATTCCCACTACTACAACATTGGCTTCGGTTTCACACAAGCTGTGTGTAATGTTGCCTTTCGCAGGGCAGTGGCATTTTTGTGTGTGGTAGGTGTCTGACTTACTGTCTGCAATGAACGCAGCGGTTGGGGTTGTGTATTGGCCATAGGCCATAGGCGTAGAGTATGGGTATGACGTAAGTGATAGGATACATGGCTGCACCTTCAAGTTCAAAGGAATCATGTTGTGGTGCGAATCAGTGCTGAAATACGCCCCTTGCAGATGCTGTGACATGTGGGTAGTGGTGACGGATTTGACGTATGGGAAGTACGCATCGTACTTGGCCGGTCGTAATCGGGCTGGGAAAATGCCTCTGTAGGACTCCATTCAGTGTTTATGGAGGCTTGTCATTGGGAAAATGAAGACAGATTTGAAGTGACTGAGTCGTTCGGGAAGTAAGGGATTTTGAGCATTGTACTTCATCGTTTGAAAGACGCAGCTTCCAGTACGAGTCGGTCAAAGGCTCCGGTTCCGGATGGCTCTGGGAAAACCTTCCTGATGGGATCATAATCGCCCCTTAGTGTCAAAGGTTAGTTCTTACAGTTAGAAAATATAATTAACTAAAGCTTACTTGTTCACTTAAAAAAACAAAGGTTACAAGGACATGTTATTTGGGAAATAGAATTTAAAACACTGTTGAAATTCACAAAAATAAAAGGTTACAGGGACATTATACTTAGGAAATAGAATTCAAAACCTTTGAAATTCACTAAAAAAACAAAGGTTACAGGGACGTTATAGTTAGGAAATAGAATTTTAAGAAACCTTACCAATTCACTGAAAAAATCAAGGTTACAGGGACGTTATAGTTAGGCTCAGAAGTAGTCAAATTCAGCAGTTATAGTTACATGAGCTAATTATATCTGATGCAAAAAGAAGAAGTGAATATTTGCACAGCCTCCAAAGTAGTCGCTGTCTGTTTCAGGTTTCAAGTGCTTATAACTCATGCCCCAGCAATGCACTGCTTATGACCTCACATATTACATCACTCATGACATGGTCAGTGATATCACTGGTGACATCAATCATGACCTCTCAACTTACATCACTGATGACATCACTGGAGCATGAGTTGGCCCAGTTCTGGCCCTTTGGAACAGCATCCTCCAGGGTCGAATAGTTGAGAGAGGGGAGGGGCCATGCAGCCCCCTTGCATGAGCCACTAATGGGCCCTGGGGCCAAATTTTCAGAAATAGGAGAAGTGCGTGCCCCCCTTCCCTAAGCCTGAGTAAGGCTCCTCAGACATCATCTGCCAGGGCTGATTTCAAAATAAGCTGAGAGGGTAGACAGCCTGAAATGGCCCTGGGGACCACATCCCCTAGGGCAGACTCAAGCACTTTGTCCTGGGGAGTGCTCCCCTCCGGCCTGAGAATTTTTACAGCCCCTGCTGGCTTGGAACAAACATGCCTTCCCTGCCCACAAGAATGCAGGTATGTCTCTAGCTATAGGTTTGTGAATCACATTTCGTAACATATAACACATGTAGTGTTACTATATGACTACTTTATGTACTTCAAAATGCAGTTTGTGAATCAGGCTCATTGTCTTGCTGACTGATTAAACCACATGTTTTATCCCTTTCTAATATTTTTTCCAAATCAAATTCCTATATTTGTACCTGGATACATTTGTGTTATGTAAAAACCTCAGCTCACTTCGCAATTCACACCTAATTAGAATGTGTCAGAGCAAAATTGACTATGCTCAACTGTTTAATCTGCCTGCCCAATGCTTACTTCACTGCATCTGTCTACACCAATTGTTTAGCGCTCTGAAATGTGCGTCAGTCAGAGATCGCACAATAAAGAACAAAATAAAAATGAATACAAATAAATGAATTAGCAACAGTCCTGGGCACACTTACAGAGTAGTAATAAACAGTGTAGAGGTAATTGCAACAACACTTAAAACTAAAATCCCACGTTGATTTTTTGGGTTATTTAATATGTCAAATCACAACAAACAATCAGCCAACACGTGTTTCGTCAGAGAAACAGTGTACTCTGACTCTTCCGGGCTGGAAATGATACAAAAGAACTCACTTAGCACAAAAAACATGATAAAGTAAGGTGTACAAATTCCTAGGCATCACCCAACACTTGTGGAAACCACATTCACAAATCAAGCCCAATACTTTGGTGAAGTGAAGGCCCGAGCAAGGGACCTGCAAGAAACTAGAATTTACGTAACAAGCGACACTCGAACAATACCATGAAATACTCTGTGCCAAAGTGCAACTTAAAAGGTTTAAATATAAATGGTCAGTGCTAGTGAAAACACTGTGCTCTCAAAACAAACCCCAGTTTACCAAGATCTGAGTGAAATGCATATGACGCCCAATCACGCAAGTGCTATCTCAAAAGCCCAAGCGTACTGACCCAAGCCCGAAAGAAAAAGGGGCAATGCTCATATTGGGCAAAGAGGATTACATTACCTCAAGGTAAAATCGATGGAATGAAGAATCTAAATAACATACATCAGGGGCGGCCTTAGGCATGTGCAAGCTAAGCACCTGCACAGGGCCGCCAAATCCCAGGGGTCGCCACGCCAATATATATCCTTAATATGATAATCCTCTGAGGATGGATACATATTTGCATGGTGGCCCCTGGCAGGGATTTGACAGCCTCCGGCTCTGTTCCACTTCCAAACACCCTGACCCCCCCCCCTCTTCACTGGCCTCTGTGCCTGCGTTCCTCTGGGGGCCCCCTACCTACGCTCTCTAACAAGGGCTGCCATGAGCCTAGAGCCGCCCCTGCATACATTAAAAAGAGAGAGGGTCGGAGGAAAGGAAAAAACACTCCATGTCAAAGAAGAATCCATTTGCATTGAGTAGTCTACAGCGGTCAATCAAATCTGACCAGCTAAAAAATGGTTGCTGGACTTACCCCTGCACCAGTGATAATTCCAACCTGGTTGGGTTTTCAGAAAAATGGTTGTGTATATAGACCAATTTAAATAAAGTGACAGATGCTGTGAGGATAAAATAGAAAGAGGAATGGGTATAAAGTAAAACATATCAATAGATAAAGCTAGATCATATGTAAAGAACGGAACATACTGCACCAATACCTGTGAGTAGATGCTCTGGATGGTGTAAGATGAAAGATAGGACAAAAGGAAAAGGCGGGAGGTTAAACAACGGAGGTGTCATAAGGAAATAACTATATTGCAACCAATAACACAATTAGTACCATACGTGTAATGAGACAAAATATTGGAAAACACAACGGGACGCTCACCGGGGTGATGGTGATACTTCCAAATCGGCACTTACGCTTGAGAGGTTGAGTAGGTTGAAAGGTGCTGGTAACTGTTAAAAAAGTATCAAAGATACCTTGAATCACGCAGGCAATTTTATAGTGGTAAAGGACTAGTATATGTCAGGGAAGGCAGGATCGACTATTATGATGAGAGCCTCACCTCTTGTATGTACACCAAAGCCCAGCCACCAATAAGCCTTTAAAATGGAACAATCCTCCCAACTGTAGGAATACCTATGCAAAAAAGTCAAGCACAAGTGCCCGTCAACATTGTAGATAAAGAACACAAGACGTACCATACTAGTCAATACACCCAGTGCAGAGATATACACTAAAATAACTAAACTTATGTTAAAGGACAGTAATGGAATAAATGCTGGTCCAAGGAGACACGTGTGTGTGCCTTATCATGATCTGAAAATGAAGACGGTAAAAGAGAATAACACAGTACATTAGCTCTGTGTGGGAAAATAGCTCCTCAGGCAAACAGCTGAAACCTCAACGCAAGACCATAATATTGCAAAACCAGGTCAAACACTTACTTTAAATTTGTGTGGTCCTCGCGTCTTGGCGGCTGATTATACAATCATGAACAGAGTCCGCGGAGACCTGGAAGTAATATACTGCTCCAATAGAACAACAACTAGAATGCCCAAGCAAGTATCCGACGGGCAGACATGAGGAGATTGACACATGATGAATCACTGCCCAAGCTAAAATAAACTAGACCGCAATCTTAAGGTGTGGGTGGAAGTGAGAAGTCTAACGAAACATGCAGAGGAGCCCAACCAAAAAGAAGTAGGATTACGTAGTAGTATATGAGCAGGCTAAGTTCAATGAAGACAAACAGTAAAGACAGAATAAGGGTGAGATCCAAAAAAGTCTAAAAGGCAAGGGCCATATAGAAGCATGATGAAGTAAGAGGGATCAGAATTAAATCGATCGGAGCTGGGGGAGACACATACAAATAAATAGAAAAAGGTGCCTGTGTTGTACAAACGAGTTTCATTTAGATATAAAGAAGGAAGATAAAGTGCTCAGAGAGGTATCATATGTTACAATAGAAAGGGGAGTCTCGAGAAACAAGACAGATTACTGAGGTCAAATCACTAGAAGAATTCTCAGTGACCCTGACCATCAGCATCAAGAGAGTTGCTATTAGTATGTGGGTAAAGTCAAAATGCAAAAACATGAAGGAAAGCAAAAAGGGCCATGAAAAGTAGCACAATGCTTGAACGGCAGTGATATGCGTCCACCACTGGCCCACTGGTTATGAAAAAGTGCAAATAAAATGTGGGTGTTTGTCCAAGTGAATCATGTCTGTGTAATACATTATTCTGCGTCATTAATGAAAGAAACAGCATCAAGTCGCATTACATTTCAAAAGCACCTCGGGTTGTAAGACATGCTATCTACTAGTGCTTAATTAATACATCACAAGCTGTAAGTAGGTCTCTTAAGTACAGAAGAACAGATGGTATTAGCATGATTGTGTGAGAGTTTACAACATCTACTCCACAGCACATGTATGAAGACACACAATCAATAAATGTCAGCAACAGATTACAAGGGAAATAGACATTGTTCATGGAGTCTAGTCCCCTAGAAAGTATTGCATCTCAGAGTCGCAATTCAGCCCATGTTCTACCGTATGTAGACGTATTATACACATAGCTTCTGTTCTCTGCAAATGTAGTTCGCGGTTGCCACCCCTTGGACTGGAGTCTACCCTCTCTTTTCCCAAAAATGCTAATTTCTTATGAGGGCCTTACGTGCTACACAGGGCTGCATGTGTAGCCCCTGGGTACCTCACATCTTGTTGGTGTAGGGCCCTCACGTTATCAGCGATTCTATCTTTCAGTGGCTTGATGGTGCTACCCACATATTTCTTCCCACATTTGCACTCTATGATATAGACCACAAATCTGGTGGTGCAATTAATGTTAGTCCTTATCTCATAGGTCAGGTCATTCAGTACTTTGAATATTCTCACTTTATGTTTGGCTCACCTACAGACCCCACAAAACCCGTATTTGTGGAAGCCAATGGTCCGAGGTGTGAGCCATGTATCAGTCTTCACTGTTTTAGAAAGCTCAGTCTAGTACGTAGTGTCTTCCCACGTCTAAATGTAATTTTTGGGTGTTTCGTAATACTACCAGCCAATGCACTGTCCGCCAGAAGTATACCTTAATGTTTGTTCATGCTCTTACGTAAAACATGGCTCATGTCATTGAAATCTGTCACTATGCGGACAGTTCCGTCACTAGTGGATGTCTTTGTCTTAGTTAGTAACGTGTCCACCCTTTTGACCTTAGCAATCATGCTTTTTGAGGTGGGTCGCAGGATAAACCCTCTTCGGGAATCTGGATTCCATGTCTTTAATACATTCTTGAAATTCTGAATCCACACTACAGTTACGCCTGGCCCTCAAATACTCCCCAAATGGTATAGATTTTTTTTGGTGGATAGGATGATGGCTATCCGCATGGAGGAGAGAATTGCAGGAAGTGCCCTTCCTGTAGAGTCGGCTATTGAGTTTGTCAACTTTAGTGTATATCCCAATGTCAAGGAAATTGACACTAGTCTTATTATACTCCATGGTGAATCGCATACCCAGGTCATTAGAGTTAAGGTGACTGCTGAACTGTTCTAGCTGTGTCTCGGTACCTGACCATAGCAGTAAGCAGTCATCAATGTACCTGCCCCAAAAGATGGTATGATCAATCCATAGTGCACCTTCCTTGCCCCAAAACCAATCTATTTCCAGACAACCCATAAACAGATTTGCAAAAGAGGGGGAGAATTTAGGCCCTTATTGCAACTCCTCTGATTTGCCTGTACCATCTGTTCTCAAACATAAAATAGTTGTTATGCAGAATAAGTTTCATCATGCTGATCATTGTGAAGTCACTGTGTTGCAGGCCTGTTGCTGAGTATGCGTGTCACAGCCCGTAGTCCCAGATCAGGCTGGATGTTGATATAAAGAGAGACCATGTCAAATATGGCCAGCAACATCCCAGGCTGCCACTGTACGTTGGCTAGTATACTCAAAAAGTGTTTTCAGTCTTGAATGTAACTTGCTAAACCGCGTACCAGTGGACCTAGAAATAGGTCCACATATTCTGATAGTTTCTTCATAGGTCAACCAATGCCTGAAACTATCGGCCTACCTGGGGGGAAAGGCAAGTGTTTGTGCACTTTAGGTAAAGTGTAAAGGCATGGATATGTCGGTCTGAAGACTTATAGGTAGGCATACTCGTCATCATCGAGAAGGCCCTGGGTGTGCCAGTCCAAAAAGTGTTTATTAATCAGAGTACTAAGGGGACCCATGGGCTTGTGATTAACATGTTCATAACACGTCGCATCACTGAGCTGGGACATTACTTCTTGGTTGTAATCCGCCTTCTTCATGACAACCACATTACCACCTTTGTCCGCCGCTCTGATTAATATTTCATCGTCACTGCTTAGGGATCTGAGAGCCTGTTGTTCGCCGGCCCAAAGATAGTCGTGGTACACATTAATTAATGATCATTTGGTGTTGAATGCGTCTCTATAATTACTGACTGAGCCTGAAGTGTGGGCACCGTGCCAACAGAGTAAAGGCAGATTATGGTCACAGCCTACAGCTCTTCAAGACAATTGGCAGAGTAAGGGCCTTATTCAGAGTTTGGAGGAAAGATTATTCATCAAAACATGAGGTATATCTCATCCGACATATTACAAGTGCATTGTAGCCCAGTAGCCATACTATAGGTAAGGCCCTTCGTTTTTCCTGCTGTTCAGTCAAAGCCATGGTAAGCTTTTCCAGTTCTTATGTTTAACTTTCTTAACAACATTCACAAAAGGGTACTAAATGCTTGATTTACTAACCTCGTACTGTTATCTTTATTTAATCGTGTTAATACTGTGATCATTGGGTCTTCCTGTATAGTAATATCTAGCATGATGAGTTTTAGGGTGGCAAATTTATCTTCATTTGCAGTAATGCAAAATATAGTTTTATAACTAATTTAAAAAGTGATAAACAGTGACTTAAATTTTTAATAATGAAGCAAGTAATTATTATCGGGCTAGCGCCTTGAGAAATGGCATCATAGCGGATAATAAATTGCCGACACATGTGGTGACATTGGATTTATGAACGTGTTTTAAAAGTTTCTTTATCACTAGAAAAACAGTGCATCCTTATTAAAATGCCATAAAATGGCAATAAGAGATTAAAGATGTGAAGAAAAAATACAATTATAATAGTGTAGGAAAGTAGGCTAATTAATATATATTTCCATAAATAAATGCAAATTTACAATGTTCAATCGCTTTGTCAAAACACCTGACTGGGAATTTTTAACGACTACAAAAACAAACGCAAAGCAGCCCAGATGTGTGGAGAGTTATCGGAGGAAAGTGATTGAAAGTGTGATAAATGTCTGTTTATAAAAGTAAACGAGTATTTAATAAAGTGATTTCTAAATATGTTGCGATGATGCATAATTGAAGGAATTGGAATAGCTATGACAGAAGATAAATTGACGCCTTTAATAATCGCTGAATAAGTGCCAGTGAGTTCTCAAAAGTTAAAAGAGCATCAGAATACATTCACATCATCTGGAATATCCTTTTCAAATCTTCCAAGCATATGTGGAGGACGGATGCATCTTACATCACAGATGATAGTTCTAAAACATCTTTAAAAGAATGACTAAGGAGTTATATTCAGATGGAGGTGAAATATGTGACACTACAAAAAAGTTTTGTATACATTTCCTTTAGTTAAATTGAAAGAAATGAAAGACACCGGGAGAAAATACAAGGCAGACAATGTATAGGTTCTACTTCAGTCAATGACATTCAACAAGTTGATTACGAGAGCAGGAAGGACACTCTTGAAAAACAAACCTAGAAAGTTTCAATACTAGTACTGATTTCTATCAAGTCCTTACAAGTACTGGCGCTTTGAGGCTGATTTTGAAATCCTTTTCATTGCTGTTTTTCATTTTCTAGGTAAACTGGGCCACATAGAGAAAGATGCATCAATCGTCACTGCAGTACTGAAGACTTGGACGCCATTCCTCTAATCTCTAATCGTGTTGCACCCCTCTATTCATCGGACTCTCTTTCATCTCCATTACCTTAAATGCTCATTCCTCTATTCTACCTTTTTCCCTCCTGTATCATTCTCTGTTCACTACTCTCCTCTTTCCCCCTCCCATTCCAGTATGTCTCCACCTTCTGCCCTCCATTCCCACATCCTTCTCCTACCTCCCTATGTTTCCCTACTCCGGATATACAGTATTTTATGAGTAGATGATGAAACTGGGGATCTCACAATGAAATATAATGCAAAAGTCCAGATTTTCAAACGGACACCCTCCTCACACAAACACATACAAATTATTATTCTTGCAACAATTGTATGCTTTACACAAGTCAAACATTATACAGATTTTTGGAGCACAAATAAAAGCTACCTCTGTACTATACATGCTACCATAACACATCAGTCTCCATTGTACCGCCATTACAACTTGACACCAGTATTCTTCATTAAACCACTCTCTTAAGCATAATGCCTCACCATTGCACCACAATTTAACCTAAAACATCAAACTATATCACATACCAGCTAGGATAACATCCTGTGCTCATATTATAAAGTACCTACTTTGCATTGTTAAACCTCACCATGCTTACCTAGAGCACACTGTACCATTGAAATGTCAACTGACTGCCCATCCCTGCACCGCGCTACACCACTGACACAACACCGTACTACAGAATATTATTTTTCCCCACTCCATTACATATACCAAAACCACATCACTCTCCAGTGCCAGGCACAAAGCATCCAAAACCACCACAACTCACAAAACTCAGCTACAAACCTCCCTGCTGATGAGTGTGCATCTGCTCATCCCAACACACACATCACACTGTTTACCACATTGTATCATACAATATACAACAAAAAACGTAATTCCCAATCCCCACTCAATGCATCTGTAGTACATCACTTAACACTATCCTACCCTTGCCATCCAACAGCACCGGGCAATACAATGAAACTCCTCTATACCCTATACTTGTGACTGGACACTAGTCATGGCAACATCCACAAATGACTACAACAGAGCACATGACAACATGTCGCACACAAAATAAAGTGCTGCAAAACAGCACATCTTTAGAAAAAAAAGAAATTATATCCAATATTTTAAATGTCTACACACTCAAAGCCATGGAAGAGTGCTACTACCATTCGAATTAAACTATGGAAGCACCTACAAAATTCAACACTGAGAATAGATTATGCCAAAAACCCTAAATTTGCTTATAATATCAAAAAATTAATAGCTGTAGCCTGTGCCTATCACTGAAGTTACCAAACACTATTCATGCTCATAGAATCCTCATTCTATCAAAGAAATTAGCATACATTATGCCCACTGTTCAACTGTTTTGAAGACACTGGGATCGACCACCTGCACCAATCAGGAAACAGACACCATCTTAAGTTTCAAATTTCATGGTAGAATGTCTATGAAAGTACAATGTCACAAGAAACAAAGAAAAACAATGCAATGGAAGGGCGGCATAATTCCTTCCAAGCAACAGTTGGTAGAATCTTATACTCTACGTAGTCTTTGAAATATAAAAAAACTGCAAAGAGCTTTAACTAGAACAAATCATAACTCAAATGTGAACAAAAATATCCACGCTAAATAGGTGCATGAAAAGTAGGCAAGAAAAAGCACAACCAAGGTTTACCCTACCTCGAAACAATAACCAGAACACTACTCCAAGAAAACACAGAATAATAAATAACCTTAAACCACTATCTAAAGATTATCCACTAAAACAAATGCATAAATAATAAAAAAGTACATTTATTGTTGGTGCTCTGAAAATAATAATTACCATGTTCTAAAAAAATTAAGTCAGACTGAGACAAAGAAATGTAAAATATTATTTTAAAACATACAATGCTAAAAAACTAATAACAAAAGCTCACTCAAATATACACCCTATATATTAATAAAAGAAACCTTCAATAAAACCTATACAATAACTCACATAGAGATAGAAACACATTACAAAACAACAATCCCACCCAGCAATTACATAATTGAAAATATTCATAGTTACAATTTTATTGCTGAAGTTCTCTGTAGCAAATCCACATTTTCTGATCGGTCACCCAAGATTTTTGCCTTTTTCTAGACCCTATTGTTGTTGGCTTTAAACCTCTGTGCACTTATACCCTTACTTAAGAGGAGTAAAGTGCATGTGTTCCCCTATTAAACATTGTTGAGTTGGTTTATTCAGGACTGACGGTTTTAATATGCCCGCAAGTCACTGGTATATGATATGGAAAATTCACCCAGGCCTAGAATGCAAGTTGGATCTGTAACACATGGCTTTTCACCTCCTATGTGTAGCCTGCCTTTAGCAGTCTAAAATCTGCTGTTAAGCCTATCAAAAAGACTATTTTTCATAGGTAGTAAAAACTTTTTTTAAAATGAATGTCATGCCCACGTTCTCCATGTTGCCCACAACATAAGGTGCCTGATATTTTAAAGTGGAACATGTGAGAAATTCAAATTGACATGTACCTTCAGTGACAAGCCCCAAACAGACTATAAACTGTAATCTATAACTTGACAGGAGAAGCATACAAAAAACATTCAAAGATCACTTTTAATAGTTATTAAAGATCCAAATTAATTGTAAAGTTGGATTTCAATAGATATTTTAGAAAATTACCTTTTTCATGCCAGGACCTCCAGTAGGCAAAGTATCATTAGCCTACTAGTAGCTGTTCTGTCAATGATTGACCATAAAGGGTGTTTAAACAGCTCCTAACACATAAAAATTGTCCATGTGTGGGGAGGTGTTTTTCATCCCCTTGCAGGAGGATCAGTCGGGGCGGATCCAGGAACTTCATTATCTTGTAAAGAACCTTCCATGACACATGTAAATGTAAGAGGAGATCTGAGAAAGGCAAATCTTTGTTCCCACAGCCATGTAGGTGCTAAACTCTGTGGGAGGAAAGCTACCCTCTGAACCAGTTAGGAGTAACCACCAAGGTGAGGGCTACTCAATTACCTGGGCACAACCCTGGGCGATACAAAGGTTTTGCACAAGGGAGAAAGGGTTTCCTCATCTTGGATTTTAACTCCTTCCATGCTCATGAGGAGCTGAGCTCGTCATGAGCCACAGCGCTCCGGTGCTCATGACGAGCTCAACTCGTCATGAGCCGTGGAACGCTCGCATGTGGGGATAATTCCCCTGCTGTGCTGAGCGTTCCACGGGAACGGGTGTGGCCTTGACGAGCAGAGCTCGTCATGAGCACAGGAGCGCCGTGCCTCATGACGAGCTCAGCTCGTCATGAGCATGTGAGCGCTGTGCGCGCCCCCCTCCCCCCAGCACAGCGGGGGAATATACCCCGCAGCAAAGGGGTTAAGAGTAAGGTGCACTGTGGGACTGGTTGTAGTAGGGCAAACAGAAACCTCTGAAAACGTGGGAAGGGTTGCCCATGGGAACTTTTAGCCCATTGATTAAGGTAGAGCCAGGAGTCATCTGCATCCACTAGCAAGGGCCGACGATAAATTTGGCACCCCAAAGCACCTTCCTCAAAACACTTTCTGGACCTGCAGAAGATCAAAAGAGGCTTGAGCCTTGCTCTCTGTAACCTGAGAGGAGTTCTGAAGGACTAAGCCAGCTTCATTATTTATCCAGGAAATAGACGTAGACTACAGGGTTAGTGGGCTAACCTCCTGTATGGCTACAGGCACATAAGAAAATGGAAAAAATCTTTGATGCCCTGTTGGCAAGTCACAACTTTACCTGCACAGGACCCTGTACAGGGCCTTTGTTGAACCAAGTCCAAAAGTCTTAAGAGCCCCTGAAGCTTGGTAGCCTTAGGTAAATAGCTCAGGAAAAAGGGCTTACCACAGCAAAGTTTTTGGACTTCAAAAAATTCTGATTTCCATTCACCTGAACACCGTGAAGACCCACTGGAGCCAATCGTGCAAAGTTGTGACTTTTCTGGGCTGAAGAAACAGTTTTGTCATGCTTGGAGCTTCTTGGCACCAGCAAATCCAATGACATCATCCAGTGACTGTGTGTTTCTGTAAAGTTTAAATATGTTTTACATATTGAAGAATGAGTGGATGTATAAGTGTCTGGATGAAAGATTTAGTAGGTGCGTGACTGACTGTATAAGTGAGTGATTAAATGTGTCTTACTGAATGCATTGGTTAGTGACTAAACTGTCTGAATGTGTGCATCAGTATGTCTGTTGTTGTGTAAGCTGCTGCATGTGTTGATCAGTAGTTATATGAGTGGCTATATGGGTTTTTGACTGGTTGCCCAGGTATTTGTATGTGAGGCTGAGTGTGTGTGTGGGTGGCTGGGAGGTGTGTGACTCTGTGCATAGATGTGTAAGCAGTTGATTCACCTGGTGTATGGGTTCAAGAGTGCATGTGGAAACAGCTGTATGCGGGGTTGACTGTGTGCATGGGTGTTTTGGTGACTGAATGGATATCTCAGTGCTACTTTTCCAAGTAAGTAGATATGTAAAACACAGTGCATGTGAGAGTTGGCATATATAAATGACTATACATGAGAGCCAGTGATTGTGTGAGTGGCTGTATGGATCAATGTGTACTTGTATCAGTGATTGTATAAGATAGTAAGTATGTGCTAGTATATGTTTGTATATTTGAGGTGTTGTTTATATAACTGTATAGATGAGGAAATGGGAGTGTGATTGATTCTTTGCATGACTGATTAGGTGTATGAGTAACTCCATGGATGAGTGGCAGTGTGTGAGTGTCTGTATAGGTGTATGAGTGCATATGATAGTGTTGTATTGATGAGTGTCTGTTTGTATGAGTGATTGTATGTGTGAATGAGTGGATGTGTGTGTAGACCTAGGAATCAGTGAGTGTGTATGTAGATACTGGTATTGGTGTGTCAATAATTTCAGGAATGGTAGTTTGTATTTAACACTTGGTGTATCAAAGGTTAGATTAGAGTGTGAGCAGGTGCATCGTATTATCACATGGATGATGTCATCAGTGATGTCATCAGTGATGTCATTTGAGATGTCATCAGTGATGTCACTGACCATGTCATGAATGATGTAATATGTGACATCATCAGCAGTGGATTGCGGGCGCGCGAGTTATAGTGAGTCCAACTAACTATAACGTGGGAATTTCAATGGTTTTGTATTACTAAAATGTTCAGCTAACTATAACTGGTGTGAAACCTATAGTTTTTTCAGTGAATTTCAAAGGTTTTTTAAATGCTAATTCCTAACTATAACGAGTGTGAAACCTATGGTTTTTTTCAGTGAATTTCAAAGGTTTTTTAAAAGCTAATTCCTTACTATAACGAGTTTGTAACCTACGATTTTTAAAGTGAATTATTATGTTTTTTTATAGCTGTTTTTTATAACTATTAATTATTATATTTGTAATTACATTTTTTTTCTAAAATTAATTTTTCAATGTATTTTTCCTGTAGTTTTTTTTTATTATCATTTTACCTCGGAGCGCTCAGGGTTCGCGCACCCGTAAACGCACCCATACACGTAGCGAGAGCGCTATTTCCGCGAGCGAAAAAAAATATAAGTGTGTATTTAAAGTAAATAATAATGCAAGACATTCATTGGCATACTTATAAAAGTAGTATTTTTGATTTTAAGTAACCGTATTCTAACTTTAAACGCATTTCCTAAAATCTAACAAAATGTCATGCAGGCGCGCCGCTTAAACGCCCCCGGAAGCGCCTACGTACGTGCCGCATAAGCGACCCCGGAAACGCTTACGTATATGCTGCGTAAGTGCCCCCGGAAGCGCTCCGGAGTGCGTAGCGTAAGCGTGTCAAGTCATGTGACCTTAAAATAACACTTTTCATTGGTTGTTAACAGTTTTTTTTACAACTAATGAAAACCCCACACATTTCCTTCACTACCTCTTTCACTTTGTAGAGAGCAAGACCTGTTCCCTTTTTCTCATCTTCAATTCTTTGGAAAGAATGGCTGCAAGAGCATCAAGCAGCAGTGAATCTGATGAGTTTCTGCATGAGGAATCTCCTCAACCAAAAGTTAAGGAGCACTTCATCTGGAAGTTTTTCAGCATTCTAGAAGGTGAGAAGAAGGTAAATGCTCCAAAGGTGGAATGCAAGATATGTCACACAATTCTTTCACGTGGTGACCACAGAAAAAAATACAGTTTTGGGAACTCCACCATGATTAGACATGTGCAAAGAAGGCACCCCCAGAACTATGCCCGGGAGAGTGTCAGGGACCTGGCACGGAATGCACCGAGAGATGGGGCCAGCACCTCCACTGGTGGTGCAACAGCTTCTGGAAGAGAAGGTGGAAGAATGATCCGGAACGTGCAGCCGCAGTTTGCACGCATGAAAATTCTATGCATGGACTGCGATGAACTGCTCTGTTATGGGGAGCAGAGTATTGAACTGATTGCTCGGAGGAGAGAGGAACACCACTGCCATCCCAATCCCTAATTTTTCACCTTTTTGTTGCTCCTGTTGAGCAGTTTTGGAATCCCTGGTTTTGTTTTTCCCCTAAAAAAATACAAAAAAAATATATAATCGTTATGAAAAAGTTAAAAAAATATATAAAAAGAAAAGAAGGAAAAAAAAGTTATTTTAGGAACTAACTCCAATTCTCCAAAAAGAGCTATATTCTTTACAGATTTTGCAATTCTTTTTTTCTGAGAATGTGTACTGAATAAATGAATGAATGAAATGAGTGAATGAAGGGGAGAAAGTGACAGAGCGAACAAGTGTCAGAAGAGGAGTGAGAGAAGGTGAGTTGTAAACAAGAGTGAGTTAAAGTGGAGTGAACGAAGGAGAGTGACAGGGAGTGACGGAAAGAAATGAGTCAAGGTGAAAAAAGGGGATTGATATTGAGGGAAAGAGGGTGAGGGAGGATAAAGTAATGGGAGTGCGAGTAAGGCTAGTGGAGTGAGGAAGAAGGAAGGTGGAGTGAGTGAGAGTGAGTTGATGACAGTGAGGGTTTGAAGATCAGTGAGGGTGATTGAAGGGAAGTGAGAATGAGGGGACAGAGGGAGTAAGGGTAAGACAGACGGAGTGAGAGGAGAGCAGTGAAGAAGTGAGAGGACAGAAGGAATGTGAGAAGGAGTGAGTGAAGTGGAGTAATGTGAGTAAGGGAAGGAGAATGAGTGAATGAGTGAAGGAAGGGAAGAGAGGGGAAAGGAAGTAAAGAGGCGGGACTGAAAGAAAGTGAGTGTGGGAGGGGAGAGAGGGGAAGCGGAGTGAATACGGGGAATGACGATAAGAGAGGGAAGTGCAGTAAGGCAACGGGGGTGAGGTAGGGTGAGAGAAGAGCAGTGACGTTGAAGAAACAAGAGTGATAGAGGGTGGATTAAGGCAAGTGAGCGTAAGACAAGGGGATTGAGGGAGTGAGGACATAGAGGTAGTAAAGGAAGGAGTAAGAGAAGAAGACTAAGTAAGGGAGCATAGAAAGATAAATAAGGGAGTGTTCGTGAGTTAAAGGGAGGGAGTGTGAAGGAAGGGGAGTGACAAAGTGAGGGGATGGAGGGAATGAGAGTAACAGTGAGAGAGTGAGGGAAGGGGAGTGAGGATGTGAGAGGACAGAGGGAGTGAGGGAAGTAGTGAATGAAGTTGAGTGAGGTGACTGAGGAAAGGGGAATTACTGAGGGAGCAAAAGATAGAAAGAAGGGGAAGGGGACTGAAGTCGAGTGACTGAGAGCTGGTAAGTGGTGGAGGGGAGAGAGGGGAAGGGGAGTAAAGGAATGGGGAACGAGAGGTAGTGAGGGAAGTGGAGTAAGGAAACGGTGGAGAAGGAGAATGAAAGAAGGCCAGTGAGGGTGAGTAAAGAGGGGTGATAGAGGGTGGATAAAGTCAAGTGAGCATGAGACAAGGGGAGTGAGGGAGTGAGGAGACAGAGGGACTGAAGGAAAGAGTAAGAGAAGGAGACTGAGTGACGGACCATAGAAAGCTAAGTGAGGGAGTGTTCCAAAGTTATAGGGAGTGAGCGTGACGAAAGAGGAGTGCGAGAGTGAGGAGACGGAAGTAGTAAATCTAAGAGAGAGGGAGTGAGGGAAGGAGAATGAGGATGTGACAGGACAGAGGGAGTGAGAGAAAGAGTGAGTAAGGTGAGTGAGGGAAGGGTAATGAGTGAGTGAGCGAAGGAAGAGAATAGAGGGGAAGAGGACTGAAGCATAGGTACTGAGAGAAGGTGAGTGGGGGATGAAAGTAAAGGGAAAGGGAGAGAAAGATAGGGAATGAGGGGTAGTGAGGGAACCAGACTAAGGGAACGAGGATGAAGGAGTATGAAAGAACGGCAGAGAGCATGAGTAAAGAGGGATGAAAGAGGGTGGATAAAAGTGAGTGAGGGTAAGACAAGGGGAGTGAGGACATAGAGGTAGTGAAGGAAAGAGTGAGAGAAAAGGACTGAGTAAGGGAGCAAAGAAAGGTAAGTGAAAGACTGTGGGTGAGTTTTAGGGAGTGAGCGTGACAGAAGAGGAGTGAGAGACTGAAGGGTTGGAGAGAGTAAGGCTAAGAGTAAGGGAGTGAGGGAAGGGGAGTGAGGATGTGACAGGACAGAGGGAGTGAGAGAAGGAGTGAGTAAAGTGGAGTAATTTGAGTAAGGGAAGGAGAATGACTGAGGGAGTAAAATAAGACATGTTAATAAATCTGTTTCTGCTTTCCACAGAGACTATGGTATGGGTTCCATATACCACAACAACTTGCGTTACAACATGCAAGACATCTATAGGAGAGATGGTGTACATCTTACAGATGAGGGGAATAGAGTCTTCCTCTTGAATTTGAGACTCTGCATTGGTACCTACTTGTAGGTACAAAAAACACCCACTGGAAAGCGCTAGTAGGCAGATTACTTGCCAACAGTCTTCTTTGAGGATCGCTAGGAAAGGGCTTGTGTAATTGGAAAGGGAATATATTTTACTGCGCCGCATTTTTTGTTTTTAAACTGCACTTACCTCTCAGACCTTATCTCTTCACTTCCCCGGTCCACCGCTGTGAATTCAGTTTGTGTGGAGGGAAGCTCTTTCTGTCACTCACCGGCAGCACTACACTTCCGGTTTCAGAGCACCAAGGTTAGCAGGCTAGTGTCCCTGACCTCACTACTTAAGCCCCATGCCTCCTGCGACGCGCACTGGAAAGCGCTAGTAGGCAGATTACTTGCCAACAGTCTTCTTTGAAGAGCGCTAGGAAAGGGCTTGTGTAATTGGAAAGGGAATATATTTTACTGCGCCGCATTGTTTGTTTTTAAACTGCACCTACCTCTCTGACCTTATCTCTTCACTTCCCCGTTCCACCGCTGTGAATTCAGTTTGTGTGGAGGGAAGCTCTTTCTGTCACTCACCGGCAGCACTACACTTCCGGTTTCAGAGCACCAAGGTTAGCAGGCTAGTGTACCTGACCTCACTACTTAAGCCCCTTGCCTCCCGCGACGCGCACTGGAAAGCGCTAGTAGGCAGATTACTTGCCAACAGTCTTCTTTGAGGAGCGCTAGGAAAGGGCTTGTGTAATTGGAAAGGGAACGTATTTTACTGCGCCGCATTGTTTGTTTTTAAACTGCATTTACCTCTCTGACCTTATCTCTTCACTTCCCCGGTCCACCGCTGTGCTGGTAGAAAAGAAATCCCATTTTACTAAGATCACCACCTCCCTTAGCTCCCCTCGGGAGCTATTTAAAATTGTGGACTCTCTGTGTGCCCTTCAATCTCCTGACCCTATTGAGGCCTCACAGGACCTTTGTGATCAAATCTCTACCTATTTCCATGAGAAAATCTCTAACATTTACTCGGGCCTAGAAGCCCTTAATCGTGATCTAGTGCCCCCCTCTGACCTGGAGACTTATTCACCAGCTGCCACCTCCGTTACACCGCAGGGGGGTTATCTCACTAACTTCCCTTTGCTTACCTTAGAACAAATTAATCTGCTTTTGGACAACCTGAAGTCTGGATCTCCTCTTGACCCCTGCCCTCTTAAAATTTTTAAGGGATGTCTTACTTCCTCCCTTTCTAGAGGTGATCGATCAGGCAATTCTTGAGGGGGTTTACCCGAAGCCTTGGAAATTGGCCATCGTCAAGCCCCTCCTTAAGAAACCCACGTTAGACCCTGGAATTCTTAAGAACTTTCGCCCCATCTCCTTGCTCCCTGCCCCTGCGAAAATACTGGAAACTCACTTAAATATCCATCTGAGCGCCTTTTTAGATCACGCCAGCCTTCTTGACCCGTCCCAACACGGTTTTCGCAAAGCCCATAGCACCGAGTCCGCCCTGACAATTGTCGCTAATAACATACGTGCGAAGGTCGACAGTGGCCAGACTACCCTGCTGGTCCTGCTCGACCTCACAGCCGCATTCGACACTCTGTCCCCTGCCATTTTGGCTGGGCGTCTGCTGGAAATAGGAGTGGACGGACCAGCGCTTAGCCTCTTAACATCTTTTTTGACTCAGCGCGAACAAAGGGTCAAGTTGGGTGACCACCTCTCCCCTGTCAAGCCTGTGCAGTGTGGGGTTCCTCAGGGCTCGTCCCTGAGCCCCACGCTCTTCAATATATATGTAACACCTTTGGCCGGGCTTGTCAGATCCTTTGGTCTGGAAGTCGTATCCTACGCTGACGACACCCAAATCATGGTCTCCATCTCACATACCGCTGACATCACTGCCCTTAATTTTAAAGCTTGTATGAAGGCAGTCGCGGAGTGGATGGTAAGAAACTACCTCAAATTTAACGGGGAGAAAACGGAGGTGATCATTTTTGGAGGAAAGCAAGAGATTTGGTCTGCGGACTGGTGGCCCTCTGTTCTCGGTGCCTGCCCCACACCCACTCAGTCAGCTCGGAATCTTGGCATTATCTTTGACTCCTTACTCTCCTTCGACAAGCAGGTCAGCAGGACGGCCTCAACCTGCTGCGGGGTTTTGCGAATCCTGAGGAAAATTGTACATTACCTGTCAATCGAAGCTCGTAACAGGTTACGGTAGCCCTCATAGCCTCCCGCCTGGACTATTGTAATGTACCTTATTTGGGAATTACCAAACAACTTGTCCAGCGTCTCCAAATTGTGCAAAACGCGGCCGCAAGGTTCGTTGTTGACGATCCTAAGCGTTTATCAGGCTCAGCCATTAGGAAAGATCTGCACTGGCTCCCCATGCAAGCCAGGATTGACTTCAAGGCCTTGTGCCTCACTCATTGCGCCCTTCATGGGCTCGGGGCAGAAGACATCAGTTCTCTTGTGTCCCTCTATGTCCCCGATAGGGTCCTTCGCTCTGCGAACAAAAACCTTCTTGCTGTTCCCAGAATTCTGAAGGCATGATGGGGCAGGCGGGCTTTTTTCTCCCTTGTCCCTAGGATGTGGAACGCCCTTCCTGCGGAACTTAGGGATCAATATTCTCATTCTCAGTTCCGGAAGGCCTTGAAGACCTGGCTCTTCAGGGAAGCCTACCTTGAGCCGGTATTCCTCCTCTTTTTCACACTCAGCTTTTCTTTCCATCTGCAGCACCTTGACGCCATTCGGGCAAAGTTGCGCTATACAATGCTCTAATCATTCATTCATTCACATAACACAACAGCTCTTTTCAGAGCTACCCTACCTCTAAGCACTCTAAATTATTTTTTTACTCTAATTTTTTACACTGTTTTTCCCCGTGGTGCGCTCAGGGTGCGCGTACCCGGAAGCATACATGGGAAGGCACCCAGCGCTTACCCCGCAAAAATTTCAACAAAAAAATTTTTTTTTTGCCCTTCGGGGTCCTTCTAGGCCCCCCTCAGAAAACCTAGGGGGTCAGGGAGGGTCTACCCTGCCCCCTTATAATCATTTCCCCCCTTTTTATTTTCACCTCTTGTGTCTCGATTCTATCTAGACACAAGATGGCGGACTCTCCGGACTGTTTAGAATGTTGACAGACACCCGAGAGCCAATCAGCTTTCTGCTCGCGCACTTCCGTGTCGCCGGGTGCGCTCCCCGGTACGCGTACCGGTAAGCGCTGGAAGCGCGCATATAGATATATATGTGTTTTTGTACCTAATTTTCGTAAAAACCACTGGAGCAATTTTCACCAAATATAGAAAAGGCACTTCTGCGTACCAGTCCCTAAAATTTTACAAAGTTTGGTGTAATTCCGTTCAGCGGTTCGGGCTGTAGCCTTGTCTATTCGTCCTATGGAAATTAACATGGGGAAAACACGTTTTGGGACCCCCCTTTTTTCTCGGCCCCCGCTTGACGAATCCCCCCGAAACTTCTAGGGAAGAAGCGGAGCGGAGCTGGCCTAAATTTTGGAAAATTACACGCAAATTCCTCCACCGGCGCCAAAGTTATTCCCAATAGAATAATGCGGATTTCCTATGGTAGCTAGGTCCTAACTGTAACTACCTACTGGCGACCGCCAGTAGGTAATATATATATATATATATATATATGCACGAATAGTCAAAACTGCAACCCAGCTCCAGGAACCAGAACCAGAACAGACGACCAAACTAATCCTCAATAAGGCAAAGTATAGTTTTATTTAAGGCAAACTGAGCAGCAAAAACTGACGCGTTTCGGGCAGATGCCCTTGCTCATATATATATATTGCTAAACTGAAGGATCTTTCAGACAAACATCAGGAACAAGATGAAATAGGCAATTACTTTTACCAAATGGAAAAGAGGCTTGAAAATAGGATGAGATCAAATTAAAAGAACAATGTACATTTTTATGCAAGCAATCAGACAGTTTAAACAGACAGGTGTCTTGAGACAGTGAGAACTAATTACCTCAGAATCAGGATTTGATAATTACTCATCTGATCTTGAAGATCAGGCACCAAACTCTTCCAGATAATTCCCCTCCTTTACAGCTGTGGATGAATAACATTTTTTACCTTCAAACCAGTGTCCACTATGGTATACAAATGCAGGTGGGCTGCCTGGCCCTTCAGCAGCCTCTGAGACACCTCGCCGGGGCACTGAACAATAGAAATGGGGGGGGTCCGGGGCTTTTCCAAAGCCTAATAGGGGGTCCCATAAGCTCCCCTCCTTCATTACCCTCATGTCCCGGCGACCCGACCCACCCGGGGGGCCGATAATGAACGAAGCGCGAGAGCCCGCAGTTCATTTTTTTCTTAATTTTCATCTGGATCCGCGGACCTCGCCAAAAATGTAAAGAAAAAATGCCTTTTTTGGGCCACCCTTTCCCCAAGATGCCTAGGATACCAGGGCGTTTCTACAAATAATCAATAAAGTGCTTAGATATGAAGTCCCAGGTCTTCGGGAACTAAGTAAGATTAGGCAATTTATGAATTGCAATTCAGCATACACAGTATATCGTTTGGGTTGCCAATGCCATTTAAGATATGTGAGAAGGACCATCCGTCCCACCAAAATGCGCATCCTTGAACATATAAGAGCAATTACTAACAAAGATAGCTCATACCCTGCGGCAAGACATTTCGAATCAACTCATAACAGTGACAGAAAGTTACTTAGGTTCTTCTGCCTGGACCACGTACCTCTGGACATAAGAGGTGGGGACAGGGAATTGAGACTACGCCGTTTGGACTCTGGGTACATATTAAATATGCAGACTAAGACACCCACAGGATTAAATAGCAATGAAGTGTTGGGGGTACACCTGTAGGTCCTTGAACATTAACAAAAGTGTAGTAAATTGAAGTAATCAGTCGGCAAACCCATTGTGGACGATGTGAATAGGCAATGCCAAATTGATATGTGCTAGCATATTGGCCAGTGTGCACTTAGCCCATACTGGGCGGAATTACCTATAGAAGGCTATTGGGTAGAGCAATAGGTATTTGACAATAAGCAGAATAATGGAGGAATTTAGTAAAGCCAAATTTATGGTTATAGCCAAAACTGCAGCAATATCAGTTAACATGTACCTAGCCCATACAGGAAGTTATTATTTGTAGTAATATGTGAGTATTTGGGTACAGCAGAATGATGGCAATAAAAGCCAAGGCAATGGTGTTGTGCATATACTATGCTAAGTATGCATCAAATGCATAACTAGTACTTGCATTTGTAGAGTGGTAGAGAAATTGTGCTGCGCCTTGAACCATCTCTGAAGAACTGCACTGTGTAGAAGTTACAAAAGTTATTATCATGGCTTGTCAAATTATTTATTTTTTTCATAAAATCTTTATTTCGGCAATTTGCCATAAAAGATATAAAATAGTAAAATAGAAAACTCATGGTTGTCAATTCAAATCACTATAGCAAGAATACAAAAGTTCCCCAAAAATTCCCCATAGGGAGCAGAATGGCAATAATAAAAGTTAATACAGTAAAAAACAATGCTATGGACAAGGCTCTAAGAACTGCATGTCATAGTCACAATCAGGTTTTGGGAATTAAAAGCCTTTGCTTGTGCCGCATTGCTACCAAAAATTGAGAAACAGCAAAAACAATAGGTCTTGATGTGTCTGTTTTTAAGACTCTAAAAGCATACATACAGTGTAAAAAACCCAAATTCTTACAAAGGGGTACGAGCCAATACTTCCTGTACTTATGGTAAGCTGGACAAAAGAAGAGAACGTGCAGATCAGTTTCCCTGTCACAGTTACACCCAGGACAATTTTCCAAAGCTGGCGATGACCACCTGCTAGTAAAGGCTCGCAAAGGTAGAACACCGTATCTCCATTGAATATACAGTTTTCTTGCTAAAGTAGGGTAAATTTCATCCATAAATTGTTCGAAGTGATACAAATCTTTGACAGTTAAAGAAGAAACAGTTAAAGTGCCGACTAAGGAGTTAGACAAAGCAGCAGCATGTTTATTTTCACAATAGATCTTCGTAAGATTTTTTCAAGTAATCCTATTGGAACCTTTCTCTGGATCAGACCAGAGGGCGGCTAGTCCTATTCTTGCGGATTCATTCTTTATGAATCTGAGCCAGGGAATTTTCCCTCCTCCAGGGAGGCTTAGTACTTCTATAAGTTCCTGCCTATAGTGTACAAGTTCCGGAGTCACCCAGAGCCTACGCCAAAACCTTAGGGGTTTGAGCGCTAGCTCCTCATCAATGGGCCTAAGTCCCAAGTCAAGCCTCAAGCGGGGGAGTTGAAGATCATGAACTTGGTTTTTAACGAGTTTATCTCCAAACCCCTTCCTCTGCAGAATTCCTCAAAACCATCCAGAATGCGCTGTATCCCCATAGGGGACTTAGCTAGCAAGAGGGTGTCATCTGCAAATATAATCGCAGGAACCCTACTGCCTGCCAACTTTGGGGCGTTATTATTCTGTACTCCATTCAGGTGCAAGATTACCCCATTGACATAGAGGCAGAACAGGGTAGGTGCGAGCACACAACCCTGCCTAACCCCCCTGCACACGGGGAACCTTGCAGACAGTGCACCATTCTTCCCACATCTGACTTGGGCGAAATTCTCCTTGTGTAACCTCATCAATATGGTCAACAGTGGGACCGGTATGCCCAATTCTAGGATAACAATCCATAGTTTCCCCCGAGGGGCTAGGTCAAAAGCTGAGCGAAAGTCGTCAAACACCATATAGAGGCTGCCACCCTCTATACTCACAGTTTTCCAAAACAGTAGTGACAGTAGGAAGATTTGGTCCATAGTGGAAGTGTTCTCTCTAAACCCGCTTGGTATGGGCTAAGGATTGTGTGCTCCTCCATCCAGTTCAGCAAGCGATCCAGGATTAACCTAGCGAAGATCTTCTGCGGGAAATCTATAAGGCTGATGGGCCTGTAGTTGGCTGGGAGCAGAGGAGAACCCTTTTTAAAGATAGGGACTATCTCTGCGCCCAGCAAAGTACAGGGCTCCACCATGCCTCCCAAGACTGCCTTAAAAAGGATCCGAAAATATGGACCCCATATCCTTGGTTCCTGCCTAAATAGATCGCCCGGTAGTTTATCTAGGCCTGGGGCTTTGCCTAGGACCAACTTGGAAATTGCATTACATACTTCACTAAGCGTGAATTCTGCCTCCACCTCAGAATGTAGACTAAAAGCTGGGTAAGACAATAAAAGTTCCTGAACATCAGACTGATCCTCGCTACAGTAGAGAGCCTGGAAGTGGTCTTCCCACACTTCCGCTGCTATGCTCGATTCAGTGGCAGATTTTGGTTCTCCCGTGCCATTATTAATTATTGACCAAAATTTCCGGGAATCTTTGGTTGATAGTGCGGTTGATAAGCTGGCCCCCTTCTCATGGTCCCACTGCTCCTTCGCGCATTTTATCAACCATTTATAATACGCTCTCCTAGCTTTAATGTCAGATTTACTGTTGTTTTCCTTAAGAGCCCGGACTAGTTGGGACTTTGCAGCCCTACAAACTGCATTATGCCAAATGTGTTGTCTGGCCCTTTTATTCCTCTTAGTCCCCTGAGGATTGAGTACCTCCGCCAAATTGGATACTAGATCCTCATGGAGAGCCTGCATCTTTGAATAATAGTCAAGGGGTAATGGTTGCGTATTTAGCGTGTCAACCTCAGTAAACAGGGGGACAATCCGGCTATAAAGTTTCCAAATTTCTTCCGGATGTTCCACTACTTTTTTCCTTCTGACTCTACGCCTATCATTGGAGAGAGGTAATCTCTCATTAGAATCCCCAGGGGCTGGGATGCTACTCTCACCAACGTTAAGCAGGCCCAGTTCTAAAATCAGGGGATTATGGTCACTCTCCACTCATGTAGTTACATAAAAATCAATAACTAGTGGCCATAGCCGAGTTTCTGCCAGGATATAATCAAGACGTGAAATCTGGCCTGGTTTATTAAAAGTGCACTTAGCTAAGGTATCAGAGGGAGTGCGCCCGTTACAGGCTCGTAGAGAATATTTTAAAGTGAGAGCCGTAATCTGTATGGCTAGAGGAGACCATGCCCTCGGAGATGGGGCCTGAGTCACAGGTATAGACCAATAGTCATCTTCTGTCGCTAAAACTTCATCCTTCAGGCCCTCTAGGGGCTCAAAATGACAGTTCAAATAACCCCCTACCAAAAGATGAATGTCACTCGGGATGGTATGCAAAAAGTGGGCCAGCTCCTCGATGGTCCTAGACTCACTGGTTATGGACACTGGGTGGGAGTAAACGTTGATGAGGGCAAGCTTCCACTAGTTGGGCCATATGAGAACTACACATTGGACATCTTGCGAATGGGTGGTTAATTTCGTAGCAGTGCATCACAAATGGGAGCCAACCCAGATAGTAAGGCTTCCCGACGGGCGACCTTTCCCCCCCCAAAGTGCTGGGACGTGGAATGTAGCAAGCCCCCCTCCCCCGGCACTGTTCTTCACGCGCCCAAGTCTCTTGAAAGAGACATACATCATTTGTGTCTACAAAAGAACCCCAGTCAGGGCATGTCATTTTATTAGGCAGACCTGCCACGTTCCATGACAGTATCTTGAGTGTGACTCCCTTTCTTCCCGGCTGAGTGTTCAATACAGACTCGTTCTGTCCCCTTCAGGAAGTCTAAAGCCATGCACCACAGAACCAGATGGACTATCTTCAACTGCTGTGATTGTGTAAGGCTCAAGTGGTGTCTTTAACGAGGGTTCGATACTGATAAGAGCGGGGGTTTGTTGGTTAGTTTGAGAGACATGGGGAGCTATCTTTACCAAACTTCTTCCCATGCTATCATTACTAGATGTCAAGAGATTCCCTCTCTGCCTATTTCGTCGTTTCACCCTCTCTGTCCCTACTATTGACCCCATGGTATCCTCATCATTATGCTCTAGTCAATCCACCATATCCAAACAGCTGTATCTGTTCTGTGTGTGAATGTCGAAGGTTGGAGGAACTACTCTATACCTGCCCTTATTTATCCCCACCCTTCCACAAGACCCAACTCTCTTCTAGCCTCGATCAATAGCAGGCCTGTAACACATGGGCCTGGGGGATAAAAATATGACAGTGGTAGGGATTGTATAACTGAGCTGGAATTGGGCTGCACCCAATCGCATATGTGAGACACAGCCCGTGAATCCCTAAAATTTACCAAAACACAATCTCCCAAGATGTTCTTGATCCTATGACCAACACAAGATACCCTTCGCACATGCACAATTTCACTACTAGCATGACCCGGGAGGGGTCTATTTCTGCCCAGCCAATCTATAACTTTGTTTTTCAAGGACAAATTATTTTACATTTGTAAAGTTAAGTTAATTGCTTCAAACTTTCTATTATATATATTTACTTATTCATGTTTCTTTTTTAAAGAAACTGTACGAGTCACGTACTGGTCGCGTACCTGTCGCGGTGGGAATCCGGGCAGCGTGCCACTATATTTTCATGTCCGCGTGAGGTGCGTGACGGATGCGCGACTTGCAGATGGTTGTTTTGGGGCAATTAAAATACATGATATATAGTATATACATTTTAAACTACTTATATGTCTTTTATAGAAATAGTTATAAAACTGGCATCAATATAAATATTTTGAATATTTGAGCTGTTGAGATTAATTTACGGGAGCCGTGGCGCTTCCGTGTACCCTCACACACATATTTCCGGGTGCACGATAGGTTTGCGACTCCAGCGTAAAATATGCAGTTCTAAAAAATATATAGATATTATTTTATATTATAGATTATACCAAGAGATTTACTTTCATATTTGTAAAACTACTATATTTTCAATTGTATTGCATATATAAGAATGTTTAAATATATTTTATGATGTTGTATTCGGTGCGCAGAGAATATGTGTCTGGTACGCGGACCCCATATAACTTCAAAAGAAAGGATTCTATTGGTTGATCGCTTTCTATTTTACTACTTGGAGGGCCCCACCCAATTTCTTCTTTCTTTCTGAAGCTTCTCTTGGATCAACACCTTTTATGTTTTCTCTTGCTCCAACATCTATTTTTTGAGTGTTTTTCATCTTTACCACAAATGGCATCTGTAGATGAGGTTTAAGATATGGAGGAGCAAGTGGAACCAGTGAAGAGGTGGAAAGAGAGCATAGTTGGGACCTTTTTGTTAATTTCGGAGGAAGAGAAACAAGTCAAAGCATTAAAAGTAATGTGCACTTTATGTGAAAATGTGCTATCTCCGGACTCCTAAAAGAAATACTCTTGTGGGACGTCTTCGATGATGAAACATCTTTAAATAATGCATCCCAATTGTCTCACAAGAGAGCAGCGACAACGAGAACTACGAGAACAGCCTGAGGGCAGAGAAAATGCTGGACCCAGCACATCTCTGGGTTCAGTTTTACCATCCGAGACTCCAATATCAGTGCCTGAGTTTGCTGGATTGGGCCAACACTGCTTGAAGTGCCAAAAGGTAATATGTGTTGGGGAGCAGTCAGTCGCAATTATCGCAAGTGTGAGTAAACACAAATGCTACTTTTTTTTCCCACCAATGTTACTTTTGCTAAATGTTTTCGCTGCAAGAATGCAGCATGTTAAGTTATTTTTGAAAAAAAAAATGTTTTTAAAAACTCCCTAAATAAAAGAGTTAAAAAGCACCAAAAAATTGTTTTTTTAGAACCGCCTAAAGATAGACAATGGGGCCGAATACAATCTTGTTAGGAAAGCATTCTGCTGACTCTTGTTAGGAATGCTTTCCATACGATTTGCACTTCGAGGGCCCGAATGACTGAGTACGATGTGTCCATACGCATACGGAATCGGTTCGGTCAGACTCCCTTCGAACTCAATGGGAGCCTGTGTACCCAACGTGAACACAGGTTCCCATTGCAAAAAGAGGTGGGTGAGAAAAAGCATGCACTCTGTAAAGGGGATACCCATGGGTACCCCCTGCAAATGATTAGGAAGGCCCCGGGTGAAGGGGGGCCTGTATGGCCCCCAAAGTCTGATTCCCACTGCTGTTTTGTATTGTCAAAACCGAATCGATACGGCTGTCAAAATCGGTCATCGTACTCGCTCGTTTGAAAACAGTACCCATTGCGCTTCATGAATTGGCTCCGAATGAGTCAGACTGACTGACTCGCATTCAGAACTGATTCGGTCAGTGCGATGGCTTCCTCGCATCGTACGTGGTTGTTCGGAAAGAGGGACGAATCAGTGGAAAACATGGGCTTCGAATTGAATCTGCTTTTTCCGAAACCAGTTTGGAGCCCTTCCTAACAAGATCGTAATCGGCCCCAAAGTGTTATATGTTTTGTATGAATACATTAGTAATGAATGAATAAGTATTTTTCGAGTGATTGTAAGAGTGTATAACTAGTGCCTGGGTGATTGAATAAATGTGTGAGTCGTGTATCAGTGTGTTGATGAGGGTATAGGTACTCCCTGGGTGATTGGATGAGTGCATGAGTAGTGACTGTGTGGATAGATGACTACATAGGTAGTGCGTGCGTGATTAGATTAGTGTATGGATACTACCATAGTGATTGGATGAGTGCATAAGTAGTTCCTGGGTGATTGTATGGGTGCATGGCTAGTGCATGGGTCATTAGATGAGTGCATGGGTACAATCTGGGTGAATAGATGACTACATGGGTAGTAGGTGGATGATTAGATGAGTGCATGGGTAATACCTATGTGAATATGTAATGCTTGGGTGATTGGATGAGTGTATAAGTAGTGCCTGGGTGATTGCATGGGTACATGAGTAGTGTATGGGACATTGGATGAGTGCATGGGTATTTTCCGGGTGAATAGAGGAGTGCATGGGTAGTGCTTGGGTGATTGGATGAGTGAATGGGTAGTACCTGGGTGAATAGATGGCTGTATGGGTGGTGCTTCAGTGATTGGATGAGTGCATGAGTCGTGTCTGGGTAATTATATTGGTGTATGGTTAGTGCCTGGGACATAGGATGAGTGCATGGGTAGAACCTGGATGAATAAATGAGTGCATAGGTAGTGCCAGAGTGATTGCATAAGTACATAGATAGTGCATGGGTGATTGGATGAGTGTATGGATAGTGCCTGGGTGATTGTATGAGTGCATGGATAGTGCTCTGGTGATTGGATGAGTGCATACGTAGTGTTTGGGTGATTAGATGAGTGCATAGGTAGTTAGTTCTTTGGTGATTGCATAAGTCCATGGGTAGTGCTTGGATGATTGGATGAGTGCATGAGTAGTGTCTGGGTGATTGCATGGGTAGTGCCTGGGTCATCAGATGAGTGCATGTGCAGTAGCTGGGCGAATAGATGAGTGCATAAGTAGTGCTTGGGTGACTAGATGAGTGCATAGGTAGTGCCTGAGTGATTGCATGGGTGCATGGTTAGTGCCTGGGACACTGGACGAGATCATGGGTAGTACCTGGGTGAATAGATGACTGCTTGGGTAGTTCTTGGGTGATTTGATGAATGCATGGGTTGTGCATGGGTAAACAGATGAGTGCATGGGTAGTGCTTGGGTGATTGGATGAGTGTATAAGTATCGCCTGGGTGATTGCATTGTTGCATGACAGTGCCAGGGACATTAGATAAGTGCATGTGTCGTGCCTGGGTGAATAGATGAGTGCATGGGTAATGCTTGGGTGGCTGGATGAGTGCATGGGTAGTGACTGGGCGATTCCATCAGACATAGGTAGTGCCTGGGTGATTGAATGAGTGCATGTATAGTGCCTGGGTGATTGCATGAGTGCATGAATAATGCCTAGGTGATTAGATGAGTGCATAAGTAGTGCCATTGGATGAGTTCATGGGTAGTACGTGGTGAATAGATGAGTGCATAAATATTGCTTGGGTGACTGGATGAGCGCATGGGTAGTGACTGGGTGATTGCATTAGGACATAGGTAGTGCCTGGGTGATTGGATGAGTGCATGGATAGTGCCTGGGTGATTGCATGAGTGCATGGATAGTGCCTGGGTGATTGGATGAGTGCATAAGTAGTCATTATGTGATTGGATGAGTTCATAGGTAGTGCTTGGGTGATTGCATAAGTCCATGGGTAGTACCACGGTGATTGGATGAGTGCATAAATAGTGTCTGGGTGATTGCATGGGTAGTGCCTGGGACATTGATTGAGTGCATAGGTAGTCCCTGGGTAAATATATGAGTTCATAAGTAGTGCTTGGGTGAATGTATGAATGCATAGGTAGTGCCTCAGTGATTGCATAAAGCCATGGGTACTGCTTGGGTGATTGAATGAGTCCATGGGTAGTACTTTGGTGAGTGGATGAATGCATAAGTAGTGTCTAGGTGATTGCATGGGTAGTGCCTGAGACATTGGATAAGTGTATGGGTAGCACCTGGGTGAAATGAAGAGTGCCTAAGTAGTGTGTGGGTGACTGTATAAGTGTTTAAATAGTGCCTGGGTGGTTGCATAAGTACATTGGATGAGTGCATGGATAGTGCCAAGTTGATTGCATGAGTGCATGGATAGTGGCTGGGTGATTGGAAAAGTTCATAAGTAGTTCTTGTGTGATTGGATGTATGCATAGGAGGAAGAGGCCAGGATGAGCCACCCCTCTAACCTTTGTGCACAGAGGAATTACTGTTGAAAGGGACCCCTTTGTATGCCGTCATTGAACAACTGGTGAAAGACTGTGAGTAAGAGAAAGCAAACTATGCCTGGATCAGGTGGAGGGGCTGCCGTAACGACTCTTGACACATTTCTGGCCAGGGCAGCAAATGTCTTGTCGAATGAAACCGCCTAGACGGAAATGAGACTTTTTTGTGAAATACTTAATCTTCCAATAATAATAATAAAGATATTTATAAAGCGCACAGCTACCCTGAATGGGGTGTCCCAGCGCTTACACAGACAGTAACAAAGGTAGAGGTGTGCACATATCTAGTCATTACGACTAAGGAGCCAAGTCTTCAAGGCCTTCCTGAATTCCCTTTCGGAATGCATCATGCATAGTTGGGCAGGTAGATTATTCCAGAACTTGGTGGTACCCACCTCCAATGTCCTACCCCCATTCTTGTCTTTGCAAAACGGGGGATGGTGAGGTATAATTTGTGGTTGGACCTTAGGGATCTGTCCTGGTGGTATGGACAAAGTCTCTTCCTCAGGTAGTTGGGACCTCCCCCTTGATACTCACGGAAGGCAAATGTAAAGGCCTCAAATTCGATACGTTTGGCTACTGGGAGCCAAGGAAGTTGTTTGAGATGAGGAGAGATGCATTGGCCGAGCGGGACCTTACAGACCAGTCTAGCTGCCTCGTTTTGAATTATCTGGAGTCTACGGATCAAGCCCATTGGCAGACCCATGTGAAGAATATTAGCATAATAAAGGTGGGAGTTGACTAATACATTGACCACGGTTTTGAGAGCTGACTCTGGCAAAAGGTCAATACAATTTCTAATGGTTTTCATTTTGCCAAAGCAGGCCACGGTTACCAGTTGAACATGGGTAGCGAGGGACAGGTCTTTGTCCCACCTGACTCCTAAGTTCTTGACTGAGTCCTTGGTTGTGGGGGCAGACCCAGTTCAGATGGCCACCATAAGTTCATCGGGGGTACAGCTTAGTTAAAAAACAAGACCTCCGTCTTGTCAGCATTTAGCTTTAAGAAGCTGCGGATCATCCAGGCAGAGATGTTTTTAATGCACTCTTTTAGTGGGTCAAAGGTGGATGCTGACACCCTGCTGAAGGTGAACAGCAGTTGAGAATCATCCACATAGGGTGTCACCTTGATCCTCATTTTGGCGATGAGCTCCGCCAGTGGTGTCAGGTAGACATTAAAAATTAGCTGGCTCAGGACCCATCCCTGCGGCACCCCCCATTTTAGTGTTTTAGCAGGGAGGTGAAAGGGTGGATCGAGACCTGTTGTTCTTGGTCATGCAGGTAAGACGTGATCCAATTCAGTGCTGTCCCCTGGATGCCAATACGTTTAAGGCGATCTAGTAAGATGGAAAGGGACACTGTGTCAAACACTGCTGACAGGTCTAAAAACACCAGCATGGACACGGAGCCTCCGTCCACGGGCCAGTGTATGGAGTCAGCCATCTCAATCAGTGCGGATTCTGTACTGAATCCAGGGCAGAAGCCGAACTGGAACTCATGCAGTGGGCCATTGGACTCAATGGAAGCTGCCAGTTGCTGGTGGGAAAATATTTCTAAAACTTAGCGGGGAGCAGAGAAATAGGCCTGTAATTGCTTGTGACTTCAGGGTCAGCGTGAGCTTTTTTCAGTACAGGGAGAAGAAACGCATGTTTCCAGGCTGATGGAAAGATCCCCTGTCTGAGTGAGGAATTCCAGATGGCATTAAGAGGGGGTTAAGGCACTCAGCCAGAGCACTGTATTGTTTAGCTGGCCAGGGATCACTAGGTGACCCTGATTTACATTTCTGAAGCTCGGGCCAGAGATCCTCCATGGGGATTGTAGCACATTCTGAGTATACTGGCTGGGAGTCATAGGGGGTGTTAGCTGTGGCCCCCCCCCCCTAGGGGGCAGGGTGCTGCTGAGAAGGACACATATATTGGGGCTATTTTCTCTTCCAAAAAATTCAAGATCCTGTTGCATAGCTCCTGTAATGGGGGAATCGAGTGTGTGAGTGCTAAAAGATTCGTAAAGGACTTCACAATATTAAAAACTTCTCTAGACGAGATCTTTTGATGTGCTCGTCTAGGAAATCTCACTTTTTATCAATGAGAAGTTTACAGTACTCTTTTAGTGCTGCTTGATAACCAATTTAGTTCTCCTGGGAGTAGGATGATCTACATTTGCGCTCCAGTCTTTTGCACTCACATTTTTTGGCTCTGATCTACGCTGAAAGCCAGGGGGCGGAAGGGGAAGTTCTAGCAGAGTTATTAGGCCTCTGGGGCGCAATTTAGTCAAGTGCATCACTGACCCACCTATTCAGGTTTGTGATGCTAACGTCAAGGTTATTTGAGATGGAGGGCTTGGAGTCCTTCAGATGGCGGGTGAGGGTCTCAAGGAAACCCTACTCCAATTCCTTCTAAATCCTTTGGTAGGGAAGTGTCCCTCAGCCCACACTTCAGGTGTAGCTGGAAATGGATCAGGAAGTGATCATCCTAGATCACCGGGTCAGGGTATGAACTCCAATGTCCGGTAGGTTTGAGCCCATAAGGTCTAGTGTGTGGCCTGCCTTATGTGTCGGAGAAGAGACTCGGGGTCAGGTTTCAGCCAGCAAGCGCTGAAATAAAATGTGCTCTATGCGAGCAGGAGGAATCGTCCACATGGAGATTGAGATATCCCAACATCATGAAATTAGAGTAGCGTATGCTGGTCTGGGCAATATAGTCAACCAAGGTAAGGAAGGACCTATGACCACAGTATGGGGGCCTATAAAGAAGGAGCCCTGAGCAGAAGGCTGAAGCAGATAGTTTGATACAGAAGGGAAGTCCTTCAATGCTGTCTATCTACTCAAAGTTGGAAATAGCGATCTCCCAGGTGACTTTATGGATAATCGCCAATCCCCCCCGGGGTCTTGTATTGTCTATAAGCACAGAGTATGCCATAGCACTAGGGGATGGCTAAGGCAACAGCTGGGTTAGATTCTTCCCATAGCCATGTCTTGGTCAGGAACATAAGATCCCAGTTATGGTGTACTAGGGATTGATGGATGTCAAGGACCTGTTTTGGCAGTGGCATGCAGTTAATGAGACAGGCTTTTAGCTCAATGGGCCTGGGGGGCTTTGGAAGGGTTATGCGCGGCCCTTGATCCGCCCAAAATTATATCTGGTGTTGAGGGAGAAATTACAGCTGGGGCAGGAGTAAATCTCACCAGAATCTCCAAGTGAAGCAAGTGTCTGGTTCTGGCAGACGAGCGGTCTGAGGGAAAGGAGCTCCACTCGACTCCAACTGCATGAGCACTCTCTAGAGTTTTTGGCAGCATAACTGGCCCTGGCTGCTGTCTGGAAGCTGACGGGCGCAGATGGGCTTGCCTTTGATGCACCGCTGCACACGCCCGCTGCACGCGTGCGCTGGACATTAGCGCCATCTGGCCCTGATATAGTCAGCATCAGTTTACCAGAGGCGGGAGACTAGAACGTCTCCCCGCAAAGATGGCAGCCCGAAATGGCACAGAGGAAGGGAGGGGAGCACAGTGATCCTCACTCTAGCCCAAGTGTCTCTCTCTACTCAATCAGCAGGAAATCTGCTGCGGTGGACCAGGGAGCTGACAGGTGCAAGGAAGCATTGAGGACAGTGTTAGTCACTCCAGGGTAGGTCAAGTATATTTTACAAGTAGTTTTAAAACAGTATAGCACACAGTAAAACCAATTTTTAAAAAGCACTGAGCGAAGTTAAAATCACACGATGCAGAGCGTAGCGAGGGAACAAAGAGATTTGGCTGTACCTCTTGCAAGGCACTGCCTCTACCTCCCTGCGCGTTGGCGCCATCTGGTCCTGATATAGTAAGGACAGAGAGCCCAGCATCCCTTGGTGGTATCTTGCCAACAGATGACCAAAGCGAGATTGCGCCTCTTATAACAGTAGCTACCGATTCTTCAGAGGTACCGGGGGGGGAAACCAAGTGGATGGTACCTTTATGCTAGAACCTCCAGTTTAAAAGAAAATAGGTGGGGGGAAAAAACTATGTAGGCTCCAAAGAAGCAGGTGGAACCAGTCCTGGATTTAGACAATGTTGCCCTGGGCCGGACTCTGATTAAACTTTTCCCAAAAAATGGAAGACATGCTAAAGTTACATCTAGCCCCTATTATGTCCCTGTTGTACAAGATGGAAGCCTTTCTCTGTCAGTCTAATGAGCTTCACTCCTGCCTGATAACTAGTAGCCAGAGGGCAGAGCTTGTGGAGATGAAGGAAGGGCTGGGACATACTCAGCAGGGTGGATAAGGACCTGCAGTTCCCTCAACCAGCAATGGTCCGTTAGGCAGTAGTGGCCCGCAATTAGCACATAGGGGGAATTTACAGTCATACCCAGGGTGTAACAGTACAGTACAGGCCCACAAGGGAGTCTGAGATCCTAAAAAATCAACAGTGAGGAAGGAGATGGCCTAGCTGTAGCCCCACAAAGACCATTAGTGGCTGACCTAACAGACCGCGGGGAAACCAGAGGACTGAATTACAGGGTTTAAAATCCTCTAACCTCCCTCTACAGTTGGAAGAGAGAATTGATGTTTTAAATCTACCCCCAGAGTCAGCTTCTTTAGTGGCCGTTTTGGTGGGTGTGCCACCAGTAAAGCGGACAAAGCGGTACAAAAGGGGGTGGTGATGGACGGAGCATCTGAACAAATCAAACACTCACACCCAGTCAACAGATCAAAAGACGGCTGAAATGCCAGAAACCGGTCCTCAGAAGCTTGTTTCCTGTCCAGGGAAGGCATGGCTTGGCAGTTCGGGTGGACTGTTCCCATGAGGCACGGGGTCAGACTGATTTGCATATGCCATGTCTGAACTGGGGTGGCAGAGTGGGCTAAAGAACGGTGATGGATTGAACCCAGATTTTGTGACTGGGTGTGAGTGTTTGATTGGTTCAGATGCTCTGTCCATCACCACCCCCTTTTGTACAACCAGTAAAGCGGACAACAACAGACCTGGTACACAAGGAGACCCACTGGTTGGACAGATCACTGGTAAATAGGTGTCTTATAGCCCCTCATGTCATCATGGCCAGAAAAGGAAGGTGGGTGGGGCAGGCCACACAAAAACATAGGGGGTGATAGTTTCGTGGTTAATGTGACACACCTGTCACACATAAAAGCTATGATCTGTAGTCAGCCCAGGCAAGGTTCAAATACAGGAATTCAGGTCATCCCGGTCTACTTTTTCTATCCCAACGGGGTCCAATACCAAAGATTCTGGAGTAATGCTTCTAGTCTGACTCATGGAATGTTATTTCAAGGCCCAAAAATGTGGCCAAATATGAATACAACCATTTCCCTTGCAAGTCGATTTGCCCCATTGAGGGGCCTAGATAGTATTGACTGACTATCAGCCCCAAGTGACGTCATGGCTAACATAGGGTGCCCTCTGCCATCTAGAGTGGCAAATGAGACTCAGCCACATTCTGTTCCCGCTGAGATAAGCCCCTCTAGCTGTAAATTCATGTCCTGGAATATTGCAGGGGGAGGGCGAAAAAGGATGACGAGCAGTGGTTAGAAATAATAAAATCCCGCCATAGTGTCTCACTGCAAGAAACCTGGGATACGTCAGATTCTTTTGTTTTGGGTGCCTTTGGGTCTTTTTTTAATGCTGCATCTCCTTTCGTTACAGGTTGAGCAAAGGGAGGTCTGCTTATTTTAATATCACTTAAAGTGTCTTGTACTATTAGGAGCTTGGTAAGCCCATCCCCACATCTGTTAGCAGTTGAACTAACTTTCCCCAAGAGCCCCACTTTGGTGGTCATCAGTTTCTATAACTCCTTCTGCAGGAATGATGATAGTGAGCATGTAGCTGCACTTGAAAACATTTAGAGCATGTTTCACAGGATAGTCTCATCCATTGTGAATTTATTATATTGGGGGCCTTTAATGTACATCGTTGCTCTTCTAACTGTATACTGGGTAGGGGGCGCAGGATAGTTTGACTCCCCTGGTTCACTTTGAACATTGGGCCCAAGGTATTTTTCTAGAGACCCTATTTGTGGCCAATAATTTACATACTTTACAACACACGAACGAATCAGAGCCGATACCTTTCTTTTCAGGGAGGGAGTGCTGTACAATTATAGATTATATTGTGCTATCCACTCCTTTGCTTCTAAATATAATGAAAGTGAGCTCATCTTGAACCGGATATGGTGACCATAACCCAATTATTGTTGAATCTAAGGGACTGATGGTATTCCGGGGAGTCTAGTCAAAGAGCCTCGCAAATTGGAAATTTTACCCAACAGATCAGGCTCGTAAAGTTAGGTAGATGGTCCCGGAGGATTTTTTAAACCAGTTGTATTCGGAGGGCAAGGAAGACATTAATAAGTGCCTTGATACTCACACTGAGCCTGATGCGGTAGTAGAAGCATTTGATAAGCTGTCAAAGAGGATTTCGAAAAATCTTACTGGGCAAGGGAGGTCAGGAGCCCTCAAGGGGGAAAATGGTTTAATGCAGATTGCTATAAAACCCATAAACTGCTCATAGCTGCATTAAAAAATGAACAGAGGGATCAATAATTGATTAAAGCTAGTATTAAGGAAAGATAACATACGGGAACAGGCATGGAGGGATCTAAATCAGGTCAGTGTCCTAGCAAATAGCTCAAAATTCTGGAAGATTGTAAATAGCCACTTTTCTAAGAATAGTAATTTGTCGAGAATAGAGTGTGTTATTCCCGCCGACAGATGAGTCAGTCATTTTGAGCAGATTTACACTGAGGTGGTTTCAGTACAATCTGACACAACGTGGGAATTGAGCACTTAGTCGCTCTCGCTATGATTTAGGGTAGAAGAAGTCCAGAGAGCGATTTTGACCGCCTCAGGTCAGAAAGCCCAGAGGCCCTATGGGGTACCTGCGGATCTTTATAAGTCAGACCCTGGGGCATGGGTAAAGATCCTAATGAGGATTTTTAATGCTGCTACAAAGGTTGATCCACCTCACTCTCAGTCCATGGCGGTGGTTTTACCCATTTACAAAAAGGGTGCCAGGGACGATCCTACATGCTACCGTCTGATCTCGCTATTAGACTCGTCCGCCAAAATAATGAGGAAGGTAATTTTAGACCGCCTAAGCAAGCAATGCGTTGTCGGACTTGCAATTTGGGTTTAGAAAAGGTATGGGAACAGTTGGCCAATGCATAAATTTACTTATGATGATCAGCAAATACACTCTTTTTTTGTAAAAAAACATTTCATTAGTCCTCATTTGCCCTGGTTAACATACGATAATATTCTGTACTCCTGGATCTCACTTAATGTAACACCAACCAGAGATCTTTTGCTCTTAAACCAAGGGTGGATCACCGTAAACCTTGCTTCCAATTCTCAAACCATAGGTAACTTTGTTTCGCACAACCATCTGTGGAATAATCAAGCAATATGGTATTAAGGCCTAATCATTGGACTGTATATGGGTGGAGGCTTTCTCCCAGTTCTCATAAGGGAGCCAGAACTCATTCTGCTTACTTTTGGATGCCCTATCTAACCAAATAATGTATTTTATTGAAATCATCCATTCTATTTTGTGTGGAGGGGTGGATTTTATCCAAGTCTTACATATTTCTCTTTGAGCAAGCAGTATCAGATAGAATATAATTTTTTAGTGCTATTTGACAAGGATTCATGATATTCTGGGGTCCCAAATAGAACAAGAGTTTTGCTTACCTGGAGCGTCTCTCCAAGTATTATGGATATAGTATTACTTACTTCCAACCAGAACCCTTGAATTTTGTGGCACTCCAGAAACATATGTATATCATCTCCTTTTCCCTCTCTGCACTTTCGACATCTCAGCGTAGCACCCTTTCCCAATTTTGAAAATGTATACAGAGTCTAATAGACCCTGTGAAGACAGAAAAGGTGGTTCTTTGCAGCGCGTACCGTGGAGTATAACATGTCACAAGATATTTGCCATAGATCTTTCATCTGCTCTCCCGGAAAGCTCTTCTCACACATTGTTGATGGTAAATTAAAATCTCCATCTGCTATATATCCGTTGAAAGCCAATATCGGTTTGCCACCTCATTACCCAAGATTCTATTTCATTTGACTGCCCCGTACCAAGACCAGCAGTAAGACTCCCAGCTCTTTATTTGAAGGTATTTAAATCTTGACAGTCGATTGTTAGCTATCTCTTGTCCCTCATCCTCGGAGGTTAAGACTCTGTCCACTATCAGTTGACCCCAAGTTATTATTCCTGCTTCTCTTAATGGAAGTGCCAGACTGTCCTTGGACCACTCCGGAGACCCAGGAGTGTCCCAGATAGGGGCCATCCCACTATAGTAGTTGCGTTTTAACTCTCCCCTGATTTTGTGCCATGTGACTGCAAAGCACTGTAGACTCTTAAGATGCACTTTTTTGAAAAATCGTGGGTCCCCATATTTATGTGTAGAACCTTGCTCTCCCCCTCCATATCATAAAGCATTGCCATGAACATTTTTCCGGTGTCGGAGCCATCTGGTGTACTGAATGGCAGTTTCCCTCCTTTTAAAAGAAAAACCAAGGCCTAATAAGATAGATCCAGCAATCGTAGGCACCCTTTATCATATTGCCATCTTAGCTTTCTCCATGCAAATCGAACCCCCTTTCAGGCACAAATAAAGCTAGTAATTTTTGACTGGACCCTTTTAAGCCATGGGGATGTTCTGAAATAGGAATGTAAGCTTAGGGAGAATTGACATCTTCACAAGATTGACTCTGCCATGAATTGTCACAGGAAGATGAGTCCAGCTAAGTAAAAGTTTCCCCACTTCCTTACTACACTTTTGAAAGTTAATTTCAGGGATTTGTTCTATTTTCTGGACAATTTTATTGCCTAAGTATCTCATTTCCTCTTTAACACAATTCAATTGTGAGTTGATGTTCCAGGTCATTACGACGTTTTGTTCTCATGTATCTTATATCCTGAGATGCCCCCAAACCTTGATGCCAATTCATACACTATAGGTAATGAAGTGGTGAGCTGAGTGGTGTATACCAATAGGTCATCGGCATATAGTCCTACTTTTTTCTCCCAGCAACGGAATTTAAAATAGGATATACTATTGCGATTTCTTATCTTCTCTGCTAAGAGTTCGATGTATAAATTGAATAGGAGGGGAGATAATGGACACCCTTGCCTGGTCCCCCTATGGATATTGAAAGATTGTGAGATATTTGCATTGACTAAAACTTTGGTCGTAGGATTTTTATATAGTAATTCTATTGCCCTACAAAAATTCTTCCCTAAATTGGATAGCATTAGAATTTTTTGCAGATAAGACCAATTTACCCTATCAAAGGCCTTGGTCATGTCCACTGTGATAGCTGCCAATGGTACTTTATACGTGGATGTTATATCTTTGGCTCCAATTAGATTATAGGTTAGATCTTTAATTCCTGTACCCCGCACAAGGACCTTCTGATCTTCGCGAAGGAGCTCCCTCACCACCCCATTAAGTCTATCTGCGAGTATTTTCGTAAAGATTTTATAATCAGAGTTGAGCGGCAAGCTAGGCCTATAGGAGTCACAACAGTTTGGTGGTTTATCTGGTTAAAGTATCAAAGTAACAATGGCTTCATCCCAAGAAGGGGGAAATCGATCTGCCACTTTAGAATACAGCTAAAAACAGCTGAGCCACATCCGGGGCTAGGTATTCCCCTAGCTTTTTATATATGTCAACAGGGAGTCCATTTGGACCTGCTGCCTTACTTGATTTTCCTGCTCTGATGGAGTTTCTAATTTCACCTCTGTTATTGGGCTGTTAATTGCTTCCCCTTGGGCTTCAGAAACTTTACGGGGAACTTCTTGACCCAGCCATTCTTTCACCTCTCCGTTCAAAGTAGTTAGATCTTCCGAGTATTCTTTCCCAAAATGGTTTAAGAAAGCCTCCTCTATACCATTCCTTGTCCGAATAGGGCACCCTATTACTCCATGCCTTAGTTCTTTTATAATGTATCGCTTTGATAGAGTAAACAGGTCCAAAATATGATCTTTACTGTTAGAAATAGGCATGGATGCTGACCTGGTGGCCTACCGGCATTGGTCTCACCTTAATTTAACTGCCTCTGCTAGATATAACAAAAATGGCTCTCTAAAAAAGCATGGAAGGTCACGAGGGGAGTGAGGCACAGATGTATTTTGGCTCCAGTTTAATTCAAGCTCTATATCAATAATCTGGGGGCTGTGCTATCCAACACCTGCAAAGATACTCCTAGAATACGACCTAAATCCATCCCTGTCCTCTTACATGCTGGCGATGCAGTTTTCCTTGCCAGGACACCAACAGGGCTGAAATGTCTTGTAAATAATTTTATTGATTTTACGGTTGCACTCGACCTTTCTATACATTTTTCAAAATCCCAAATAATGTCATCTGGTAATATAAAATGGTGGGGATTTGACTAATGTTGCAACCTTTCCATACTTGAGTGTTCTATTTGATGAAATGGAGTCTTGGGTGGCCCAGAGAACAATCAAGAAATATACCCTAGCAAGAGCAGCAGGAGCAACACTGGATTTTGCCAGGAGAGGAGGGAGCAAACTCTTATTGCCAACATTGAAGGTTTACAATGAGAAATGCGTCCTATGACAACGTACTGTATTGAGGTCTGGGGCTACATGAAGGTTAATGATTTGCAAGGGGCAGAAAAAACATATCTACAGAAATGTTTAGCTGTCCCTTCGAGTACCCCTGCTTTTATGGTGCATGAAGAATTAAGGCAGGGTTACATATCAGATTTCATAGTAGTGGCCCTCATAATATGGTGGCTACTAAAAATATGATCTAGAACCATACCCTGCCTAAATCAAATTATTTTAGAAGATTGCATGATTTAATCTCACATGTTTCACAAAACATCCATCACATCAAATTACTGCATATTTTCTGTAACATTCTTTTTAAACCTGCAATGTTGAAGAATTTCATACAAACATAACTCCTTTTGGGATAGTATGTAGCCAATATATCAGTTTTCACAATATCAGTGCTTTTTGGCTCATACTGTGCTAAGTATTGGATTTCTGGAAAAGATTTCAGTACGTATTTATTCATGGGAGATTTCTGAGTTATTGTATGTCTTACTGCTGACACAAAAAATGTACTCTTCCTAAAGAAATTATAGGTTGTGGGAATCCAAAATGACATTTTGTATAACACTTTCCTTTATATTTGTATTTCACTTGGCAACATTTTCCACATCTACGACTTTAAAACCATAGAACTTGTTGTCTTAAGTTGTGTTCTCCTCCTTCCTATGGAATGGCTCGTGTAACATACTGCTCAATGAAAGACAAAACAGCTTCATCACTATCTGTTCCAAATTTTGGTGCATCCTTTATCAATATTAGCATGTGCATATAAGGAGCACCTCTTGCTTGGTACTCTTTTCGCCAAAAGAAATCAGGGGGCATATTACCAAGCAATAGCGATAATTATCGCTATTGCTTGGTTAGAGACAAAAATTTACCGCTGAGCTGCGGCGATTTTTACCGCAAATAAACCTTGGTATTACCAAGGTTTATCGCAAATGCGATAAAAATCGCCGCAATGCATGAATATCGCTGAAAAGACAGCGATATTCACGCATTACCGAGCTAATGCTCTTAGCCATGTTATCCACCTCCCATTGGATAACATGGCTAAGAACTGCTCAGGGCAGGTGTTAGCTTTTGGAGATATTCGCGCTTAGCGCAAATATCTCCAAAAGTTGGTAATAGGAGATAGCGATGTTAGCGACTGTTTTCAGTCGCTAACATCTTGGCACGCCCTTTTTGCATGTCATTAGTGATAAATATCACTGACATGCAAAGTGGGGCCCAAGATGGTCGCTATCTCCTACTAGCTGTCGCTAACTGGTGTTAGCGACTGCTAGGTAATAGGGAGATAATTTTATCTCCGCTTTCTTGGCTTTTAAAGCCAAAAAAGCGGAGATAAACCCCTTGATAATATGCCCCCAGATTCCTCTCCAAGACATGGAATGCATTTATTGCAGAAAAATTACATCATAGCTTGAAACCTACGGTTAAAATACCTGCCGGATCCAAGGAACAGTGCTCTCTAGCTGTCTTCAGGTCAATATTTTTTACATTTGAATTTGCTTCTCATCGGAAATCAAGTAAATTATCCCCTGCATATTCAGCACAACTAAGTGTTAGAAACCAAGTAGGTGTACCAAGGTTTCTTAACATGCATTAAAGTTCACCATGACGGCAATACCAATATTCATTGGTGCCACGTTGGCATACCATCAAATTGATTAGGTGACATTCCAGACTTTCATCTCTTTATCCAACTTTCTCCATGAACTCTTTTGCAGAAACATGTTGAACTCCTGTTTTTAATATATTGTTCACCGCATATAAAAGTACAGACAAATCACTCTCAAACAGAAGATGAAATATATATGGAATGCACTGCCAAAATTTTGGATCTTCACAATACAATATTGTTGATTGGTATTCTGATGCTTAAATCCATACAGCTCAGTCATCAAATCGTCCACCTTCTCCAGTGGGGAATAGCTGTGTAAAACAGCGAGCTTCTAAACCTTTTTTCCCATATACTCATGAGAGCCCCTTTTTTCTTTTATTTGAAATATTTCAATAGTGTTTCCTCTGATTTCTCTCGAATGGAGAGGATGTATGCTATAATGTTCATCAATCTCCTCACTCCTGGATTTGTCCACTTTTTCAATGTGGGCAGTTGACATTAGTGTTTCATATTGTAGGCATCTTACTTCTTCATCGACATTTACATTTTTATAATATATATTATTCTGTATCAGGTATAATGTTGCATTTCAAAGTTTTTTTTAAATCTACAAACTCTTGCCAGATATTTTTACTCTTTGTTGGTACATCATTTACTAGGGTAACTACTGGCTCATTTTACTCTCAGTCAATCAATCAATCACATGTTTGTTAAGCGCTACTACTCACCCGTGAGGGTCTCAAGGCGCTGGGGCAGGGGGGTTTCGCAGGTTCCAGTCCATCAAGGGGGGGGGCTGTCGAAGAGCCAGGTTTTGAGGTTTCTTCTGAAGATGGAGCGAGATGTTGTCTGTCTGAGGTAGAGAGGGAGGGCATTCCAGGGGCTGGCCGCAAGCAAAGAGAAGGAGTGGCTGCCTAATCTGGTCTTTCTGGTGCGGGGCACCATGGCGTAGGAGAGCTGGGCTGATGGTAAGGTCCTTTGGGGTGCGTGAAATTGAAGTCGGCTGTTCAGGTATGCTGGACCGATGTCATGGAGGGCCTTGTGAGCGTGGGTAAAGCATCTTGAAGGTGACTCTAGCTTCAATGGGGAGCCAGTGGAGTATGCGCAGATGCTGGGAGATGTGGCAGTGTCTTGGCAGGTTGAGGACCAGTCTTGTGGCGGCGTTCTGGATGTTCTATAGCTTGCTTGGGAGGTTTTTGTTTATTCCGGCGTAGAGTGTGTTGCCGTAGTTGAGTCTGCTGGTGACTAGGACGTGAGTACGGTCCTTCTGTGTTTGAGGTGGATCCATTTGAAGGTCTTGCTTGCAAGGGCGAGGGTGTGGAAGCAGGAGGACGAGACAGGGTTGATCTGGTGGTCCATTTTGAGTTCGGAGTCCTGGATGATTTCCAGGTTGCGTGCGTGGTCAGTGGGGGTGGGCGGACTTCTGAGGGTGGGGGGCCACCAGGTGTCGTTCCAGGCGTCCGGGTATGGGCCCATGATGAGTACTTCTGTTTTGTTGGTGTTTAGTTGAAGGCAGCTGGTTTTTGTCCATTTGGTGACGGCTTCCATGCCTTCTCGAAAATTGTGTCTGGCCATGTTGGGTACGTTGGATAGGGAGAGGATGAGCTGGGTACCACAATGTTGAGTTCGTAGGTTCTGACTATGGGGGCGAGCAGAGCCATGCAGACGTTGAAGAGCGTAGAGCTGAGGGATGACCCCTGGGGGAATCCGCAGGTGGTTGGTGTAAGGTCCGAGAGGAAAGGGGGGAGTCTGACCCGCTGCGTTCTGCCAGAGAGGAAGGAGCGGATCCAATCGAGGGGCTTGTCTTGAATCCCTGCGTCGTGGAGTCTGTGTATTAGGGTGCAGTGAGAGACTGTGTCAAGCGCCGCTGAGAGGTCAAGGAGGATGAGGGCTGCTGTTTCTCCTTTGTCCAGTAGGGTGCAGATGACGTCTGTTGCGGCGAGGAGGGTGATTTCCGTGCTGTGGTTTTTTCTGAAGCCGGATTGGGAGGAGTAGAGGATGTTGTGCTCTTCGATGAATGTGGCGAGTTGGCTGTTGATGGCTTTCTCAATGACTTTCGCTGGGCAGGGGAGCAGGGAGATGGATCTGTAGTTTTTGAGGTTGGTAGGGCCCGCTGAAGGTTTCTTGAGGAGGGGGTTGATCTCGGCGTGTTTCCAGTTGTGTGGCGGAGCATGGGTGCAATGGTGTCGGCGGCTCTGTTGAAAATGTGGTGGGGGCAGGGGTCCGTGGAGCAGGTGGTCTGGACTCTCGAAGTTCAGTGGTAAACTGTCTAGCTTTCTTGGTGTGGGTGTTGTTGTTTTTCTTGAGGGGGGGCTAAGGTGTAAGGTGTTGGTGCTGTCGGTGATCCATCTATGCGGGGTTCGGGCTGCAGCATTGGGGTCTTTGTTTTCTGCAATGGTAGGGGTGGAGTTGCTGAGTGATGAGGTTAGCTGATCGTCTGTGATTCTGGTCCAATTTATTTGTGGGAGCAGGTGCTGGTGTCTGTGGATGGTGGGTGTTCTGAAGGTGAAGTGGACATATCGATGGATGGTCGGTCCATGGGAGTTCGATGTGGTGTGGCTGAAGGGGATGGAGTTTCCTGTTGTGAAGAGGGGGTTTAGGGTGTATCCTGCTGAGTGGGTGGGTTTGGTCATGATCTGGCGGAGTCCAATATTGTGGTGGTTGTCCAGGAGGGATGTGGTGCTGGGGTCCAGTAGGTTGTAGAGGTAGAAATTGAGGTCTCCCAGCAGGGTGTAGTTGGTGGATGCGATGGCCTGCGGGTAGATGATGTCCATGATGGATTTGGCAAAATGTCTGCACTGGTCGGGTCGCGGACGGGGGCAGACGGGCTTGCCTTTGGCGCGGCAGCCGGGCGGCTGCACAGCGGCTGTCAGTAAGTAGGGGTCGGGGAGGGCTGGACAGATGGGAGGCGGGAGCGGGGAGGGGTCCTGGTGGTGTTGGTAAGGAGAGGCCATGGGGGCAGCAGCGGCGGGAAAAAAACGGGTGGAAAAAGGCAGAGAAAAATGTGAAAACAGAGGGGTAAGTGCCAATAAAAGTGCACACAGAGTAGAGGAAAGACACAGAGGACACAGAGTAAAGTGTAAGCGGGAGATTATGATGAGGGTGAACAACGAGTAAAAAACAGAGGAAAGACACAGAAAGAGCGTGAAGGGGAGCTTGAAATGAAGGAAAAAACAAGTGAAAAAGGAAGATAGACACAGAAGGAGAGTGAAAGGGGGAGATAGAAATGAGGGAAACAATGACTGAGAAAAGAGAGAAAAAGCAGATTGAGAGAAAGGAGACACAGGTCCACTGGACCACCAGGGATGAGGCGCAGGTAAAATCTGCGGATAGAGGAGGGCCTCAAACACCAACACTCAAGAGTGCAGGGGCTCAGTGGAAGGCCTCACTTAATGGTGGAGCTGCGAGGGAGGGACAGCAATTTCGCTGACAATGAGTCAGTGGTCTTGATTGCCTGTCCCCGCAGCGGCCGCCATTAAGTAGGGGTCAGGGAGGGCTGGACAGCTGGGAGGCAGGAGCGGGGAGGGGACCTGGTCATGTTGGTAAGGAGGGGCTGCGGGGGCAGCAGCAGCGGGGAAAAAAACGGGAGGAAGAAGGCAGAGAAAAAGGTAAAAAAGAGAGGGGGAAGTGCCAATAAGGCATCAGAAGTGCACACAGAGTGGAGGAAAGACACAGGGGACATAGTGGAAAGTGCAAGGGGGAGACTATGATGAGGGTGAACAACAAGTAAAAAACGGATGAAAAACACAGAAAGAGAGTGAAGGGGAGTTTGAAATGAAGGAAAAAAACAAGTGAAAAAGGAAGAGAGGCACAGAAGGAGAGTGAAAGAGGGAAATAGAAAAGAGGGAAAAAATTTGTGAGAAAAGAGTGAAAAAGCAGATCGAGAGAAAGGAGACAGAGGTCCACTGGACCACCAGGGATGAGGCGGAGGTAAAACCTGCGGGTAGAGGAGGGCCTCAAACACCAACACACAAGAGTGCAGGGGCTATGGGGGACGCCTCACTTAATGGTGGAGCTGCGAGGGAGGGACAGCAATTTCACTGACAATGAGTCAGTGGTCTTGATCGCCTGTCCCCGCAGCGGCTGCCATTAAGTAGGGGTCAGGGAGGGCTGGACAGCTGGGAAGCAGGAGCGGGGAGGGGAGCTGTATTGGGCCGGTTGCGCTGGTCGTGCTGAGGGGGAGGGGCCGCAGGGGCAGCACTGGCTGAGAAAAAACAGGTGGAAAAAGGCAGAGAAAAAGGTCAAAAAGAGAGGGTAAAGTGCTCATAAGGCAGCAAAAGTGCACGCAGAGTGAAGGAAAGACACAGAGGACACAGAGGAGAGTGCTAGGGCGAGATTGAGATGAGGGTGAAAAACGAGTGAAAAACAGAGGAAAGATACAGAAGGAGAGTGAAGGGAGAGCTTGAAATGAGGGGAAAAAGTTAGTGAAAAAGGAGGAGAGACAGAAGGAGAGTGAAAGGAGAGATAGAAACGAGGGAAAAGGAGATAAAAAGCTGTTCCTAAAATCTAAAGGTAAGTACACAACTCCTCCTTTGAGACCTTTTTGTAAATCTCTTGGTGGCAGCTTACTTGTCTTAGGTTATATACAACTAGGTCTGGAATAGCTGTACAGATTGGATAAGAATAGAACCATCTACATTTAAATCTGCCAGTTCCTGAGGAATAGGTACAAACTCTAAGTTGTTATGAACTGCTCTGGCTGGCAGTTTGTATTCTTCTAATTTGTTGTAACAGTACTCCCATACAACTTGATCAGTGGACAACTCAAATTGTCCTTCTACAAATAAATAAAGTTTTCGCTTTTTCAATATAAATCAACATTCCTAGTTTGACTTTTATAGTGGGTAGGTAAATAACAAATATAAACTTGGGGCCGATTAGGATGGCGGACGGACTTAGTCCGTCCGCCATCCTGTCGTGGGAAGGGACCGTCCGCCATAAGGGCAGAGGCCCCATGCGTCAAATTAGGATGCACCCGCCACAGTGGCGGGTGCATCCCGCATTTTTAACATTGTGGCGGGCGGTGCTGAAAGCACCGCCCGCCGCAATGCTAAAGATGCATGTTGTGCGTTTCAAAGCACAACATGACAGACACTGCGCGGTGCCTGCCATGTTGTACTTTGAAACGCAGGGAGGTACCATAGGTACCCCTCATGTGCACCCCCAACCCCCCCTTCACCCTGGGGGCCCACAACGGGCCCCCAAAGCAAAAACTGTGTGCCTTTCCACTGCGGCAATGCCGCCGTGGAAAGGCATAGGACCGTAGGCATCGTAATATGGTTGGCGGTGTCTCGCAGACACCGCCACCATATGTACGCACTTTTTCCGCCGGTCTCAAAGGCGACCGGCGGAAAAGCGGCGGACGGTCTTCCCGTCCGCCGCGGACCCCCCAGCCATCCTAATGTGGCGGGGGGTCATTTCAGTGAGGAAGACGGGTGGATTGCCCCCGCCGGGCCGGAGGTGGCTACCGCCAGCCTGGCGGGGGCAATCCGTCCGCCATCCTAATTGGCCCCATAGTTTGGTTTTTCAGAGGAAACAGTGTTAAACTTTGTAATTTCCTCTGCAAAATCATGAAATACTAATCTCTTTGTCCTGTTCTACTACACCTAAAGATATCAAGTCCTCACTTTCTCCAGACTTCTCTTTACAACTAAAGAAACAAAACTGTACATCATCACACACATCTGCTACAGAACCATGCAAAAGAGCTGTATTAATTTCACTGAAACATAATGCAGGAATTTTTACATAGTAAAGTCTCCTTACTAACTTCCACATTTCACAGTGGTGGAAAGCTGATATTCTTAAATTACGAAATATGCTTTAGCTTACTTTCCTTGAAAGACAAGCCAGAGAATGTCCCTGTAACGTAGTATATTTTCCTATTTTACATGGAACTAATCCTTGTAATATCCTAATCTTTTGTTTAATACTTCAATTTGGATATTGGCATGAAAAGTTTCATAATATATCAATAGACTCCTGTCGAAAACTGCAAATACTGCTACAATCCAACAGCTATTTAGGTGCTTGTGTACGCCTACCTTGAACTTCTTCAGCTATTGCTTCTTCTACATTCCTAGAACCCACTTTCTCCTTTGGAATGGAAGAACCATCTTTTACATCATAACCACTAGTATCAACTGCATGTACTAATGTGTTCTCTTGAAAATAGCTTTCTTCATTAAAGAAAGGCTTAGTACTGGAAGTGTGTTTCCATTCACCAGTAAAACTTTTACAAAAGTTAGTTCAATTAGCCAGTCTTTTTCTCTTGCTTTTCACCATTATAAACACCATTATTTTTTCAGTGTTCTCAATCTTTTCAATATTATTTTCGTTTGAACTTAAAAGCTTTATTTACTACACTTTCAATCTGTTGCTTTTGATTATAAGCTATTGATCTTCTTTTATATTGTTCTAATTTCTTTAATACATTTTGAATTACTCAATTTCTAAAAACTCTTCTTATATCCTTACTGCCTTCTTGTCAGATCTGTTGTTTTTCGACAATTTGATGTTCTTTCAGCTAATTCTCTAATGCTTCTGATTTATTCTTAAACTTATCGTTTGCTTCTGAACATTTTACACAGTTTTGCATTCTTTGTAATAGTCTTTTAAGAAACTGTTTAGTTCTCTTACCAGATTTTTTTTCCTCTATAATATTGTGTGCGTCATCTAATTTCTTCTTTTTACTCTTCTTTAAGTAGTACTGTTGTTTTGTGCTCTTCTCTTTTCATGTTTTCTTGCTATCTTTAAGTTTTGGTAATTAAGTAAAGTAAATATCTAAAAAACAAAGAACAGTTTTAATACTATGTTACATATATTAATAACTTTAAATTAATTACATAATATTATTAATATAATTCATAACAATCACTAACCAGTAATTTGAATTGCATTGCCCTTGTCTCCTCGTCACGGAGGAGCTTCAGATGGCGCCTTAATGAGGGAATTATAACAGCACCTGCCCATCCTTGACGGGACCCACAGAGACTGAGGTTAGTGGCTGCCCCTACCTTCATGGCTTCCACAGCCTCCTAGATAAGCTTCCTGGCCCTTGATTGACTGGCACCACCCTCACCAGCGACAATCCGCCTCACACGTGCCTCCTCTCCCACCTCTCTGGGACCCCCACCTCCAAACCACTGCTCCAGGCCTCACAACCACTGCCACGTGCGCCGCTCAAGAAGAGGATGAACAGAACAACCACTAAGGTCTCTGATTTCTTCTCGGCCTCGGACAGATGTCCAGTCCTACGCACGGACGACGAAGCGACCACCATGGCTCTCACAAAGGCAGACCTTCTAGCCATGTTTAAAGACTTCAAATCCGAGTTATGCAAAGAGCTAGGCCAGGACATTAAATCATCCATGGAGCAACTGAGGGCCGATCTGATCAAAAAGCTAACTTCTCTCCAACAAGATGTGGACTCAGTGGGCACCCGGGTGGTGGACTTGGAGGTGCACTCTCAAGATCAAGACAAACTCACGTCAGAACTCCGAGATGAGGTGCGATCTCTCCGTGACCAGGTACTCCAGTCACAACTCAAGACAAGACCTTGATAATAGGGATCGGAGAGAGAACATACAAATTAAGGACCTGGAGGAGTGGGCAGAGGGGCCCGACTTGGGGGCCTTCTTGGAAGGGCTCTTTGCGGAAATCTTGAGTCCTCAATCCCTCAAGATAAAACTCTAACAAGTTCACCGATTGGGGGCATTACAACATAGCGAAAAGAGGAGACCTCAAGACATTTTAGCAAAATTCCACTCCTTTAAATTTGAAGAGGCGGTCCTCGCAGCAGCTAGGTCGAAGGGATCCATCTCGTTTCAAAACCATTCCTGTATGATCTACCAAGATCAGGCACCCGCTACTCTGGCGCGGAGGCAGCTGTTCAGACCAATCACCTCCAAGCTGCGAAACAATAAGATCAGATATCGATGGACCTTTCCATTTGGACTAAGTTTCAAATTCCATAATAGACAACTCCACACTTCTGACCTGCAGAAAGGCTTGAATCACCTTGGCCTTTCCACCAAAGACAACGACTCAACTCAGGACAAGACCAGTGATCTTCGCAAAGCTGGGCCAAACGCATTGGCATGGTCAGAGGATTTGCGTGTATCCTTGATGTGTGCATCATGGAACGTTATCAACTATCTGGCATATGGGCCTTGCATCTAGCATCATCATACCCTCTGGATGCTGCTTTGAACACTCCCTTGATATGATAGGAGACGGTGGTGATGCTTCACTACTACTGGCCGCCTTGTCCTTCTAGAGCTCATGTCAGCAACTACCACTCAGATTAACCTACACCCAGCCCCACGATTGGGACCGGGCACTGTGGACTTCCCCCTTGGTGATCTCAGTACTGTGCTGTGCCTGGCCCCATATGTATACTTCATCTACTGCTCCTTACTCAATATCAGTCTTTACAGTTTTGAGGCGGACACAAGGGAACAGGACTAAGACAAATGGAGGCTCACCTTAGCAACAACTCATTGGCGCCTCTCAGACGCTTTGCTGCTGATCCCCTTTACATTGCTCCAGGATGGACGCGGTCGGGGACCTCGGTCCTGTGGCCTCCCCGTCCTCCTGTGGGGTTTTATTAAGCCTACTGGGACATTGACAATGTATTTTGTATTGTTTTTACAATGGTTCAGATTTTGTTATTTTCTTTTTTTGGGGTTTGAAGGGAGGGGTCGGGTGGGTCATGGTGGTGGCTTTTTAATACTCTGTATTATGGACTACACAGTAATTTCTTATAGTATCAGAGGGGGGTTGGCTAATCCTCGGGGACAACTGACGATACAGGCCCTGAAAGGTCTGGCAGGGCTCTTATTGAGTTGTTGCTTTACCTACTAACACTATGACACTTACCATAGGTACATGGAACATCAAGGGTCTTAACTCACCTCAGAAATGCCAGAAGGTATGGAAGTACATCACTGATCACCACCTAGATGTGGTGGCCCTCCAGGAAACACATTTCGCTAGATCTGAGAACACACAGCTTCGCCACAAACACTACCCACTGATTTATAGATCCTCAGCATTAACGAAACACAGGGGGGTTGCACTTTTATTCGGTTCCTTCACCAAATTCCAACCTTTGGATGTACAACACGATAAAGATGGTAGCTGGATTATGGTAAAGGGCTGTATGATAGGGAAACTCTGTAATTTTGTAGCGGTATACACCCCCAACACTGGCCAGGCGACCTTCCTACACACTTTTCTGGGAAAAATATTGGACTTTTTACAATGACCGCTAATACTTATGGGCGACTTCAATTTAACGATGTAGAAGGACTGGACAGCACCCACCCACAACGCTCGAACGCGGGTTCCTTCTCCACAGACATCCAACAACGACTCCATGACATGGTACTCATAGATTCATGGCCTACCCTATATCCTAACTCTTGAGATTACGCATTTTACTCACACGTGCACCGCACATATTCACAACTTGATTACATCTTTATCAGCCAATCACTCTTACGCGACTTACAAGAAGTTAAAACATTCCCTCTTTCAATCTCTGATCATAGTCTCCTAGCAATCTCTATGTCCTGGAGAGTAAGCAATTCTGCCTCTCCCAGGTGGTATTTCCCGACGGCTCTTACGTGGGATAAGGACTTGTGCACTAAATTAAAGGGAGGCTATCACGGAATTCTTTGACATTAACAAACCAGAAGACACATCGGAATTTAACACCTGGGACACCTTTAAGTCGGTCTTCCAGGGGAAATGTATTTCACTTAATTCTGCATTAAATTCACAATGCACCAAAGAAAGGGAACTGTTGGAGTCGGAACTGGCCTCCACCGAACAAGCTCATAAACTGAACCCCACTAGGGACACCCTCCGTAGCTTAACAGCGCTGTGGGGTAAACTCTGAGCCATTTACAATAACATGGCAGAATTTCCACTACTAAAATTATGCCATCTATCCGATTCCCAGGGCAACAAGATTGACAAACATCTTGCTAGGCAACTCAAGGATAAACAGGTACAGGAGTACATTGGCGGTATCCGGGGACCACAGGGAGACCTTACTCATAGCAACGGGGTAAAAGCGGAACTCTTTGGGTCCTTTTACAAAACCCTCTAGACTGGCGACCACTTAGATCCAGACGCACAATGTGACTACCTACATGCCCTTCAACTCCCACAGGTCTCCCCAGAATGGAATGAGATACTTTCTGCCCCTATCACTAACGAGGACGTTGCCCCTGCTATTAAGGCTCTCAAACTACATAAAGCCCCAGGCCCGGATGGGTATACCGCTCTATTCTACAAAACCTTTGTCCCCGACATCATCCCACATCTTACTCAGCTCTTTAACAAGATAGCGGAGGAAGGCTCAACCACCGGCTCTTTATTAGAAGCAGTGATCACTGTTATTCCTAAGCCGGGGAAAGACCCTGAGGCTTGCGCCTCTTACAGGCCTATCGCTCTGCTCAACCTCAATGTAAAACTATACTCCTCCATCTTAGGTAAGCGGTTGAACGATCTTATGCCCGATCTTATACATCCGGATGAATCAGGATTTATTAAGGGGCACCAAACACACAACAACACCTGTTGCATTGTACATTTAATCGAGACGGCTAATAGACATCAGATTCACGCGTCCTTGTCGGGTTGGCTGCAGAAAAAGCTTTTGACAGGGTGGATTGGGAGTTCCTGTTCTATACCCTCACGGCTTTTGGTTTTGCACCCAAATTTCTTACTATCATTCGGGCTAACTACCTTCAACCCTACTCTAAGGTTATGGTCAACAGTGTGCAATCGCCCTCATTCTTCCATTCCAGAGGTACCAGACAGGGGTGCCCCCTCTCGCCCCTATTCTCAACCCTTAGTATTAAACCCCTTGCAGCGGCAATTAGAGCAAATCTTATAATCCAGGGGTTCCCCTTCACGGGGGAACAACACAAAATGTCCCTTTTCGCTGATGATGTCCTGTTATCCTTCGCAGGCCCAGATGCATCCCTCCCGCCCCTACAATCGGAATTAATCTGATTTGAAACAGTAGCAGGCTTTAAAGTAAATCTAGGTAAGTCATTTATCCTCAACCTAACTCTCCCGCCAGCGGAACTTCGTAGACTCTAACCTCTCACACCCCTCCAATGGATAGCCTCCTCTATACAGTACTTGGGCATCCAGATCACACCAAAAATGGACGGACTCTATTCTGCTATCTTCCCCCCCATGCTCGCGCGTATCCAAGCAGAACGTATTAAATGGAAACCCCTCTTCCTGACCTGGCTGGGTCAAATTCAACCTACAACGAGACATCACTGATAGGAATGGCCCCATTTATGGTCTGACATCACGAAGTTCAACTACTCTGTCGACCTCAGGGAGGCACACCTTAAGACCATGATGGACTGGTACCTTCATCCCTCCAAACTCTGACAGATCTTTCCCGGTTCTTTTGATAGATGCTGGAGGGGGTGTGGACTTCTGGGGGACTTCCAGTGCATCTGCAGGGATTGCCCACACATACTTCCTTTCTGGGAAGAAATCCTTGCCCATAACAAGGACTTGCTGGGATACCCTATCCCAACCAATATGGCAGAGGTCCTTTTTGGGACTTCGTGACTCATCCTGGAGAAGTGTGGCTCAATGATTAGAGCGGCAGACCCTGAGGCAGAGGTCTAGCCCGGGACCAGGGTTCAATTCCCCGCCTCAGCGGGTCTTGGGCTCAAAATTCCACGGACCTGATAATTCTCGCCTTGGTGCCTATTCCAATCATGGAGTCCCACTCTGCAACTCTGGGCAATAGCTTGCTTAATCTCCACAACGGCCCCCACAACGCTAAGGATGCCTGGCTTCCACCTTGGGGTTGCCCAGGAGTGGACGCCTCACAGGGAAAGCCAGGATGGGTTCCACAGTGGTATTTGTACAAGCGCCTTGAGACCCTTGCGGGTGAGTAGTGCACTATACAAGTATCAATTTACATTTACATTTACATTTACATCCTTACAACACCAGACCCGGGCAGATAAAACAATTATGTGGCTCTGTATAGGGGCGGCGAAGATTACATTAGCAGCGGCCTGGAAAAGGAGAGAAGCCCCGGCAATTTCCTTCTGGCACTCTAGGTTATGGAAGTTCCTTAGCCTAGAACGAATGTCGTACATTTTCAAGGATAATTTTAAAAACTTCGAATTTAAATGGGCCCCCTGGTCACCTTTCTTTCCCATGGACTGCCATCCGCCATTTGTCCTTTCTCCATCAGGGTGCTCCACCTCTTCCAGATATGAAGTGCAACCTGTTCTGCAACCTGCAGTATGAGTTTTTCTTTTTATGTGCCGTCACCATGTTAAGGGAGGGGGTGTTGGGTGGAAAAGGGTTGGTTACTTATTTTGTGTTCATTGCTCCACAGTTAGGAGCCAGAATAATTCTACTGTTGTACTTTCTATATAAGAACCCTCGGACTAGAAGGAATCTAGAGCGACCTACCACAAAGGACGATGGGAATTTTTTAGCATTACTTGCCTCACAGTGTAGAACATGGGGACTTGACCTAAGCCCAGTTATGTTCGATTTGGTACCCCTTAATTGTGCATTCCACTATGCTTGGGCTGTGGACTAGCCCTTGCAATATGTATGACTCTTCACAGTGTCAATTTTGTAAACATACTTTAACATCACTCCTGTCATACCACTCTGATGAATGTCAGTATGTTTCTAGAGACCTCAATGAGTGTGTCAGTGCCTTTCCAGAGGCAAGATAACATTCAAACAACCCTGTACGTACTAGACTACTCCGTTAGGAACCACACGTTTTCTAAATGTTTGTACAAGAAGAAGCATAAATCACTTTCTGCTCATTACACAGTGCTGCTAGGTATGAAGACGTGTGTTCAAGTGTCTAGCTAAGAGATCTGTGCTTCTGGGACTAAAGGCTGAAGTAGCTCTGACAAGAGTCTTGCAGCGGTATAATAGTCTGTACAGTTTTTAAGTTGTGCTGATCAGCTGCACCACAAATATCAGAGTACACGTAGAAGTGAAGACATACCTGAGACATGGTAGCAGTCGGATGTTCGAACTTGACAGAGTACTCTATCAATTCAAAGCTCTCACCTCCCTCTCTACGGCCTACTTGAAGTCTACATTTGCAGAGACTTATATGGACTAGGATATAGATTAATACACCTGCCAACAGGTTTTAAACCTCACTTTTCTCCACCAGTTTCATTACAGAGTCTCAATGAGTGTGTGTGTGCCTTTTTGGGGTGAGATGACGCATGTAAAGAAGAGCATAGGTACTGGAATACCTCTATTTCACACCAAATCCTCTCTAAATGTGTGTAGAAGAGGATGTATGGATTACTTCCTGCTCATTATACACAACAAATGGGTAGGCAACTGTGTATTTGACTCAGTCAGCGAGTCACACCGCTTTATTCGATCTTTTTAAAATGGATCAAAAAAAGCACAAGCTATCTAAAAATTCCAACACAATTTATACACATTTAAAATAAGAATTAAACAGTTGCAGTGATCTGGGTAAATTCATATAAAACGTTTATGAAAAAAGCAGTTAAGAATTTTAAATTAATGAATTAGTTGTTGCTACTAAAATGTTGTCCCACCTTTTTCCTCTTCCTAAGACAATCCCATAAAAATGAGGCAACAAAACAACATACCAATGTATCCGGTAGAGTTTTTAGAAAGTACATTGTCACCCGACACTGCCTAAAATTGTGGTACCTCGAGATTGAGTTTATATGCGTGACAAATACTGAAAACCTTCCCCCTATCTTGGTGGTACCACATCATAAAGAATGGAGGAATGATGAATATGTTTCTTTTCTCTTAGGGCATACTTTGATCTCTTAATGGATAAATCAGTTATTCTTTTCTTTGAAACCCTTTTGCAGGACTCAGGGACCTGAAATAATTCTCCCATCCCTAACGCTTTCAGATGGACCTCTAAGTAATTTAACCATCCAATTCTTTTATAATAATCTAATTTACAACAGTCCTTGATAACGGTTTGTGTCAAATCCACTGCAGACCTCCGCCATACTGATAGCCACAACAAGAAAGTTAGGACACACGGTTTTAAAAAAATTAGTCTTCTATTTGTTGTACCGGTGCAACATTAGCCATACCCCACACTCCTGCCCCATATAGTACTACGGACTTTGTTTTAGCTGAATATATATTCTTAATTGCACACAGTGGGCTGCCTCCCAACTTCGTAGCAAATCTTTTGACAGCATTAACACTCCTTTGCATTCCCTGGGCTCTTGCTGCCACTATATTTGACCATGAGTGGTCTTTATGAAAAAAGTACTCCACGGTATAAAAAGGAGTCGACTGTCTCGATTTTCTTGCCTACCAACTGGAAATAAGGTTGTTTCTCACCTCTTGCGGCTCCAGATTTGATTATAAATGATTCAGATTGCCATACACCGCCTCCCAAAATCTAGTTATGGATGGGCAGTCCCACGCTACGTGTAGGAATGTTGCGTTATCCTGTTTGCACTTCCAACACTTTGAGTCTTGGTGAAGCCCTTATTTGTGTATTTGCAATGAGTTATGATATACTCAATGCAAGAACTTAAAGTGTATGAGTCCCAGTTTATAATTTGGGATAGGCATCATAGCTGGGAGCAGCAAAATGACCATTGCTCATCTGTGGGCATCTCATCCAGATCATCTCTCCATTGGGCTAGAGCCTTCGGGGTAGCCAATGAGGCGCTAGACTGTGTAAGGTTGTAAAGTCTGGTGATCAGTTTTCAGGGCGATAGGGTGGGTAGTAGGTGATCCAGTGGATGTACTCGTGGGAGGCAGTGGGAACGAAGGGTGCAACATTCTGCAAACAGCTCTCAACTGGTAGTATAGTAGTAATTCAAGCACGGGTATTTGAGTGCGATCTTGATTTTGCAGCTCTTCCAGAAATGTATCTTGTGGGTATAGATCGCAGAATTTGGAAAGGCCCATGTTGCAGGAGCACATTATGGTGCCCTTATAGTGAACAATAGGGAGAAGTGGAAAATGTGCAAGGGGGGGTGGACGGAGCGTACAGTAATGGAGTGCCTATGTGTTTCCTTAAGCCTTCCCAAGCCCAATGAAGAGTCTCGACAGTGTTCACCTCTCCCAACCTTCTATGGTATTGTTTATATATGGCGGCATGTGGAGGAATAGGATCTGCCATGTCTTTTTCGATAGCCACGAGTGACTGAAATTGAATGGGGTGTATCCAGAATTGAAGAAATTGCGCTTGTGTCACCCGCTCCCAACTCACACGTGGCTGCTTACCGGCCCACACCAGAGCTATTAGGAGAGATCAAAGAAAAAAAGGCCTGAGTTAGGGAGATAGGTATATTAACAAATAAATATGGGAATTTGGGGAGTACTAACATTTTGGTTATGGCTACTCTGCCAGCCAAAGACAGTGGCATAGCTGATCATAATTTAGATTTGCACTCCAGCCAGTCCAGTAGTTTTCCAAAAATCATGCGCAAGATTTCTTGCATGTCTCTGCTGAGTAACACACCTAAATATTTTACAGAACCGTCTGCTCAAGTGAGTGGGAATTCCAGGTCTGTTTCTACTGGCGCATTGGTTAGGGATAGGATGGATGATTTGGACAAATTGATTTTTATACCTGCCATACTACCAAATTGAACAATTTCACATAGCCCTGGGTTCAAATTTTCATCTGACTTACGAATATACAGGGTGATGTCATCCACACACATTGAAATTATTAGGCTTCTCTCCGTGAAGCCCAGTCCTCAAGCGGAATGGTGTTGATGTATCCTAGCTGCTAGTGCTTCCATCGCCACCGCAAAAAGCAGCGGCGATACTGGGCAGCCTTGTCTCGTACTGTTTGTTATAGCAAATGGTTCAGATAAGAGTACATTTGCTTTTAATCCAGCCGTAGGTTTAGTGTAGAGCAGACTAATTAGTTTGATAAAGTTTGGGCTGAGTCCTAGTCTAGGCAAGATAGTGAGTAGATAGGGCCAGTCTAGAGAATCAAATGCCTTGGTGGCTTACTGGTTTCTAGGCTTCTAAACATGTCGCAATGGCTGGCAGAGGGGAGTCAATCTGATGGACTGTAGCGAAAAAGGTATGCAAGTTGTGGGCTGTTGACCAGCTTGGTATGAATCATCTCTTTTCTTTCTTGCCTGCAAGAAGCGGCAGAAGTGAGGTTCTTGTTCCGTCAACAGCCAGGACAGGTACAGACGTTTTGTAATATGGCCCAAATTCTTTTTTGTCCACAATATTTTTTCTGAGTGGGTCCCTGATCTTTAGGACCCAAGTAGGTCTTGCCAGAACAGCTTTAACTTCCCCAGTGGTGGTGGGTTTTACGTGCACATTGCTTTGTAATGCCTGGAGTTCATTGAGTTCCTGTAAGACAGCCAAACGATCATTGATGTAAAATGCTTTTTCTGCCACTGTGCTTCCACATTCGAGGTCGTGTACCCACAATCACGTCCCAAACAGGACCTCGTAATGAGTACAGCCTCCCAGGGCACTTCTTAGCATTTTATTAAGTGCCCTCTAGACCCAATATAGGTGATTGACACAACTACCACCCGAGCCTAATACCGTTGCTGTTAAAGATTTCTGTAAGTCCTAGTTTTTCCTTTCCACAATCAAATTTCCCTCGGAATGATACAGAGAGGAGTACCGCAATGCTACACGCAAACTTCCCATTGCTTCCTTGTTAGCCAGAGAGCTTAATGCGGTGCCACAGTCAGAATGTAATGTGCCAGTTGCATATGTTCCTAGGAAGACTTGCAAATCCTTTATAACAGTTCGAACATCAGCAGCACGCTGGAGCCAAACCCTCAGGAATCTAGAGCATGAATCCACTGCCACCAAGATGTACTTGTAAGGCCCGTCAGATTGTAGGGGGCCACATTGGTCCAAATAGACACACACAAGAGGTCTGTCTGATATCAACAATGGTGTCTGTGGCAGACAAGCTACGGTAGAACCATACATCTGCTGACAGATGTTGCAGTTAAAGACAAAGCCCTTGGTCTGTTTGGTAAGACCTAGCCACCAATAACGATGTTTCAGCAATGAAACTGTTGCAGTGATACCTGCGTGTGCCGAGCCCAGACCCTCATGCACAGCTAGTATTAAACCTAACCTGCGAACCATGTTTGGTATTACCCTATCCCTTTTGGCAAAGGCCGTGCTATTTTTAAAAGAAGCGATGACAGCTACCATTATCTGTCTGTCTACTTTCATGCTAGAATGAGTGATTGCAGCAACAGCAGCAGTTCGCACTGTCACCTTGGCAGCTTCATCAGCCAATGAATTCCTTTCAATGTATACGCCAACACTTTGATGACTCAATGTATGAATCACGTGAGCCTGCAGCAGGCCATTTTTCAGCTCTGCCACTGGATCCCTTAACAATTTATACTTTATTGTGCAACCTTTTGAACCTCTAAATCCATTCCAGCCCCAATCGTGAAGATAGTCATTGCGTAACTGGACACAGTAAAACGAATTACACACAATGAGTGTGGGGAATTTTCAATCTGTATTCTTTAGTGCTGTATACGGGCTTTTAGTTCTGCCAGTTTTGCTTGGCAATCTCGTAGAGACTGCGTGTGTATATTGCTAGGATGGAAAATGCCGCCCACATATGTCCCTTCACAATCACCCATGCTGCGCTGTATTGCTCTTTACTTCCTATGGCAGGCTGAGCAGAACTGTCAGTTTAAATTGTGTATTCATACTGATCTAGAGGCATTATTTCGTTCAGAAGAGAATATTCTTGTTGGTACTGCAGATATTCTTGTGTTTTTAATGTGGAATTAAACTTGTAGTCTACATCTGTTGCAGTGAGAGAGTGAGCTCATTGTATCCATCTGGGATGCAATGCTTTTGCATTAGGAAGGCTTGCTTTTGTAACAGCCTCTACGGTTGGTACTGGAGTTACAAAAATTATTTGTTTCCCCTGTGCCAGTGCTCTTTCTCTCACTACAACAGTCTGTAATGCTGTTAAAAAAATGTAAGTTGATGCAAAACACATTTCAGCTCCCCTGTACATATGAGATTGTACGCAATCGGTACAGTTTTGCCTTCATTGAAGGTTAGGTCAGTGTACACGGATTGACTCGCGATTATACAGATCACCAAATGTGTGGTGTTGTTTACTGGTGTGTGTAAGTGTTTTGAAGCTATCATGTCAGTTTGTAGGGAACATAGTATTTCTGTGTGTTCCTGTGTCCATTGTTGGACTGAAAAACCAGGTCTGATTGAATCGTAGAAAGGTTTTACTCTTTCACAAATGTATGTTCTGCCAAAATGTTGGATTTTTGGAGGTTGGTGCAGTGCACATTTTCCTAAAACCTTGGCTGCTAAGCTTTTCCTTTCACTTGAGAGTTCATATCTTAAAAATAGGAAATTGGGTTGGGCAATTTTGGGATATTTTTTTAAGCTAAAGTTTTAGCCCTCATACGCAAACCCTGAAATTATGTTGTTCACCCTGGTCAAATGATCCAATAATTCATTGTCTGTCACATAGATATCAACTACATGGGACAATGCATCCGCATCAAAATTTTGAAGAAACTCAGTTGCTCTTGCTGAGAACAGCCCAGTGCTAATCTTATACCCTTGGGGCAATCTACAAAATTGGCGTTCTGAGCCTAGGGCCGCAAATACTTTCAGATTTCTGCTTTCAGGATCTATATTCTGGCAGAAGAATCCATTTGAGATATCTAGGGTTGTCTGTATTTTTTCCGCTCAATGTTATTCATCTATGTGGCACTGTGTGCATTTTGCACTGCAAATGTCTTTGTGCATGTGTTTAAATGCTTGTAGTCTAAAACTAGATAATATGAATGATCTGGTTTCATTTACCATGGGCGGAGTATGCGTAGTGGTGCTCCGTGTAGTTCCACAAAGTAAAAAAAAACACTCAGTGGAACTACGCGGAGCTTGGCTCCACCTCGGGCCTACAAAAGAGTTTTACATTTAAAAAAAAAACACTTACCCTCAGTTCTGCCTGCTCTCCTCCTCGCCGCAGTGTCTCCTTTCTTCCGTTGTCCTCCTCCTCTCGTCCCGTACGTATTACGTCTTGTGTGAACTGCGCTCTCTGTTGCCCCCTCTGATATCAATATCAATTGAATCCAGTACATGAAAAAGCAAGTCAGAATTTTGATAATGTGCTTCTGAAAAATGCAGTGCAACTGAATAGTGATGATCTCTGTGACGTATGGCACTTATGTGTTCTAAGACAGATTTGTTTGCCTTGTTTCAATGTGCTCCCTATATATAATTTGCTACAGGGACAAATTAGACAGTAAATGCAGTCATCAGTGTTACATTTCATGGATTTCCTGAAATTCCTTAAGGTGTTGGTAATCAAGAATTTAGAAACATCACAACTGTTTTTGTTTTTGAGACTGTCCCTCAATGAATAAGTCTCTTTGAATGTGATTTTATTAGAAGCAAATTATGGCATAATGTGACTGTAATAGGTGGTCTGTAAAATGGATCAAAAGCCAGAACCTTCTCTTTGCTGGTGATGGCTTCAGAATGGTTCACAGTAGTCAGCATGTCTGTGACCTCTTGGATACTCTATAAGACATTCAAATATTTTCCCGGGTTAAGCTTTTCTTCATCCACTACTTTCCCATCCTTATCTATGCCAGGCATGGAGATAGGAACTCCAGAGAGAACTTTGTATGGACTCCCAATACTTGTCTAGGCAGGTTACTTAGGGCCAGATGTAGGAAGGCAAATACCGGTCGGTAACGGCCGATTTCGGCCGTTACCGATCGGTATTTGGAGTTTGGGATGTAGGGACATGTTAAAATACAGATTCGGTAATTTTACCGAATCGGTAATTTTACTGATTCAGTAAAATTACTGAATCTGTATTTTGACATGTAGGTAGCACTGTAATCAGGGCTACAGGGGTTTAAGAATTCGTTACTTACCATCAACTAGAAGTTGGTGGTAAATAATGAAAACACTTTAAAAAGCATTTTTTTTGCTTTTAAAACAGTGCACCCATGCACAATTGAGGGGTGAAACAGGGTGTCAAAGTGACACCCTGCCCCCCTTCTATGTTTCCCCCAATTACCGAATCGGTATTTACCGATTCAGTAATTGACATTCATTCCTATGGGCCTCCAGGCCCATAAGAATGAATGGCAATTACTGAATCGGTAAATACCGATTCGGTAATTACCGAATCATACCGATTCGGTAATTAAATCGGTAAAATTTCCTACATCCCGATTGCCAGTTCTTAAATACCGAATCGGTATGATTCGGTATTTAAGAATCTGTAATCTGGGATTACCTACATCGGGCCCTTAATGTTCTCTGGACTCCATACAAATTATGGTACGAACTAAGATTGTTTAATCAGGCCATTAGTACACTCAACTAATCCACTGAAATAAGCTTTAAATGAGTTGCTGAATCAATCGCGTAAAACGATTTTAAATGTTGTCTTTTTCTGTCACTTTTATCCCCCGTATACTCGGACGTTTTTATTACAGTACAATGCAGATATAGATTTTCTAAGTTTAAAGTGGCTCTCTTCTACCTACAGCAACATAGCGCTTGTAATGTTTGCTTTGCAGTTGCAAACTTTATGAAATGTATTCTAGCTAAAAAAAGGAGCATGCTGTGTAAAAATCACTCTAGCGAGTTTAGTAATTATGGTTTCTGATAATGCTTCTCAATGGTTTAATGCAATTAATGATTGTAACATTTGCCTTGCAGTTGGGAACTTTTGAAGCGCACTCTAGTTAAGGGAAGGAGTATGCTGTTTTGATGTAAAAAGCACTCTAGCGATTTTAGTAATTATTGTTCCTGATGTGTTGTTCAAATGTTTTAAGCCGATATCAATTTTAAAATATTTTTAATGAATTGCTACCTTATAGTTGCTCAAGGAATCGGATCTGGATTTATTGCACAGTCACTTAATTCGATATTAAAATAGACCTTCTTGCACTGTCATTTTATTTATCGTATTTTAACATGAGGAGCTTATAAGTCTAAAAAATGTGGCAGTTCTTACCTCACTTGGTATAGACTTTCGCAGGATTCATACTATTTTTAATATGTGGTTGTCACTTTTGAAATACGCGTGCCTGTAATAAATCTTTTTTGTTTGTATTTTCTTTTATTGTTGTGTATCTTTTATGATCTGGCCTTGGAAGATCAAATAAAGACAACTTGACTTGACTTGAAAAGCTGAATTGCAGACAGACTCCCATAGCTGTCACAGTACCCCTGTAAGCCTTGGAGGCGAATGTAGGAACATTATCTGAGTGAAATAAATTAACTGCTCTCTTCACTACCAGATACGTCAAGTCCTTTATGACAGCTGAAGCACTTGAACTTTAATTTCTCTGTAGCCACACCTTTAGGGATCAAAAACATGAATAAATGGCTCCCTATAAATATTTGTCTTGGTTAGCCGAATTTATTGGGCCAATATGATCCAAATACATTACCCTGAATGGGATATTGGAGCATGTGAGGGGAGTTGACAAGGGTTTCTTAACAGTAGATGGTTTGATCTGCTGGCATACGTCACAATTTCTAACATAGTCTCTAGTCTCTAGTCTCTAGTCCTTCTTATATAAACAATATCACCAATAGCATTGCTGTAGCATTGCCGATGTTGCACTGATTTCAGAATGAGCAGATGTGCATCTCTCATGAGCCTCCCTGATTAAATCTAATCTGGACAGTATATTATCCTGTCTACTACTTCTGGTGGAGTGACTACAGAGTTGTGGTCTGAATGAAGGGTGTTGGGATATTTCGTAGGAAAGCCTGTGGAAGGCTTTCTGCTTTGTTTGGGTGTAGGATAGGCTCTGACAAGACTCAATAAGTACGCCTTTTGGAGTTGGATTGACATTTTATTCAACATATAAAAAAGCCTGTGTACCAAGAGTGGGATCATACTGAAACTTTACATTCACTGCACTTAAAGAAGAGTCAAACTGCACCCATCTTAGGTTCAGGACACAAGCATTAGGAATTATTGCATTTGTGGCTGCCTCTAGTGCTGGTATGGGAGACACCACAATCATTAATTTTCCATGAGCCAAAGAGCACTCCTTCAAATTATCTGTTTGCATAGCTAAAACGTTTTTTTTCAATGGAAGCACAATGTTGTTCAGCTAGGGAACACAAGTGAGATTTGAAGGCTATAGAAACTGTCTGTCCCTCATTGTAGGTTACATAGGTATAATCACAGTAGCTTGGTATGACTCTGAAACTACTTTTGTGTCACTGTCCCTAGTTAGTAAATATAATGTCTCTAACATGTCTGCTTGCAGCATGGAAGATATGTGTGTTTGTTAATGTACTGTTTTGCTGAAAACATTGGAGAAATCCAATGATACAATGGTTTCACTTGCTCAGCATAGTGTGGCAAGTAGGTTTGTCTAAAGCTAATGAATCCCAGCCAGGATTACAATTTTATCAGTGTGTCAGGAGGCTGCAATGAAGCACACTTCTAAAGGAAATCAGAAGCCAGACAGTTGCTCTCATTGGATAACTCGCATCCAAGGAAGGTCCCTGTAAGGACGGCAATCTTACATTTTTTAGAGTTAATCCTATTACCATGCGACGTTAAACGTGTTTCATCATTGTCCATCCTAGTTAGGTCCATGGTCTGGTCAAACTCTGTAACATAGATATCATCAATGTATGATAATACCTCAGAATCTGGCTGTAAGATCTGGATGATACCCTATGAGAATAAGCCAGGACTATTCTTATGGCCCATTGACAAGCGTTGTAACGCAATCTGCACCCCATCAATCTAAAGGCGGTTAAATACTCACTTTCAGGTGTTATGTTTTGACTGAAAAACCCATTAGAGTATATCTATGGTTCTTTTGTATTTTTTCCACACCAGGTTCATCATTAAGCCTGTGTTCTGTGCATTTTGCACAAGATATGTTTGTGTATGTGAGTTTAAATTTCTATAGTCTAAAACTACCCTATAGAATCCGTCAAATTTGGAGATGGGAAAAGGGGCGTGTTCATTGGTGAAAGAGAAGAAGCTATAATGCCCTGATCTTACAATTGATCTAATATTGCTTTTATATCATGATTTGCTTCTGGCCTTAAAGGATATTTAGTCTTCAATTGAGGATTACTCTGAAAGGAAATGACATGCGAAATAGAATGTTTATCCCATCCCACTTTGTTCCTGTATGAGGCTGGAGACTGGTTTGCAACTCATTCACTGGTGTAGATTTCCCTGATGTCTCTAGGTGGAATGGGAGAAAATGTAATTACTTCCTTGGCAGGGGTGCTTCCCTAATTGTGGGTGATATTTCTAAAATATAAGCCCTATTAGGGTGATTTAAATGATTATCAGGAGGCTCAACTCTTATGAACTCATTAGTTGGACTCACCTCCAGAGACCACTGAAGTATCTCATCTACTATTGTGACTTCTACTGTGCAGCCTAGAAGTGCTCTCGCCCAAGTCTTGTTTTGCAAGAAGAATCTTTAGTTGTATTGGCATGTTTATTATAAAGCCTTGATACTTTGTTTTTCTTAACAGGAGTCCTAGAGTCCAATCCTTTCTCTTCCCTCTTCATGCTGATTTCAGCCTCTCGGTCTCTTTTCACCTTTGTTGCTATACCCCTCCTTTTTTTGGTACTCGGTTCAACTCCCTCTTTCTCTTCACTTACCGTCAGAGTCCTGAAGAGAACGTGGACGGCAAATAACAGAATACTGATATTGTTCTGTTTTATTTATTTTACCGCAATCCCTTAAATTATTACCACTCCTACTGGATTCCTGAGATGCAGGAGATCAAGTCTGTCTTTGCTCTCTGAACTTCTGTTTCTATCTCCTTTCATTGTAGATTTTAATTTAACAGAACCCTCAACATCACTTTTAAATTTGAAATGTGTCTTATCGACTCGCATACCCAAAGTATCATGGCCCACAGAGGTGTAAACTTCTGCAATTATTTTTGGTAGGTACCATTCGCGGTCTGAAACTTGAACTGCTTCTAATCTCTGGCATATGGTCAAACCCGAAGCTTCTCCCTTAATTTTGCTCAGGAAGATAGAGAAAACTGTAGAAAAGTTCACTAATTACTTTATTTCCAAGTCCAAATCTGGTGCTGCTCTGTGCTCATTCTGTGCATGTTTCAGTTCCTTAGAGAAAACTGCCAATGAAGGTGTGCCACGAGTGCTGGTGTAAATAAGTGCAAATATGCTTCCTCAGGTGTTACTGGAAGGGGGAGACCACTCGGTCCCCCCGAACGTATGGATGGGTGCCCCGATCCCCCGGGAAACCATTGTGGGCGGGGGGCGTGTCCCGGCTGGTATGCCTGAAGCGGCGTGGCCGGAACACGCTCCTCCCGCCCAAAAGAGGTTGTCCTAAACACCCGCCCGGACGTCCGTGCACTGATGGGCGTGCTTGAGGCGGGCCCCCGCCCTCCCGCAGCTGGATAAATAGTGCGGGAATCCAACGAAGCTTCCTCTTGTTCCTGTGCTCTGAAGGCTGCACCACTCGTCGCTCGTGAGCCCTCAAGGGAACAAGCTGCACTTTTTTGAGAACTTGTAATCTTTGTCTTGCTCTTTCAGTTATCAAGGCGTGGTTGGAGATCGAGTCACCTTCGTAAATCAGGTCGGACGGATCGATCACAGACATGCCTGGCAAGAAATCTGGAAAGAGCTCCGAGATGGAAAGGATGCTACGGACGCTGGTGAACCAAGTGGCGGTGATGGACCGAAAATTGGGTAAAGTTGACCGGCTAGATCGCGGCTTAGCGGCCATCAGGAAACAGGTGGAGGCCCAGAATGCCCCCTCAGGGCGGCCTAAGAGGGTCATAGGACCAGCCCTGCCGAGCATCACCCCAGGGGATAAGGGTAAGAAGAGGAAGGGGAAGGCGGGTCCCAGCGAGGCCCCAGTCCCAGTAGAAACTCCACCGATTCCAGTCGCGCCAGCGGCCAGCCCGGTACCGGGACCGGATGGGGGGTTGCCTATTCCCGTGGTTATCACGCCAATGGGGGATGACCAGATGCCCCCGGAATTAGCGCTTTAGTTAGCAGCTGTGCTACCATGGCTAAAGAAGGGAGCAGGGGGATCGGCGGCTGCGGGAGACCCGGCTGAAGAAGCCAGAATAATTATCGAGCAGTTGCGGCAGGCAAGGGATGCCGGGACGGCAAATGTACCTTCTATTCCCCTGCAGGTTGCGAAGGTGGTCGCGGCGGACAACCAGGAGAAAACAACGGATTTGGCTGGAAGCGCAGCAGAAGCCGGTAAGGGATCGTTACCGATGGTGGGGGAGGGTGCAGTGCCCTCCAGGCGGGAAAGTTTAGCTCAGCATGTTCCCATGGCTACGAAAGAGATGGTGTGGGCAAATAAGTATATTAACATGTTTTCACTGTTGACTGATCATCGTGAATTAGAGTATGCAAAGACCCAGAAAGATTTGTGGCACCCCAGTGTATGGCGGGCCAAGATGGCAGAATTCAGGGTCGATGAGACGATGATGAACTGGATCAGAGCCTTTTTTATCTTTGTAGCGATTGTCGGAGAACGAACACCAGAGGTGTTGACTGACTTGGCATGTTATCAGAGTAGAATAACGAGTTTCCATGCGAAGTATGGGGGTGATGAATGGAAAGGCTATGATATTGTATTTAGAAAAGTGAAGTAATTCAATGCGGCCTTGACATGGGATTGTTTGGATACAGTGTCCTAGCATGCGCAGCTCTTGCCAGGACCGGCGAGTGCTTCAGGGGCCAGCGCGAGCAGCTCTGGGGTATTCCCTTAGAGGCAGTCACAGCCCTTTCGGGCGAGCTCTGGGGGGGAGTCCCAACCTAGGTTGGGCGGGAATGGAAGCAAGCGAGGGGTGTGTTGGGGCTTTAACAAAGGAACTTGTAGCAGGCCCCATGGAACGTGTAGGTTCCGGCATGCGTGCGCGGGCTGAGGGAATTCCTCACACCCGGAAACCAGTTGCCGATCAAAGTCCAATGGTGCAGGAGGAAAAGGGGGTCCCAAGCAGGATTGATGTGGTGCCTCGGAAGCAGACATCTTCGCCCATAGATATCTTGGCTTTGACCCCCTGGCTAAACGAATACCCTGATCATGTGTCCGCCGGGACTCTGAGGAATGGCTTCTCATATGGCTTCAGGATCCCGGCGGGCAATTTTCGTGGGAGCTCTTCCTGTGGAAATCAGTTGTCGATTCAACACAACCCGACAGTTGCCGCCAAAAAGATCGCAAAAGAGGTTAGCATGGGGCGGGTAGCAGGGCCATTTGGCGATCCACCAGTGGCTGATTTTGTGTATTCCCCATTGGGAGTGGTCCCGAAGAAGGACCCGGGGGAGTATAGGCTCATTCACAATCTGTCGGCCCGAGAGGGGTTTCAGTGAACGAAGCGATTGACCCCGAGGTATGCTCAGTGAAGTATGCATCGTTCGATGACGCTGTGGTAATGTTGAATCGCCTTGGCCCTGGGGCATTGTTGGCTAAATCAGACATTGAATCTGCATTCAGATTGCTCCCGGTACATCCTCAAGACCAGCGCCTGCTGGGTTTCACGTTTCAGGGAAAATATTACATGGATATGTGCATGCCTATGGGGTGTTCGATTTCATGTGCTTATTTTGAAATGTTTAGCCCATTTTTGGAGTGGGTGTTCATCAAGGCCACAGGGCACCAACATGTGATGCATTATCTGGATGATTTCCTCTTTCTCGGCCCACCGGGCGCCCGGGACTGCGCGCGGGCATTGCAGGACTTCTGCGTGCTCATGCGGGGTTTCGGGGTTCCGTTGGCACCGGGTAAGACGGTAGGGCCGGCTACCTCAATCGAGTTTCTGGGTATCGAACTAGACTCGGAAGAGGGGTGTTGCTGTTTGCCGTTGGAAAAGGTTGCCAAGTTTAGGGCTTCCTTGTTACAATGTCTCCGAATGGAGAATGTGACCCTGCACCAGTTGCAACAGAGAGTGGGTCAGCTGAACTTTGCATTGAGAGTGATACCGATGGCTCGCCCTTTCTCTCGATCCATAGCGCAGTCTATGGTGGGCCTTAAGGAGAGACACCACTGCACTAGACTGTTGGCAGAGGTTCGCCAGGACATGCTCATTTGGCTGGCATTCCTGGCAGACTTCAACGGTCGAGTGGTATGGAGCAAATCCCCAGCCTCGTCAGTGGAACTCGGCTTATGGACCGACTCGGCGGGGAGCGTGGGGTTTGGCGCAATCTTCAGAAACCGGTGGTCGGCACAAACATGGCGTGGTGGCAAACAAGCGGCCTAACAGGTAACATTGGTTTCTTGGAATTATTCCCCATCTGGGTGGCTCTGATGGCATGGCCAGAAGACTTTAGGGACCGCTCAGTGGTGTTTTGGTCAGATAACATGACAGTGGTCGAGTGCATTAATCAGCAGGCAGCACGCTGCAAATGGATCTTACGACTGTTGAAAGAGATTGTATTGCGATGCTTGAGATTGAACGTACAGTTCAGGGCAAAACATGTGCCGGGTGTACTGAATAATGCAGCTGATGCACTCTCTCGTTCAAAAATGCAGGCTTTCAGGGTTATCTACCCACAGCGGAGCTAGTGGCGGCACCTTTCCCCGAAGCACTATAGCAGATCGGTGCCCCGGACTACAAGACCTCATGGCAGCCAGTTTAGCGCGAAACACGAGGAAAGCTTATGAAGGGGCGTTCCGTTCATACTGCGCCTTTCTGGGGCCGGTAGGGGAGCATAGATGGGGGCGGGATGAGTCCTTGCTCCAATTTTTGGTGGCACTTCATAGGGAAGGCCAGTCGGCGGCAACCGCCAACAGGTATAAGGCCGCCATATCATTTATGGCACAGCTCCACGGTATAAGGGACCCGACAAACTCCTTCTTAGTCAGGAAGGCTCTCCATGGCTGGCGGAGCCTGGAGGGTCGCAGACAGGATTACAGGCACCCGATTGGGTTTGATAAATTGACCACCTTACTGGCGAAACTGGATGAGACATGCTCCTCGCCCAGTGAGGTAATACTATTCCGAGCAGCTTTCGCATTGGCATTCTATGGGGCCCTGCGGGTGAGTGAACTAGTGGCAGGGAATAAGAAAGATGTGGAAGGAGGTCTACGCAGGGATCACATCCAAGTAAGGGAGGATTCTCTGCTGATCTCGATAGCCAGGTCAAAAACGGACCAGGAGGCCCTGGGGAATAGTGTGGTGTTGCAGCGCGCTCGGGGGAATCCCGGTTGTCCAGTGAGGCATGTGGAGGCCTTCCTGAAACAGAGGTTGACAACATGGGGGGGGCCCTGCTTAGACATATGGACGGCACCCCATTGACAAGATTTCAATTTCAGAGGGTGCTGGCAATTACGATTGCAGCAGCGGGCTTGAACCCGTGTGATTTTGGGACCCATTCATTTAGAATAGGGTCTGCTACGGAAGCTACGGCTCGGGGTCTGCAGGCGGACGAGGTGAAACAATTAGGCTGTTGGTCCTCGAGTTGTTTCAAGAGATATGTGCGACTGCACATGTTGTAAAAGACTGATGAAATGCACTCACGCTTGTTGTCTTTTGTTTGGATTACAGTTTCGCGAGCCTGTCACGCGGGGCGGAAATTGGGATCGGCCCAGCATCAGCTGACCAGCGGGAAGGGATCATCGAATGGAGATCAAGTGGCTGGGTCGTGGGCCACTCATACGTGAGGCGTGCCGGGGACATATTCAAAGCAGGTGATGCGGTCCACACATCTGAGGAATATGGGTTCAGAGTGACCTTCCATGGGAAGGGCGGCCTCTGTATTGACCAATTGCAAAATTTTGTGGAGGAACTCTTATGGCAGCACAGGTCACCGCCATCTGTTGTCATAGTGCACGTGGGGGGCAATGACTTGGTGAGACTGGGAAGACGGGTGTTAGTCGAGCACATACTGTCTGCAGTTAGCTGGTTAGCCAAAAGGCTCCCGGGATGTACGATTGCCTGGTCCCACATGATTCCCAGGAGAATATGGCGGGGGGGTTTGTCTATGACAGCGTTGAACCACTCGGTAAAGAGGGTCAACAACAAAATTGAGAAACTGTTTCGCTCCGCTCATCTCCAAAGCATTTCGCATGGGTGTATCAGGGGCGAGTACTGTTATTCGAATGATGGGGTGCATCTGTCCAGGGCTGGGAATGACTTACTGATAGGAGACTTCGTAGCTTGGCTAGTGGGTTTGAGGAGACATGACCTGTAGGAGGTGTGGGGGGGGCCAGATAGTCGGTCAACTATCTGGCCTGTGGCGGTAAGGTCATGATCGGTGAGCAGTGATTTCAAGGTCCCTAGGGGGGGCGCCACCCATTATGGATGGGAGCGCCCGGGGGGAGGCGGCCATTGGCCCCTCCCACGGGGCGGGGCACCCACTATGGATGGGTCGCCCAGGGGGAGACGGCCATAGGCCCCTCCCAGGGGGAGAAGGCTATATGCCCCTCCCACGAATTTCCCGGGGGCCGGATATCCGCTCCGGCGGAAGAGAGTGTGGGGAAGGGGGGGAGTCCACGCTGTCCTTCTTACGGATACCTCGCACACGAACTCAGACGACCTTAAGATGGCGTCGAGTGAAAGGGGGCCCCCACGACAAGGGAAGTTACAGTTTGCTGCGAGGGTAAAGTCCTCTGCGCATGCGCCACTCACACCGTGAGGGCGGGAAGTTGGTGATAGTGATCTGACACCGGTTAAGACCTTGCCGTTGGCCCTTAATGTTAGGTTGTACAAATTCAAAAATGTAATGCATTTATCAGGATGCTAGACTCGGCTAGGAAACCTTTGTATTAGAGATTTGTTAAGGTTAGCCTGGAAAACCTGTCTTCATCAAAATGTAATTGAAGTTGAATTTGTACATGATTCATGAAACGTTTTAATTTAAAGTTTTAAATTTTGTTTCATATTTTAATAAATACGGCCGGGGGGGGTCGTGAGGCCCCCCCGCCTTCCAAAAGTTCAAATCTGTGTCTGTCTCCTCCCATTGGGAATTGGTGTTGGGAGGGGTGGCGGGCATCCCGGCCCATAATTCCTATTCTGGCAGCACCATCCCAAGAAGAAGACGCATAGCAAATATTATATGTTTGTCTTAGGGTGTCGTTTGTGGATAGACCACTTCAAAATGGTTGGTCTTACAAGCTCCCCAGATGGCAGTCTCATTGCTCTTCGTGGGGTGGTTTTCCCATGATAGCATTTATAACACGTGGACTACTGGATTGTACCTGTCCCTGAACTACTAGTTCCACCACAAGAGCAGGTAAAGAGTTTATGTATGCAGTACAAACTGTACAAGTCTCATGTATAAGGTGACTGTGTAATTGAGAACATCAGCTAGCTCTAATGTGTCAGGGCATGGTGCAAATATGTAACCAGCTAAATCTTGCCACATAGCCCTTCATTGTTCAGGGGTCCCAGACAGATATTTCTGTGCATGTGTGCTATCTGGCAGGCAAACCAGTTCTGGTGTTCCTGGTAAGTTAAAGGAATTTCCAAATCGTGTTAAGCCCTTTGTGTGCAGGCAGTAGTACTGCCCTATAAGCCTGAAACTGCCTGGAGGCAGTGTCTATATTCTCAAGCTCCACCCATGAATAAAATGTCTTAATGGCATACACTGCTTCAGTAGCTATTACAAAAGTACACCCCCCCCCCCCCACAGCGGGTACAACTTGAAGCTTGAGATACTGAGTAACTGCTTTCCTGTAGTAGGTCCCTATCACAATAGGGCTTGCCATGAAGATGAAAGGATTTATGTGTTATGTTCTTTTTTTTTATGTATTACATACTCAAATCACACCTGAAGGGGTATCTCAGCATGAGACCAAGATGACGGACAAAAAATAAGTCATTCTAAAATAGGTGGGTCTTAAGAGCTTTCCTAAAATGAAAATGATTTTCACAGGTGCATAGTTGCAGTGGCACTTTGTGCCAAAGATGAGGGGCGAAAAAGGAGAACGATCTGCAGCCTGACCTGGTCTTTCTGAACCTGGGGACCTTGAGCCGGACTTTGTCGCGTGATCTGGAATAGATTACAAAAATTTGAAAAACCACAGAATGGGGAATAACTGTTTAAAAGTCAAACTTGACAAACTTACAGCAATAGGTGCTGCTTTGTTTTCTGTATGGGGTCACCATGGTTATTGCGAATAATCATGTGATGATGTTTGCGTGCATGTGTATATAAAAAATAAACGACTCAAGGATTCCTAAAACATCCTGGTCCCATGTTGGGTGCTAATGTTGCATAAACTAAGTCTTTGATTCAGCTCTACAAAGTTTGTTTTCACACCTACGGCTGACATGAGTGAACAGAGGGGCATATTACCAAGCAATAGCGATAATTATCGCTATTGCTTGGTTAGAGACAAAAATTTACAGCGGAGCTGCGGCGATTTTTATCGCAGATAAACCTTGGTATTTCCAAGGTTTATCGCAAATGCAATAAAAATCGGCCGCAATGCATGAATATCGCTGAAAAGTCCGCGATATTCATGCATTACCTAGCTAATGCTCTTAGCCATGTTATCCACCTCCCATTGGATAACATGGCTAAGAACTGCTCAGGGCAGGTGTTAGCTTTTGGAGATATTCGCGCATAGCGCGAATATCTCCATAACTTGGTAATAGGAAATAGCGATGTTAGCGACTGTTTCCAGTCGCTAACATCTTGGCACGCCCACTTTGCATGTCATTAGTGATAAATATCACTGACATGCAAAGTGGGGCCCAAGATGGTCGCTATCTCCTACTAGCTGTCGCTAACTGGTGTTAGCGACAGCTAGGTAATAGGGAGATAATTTTATCTCCGCTTTCTTGGCTTTTAAAGCCAAAAAAGCAGAGATAAACCCCTTGATAATATGCCCCATAGTTCAATATACCAACAATTGAATGCAAAAAGAGTTTTGTTTAGCCCCGCAGAACCCAACCCAATACAAGTGGCGTCAATGCTTTTGGGCTACTAACAGTCCCTAAACAGGGATCCAGGGCACCGTTCTGATTGGAAACATATTTCATTCTTCTCAAGACCACGCAAGCAAACTGCTTGAAGAAAAAGCCACATTGACTAAAAAGCATGCGGATTTAAAAAAGTGCATCCGTTTGCTTAGCAGGTCTAAAACAACCATACAGAATATTTCCACTACAGCATAAATGCATGCTGTTAATAACATGAAAGAAATTAACATTTCTTCCATGATTAAAATGTCATCTACAAAACCGAGCGCCCTAAAACCTCCATTTATTCGCTATACTAGGAGAGCATGGAATAATACATGTTAAAAGAATATACTAATAAAATTTAGGAAAACATGAACATATGTATTCATTATGTCCTTTCATCTACTCTACACTTTGATCGGCATGTTTTTAGGATGCAGTAACTTACTCTTCCTAATATTGTTTCTCAATTTCTTCATAGGGTAATTAGCACAATGTGTGTGTGTATGTCATTGTCTCTCAAAAGTGTCTAAAATCGGTTGTATGTGTCAACTGAGGGATTCAGCAGTTTATCTGCTTTATCACTTGGAGACAGATTCGGTTCCAATAAACCGTGACAGTCCCGATGAAAGCGTTTCACTCTGAAATGCATGTAGATAAAATTGTATAGCCACTTAAAGCAAATATTAAATTGATGGACAAAATTGCATAACCACCAAAAGGAAACATCAAATCGATGTAGCCACTAAATGAATGTGATTAACTGAGGTTACCATTCAATATTTGCCTTGTGCAGCTGCTACGAATAAATTGGGGATTGTACAATAAGAAAACAGAGTTTACTGTTCTAAAATTAATGGTATTTTTGATTATAAATTAACAAAGCTAATCATATACTGCATTATTACAAGGCAATAGTGGTATCAAAGCAGTATAGTTAACCGTGCAGCAAAGATATGAAGTTTCTCATGGTTTTAAGATATTTGAAGTTGTGAATGTATGCTAGAAAGAGTAGGCATGTGGAATGTGTGACAGAGGATGAGTGAGTGTGTTTTTATAATGAGATATTTCTGTTATTCATGTGACCTGCGGTTGATGAATTTATGGTCTTTTTTTGGATTTGTGATATAAACCATGAAAATGGAAAATTATTATTTTGTTAATTGGAAAGATACAATAATGAATAATGCGGAAAAGTTAAGAAAGAGTCCCTCTGAGCTTCATATAATTTGTTATGACATATAGGCAGCAATAAATTGTAAGTAATACGGGGGTTGTTTTCTCTATTCAATAGTATAAAAGGGCTACCACTTGACCACTTGCCAGGAGAGGTCCTTTGCCCCCAGATTATTACACAAGATATTTCCAGAGATGATCTTGACTGCCAGAGATACTACATTATTGCCTTTTCTATTGAAAGCTGATATCGAGCCGCCAAGTTTAAGAGGAGAGGAGTTGATGAGGTGCGTGTTTATCCTTCGTGTGAAAAACAGCCTTCCTGACTTTTGATAACTACTGCACCTTACTGTAAACAGGTATGAAGTGCACTGATTCTCCCTAAGAAAATCGAAAAGCAAATTATATTAGAACATTGGAATGTTGGGAGCTCCATTTCAGACAATGGAGAGCTTCCTGCTTCTACGGGCTGGTAAAGGCCCGCAGAGCAACATTCCAATGTTCTAAAAGGCTTCTCGAAGCTCGAGGGGATTTATATCCCCTCCAGCTTCGAGGACCCTTTGTTTAATTTGTTAGAACATTCTGCCCTCTAGTGACAGAATGTTCTATTAGCCTTATAGCCCTTGGTAGCAGGGCTATACCGGCAATTAAAGTCCTGCTGTCTCGATAAAGTCCCTCGCCTTCGGCTCAGGCCTTTAACGATTCAGCGTGCCTTTAATAGCCGGTATAGCCCGCTACGGCGGGCTATAAGGCTATAATAGAAAGATTAATGTAATGACTCACGTATTTTTTAGATGTTATTAACCATTGTCTTCAGATAATGAAATGTGTTAAGAGTTAATGAAACTTAACATGGCATAGAAATATTAACGAAATTGTGAGGGTTTAATGTTTAAGCACCATCTTTCCATGTGTGAAAATGTGCACCAAGTGAGGTGCTGCGCAATTATACTATTTCTAAATGCGCTGAAACTTTCATAGAATAATCTTCATATATGTACCAAAGAGAATTACTAGAAACTACATTTATAATTCATGGTGTGAAGTAATTTTGAAAATATAGTAATACACTATGGTTACACTTGCAATTTACAATTAAATTAACTTGCTTTCTAAGAGAAAATAAGCTGAAACAATTAATTGAATGTCATATTTCTTAATGAATATGTATATTTCAATACGTTATATTTCGCTTATATTAGCCTAAATTCAGTGAAGGCCTGCCTGTTTGCAAATATTTTTCACTGTTGCCTAGCTTCGTTCTCAGGGAAAAGATTCTGACATTATAAAGTGAATTGAAGCTGTGTTTTCTTCCTAGCAAATGTTTGTTACTTTGGGAACATCTGCCAGAGAAACTGTCCTTTCGACTTCTCTCATGTGCCTTTGTTAAAGTATCTTTGTTTAAGAGTAATATTCCTACCGGATGGCTTCACAGCCTTTAATTCTACAAAATGTGTCTTCTTTATGCTACACGACAATCACCCTATATGAACTGACCAATGGACTGAGTAGTCTGACTAAATAAGATGACCCAGGAGGTGTCACCCCGGAACTTAAAGAATATAAAAATACATTGTGAAATGGAGGTCAGAGCCTCCTTTCGTAGGTGATCTTGTACCTTGCGGAATTAGAAACATCATTCATTTCCTTGCGGACTCTCCTTGGCTGACGCATGCACTGTGTGCGCTATTCCCAGGCTCCTTTCTCTAATGGGAGAGAACTTTGAGCTGATATTTGATTCGATTTGATTATTAGATTTGTAAAGCGCAGCGAATGCCCAGAGGCATCTTGGCGCTGAGGACTCAAGGAGCTTGTGAGCTAGCGTGTAGATGGACTAAATATCAGTTTGAAACAGCCAAGTTTTTACTTCTTTCCTAAATACTTTAAGATTGATGCTGTTTTTGATTGTGACTGTGAGCGGAAGAAGATTCCAAAACTTGGAGGATCCCAGCAAGAAGCTCCTTCCTCCCCATCGGACCTGCTTGAACCTGGGCATTTGCAAAAGTCTGTGTTGTGCAGATCTGAGGTTCTTGGACGGCACATAATATTTTAAACGCGAAGTTAGGTAAGAAGGGCCCTTTCCATGAAGTGCTTTGAATGTAATACAGAGAGCCTTAAAAATAATCCTCTTCTTAACCGGGAGCCAATGCAATGCTCCTAGCTGCTGAGAAACTGATTCATGTTTAGGGATGTTCAATATTAATCTAGCTGCTGCATTCTGCAAGTGTTGCATCTTTTTCAAGAGTTGGGTTTGGATCCCCACATACAGTGCATTTCCGTAATCTAGTCTGGAATTGACCAAAGCAGTCACCAGCGTTTTTAATGCTTCATTTTAAGAATTGTCTAGAAGCTGGAAATAAGGCAATTAATTTGGCTGTCAAAGGACAACCTACAGTCAAGATTTTTTGCCTTAAAGACCGGTGTTGGGCACTCCCCCAGATCTGCAGGCCACCACTTCCGAGACCAGGCCAAAGGATTGGCACCCAAGAGTAAAACTTCGGTCTTATTGCCGTTAAGTTTAAGACAGTTGGACTGCATCCAAGAGTTGACCTGGGTCATGCAGTTGTTAAAGCGATCGGCCACCTCCTCTTCATTATTGGTTATAGACACAACTACGTGAGTGTCATCTGCATAGGACATTACCGGGAAACCAAACTGTCTAATCAAAGCGGCCAAGGGGGTCACGTAAATATTAAACAGTGTAGGGCTCAAAGACGAGCCCTGCGGTACTCCACACTGAAGATTGAAGGTTTGGGAACTGGCATCACCTAATTCAACTCGAAAAGATCTTTCCTTGAGGTATGACGTTAATAGAGTCGTAGCGGATTCTTGGACGCCCAGGTCAGACAATCTGGTAATAAGGATTTTATGATTGACGGTGTCAAAGGCCGCAGACAGATCTAATAATATCAAGGCAGCCTTCCCGCCCTCATCCAATGATTTCCTCAGCTCCTCACTAGCAGAGATTAGAGGAGTTTCAGTTCCATGACCCTCTCTAAACCCAAATTGTGAATGGTCGAGCAGATTGTTGGAGGAAACAAAGGCAGTAAGCTGGATATTAAGCAATTTCTCCTGAACCTTTGAACAAAAAGGAATTCTGGAGATTGGTCGATAGTTGTTATGATTTACCCCCTTTCCTCAACTCTCCTAATGGTTTGGTAATTGATGACCCACTAGAAGTAAATGTGATCATTTTGCACTCCTAAATAAATGCCTGATATTGATGTATTTACTCTTCTTTTTTTTTTTTTTTGAAAACCTTTATTCAGAAAAGAAGGAGATACATGCGCAGGCCCACAACCATCATGGCCGGCCGCAAAAGCAATCAATAAAACAGGAGAAACTGAAGCCAATCAGGAAACAGGATATATAAAAGGACATCAAATGCGGTTGTGGGGTTCGCAAACAGGATATGAGGTTTTCATTTTTAAATTTTAGAAGAAGAGTAGGGGCTGCAACAACAAGGGCATCACACCTCACAGGATAGGAGCACAAAGGAGACGATTGGGACCAACCCCAATCACAGTCGGAGATAGGCTATAACCAAAGCAACTATACAATCCAAGCAGCCACGGCGATAATACTGGACGGGAAACCACATTACAATGATCCACATTTCTAAAAATGACCCCAAAAAGCCTACCCCCCAAGAACTGAAAAACAGAGGCTTGTCTAGAAGCCGAATAAAGAAAAAGAAAGGTGCAAGACCAAGAGACAGCCAACCCTACGAAAGGGGAAAGAACCCTCCCAAAGCCAGAAAAGAGCAATAGAGACCATAGAGCATAACAAACTAAAATAACAAACCCCCCAACACCCGCCACCCTGCACCCCTGTAATGGCTACGGCCTAACCCACTAACAGCGTGCCTGTCGCCCCGGAACTGCCCCACAGAAGGGAAAGTATTAAAAAGAAGTGGAGGAGGAGAAATCAACAAGCCCCCGGACACCTAATACCTCCCGCCGGCTGTATCCCCCCCATAGCACAATCATCATCAATGAGCAGAATCAGTCAGCATTAGCACGGAGAGGACAGTCACCAGAAACCCCCCCCCCAACCCCCTGCCCGGTGAGGTATTCGCTGCAATCCCGGCAAGAGTAAACGGAGCAACCCCAGGGAATTAGAAGTCAACCCTGCAAGCGTCACAAGGAGTCATATTGCCAAAGTCGTAACAGTTGCAAACCGAGGAAGCGTCTCAAAGTTCAAAGCAGTGGCAAGTAGCAAGAAAATTCCAAAGTCAAAGCCAGCCCTGACCAGTGCGAATCCGTTCCGGGGCACATCTCAACCAAGCCGCATCAGACCAGAAGCAATCAAAGCGTCCATGGTGGACCAGGGCAGTGCAGGCGGAGCACGGTCGGTTTCAAAATGGCGGCATCCGTTGCGCAGACTGGCCGGGACAAAGGAAAATGGCGATCTTCTCCGACGGGACCGTGAGACTTGGCAATGGGGAACAGGATTTCCAACGACGACACGCCATCGAAGAGGAGATGTAGAGGGAAGACCATGCGCTGCAGTAGATGAAGGAAAGGTGGGGCCGACTCTCAAAGGAACAAAATCGGGCTGCCGCTCGGGCCCCCGCAGATGGAGGGTCAAATCGGTCGTCTGGATCGCAGATTTCTGTGCAGGCACTGCAGCAATCGAGGCCGGCCGCGAGCAAACATCGTCCAGTTTCGCGGCCAGGGAGACACAAGCGCCGGTGAATTGCGAGCGGAGCGCCCCAATCGCCGCCATTACGGACCTCAATGAAGGTGCGCCATCCATCCCCTCCATCCCGGGGCTCAGAGGACGGAGGGGAACACAAACTCCAGCACACAGCACCGGGCTCCGGGCACACACTTGGCGATCGCAACAGCAAGGGCGTCCCGAATTGGCGCACTCAGGGCAGACACCGGCCGTGGGTGCAGCCCGTCGGCCCCGGGACCGTGAAACAGGGGCAGGCACACAACCCACAGCCACGGTGCAGGAGGATCTCAGCAGTGTCTCTTCACCATCCATCAACAAGGACAAGAGTCAAGAGCAGAAAAAAAAAAATTCCAGACCTGGAGGACCGGCCACAATCGCGGTCCCACAGCCGATGTTGATGAGGTCCCTCTCGGGTGCTTCAGAAATCGAGGACCCGGCGGCAGCCCGGGAGTAGGCCGAAAATGGAACACAACATAACTTCGTCGCTAAAGAAGATAGAAAATCCAGGAAAGCACCATTGGCATCAGGCAATCTTCGTATAGCCGGGCACGGGGCGTGGGTAGAGGATAGTCGACAGGATAGTCGGGCCGCCGGCGGAGGTCGGCGGAGCCGGGAGCTTATGCGGCCATCTTGGATCACGGCGTAGCTCCTCCTCCCGTATTTACTCTTCTTAAATGTACTGATAAAATCAGATAAATTCTGACTCTATATTTACCAACACCTAAAATGATCCTCCATCATGCCGGGGAGAATGTTTCCTGTGCATGCATATATCCAGATGTGGGGTTAATACCAAGGAACAAACAAACCCTACGAGTACAGCACCTATTAGTATGTCCAATTGGATTATAACTTGTGCCCCCATGTGTTTTATTCCAAAAGTTACAACATCAAAAATAATAGATATCATGCGTTCAGCAGAATGATGGGTCGATATAGTCATGATAAGCAGGGCATGGTCTAATTGTAAGGTTAACAAAGGATCATATAAGCGCAATACTAGGAGAAGACCTAAAATGACAGATTTCCATGCTTCTAGGAATATGAATTAGTAATTATTGTAGATAAATAGGGGACATGTATGATATTAAAGGGGCATAGAAAATTACTGTCAAGGAGAGGCATGGAACACATCTACCTCGCACATTCTACAGATGTCATTATGTTCCATGCTCCTCCAGTGACATCACCACAAGACCCCAAAGAGTGGCATATAACACACTGATCTGCACATGCCCCCCCCCCCGCAGAGCCCAGAGAAAAAGATGAGCTCACAATGAGCAGCCTTGCAAACTGCTGCGCCTGCTCCGGTTGCACTACACTATGCCGTAGCTCTATGGACAGAAACACAGACCACTTGTGAAATCACAAGGCACATCACAAAAACAGCTAACAGAAATGACACCAAAACCTCACAAACAGGCTAAAATGGGATAAGCAAGTAGGCAAACAAAACTACAATTTGAAACAAAGGGAAGAAGGAAAGAAAGGAATGTGGAGGACCGACACACAAATTAAAACACTAATTAGCTCAAGGACTCATCACAAGACACTGAGATGCAAACATTGCTCCACACTGTTCAACAGAACCTAATATCCATACATAGGAAACAAGATGCTTTGACTTGCCGGATGAAGACTATGGCCCCAACAAATGATGGATATAATAGGAGAGTTTCTGAGGCTGAACAAAGTATCTCAACTCCGGAGGATGATTTGCATACCTCTAAAGGACAATATATAAATATGGGCAAGGTCCTCTCTCTTATCAAAGCAAAAAATGAAGACTTGGAGGAGATGTAATGATCTGAGAATATTAGACATTGCAGAATCCACCAACAGCTTCAAAAGAAAAACTGAATAAATGAGATGTAGACCACTCTATTTAGAGCAGAAAGGTTTTCTAAACTGTTTATTGAGGAGAAGGCTCGCCCAGAGCTCCAGTCAGACCTATATTAGCTATGGCACTCCAACTAGTGAGAGAGGCAAAATAATTGCAAATGCAATGCAATGCAACTGTGGCTCCCCGTACTCTGATTTCACAGTAGCAGTGCAGTAGGCCTGATATGCCTCCTTAAATGTTAAAAATTACCTCCAACACATGTAAATACCATATGATATGCTCTGCCTGGTGAGACTACGAATCACGCACCTTCATTCCGCTGGGGAGGGGGCAATGCACAGGCCCATCCCCATGGCAACACGGAGTGAACTACCTACTACACGTATAATTCATTAGAGGATAAACGACTTGTACTGCAATGGTGATTTCTTGATTGAATTGGCTGGAGAGACAGGCTACCTCAGTTAATCAACAATGATTTTCAACAGTCACATGAACCCCCCCAATAAATGGGAAAGAGTTTCGCCCATCCTGGGTCACAGTTAACTACAATTTAGCACCTTACGGTACAGGTACAAGAGCCCACCTTCCCACCCCAAGGCTCTGACAAGTTAATCAGGGCTCTCTCTCAACTGTGTGCATCTAGCCCCACAGTAAACTCTGGGTGTAATATCAGTTGAACTTAGCATCCTTCAGTATGTTTTCCCTTTTAGTTCAGTTAAGCGAGGAAGGGGTGGAGAAAAGGGAGGGATTTTAGAATTCCCTGGTGAGTTGGAAGTACTTGTGTGGGTGGGAGTGGGGTCTTTATGATTATATGAACATGGTACCCAGTTGAAAAGTGTACCATCATTACATACCATATGGATAGTCTTGACATGTCCTGTCCTCCAACAGATAAACAATGGGAAAAACACCAACTAAATAATACATGCCTAATAAATATCCTACTCAATCCTTTCACCTCTTCACATCGAAAATACGGGGCCTAAACAACCCTAGGAAAGCACAACAAGTACTATCATACATGCAGTGGCACTATGTGAAGACCCTTTACCTGCATTACTGAAACAATTAGTTCCAAGGAAGGTGCAAGTCACTGCTACAGATCATCATACTCCAGAGGGGGAGAAATCCTTATTAGAAAAGGAGATCTATTCACTTAATTTGAACAGACGCAGATAACATGGGTCGTCATGTCATTGTTCAATGCCTACTTGGAGGGAAACACCTAGTCCTAGTTAAAAATTAGGATTCCAACACTTCTGACCTCAAGCTTTTTTTAAACATATAGAACAAGAGACATGAGATGTCTTCAAAATCCATTGTATGGGGGGACGGATTCAATACAACAATGAACCAGCACAATAACAGATCAACCACTGTGCACAGACTGACTTCTGAAGTAACAATAAAACTGAGGGACGTATGTAGTATTTTTTATAAACAAATGGAATCCACAAGTGGGTGTGGGTGGTCCCTAGAATGGTGGGGAGCACGTAGTGTTCTTTAGATATCCCTCACATACCAAAAGGACGCTTGGTGTCATGCTTCATCATTTGGGTCTTCGCACCCCTCTATGGAATGTGGCGTGCTGCTACCTACGTCTACGAGGGAGCACTTTTGCAACGACTACGTGAGGTATGTGTGAGGTTATTTGTTATAGTGAGTGAGTGGTGGGGTTTGTAGTGATTGTAGTGATGGTTAAAAAGTACCTGGCTCGTGGGGTGGACTCAAAAAATGTTTAATGGGCCCCGGGCTGGTACTGTTAAAAGGGTGTATTTAGAGGTTCCTATGTAATGCAATGTACATCACCTCTTGTATGCGTCAACATGTTTCGGAGTGGAAAACCTTCTTTAGGATGAGGTGCACAAATCCCCACTTTACTCATGTTTTCCTACACAAAGTCTGTACTTTACAGAAAAGTGAAAATCTAAATAAAGGCTACTATGAACCTAACACGGTTTTCAAGAAGGTTTCTGCGATTAGCGAACCTAGGAAAAAACACAAGAGAAGAAACAATAATATTTCATTCTTATAGCCATTCGCTATTTGTATTACTCCAGGTTCAGTGACCTAGGAAAAAAGTGTGTGGGCAGCAGCTACTAGACAAATATTGTCATCCTGATAGTGAAGGTGCGCCCTGTAAAAAAATGGGGGACAAGGACAAGACATACAAAACACAAAACATAAAACACATGCTCTATTTGCTTAAACCCATGTGATTCTGGTGACCTGATACTGTGAGGAGGATAACAAAGTTGTTTTATATGCATACTTGTGGTCACAATATGGTGTGCCTCATAAGCCTCCTAACATTGGGGGATTATCGTGCCAATCTGCATCCTGTAAGATAAGAGACAACTCAGATTGCTTACTTACAGAGTTGAAGTATCTGCTTCTTGTTACCCGCTACAGTACTCACGATTTCGAGGGATAAATCTCTGCCTTGCTGCCCCAACACGGCTCCGCTGTGAATGAGGGCTAAACTGGGATTCCCGCCTTTTATATCCGAGTATCGGGCCAATTAAGTACTAATTGTCCTAAAAACCGGAAGGGAAGCAGTACCCATATAAGTTTAATCCGGTTCACATGTTCGTTAAGGTTGCCGGTCCGGTAGTGTATGAGCAGCGCGATGTCTATGCGGCTGTGCAGATCCCTGTAGGTAGCGTCTGTGCCAAAGCGCCTGTGCTGATGCGAGGACCACGTGTCTCTCACTCCGTGCATGCGCGTTGGCCGGACAGCCTTACTGCAGCGTTTGTGTTTGGCCCCGTGATTTCTTTAATGTCTAAAGGAGTAATGCGGGTGCTGAGTATTCTCATTGGTGACACTAGTTAGTGAAAATAAAATGCACCAGTGTATCATGTTATTCGATTGTTCAGGGAAAATAAATTAGAATTCATTAATTAAATGCTTATGCCTAAGGGTACAAACTGATCATAAAACAACCCGGGGTCGGTGGCCTTTCTGCAGCACTTGTGTTTGGTCTCGTGGTTTGTCTAACCGTGCAGTTCAGCGGTTGAGTATTCTCATTGGTGGCACTAGTCAGTGATAATTGAATGCCCCGGTGGGTACAGCTCCTCAATTATTCTGGAGGAATTGTTTGAGAATCATCAGTCAGATGCTCGTGCCTCAGGATGGAAAACTGATCACAAGTATCACAGGGTTTATGGCACTGCCCATGTTGTGAGTGCCATTAATTGAGGGGCCAGAGTAGTTTAGGGTGACTAATTGGGTGCTGGTGGTGCTGCTCTGTCCCCAGGGTCTAGGCAAGTCTCTCTTGCACCAGGGGCTGTCTTAGTAGGTTCACTTCTATGTGAAAGAAAGGGGTGCATTGTAACGTAACCCCCATTGCGTTTCCTGTGTTGAAAAATGCCTAAAGGAGGGTTGCCACTTGTTGTCAACGCAGTTGCCCCCATGGGATATTATCATTGAGACCGATGATAAATGTAAAAATGTAAATTGATACTTGTATAGCGCACTACTCACCCGCAAGGGTCCCAAGGCGCTTGTACGAATACCGCTGTGGAACCCATCCTGGCGTTCTGTGTGAGGCGTCCACTCCTGGGCACCCCCAAGGTGGAGGCCAGGCATCCTTAGCTTTGTGGGGGCCGTTGTGAAGATTAAGCAAGCTATTGCCCAGAGTTGCAGAGTGGGACTCCATGATTGGAATAGGCACCGAGGCGAGAATGATCAGGTCCGTGGATTTGATATGGGTACCCAGACGGAACACCCACCGCTGTTCCTTTTCAAACAGACCATTCTCTGACTGTAGTTGTTCTATTACAGTCCAGTTCAAGTCATTTACACAATGTTGTTCATTCAAATAATGGGTGGCCATTTTGGTAGTACTTTTCTTGCATCTCACATTACTCTTGTGCTCATTGATTCTGACTTTGACTGCTCTTGTGGTCATCCTGATGCACTCGAGGCCGCAGGGACAGGTGATCAAGTAAACCACGTGTTTGCTGTTACAGTTCGTGAATTTTCTTTGGTCTCATTTGGTCCCATTTCTAAAAGTTAGATGTTTGCTTTTCTTGGTCAAATGACAGCTACTACAATTGCCACAGGGTGGTGCCCTTGTATGCCATGAAGTGTTTGTTGTTCTGATTGTTTGCTTTGTGGACGGCTACGGACTAAAGTGTCCTTCAGGTTCTTCCCTCGCCTGTGTGCGAAAAAAGGTTTCTCAAAATCTAGTTCACTACAGAACAATGTGCGCCAGTGCTTATTGATGATTTTGGAGACCTCATTGGAGTGAGTACTGTATGTTGTCACACAGATTGGTCTCTTCTGGTCAGTTTCTTTATGAACCTTTTCTTCTAGAAGGGCTTCTCTATTGTTGTTCCTGGCTCTTTTCATTGCTGAATTGATCACCCGGTCCGGGTATTGTCTCTGTTGTAATTTGATTTTTAGGTCTGCTGCTTGGGCTTTGTACTTGCATATATCTGTACTATTTCTCCGTAGGAAGAGGAATTGGTCATACGGGAGATTCTCCCAGAGATGTCGTGGATGGAAACTGTCAAATCTCAAGAGGCAGTTTCTGGCAGTGGGCTTGAAATGCGTGGTGGTTTACAATGTTCCGCCCTCCGCATAGATATATAAATCCAGGAACACCAAGGACTCTTTAGAGACCAAACTGGTGAATTTCAAGAAGGCGTATCGGGTATTGAGCCATGTCATAAATTCAGTCACAGATTGTAAGTCACCCTGCCAGATGACAAAAATGTCATCTATATATCTCTTCCAGGTTAGGATGTTACTTCTGAAAGAATTGTCTGTGTCTAGGATTTTATTTGTTTCGAGGTGATGGATGTACAGACCCGCCAGGCTGGGAGCAAATGTGCTGCCCATACTGGTCCCATGGCTTTAGAGGTACAGTGTTGTGCTGTTTTAAAAAAAGTTCTTAGTGAGTGCTATAGAGATGCATTCTAGAACAACACCCCTGGGTGTTTGGTATTTCCATGGGGTGGTGAATAGTACTTCCTCGATGATTGAAAGTGTTTCATCGTGGGGCAGACTCGTAGACAGGCTCTCCACATCGAGGTTTAGCAATAACTGAGTCTCTGGGTCAAAAGGTAGATCGTTCAGTAACTGAAGAACCGCTTTTGTGTCTTTTAGGTAAGTGTCCGTAGCTTGTACTAGAGGACGCAGAAAGGCATCTGCAAATCTAGACAAGGGTTCCAGAATGGAACCGATGCCTGAGACGATAGGTCTTCCTGGAGGCTTGTCCAGGTTCTTATGTACCTTTGGTATACTGTAAAAGTATGGGATTCTGGGTGTCTTTTGGATTAGGTAGTTCGCCTCCTTTTTCGACAGCCAGTCGTGGGCTTGTGCCTCGTCCACCATTCCTCCGGTGCGTAGTGACTCCGTGGGCTCCTCTTGTAGGACTGTATAGTTTCTCCAGTCTGACAAAAGTCTTAGACATTCTTGATCATAAGCGATCGTTGTTTGTACCACTATCGCAACCTGGTTTGATGGTGATATCCTTGTTTGATGTAAGTTCTTTGATTGCTTCTTGTTCCATCCGACTGGTATTATGGAAAACGTTGGTATTTGATGAGTTTAACGTGCTCAGTTCACTCATCACTGCCTTCTCGAAAGCCAGTACTTCTACTGGTAACACTGCATTCGGTGGGATGAAAGTGGATTTGGGTTTCAGCCCTGTGTCAGTGGCTGCCAAGGGGGTCTCCTATTTCCGAAAGAAGGTCTGGAGTTTAATTTTTCTAACAAACTCCTGCATTTCTGCATGTAGTTTAAATGTGTTGAGTTTGTTAGTGGGGACAAATCCCAAACCTTTGTTGAGGACTGACTTCTGGTGGTCTGAGAGTGTCCATGGTGTTATATTGACCACAAGGTCCCCCTCTTGCTGGTTGATGGTTGATTTTGGAGGGCACCTGTCATGCTCCTGGTGCTTACTCTGGGTTCTTCTTGCTCTGCTTCTTGCCACATTACGGTGTTCCCCCTCTTGTTCCTGCCCCGTCGCGGTCCCGGGCGTGACCCTAAAAAAGGTTGGGGACCGTAGAACCCACCCTCAAAATCTGGGGCCCATTGTGGGTAGTTAGGTCCAGCTGGTGATGGACCATACTGATATTGTGCGAATGGCGCATGGCATTGGTATGGTTGGTATTGGGGTGGTGCTTGGTAGCCCCTCCATCCCCTTCGTCTGGGGTACTGTTGTCTCTGTTGCCTTTGGCTTCCTCTGGGGTATTGGACCCTGTTGAGCTACAATCAGACCAATCGCTATCTGCATCACTAGTGTTATCCTTAGAAAGGTAGCCATCTTTAGTATAGGGTTGGCTCTTTCTGGTGTGATGCTATCCTTGTCTTTTTGGACGTATGTAGTGGCCACATGATAATAGATGTGTTGAGAACGTGACATCCTCAACGCAGGAAGGACACTTACCACTCAACAATGCACAATGTGTGACCATGGATAACTTATTTGTTAGTAACTTGGGGTATAGGCATATAGATGACAGGGGTATAACACCTAGTGAAACACTCTCTGACCACTACCCGGTCAGTCTCACCATAAAAATCCTAGACTCACCTGGATTAGGGAGAATTTGGAGATTGTACTCAAGAGGTTTATTAGAGTATTTTGAGAGGAAATATGTACAAAGGGCAAACATGACTTTGCTATTAATGAGAGCACGTTGATAAATGTGCTATATCCTAGAAGGCCTTCAAAGTGGTGATAAGAAGACACTGTATAAACAAACAGTATGGGATGCACAAATTTCTTAGAGCACACCTCAGCAATCTCAAGCAAAACATAAAACCACTAGAAGTCAACCTGACACTAGGTAATGCTAGAATATTCGGGGAAGAGATTAGGGAAAAAACACAGAATACCATGAAATTGTAGACAGTGTCACTGTCTAGGCAAATATGCTAAAGCCAGATCATTTGGAGAGGAAGAGTGACCCAGTAAGGCGCTAGCTGAGTGTTTCCAGCATTGTGGAACATTGTGAGATCCCGCGTCAAGAACGCGACCCACAGTGGCGGTTCCTGGGAGCTGCATGCTGCAGTATGGAGTACTGTGACGTTGCCGAGGATGCTATCGATCAGGGACTTGCAATGCGAAGTCCTGCATCAAAGATGAGGCGCGCAACACCGGTTCCATAGACTTGCGATGCAAAGGACTGCTTCAAGGATGAATCGTGCAGTGGCGGTTCCAAGGAGACTGCAAGCTGCAATGCAAGGTCCAGCTTTGGGGATGTGTCACACTGCGGCAGTTCCAATGTGGTTGTGAGGAGATGCATCACACTGCATTTGTTCAGCTTCACAGGACTACAATTGGGCTGGCTGATCACCATCAGGCCCACTTCCAAAAGTCCAGGGCTGGGGTGGCACAACTTGGGGGGTTAGGATTAAAAGAAGACAGACTCCAGATGCTGGGTTCAAGGTGGCATGAGCCTTAACAGTCCCTTAGTGCTCTGATCTTGAGGCTAGCCAACTAGCACGCTGGTGGTTCTGTGTTCAAAGGCAGGTCCAGTCCTTCACTGAGGCAGTAGAGCAGCAGTGTAGCAGTCCTTCTTGCAGAGTAGCACAGAAGTCCTTCAAGTCTTCCATGGGTCCAGAAGTGTACTATAGAGTGGGTTTACAGGGTCCAATACTTATACCTGGAGCCCACTTTGAAGTATGAGACATTTCTGGAGGTACTTGCAATATTCTGCCTCACTGCTCTGGTCCAAGCTTGTCTGAGCCACAATAGATTAGTGTTAAACCCTTTATGAGTGTGCTAAGGAAAGCCTTTATGATGTGAAAGTGTGGTAGGTGACAGATCCTCCCATTCACTAAGTCAGAGATGGCTCATCCTGCCAACTCACTGCTCCTTTGTCTCACTGTTTGTGAGCAATATACATTGACCAACTGCCAGCTACACCTAGTCATATTGCCTAGGAAACACCTAGAGTCACCAAATGGTTAGGACAAGAAAAAAACAACTTTCTAAAAGTGAAATCTTCTGAATTGTGACAAAATCTAACTTTACTGTTAAGGAGGGTTTCTAAATTATAATTCTTTAAACACCAAACTCAACATTCCTACCTGCTCCAAATTGAAAGTTATCACTTACTAAACATAATGAGTTAACATAATGTGATTCTCTGGGAGTGGTAGGCCTTGCAGTAGTGGAAAACAAATGTTGGAATTTTTCACTAGTAGGAAATGTAAAACTCAAAAGTACATGTCTAACTTTTTAAATAAATTACATCCTGCCCTATGACTGTTTAAGGCCTACCTGAGAGATGACTTGCTTGGATTAAAAAGGAAGCTTTAGGCCTGGCAAAAGCTTTACCTTGCCAGGTTGAAATGACAGTTTAAAACTGCGCACACAGGCTCCAGTGGCAGGCCTGAGACATGTTTAATGGGATACTTAAGTGTGTGGCACAATTAGTAGCATTTAATTTAAATATCCTTGGTATATGTATGTAGTACTACTTTACCAAGGATTTACTAGTGAATTAAATATGCCAATTAGGTATAAGCCATTTTTACCATGTTTAAAGGAGGGAGAACAAGGTGGCTAGCAGTGGTAAAGTGTGCAGAGTCCTAAAGCCAGCAAAAATTAAGCTAAAACAGAAGGATGGAAAGCAAAAAGTTGGGGGAAACCACGCCAAGGATGTCAGGTCCAACAGTGAAACATTAAAATAATTAAATAAACCTTTGCTAAACTCTCTCGTAGTTTGGCACAGCGCAGTCGGACTTAACTCAGAGGCAATCTGTAAAGTATGTATGCAGCACTCAAACAGCAATAAAGTAAAAACAAAACACAATAAAAATCCAAACCAAATTAAGATATATTTAGGTAAAAGAGAGAATATTTTACAAAAATAAAATGACAGCAACATGACAAAAATCCAATTTGCAGACCTGGAGATATGAATTTTTTAATTTTGAATTACAAATGGCACCAAAAATCATGAATTGCCAACTGCAGTTATCTAATTGCACTAGACTAAGTCAACATTTAAGGATGACTACGATGGAGCGTGGGACAAATACAGGGAATTGTGGCTGTCCATAAGTCATCAGTAGGCCATGCTGCAAGCTGGATCTGAAGCGGTTGCTGAAGTGCGAGTCACAGCACCAATCACAATACCCAATGCAGCGTTGGAAAGGGCAGTTGCAGCAGAAGGACATAGGCTATGCAGACGCCCACCATATACATTTAAAAGGTAAAAGAACCGTCCCAGAAAAGTAGTCCCTTGTGGGCGTGTCTGCGTTGTGCTGTGGGCGTGTGCTGGGGGCGTGACAAACGCTGGGGGTGTGTGGTACGTTCCGCCCTTCATGCCATGTCTCATATTGTGTACTTATCCAACCCTGCTCCCTTTAAATACCCCTGCACCCCATAATCATAACCCACCCTTACTCCTTAAAATACCCCAACACCCTTAAACACTAACCCATCTTAACTCTATAAATATACCCTGTACCCCAAAATCCTAACCTATCACTAAACCCTAAAAATACCTCTGTACTCCAAAACCCAAACCTAGCCCTGAACCCTATAAATACCCCTGTACCTCAAAACCCAAACCTACCCCTGAACCCTAAAAATACCCCTGTACCGCAAAACCCAAACCTACCCCTGAACCCTAAAAATACCACTGTACCCAAAAACCCAAACCTACCCCTGAACCCTAAAATACCCCTGAACCCCAAAACCAAAACCTAGACCTGAACCCTTAAAATACCCCTGTACCCCAAAACCGAAACCTACCCCTGAACCCTAAAAATACCACTGTACCACAAAACCCAAACCTTGCCCTGAACCCTAAAAATAACCTTATCCCCCAAACCCAAACCTACCCCTGAACCATAAAGAAAACCCTGTACCCCAAAACCAAAACCTAGCCCTGAGCCCTAAAAATACCCCTGTACCCCAAAACCCAAACCTAGCCCTGAACCCTGAAAATACCAAAAACTACCCCATAACCCTAAAAATACCCCTTTACCCTAAACCCAAACCTAGCCCTGAACTTTAAAAATACCCCTGTCCCCCAAAAACCCATACCTATACCTAAACCCTAAAACTACCCCTGTACCCCATAACCCAAAACTATATCTGAACCATTAAAATACCCACACACCCCAAAGCATATACCTCAGTACCCCAAAACATATACCCCTATACCAATACTTACCTTATCCAAACATAAAAAAAAACATGCTTTTACCATTCATGCAATTACAACGAATTTCGTTGTAAATGTATGCGTGGTAAAAGCATATAAAATGTAATGCCGTGCGTTATAATGGCATTGCGGAGTCATGGTACTTTCGTAATGAAAGTATGCGGAGTGATGGTATGCGGAAAGAAAGTTGCAGAATAACGCGTGTTTACCCTCCCCCGGTAAGTACATTGGTGGCACGGAGGCCCACATCTCCAGCAACATACTCATATTTTTTTCACCACCCATTTGAAAAATGCACAGGTCTCGCTCATTGATGGCCAGCACCGACATACACTTTTAGACACACCTCCCGCCACAAGTTCTAGAATTGCGAACTTTAGGGCTGGGGAGCTACGTTCGAATCTCGGCATCAGCCGAACATCCTGTGATTCCAGGCAAATCACTTTGTCTCCCCTTGCCCACCACAAATGAATGTGTTCTTCTGTAATGTAAATTGTGCTCATGCCATGTTGTCGAGTTCGCGCTATATAATATTGCAAGGAAAAATAAAGTAGGGAAACTCGATTTCACACACTACTGAACGCGCACTCTTAAGTGCATCAGCAGTGCACTGGGAATCGGAGCGTTTCACAGGCCTGTCACAGATAAGAAATGCTATCAAAACGAAATCCTACAAAACAATATACTACTGACCGGCAGCAATTCATACCCGGACAACGTCGGGACGGGCTGCTAGTGTGGCAATAAAGGGTATGCCAATGCTAGTATGTTTAGAGAGGAGAGCACAATTACTTTACCATGGTTACCACAGCCAACAAAAATAGGGCTCAGTAAAAAAGGCAAAACATCCTATGTCGCCCTGCAGGAAGGGCGAGTTTCCAACATGATTTGAGAATGTGCAATTGCATATTATAATATTTGAACTTTTCTTTGTCCACTTGATTTTTCCGAAAATTAAATGAGTTTGCTCTCATAGACCTATGTGGCGTTTAACCTTTCCATTGTCAGGAGCATTTTTCATTCAGATGCCACAGGACTCTCTGACATTACTTGAGAATCTGGTAAGTTTTAGTGTTAATTCTATTGTTAATTATCAACCCATCTGCACGACATTTCAGATACAGTATGTAAAGTATAACTAACTTTTGGTATAGCTACATTTTCTACATACAAATATAGCTATTGAAAACTAAACCGAAATTGATAGACTCGACTGGCTGAAAAACGCTAACATTGTATTTGAATTTGCAGCAGGCGAACTTTCTGTATCAAATTTTATATAAATTATTATACAAAAAAATAACATTATTCAAAAGGGTTAGCTCAATATGAGCAGATAATCAACATGAATTTGTTTTCCCTGAGGCTAAGTGCTGGTGTTTAAGCCCTGACAGGGAAAACTCGGATGACTCTAATTTCAACAGAAATGTGATGCCATTGTGCATAAATATAGATGCTGAAGCACAGCATGCTACTGCCTTCATTCTGTGCAATGTGTTAGGAACATTTTCTTAGAACATCAAGCATCTGGGTGGACCTGGCACACTCTTCAAACAATATCTTTTAAGTTATTCCAACAGTCAAACACAAGAAGAAAAAATTATGATCAGATGGCTCATTAAATAAAGAATTAATGCTTGGGAGCCGTGAAGCATAGCAGCCAGAGTTAAGAAAAGAAACTACAGATCTGCCTAAGGATATGCATTTATGAAGTGATACTGATAAGTCGATAAACGAAAGTTCAAGGAAAAAAGAGGTTATAGAATGTTTGTCAAGGCCACAATGCATGTTTGCAAAGCTTAGACTCTTCAGGAGCCATTGCTTTCCTCATAAACTAAACCACATAGCTTGCTTTAAAAATTCCCTACTGCACTCAAAATGCAATCAGAATATAATATAGAAAGGCCTCAAGTGACAGTGATATTAATTCCAGAGAACAGCTGCATCCTTAATAACAGAATGACAGGTAAGATCTCTGACAGAAATACGAACAGAGATCAAGGGAAGACGCAGTCATTCTTCAATCACAGTGACAGGGCTGGGGTACAACATGGAGAATTTCCCAGGAAGACAGAAGACCTTTTACAGGATGGCGATAACAAAGAAAAGAGATGGAGAAGGAAGTAACAACGTAATATAATAGTCTGTCTATTGCTGTCTACTTAAGAGACCATATATGGCACACAGAAGACAGCTCCTAATATTGCCTTTCCTTTATCCCATCGAAGAGATCACAACGAGCCAGATAAGGAGATTTTTTTCAAAATGGCAGTCACACAGCTTGAATAGCAAGAACTCACACCTTTATTCTTGAAAATCACCCAGCTTCTGCACCTTAAATTGGGCTAGGAACTGTATGGATTTCAGACGTAAAAGGTTGAGAATCTGTTAAAATTATCAAATCAATGCCAATGTTTACAATGATACACTCACATATGTGAGTGAAATCGCATCACTATTATCAAACTCGCCCGTCCTGAGCTCTCCATCAATGCAGACTCAGAAATACGTGGTCAGGAAGGTTCTGCAATCTAGGCCTGAGGTTACTGATTGACATATCACAAGTAGGTTGGCACGTAGTCGACAGACAAACCAGCGAACAGAAAACTCAGGTCAATCCCCCATTTAAGCGCAGCCACACCACAATGGTCCTGGGAGATTGGTCCCAATAAAGCACACATGGCCAGAGGGGGTGCGCTCATTCCCAAAACATCATAAAGACAGAAACCACATGAAGTTAGGAACACATAGCCAATCAGGACACAGCACACACAGTACCCACAGTGATAATGCGCACCTCATTTCGGATATCTGAACACGTTACCCACTGTCCCCCATTATGTCCATGCAAAGTCGAGGCCCACCTGTGTTTGTTATCTGGTGCCTTATTTATAACTCCACAGACAAGCCCTTATTCTTTTACTAAAAAAGGATCTTCGGAAGTACTTTATGACACCCAAAAACTGTACAGAGACTCGTTCATATTTACTATACTTTGAGACAGCCCTCAGACTCGCTTCTGTAACTGTGCTCCCAGCTGAAGCGTTTAATGAATCCATCTGTTCCTGTTTTGCCAAATGCCTCTTGTCTTTTTATTTTTTCAAGGTAAATTCATATTTGAACAACATTTTGGCAAGCCAGTTAGGAGAGATTGGTACCTTGGACCTGACTGCAGCGAAATGAAAGGGACCCCACCCGGAGAGATTCACATCTGCTCAGCAAGGTTAGTGAGCAGACGCCACAATTGATTGGAAGTTCTGCTAAATCGCAGGGCGGAAGTCAATCCTGAAGTCACCATCAGAGGGTAAGGGACCACATCTGATTCTTAATTACCAGCATTTGGCATATGGCAAACTACGAAGCAGTGCACAAATTTTATCTGAGTACCCTACCACTGACAGAAATCTGGCATGTTACCTATTTTATGTGTCCGAACTGAGTAGTCGCAAGGCGGCCTCTGAGGCGTTCCCAGAGAGGTCACCTTTTGTTGATTATCAGCATGCTAGAAAGGGTATATATTGGTTGCTGCTTGGACCACTGGCCATAAAACAGATGGTACACTTGTCCCCTGGGTGTGATACAGGGTTGAGACTCACCACTTGGACCACTGGGCATAACACAGATGGTACTCATAGGCCTAGGGTGTGATATAGGGCACCTCAATCTTATTTTTTAGTTTAAAGGGTTTTCTCAGTGCTACCAGTTTCGTAACACTGTTGGTATCTGAAAGAAGTGAGAGGTGTTGTTCACTTGGACAGCTGGGCATGACACAGATGGTATGCTAAGCCCCTGGGTGGTGTGAAACAGGGTGCAATTCGGACTTTAGCGAAAAAGATTTGGATCTGGGAGATCAGGCTTAGCTTGTGTTTGGCTAAGAGAGGCCTGTGGTTCTTCAACTTATTCCTTTTCTCTATGAAGAAATTGTAATTTTCCTTGTCCTGGAGCCAATATTGACATACTATCAGGCTCACAGAGGGGCAGATTTATGTTTCCTGACGCATCCCTGCAAATCAGCAGGGATGCGCCAGGAAACTTGCGACACACATCTCAATTCTTGTGCCACCATGCGGCGCATCATGGAGCAAGGAAATGCAGATGCGTGTCGCATCTGCTGTCGTAACATTGGCGCAGTGCTGGAGTTGTGTCACGGGCACGACGCAACTCCAGCACTGTGCCAACCCTGCCTATGTCTAACATGGTGTCTCAAGCCTTACGTCTTCTTCAAGCAGGCGCAAGGTTTTGACGAAGCGGGGTTGGAAAAGTGATTTAGTGAAATCTTGTAGATTTCACTTAGCCACTTTTCCGAGGCATTCCTTCGCCAGAACGCTCCCCCCCCATTGCGCCAGAACGCCCACATCAAACCTGACGCAGGTTTCATGTGGTGCAGGGATTTACAACGTGACGCATCTCCCTACATACGTCACGTTGTAAATACCCTGCAGCATGGTGCTGGCTTTATGCCGCCGCTGCGTCACAGAAGTGACGCAACGGCGGTGCAAATGTGGCAAACGGGGCTTGTAAATTTGCCCCTTAGTCTTGTGTGCCGTGCAGGGCTTCCCCTGATCACATGATAGCATGTGCTAGGAGTGGGCAAAGGGATTTTTAACAAAGTCATAATTTTTTCTCGGTCAAGTCTTTATATTTAGTGTTGAAGTTGATGCAAGGTATATTTGATGTAGTGGTGATTTGATGCTGTGATGCTGGTAAATGATTGCAACTGTATTTTATCTTTAGTATTCTGTTTCATCAATGTCTCAATGTGCTTTATGAAGGTGTTGCTATTTCTCACAATTGATATTTCATATTAATGTAAAGTCTGTTATTCGTTGCCAAATTTCATGATGTTTTAACAATTGTACTTTCTTCTAGGTTCTGACCCTTCATATTCATAGCTATTTGTGTTTGTGAAAGGTACATATTGATGCATCTGTAAATAGCGTTGAGCTCATAGTAAGTAGTTAGAACCAGTAATCCACCTGTATAATATTTCCCCATGACCAGAGCAGAACTTAAAGATTACCTAAAGCCAGAAAGAATAGGGTGCATCTGTCCCTTAACACCTTCGCTGCGGCGGTTATTCCGCCGCAGCGCCAAGGGGGCGGGGCGGCCGTGCGGCGTGCCCATGCTGGTGACGGAACCGCTCCGTCACCAGCCTCTGTTGAGCTGTGCTCATGATGGAGCGGTTCCGTCATGGCCCCGCCCACTCAATGGAACGCCCGGCGCAGGCACGGAATCCGCGCCGCGCAGGCGCGGCGAGCAGGCCATGACGGAATCGCTCCATCATCAGCACAGCGCTACCGCAGCTGATGACGGAGCGGTTCCATCATCAGCGTCGAAAAGGTTTTAAAAGTGCCCACCTTATCCTGTTTGTTGCCACTAAAACACATGCAAACCAGGTTTCCCACACAGGCTAAAACACTTAACAAGTATTGCCGTGAATGGCACGCACACACTAAGGTACACCCGTTTCCCTGGCCAAAGGTGGGAACCTTTGACACTAACATAATTGAACACATGAGTACACAAATAAAGACCAAATATGCAGGACAGAAGAAGTACAAGAGAGAGGCACCATGAGAGCTGTCGGCCTTCTTCGAGGTGACCCAGACTGACAATCCTGTCTCACAGACAATAAGCAAAACGTATGTACCATCCGTCCCATAAGCAGATCTGGAGGTGCTCTCCCCAATGCCAGCTATCCGCACATTAGGAAACACCAACCCGCCAGTTGAGGGAGCCGGAGGGTCCCCTACTGAACAATGAACTGTTAGGTCCAGGTATAAGAATTTAACAAGCCAGGAGGCCCGGACAATCCCTGCACCACCGTAGTCTATTCTAAAGCTCCCCAAAGTTCTACCTCCCATCCATCACATCCATCCCATCGAACCACAGCGGTGTGAAAAATGTGCACTCCCGCCAAGTCAGGTGAACACACCTGAGTGACAGGGAGATTCATAGCAGTTCTGGAAAATGGAACAATTAGAGGGGGTGAAGAGACCATAGTCCTCCAGGATCTGATGACAAGGTGGAAGCCATAGGGTTTGCTCAGGGAGCCAAAGAGATGACAGGAAGAGAGTTTCAAGGCAAGTTCTGACTAAAAACAACAGCGCATAGCTCAGGGCAAAGAAGGCAATCTTGGTGGAATTGAGAGGGAAAGGCAGGAAATTAAGGAGGAAGAAAGAGAGACCTTGCACCCAGGAAGCATAGCAAGACTAGAGCAGTGCGCCCACCTCCTGAAGAGAGCTGGTGTAGGTAAGGAGCACTGTTTGAGGAAGAATCAAAGGCAGAACTAGAGGAGAGGCTTTCGATTGCTTTCGTTTGAGATCCGAGCCTCACCAGATCATCAATGCAGGAGAGGGGCTGACCAAGAAATAAGAGATCAGGGTAGCCTGGTGCAAACTCATCTAAGGTGACACCTTTGCATGTGCACAAGGTGAGCAGCAACGAAGATGTATGCTGCACCTCCCAAATGTGCAGGACTGACTGACCCCAAGGGAGATAATGGCCTGGAAGGAAGGCAAAATGTTCACGTAACCATTTTGCCACCTGCTAGTCCTCTGGAACGACAGAAAGGATCAGTATGAAGGACCCTGGTCAGAGTTGGGATCCTTTGAACCAGAGGACGTGGATGTTGCGGAAGACTGTATCCAGTGTGGGGGGATCCCAAGTGGAACTTCCCCTACATGCAGGATACTCTAAGAAGATGGGAATGCTATGTTAGAGAAAGCCCTGTGGAGCTTCCCTAAGCCAAAATGTACCCATTACTACAGAAGGACATGTCAGGGACCATCTATGTGCTCTTGTCTCTAATGGATAAAGAAGGGCCAAGGACCAAATTGCTGCCCTTGCTCGATGGAGTGGGGATAGGTATATCATGTTTCTGAGAAGAATACCGAAGGAGTAAATATAGTAATAGACAATGTCAAAAGTCTGCTAAGTAGCCTCATTGAAAAACAGACTAACAAGGTGTTTGCCTCAGCTTGCATCCCAGCAGTCACGCTGACAAACACTGAAATGATTGCATTTATTTTAGAGTTTTTTATTGTGCAAACTAGACCCAAGACATCGGGTATCATAGCGCTTTACATGAGCACCAGTTTCATTACATGAGGACGCATTCATTATTTATTTTAGGCACGTCACACAGACATGGCAATGCACAAGTACAAACCCACAGTCCTGATGGGGTAGCAATGCATGTATGGCAGGTTGCCAGGGAGTCCGTGACACACACATTGGCATACAAATCAAGACACAACACAGTAGGAGACAAATTAAAGTGCGGAAATTTTATCAAGAAGTGGGTCCCACTATGGCCAAGAGAAGTGCCATGATATGCAGACCAATGCAGCAGCATGTCTGAATGAGGAATGTAGGACAAAGCCCATATCCACCTCGGGGGAGTCTATCACCAGCACAAGTTCGTGCCAACCCACGTCGATTGTCCGCGCAAGGATCATGAGTCCAGCAAAAGCAGCCATGACTACTGTCATTTTGGGACATGTGAACAGATTCCCAACATACAACCAGGTGTCAGAACACGTGCAATGGGTCACATCCAGTTGTGGTTGGGGGTGCCTAGTCACTTGTCCATGAACACGACTGCAGCTGCGTAAGCCAACATCTCCAATGTTCGCTCATCATCCACCACATCTGACATGTCGTAGACGTAATCCATCAGCTGCCCCAGACAGATGTGCTGATTCCAACCACTGGACCCAATGTGCACCAAAGCCCAATCGGGTAGTGGCTCAATATGCTCACTGCACATAAGAACTTGTGCAATCTCCCAGGTACAGTGTCCAACCTGCATGCCAAACCTCCATGCATGCCACAAATGGGCATCACTGTGACACTCCTGGTCATGTACCAACAGGGGGCCCACGCACACGTCGTAATTCAGGTCAGCTACCATTACGTTGGAGAGGCAGACATCCATGTACCACTCGAATATGCACGAGCGACAATGCAACAAAGGCTGAACGCAGTTGACGTCTTCTAGGCGGAAGCTCAGCCGATAACTGATCCACAAAATGGCCAACGGGAGTGCCCCCAGTGCATGCAGCAGACATGCACGGTACAGGTCCACATGACTGGATCCGGGCATGTGTTCAGGATGGTCTGCCATGGAGTCAGTGGCTCTCCTAGAATGGCACTGGCATGCCCTGCACCAGTCCTGTGGATGAAATGGCACAGCCTGATGCAATGAGCAGTGTCTGTGTGTAACGGGTGCAGGCCTGGGGTGGGGTGGGAGTACGTGTGAAGGCCATATGATGCACGGCAATAGCGACCGAGGACTACTCCATGTGGTATGTGTACACGTTGGTCTCACTTCGGGCAGTGCGTAGTGTGGGAGTCGCAAGCAAATGCCATTGTATCTGTCAGGGGGTGCTGGCCACATACCAGTTCCTGCTCGGAGCTGCAGATGTGCTACTGCCTTATAGTTTACACAAAGGGCATTTCATCCGTACAGTTACTTCACGATCTGCATGCATACAGGAGATGCACATGGCCTGCTGTGGGTGTGGTGGGATGTCTTTGGTCCTGGAAACACCGTGGTGCTGGCCCTTGAAGGTGTGGGGCCATGTGAGCGTAGGCCAATGGACCGGACAGGGCTGACACAGATGTACAGCCCATGGCTCCTGGTGCATGCTGCATTGCAACATCGACTACTGTGGCCCTGGTGGCGACTACACCCCAACACAGGGACACACTAACCTCACTTCCTACCCAAGGCCAGGCCCGAGCCACATCCTGCTCACCCTGCCAATTCTTCACACCCCAGCACTGACCGGACGTACGCCGGACCAGCACACGCCGCTTGTGCATGCAGGGGGTGCGTGCGAAGCTACATGTCCAGGGTCACTGCCAACGCTGAGGTGACATGGTAACGTCTGCTGAAGACAGCACATTGTGATGTTGCAGGGCCCGTGCCCATCATGCTGACACAATGACCACACAGACACATTTGCTCAGATGGTGTGAATGGCTACGTGCACTTGTGCACTGCCACATTTATTAGCATGCACACATATTGAGTGACACCTGTGTTGGATGTGTGTGGGGTGTGTGCACACCAGCAGGCAAGGGCTTCCTAGTGTAGTCACAAATCGACAACAGTGTACATCACAAAGGACACAACCTTTCAACAGTAAAGGCCCGTGACTTCGGCTGCACAGAGTTAGTGGTCCAGGATGAACAGCGGCCGGCACGGGCCTACCGCCATGGGACGCTGACTTGCGGGGCTCTGGGGCAGGGTCACGAGTGCAGAGTAGGTTCTCGTAGATGTAAAAGGAGCTTGCCACGGAGTGTCTTGGTGGACAGTGGAAGGAGTACTAGGCCTGGGCGGTAAATTCCGTCCCGTTAGCGGAATTTGCGGACTTTGCATAATTTTGCGTTCCGCGGAGAACACGAAATTGCCCAAAATTCTGTGTTCCGCAACTTTGTGGAATGTTTTGCTTGTTCGTGTTCTCAAATGCATGTTTGCGAGATATTTCCCACCAAGCACGCAAACAGCGATTGCGAACAGTAAAAAAGCATCGCGAAGAAGCAATTCCATATGTTCGCGTAATGTCTGTGTGTTCATGGAGATTTTTTACCGTTTTGGATAGATTTGCGTAATGCGATTATGCAAATTCCACCCACCCCTAAAGAGTACCCCCAGGGCAGGATGCGGAGTCCAGGACCACGCCGCAACAGTCACAATGGTGGAGTCGTATGGAACAGACACTTCGGACACCAAGTCCGGTCCAGTATGTGAAAGATACAGGAAACCACCAGGCCATGGACTCAGACGCCACCAAGGTACTACCAGAAAGTGCCCATGATTCATTGCGCACATAGTTAGTGGCACCAGTGCTGTTGGAGATGCCGGCTGCGATGAGGCGTGTTCAATGGTGTGTACTCCTCCACATCTTACCCAAGACACAGTTCCACATGTGTGTCATACTGGACCACAGTCTAGGCCTGAGGCAGTGGTCAGCGCAGGGCCACAGACTCATGGCATTGATTAGCCCAAGACCACCGTCACAGAGGTCATATTTTAAGGACTACTCACTGTCCACCTTGCTTTTCCGATCCTGCTCGTCCCCACCGCAGCCGATTAGGTGCTGCCGGGGTCCAGAGCTGAATCCACCATCTTGAGTGAGGAGCAGGCGAGCGGTCCAGTGCTCGGCCCCTCCCACCCTTACATTCATAAAATGAGTCTCCCACCTAGGAAGCGCCGAAGATGCGCCTAAGACAAGCCCGTCTGCGCCCGTCCGCGACCTGCCGGGACCGGGGGCAGGGCATGCTGCCGGTCCGATCCGTTATTCTCGGAATGATGTTATGATATACAAAAAAGGCCAGGGCTACCTGCCGATGGAGACACTTAGCCGGCAGATATGGCATATTGACCGAGCGTCTTCCCCCAGCAATCCCTACAAACAGCCAGGTCAACCCTAGTCTGCAGCCCCACCCCTTGGCAATCTTCTACTTAAATACTCGGTCCCTAGTGAAACGCCAGACGTATATTTTCCTTCTGTTGGACATGGAGAAACCGGACATCCTCTTACTTACCGAGACTTGGCTGACTCCTGATTCCGCCCCGACATAATAGCTGCCCTTCCACCTAATGATTATATTATTCATGCAGACCGAGATACAGGAAAAGCGGGGGGAGGGGGTGGGGGGTTTGCCGCAGTTATTCGCTCTAGTCTGATAGTTACCACCCTGACCTGCCTAACTCTATCGGACACAGACAATCTGGTGCTAAAGATCGAGTCTCCTCACATGACGATTGCTTGCGTCCTCTTGTACAGACCTCCTAACTCGATGCCAGCATTTCCTCTTGCGCTAAGCGACCAAGTTGCCAACCTAGCATTGGATCATGCTAGGATTTTTGTAGTAGGCGACTTTAACTACTGGTATAACGACCCTATGGAAAGCTCTCAATCGAGCGAACTCACAGAACTCATGACAAACCTAAACTTCTCACAGCTAGTGCCTTCACCAACTCACTGTAAGGGCCACATTTTAGATCAGGTGTGGGCCAACACTTCGTTGGTGTCAACGCCGATAACCATTCCCTGCCTCTGGTCAGACCACCTTCTTCTTAAATTTAATCTAAATCATTTTCCCGCTAGGTCAACCACTATGGCTGCAGGTGGCCTAGCTAGGAAATGGAACACCCTGGATAGCGTTCTTACAGACACTAGCTAACACAATTCCCTCCCCTCACCAAGATATCAATCTCTCAGAATCCAACCTTTCTGGCTGGCTACAAGCTGCCCCTGATTTAAAGATCAGGTTCATCAAGGCCAGGAAAGAATACATGAATGCCATCTCCTCTGCGAAAGCGGCCTACTTTTCCTCTCGCATTCTTAAATAGGTCAAATAGGTCAAAGGACATCTTCGCCATTCTTAATGAATTAACGAACCTGGATAGTGTACGTCCTAGTGTAACTCCGACTCAGTCCCTCTGTGACTCACTCAACATCTATTTTAGTGAGAAAATTGTGGCCATTAAAGCCAGCATCCCACAGTCAGCGACTCTGACCACCTTTGGTGTGTCAATTAACAATAATTTTGACATACTTAGCAGTTTCCCACCTATCACCCAAGAACAATTTCAGGAACTGCTAGTAAGAGTCAAATCCGGCACTCCATCAGACAGATGCCCCCGTACATCCTAAAAGAGTGTTTCACCGCCTTCCCAGTCCCTGCCCGTACTCTCCTGAATGACACAGTCGATCACACCATCTTGATCGACCGTGTCAGACAGGCCGGCGTCCAGCGCATTGCGGCGCGCTGGCTGACGTCCTTCTTGGAGAACCGCTCTCAGGCAGTGCGGCTTGGAGAGCTAGCCGGCACCAAACAGGCCATTACATGCGGAGTTCCACAGGGTTCTTCCCTGTCACCTCACGTGTTTAATCTCTACATTCTTCCATTGATCCAGGCCCTCAGAGATGAAAGGTGATGGTGTATAACTACGCAGACAACCTACAGCTGCTGTTCACGATTGATAATTCTGAAACTTCTATCTTGAATTTTCAATCGACCATGAGGAACATCAAAACCTGGATGGACCAAAACCATCTGAAATTAAACCCGGGAAAAACTGAGCTAGTTCTCACTGGAGACAGCATCAAACACTGGGGCCCCCACTATTGGCCGTCAGACTTGGGTCAAGGCCCGACACCCTAACTATCGGCAAAGACACTTGGGGTCACTGTGGACTATGACCTTTCGCTGAAAGCCCAAGTGGGCCAGGTAGTCTCTAAGTGTTTTTTTCAATTAAGAAAAATCCGGAATGTTCGGCGCCTTCTCACCTCGGAGGCAATCACCCAGGTGGTGATCGCTACCGTATTGTCCCATCTGGACTATGCTAACTCCATTTACTTGGGCCTCCCCCTCTTTTTGTCAAAACGCCTCCAGATGGTGCAGAATGATGCCGCCAGATTGATTTTGATTCAACCTAGAGGGCAATCAGCTACTCCCCTACTTATGAAACTCCATTGGCTACCGGTGACCCAGCGTTGCACCTTTAAAGCAGGATGCATGATTTTCAAATCATTACACTGAAAAAGCCCCAAATTCATTGACCAACTTATCACAAAGTACGTACCGTCTCGCAACCTCCGGTCATCCCATCTTGGCCTCCTTCAGATACCCTCTTTTAAACGCAAGCGCTCTGGCGGCCGCAGGTTTGCCACACTGGCTCCTCGTCTGTGGAACACCTTCCCTCTTGAGATTCGGACCTGTCAGGACCTCTTCTCATTTTGGAAAGCCTTAAAGACCTGGCTATACAGGCAAGCATATCAATAAACCTCCATTCCATATCCCTGGTTTTGTCACTGTTTATTTAAGCGCCAAGAAACCAACTGGTGATAGTGCGCTCTATAAGTTTTTTATTAACATAACATAACATAACATAACATAACATAACATAACATAACATAACATAACATCCAACATATCAGAAAAATGGGTCCCAGACTTGCCAGCACATAGTCAGTGGCCCCAGATGCACTGCGGCCGGAACAGGTCCACCGCCACGGGACGGTGGCTTGCGGTGCAGTCAGATGGGCCATGGGACCTGAGTGGGTCCTCATCAATGTCTGAGGTGTATGTGGCGGAGGGTTGCAGGCGACAGTGGGAGGTGTCTTCCTGGGCATGATGATGAGGGTGGAGGTTATCCAGAAGCAGCAAATGGAGAAGTGGAATGCCACAGCATCGTGTTTGCCACAAAGTCAGTATCACTGAAATGAAGGCGATGACAACCCCAAGTCCATGGACTCAGTCGCCACCAGAGTCCAACCAGAATGTGTTGTAGGTCTAGGGAAACAGAAAGGGCTTGAAAGGGGATGCAGTTTGCGAGGAAGCCTGTACAATGATGTCATGTAAGCAATAAATGAATCAAGGCTGAATTCAAATTTGTGGGTGATCTACTCGACCGCAGTGCAGGCCTGAAGCAGTGGTCAGCTCGGGCCATTCACCAAGTGTCGCCGGCTTAGGTTGGATGGCCCCATCGGCCTGCGTTAGTCAGGTTTAGTGGCACCATGGGACGCGGACTTGCAGTGAACAGGGTTGATGGCACCAGATCAGTTGTTGATAGTGTTCAATCACCTCTGTGACTATGATCCGGCATTCATCCGACTGAGCCGCATCTTCCTCTTACTCCTCTCCGTGCATTCACTGGTGGGGACTCTGCCATTCATGAGTCACGACTACTGCTGGATGTGGGCCAGACTGGTCCGCAGGGTATGCCTGGGCCCTCATCCAAGTGTGGCCGGCTGGCCTTGAACGGGTTAGTGGCACCAAATGTCGCTGACTGGCGTTGAACAGGGTTAGTGGCACCTTGTGTGGCTTGCTGGCGTTGAACAGAGTTTGTGGCATCACATGTCACCGGCTGGCATTAAACAGGGTTAGTGGCACCTCGTGTGGCCGTCTGGCATTAAACAAGGTTAGTGGCACCTCGTGTGGCAGGCCTGCCATATGGAATTATGCCTCACTGATCGATGGCGGTCTGTTGCTGTGGTCGCTGCCACTGACTTGCGGTCACTGCCAGTCAGGACTCAGGACACAGTTCCACATGTGGGACCTACTGAACGCAGAAGAGGTCACAGGACTGTTGCTTGGAGCTTGCACTGGGACGTGGTGGGCCCTGTTTGCCACAGGCCGCTGTACGCAGGTGAGCGGAGCCTCGTTGGTGCGCTGGGGCAGGCATGGTCCATCTGGGGACCGGTGGTCTGGGGTGCAGCAGGTGCTCAGGGCCGCAGGCCCCACTGCACTCGGTGCAGGACTCATGGCGGACTGAGAGGCGCCGCCCTGGCTGGCACGTCGTCCATTCTGAATGAGAACCAAGTCCAGGGCAACAGGCGTTTTTTTCACAAGCCTAAGCAGGCCTGGCGTACGCAGGTCCAACCCACTACGCACGCACATGCAGGGGGGGACCTAACGTGCAACAGTTACGCGTACTGCCCCACAGCCTGTGGGGACATGGTAGCGCCCCCTGGTCACTACACTCCATGCACCAGCAGTTGATCTCCACATGGCCATTTCTGTGGTTTGCACTCTGTGGTCTGTCCGGCACCTCCACGCCACACCTGGCATTGGGTAGGTTCACATTTCTTTGTCACGCGCCGCTCTCGCACATGCCTGCTCCATACCCCTCTTCACATTCTGCTATTGTGTGTCTGTGGTGCCATGCCATGGCTGGGTTCTGGGCATGGCAAGGCCGGGTTTACTATGAGTTGTGTTGTCATGTCCGGTCGGGTGGCATGTTGTGTGTTATATTGGATTGTTGTATAGCGTTTTAGGACCCTAATGTAATTTTCCCGATTCATGCCCTTATATAGGTATAATTCACATTACCCTTATATAGGCATAGAAATCATATCCATATTTAGACATAACCCATCCAGTCCAAATACCGTATGGCTACTTCCACTAGTTCCAAAAAGCCACAACGATTTCTTGGAAAACTCGGCGTCAGCAGTCAGGGACATCCCCTTTCTTGAATATTTATTTGTCCTAGAAATCATGGCACTTTCAAAGAACTACCATTCCCTTGGGGTTCTTTGGTGACGTTGTTATGTCCGACTTTACGTTAAACCAGGCACCTTCAAGGTATAAATATGCCCACACTTGCCCTAGCAAACACACAGTGGTTTGGAGAAGTTCAACTATCTACCTGCCCGCCCCATCTCTCTACAGCAAGTGCTGAATGAAGCCAACCCTCCAGCTGACGCACTGACAGAGAGGCTGCCTTTCTCTCGCTGAGAATCCAGCTCCAGTGTGTCCAAGCTCCCCTTGCGGGGTGTTGGGAAATCGAGTCTAGAGACAGAGATACCAGACCTCCTTCATTCTAAACCAAGGTACGGAGCTGATTAGACCCTAAGAGAAATCGTGGATAGATTCCTGGCATAGAAAGTAAACCCATACTTACTTCTTTCCTCGTACTAGACTTAGGTTAGGTACATCGGGGTAGGCGTATTTTAGAAGCACCAGTTGAGTACTTTTAGTCTTTGTTATTTATGTATGTATTTTATGGTTTAGAAACCATACCATGCTTTTACAGTATTATTTCATAATACTCTCCTTGCTGTACGCATTATACTTTACAGCCAGTACTACGATTATAGCAGTTCATTTCTTTTGCATGAGAGAGAAGACTGTTCAATAAATACATTTATTGAAAACGCCCGTCTCTCTATTTCTCTGCACCTCTGATCAAAAGAAGCATGCACGATTGACTGGGTGAAATATCTATCTACTGTTTCCACGAATCTGAAGATCAGTTTTATCTTGGGGAAACAAAGTCGTCATGTTTATGCGGTTGTCAGAAGCGAATCCCTTCTTGTTTATTCGAGAAAGTTTCTAGTGACCTCTGAGCTAGCTGGCACTCACAATTAAGTTTAATATATTCGATAGAGACCTAGTCCACCTAAGTCCTACTTCACATCTATAGGAAATATTATTCCAATGTGCAGAGCCTATTGGGAATATAGGGACTACATTACATGGCGGCCAACATTTGGTAAGGCACTAATTTAGCATTAGATACTAGAGTAACTGAGTCGTTCTTTTCACAGAGACCCCTTTTTTCCCAAAAAATACTCCAATAGACGTCTGGAGTGGATAAAAGGATCAAATATCCGCCATAACTGAGTAGGACGTAAATCCTATGTATTAGTTTTTGGTTTGTTCAATGTTGAAGAATACAGTGTTCCAAAATATTGTGCACCTTATCTTTGGTTCCTTGAAACTTGCTCTGCATACTTTCAGTCAACAAAATGAGTGACAACAAGAAAGGGGGAGCTGCAAGAACTGCAGCCCAACTGTGTTTAGACGTTACAGGTTTCCAGCAAAATGACCCGGATGCTGTAATCATCTCGGAACATTTAAGGGAAACTATCACTATAAAGCTTATAACAAATGGCCTATCATCAAGAGGTGGTAGGGTCATCTTTGTCATAGAGGCACATGAATAACGGCAGACAGAGGTATTCTATTCATGGATTGTCTTCCCTGAAGTAAATCCAGTGACACATGTGTTCCACTTCTACAAAGTAGAGGAACCTCCAACGGAATACGTTCCTTTTGAAGACATTGAAATTCCATTAACATACCAAGAGCATGCTCTCTGGTTTAAAGGCGCCCTACAACATCAAAATCACGTTACCAGGCTTGTCCACTAGGTAGACCAGGAGCAACATGGCCTGTACTAGCCAGCTATACACCACATCCTGCCATTGAAGAAATGTTGGGTCCAGAACTATTAGTTCAACTAAAACAATTAATAAAAATACATAGACAATTGGTTAAATAAGTCATGCGGACTCTAACAGTCCAACCTCCTATAAGGATTCCACAGCAAACCGCTTACCAGGGGAACACAAATAAAATTACAGAGCGGAGCGCCGGAGCTCATGTCGAGCTGACCTCGTCATGAGCACTCACAGGGTTAAAGCAAAGATACTGGTGGCCGTACATGAGGAAACAAACCAGAAACTATGTTTTGGAATGTGAAATCTGCCAAAAAATGAAGGTTTCAACAGTGAAATGCCCGGCGCAGACGCCCCTTCTAATTTCAGGTAAGCCATTAGCATGTGTTTACCTGGACCACTGTGGTCCCTTACAGAGGGCTGTTAACTATAAATATATCATGGTCGCAGTGGATTCATGCTCAAGATTCATTTGGATGTGGCCTCAGCGCTCGGCTGACACCTGAACTGTTATAAAAGATTTGTGAGTCTTTATCGGCACATACGCAATCAGCACGCTACATCCTGACAGGGTCCTGAGTTTAGCTCTCGAGTTTACAAAGAGGCCATGACCGGCTTGGGCGTTGCATTGCGGTACTCAAGTCCATTCCATTCTGAGGGAAATTCGGTTGTGGAAAGGAAAAACCGTGACATAAAGCAATCTATAACAGCAAGGGTATTAGGCTCGGGTGACGGGTGGGTCAAACATCTAATAAGTGTCCAACGTAGACTTAACAATATGCCAAAAAATTCTCTGGGTGGAATCACTCCATATGAAATCCTTTTTGGTACTAGAATGATTGTCGAAGACCTCTATCGTCATACTTCAGTGGTGGAACAAAAACCCTTTGATATCAAAGACCGTTTGGCTGTTTTGCAGGACTTAAATGAAACAAGAAGTCTAACACATTACAGAAGCCAACGACCACTGAAGAAAAACCAACCGTCCCAGCAAGGCCTGTCTGGATTCCAAAGATTGGGAATCTAGTCAGAGAAAAGATCGCAGATAAGAAGGAATTTGGGCCTTCTTAGAGAAAACCAGTACCTGTACTAGAAATCCACAGATCAAGAACAGTGTTACTGCCGCCCCTTGCTGGAAGAAAGAAGAACCGGTTCGTGTCCATCGATCTGGTTAAAGCATATCATGTGGCCGATAATAAGTAGTAGACCCAGTGGACTCCAAAGATGTAGCAGATGACCAAATCTGGCTACTATATAAGAGGTTCAAACTGAGAGACTCATCACCTTTGAGGGATCTGCAGTGAGAAAAGAAGGACTATGCAACAAAGCCATGGAACTTTGTCCTCTAGAAACCCAAATAACAGTTTGTCAAGACACTCCTGTCTACAATGATATAGCCTCTGACTATACTAATATGAGAAGGGACCAAGCAGCTCCAGCGATTTCGAGTAATCCGCATGCAATACCAACAATTGACTGAACTGCTTCTGGCTATTTCATCAACTTTGATACGTTTTCTGAGGAGCCCAGTGAGCCCGAAACAACGCCAGCAAATACAACTTTTAAAGACCGAATAACAGAACTTTTTCAGCAACTAGAAAAGACTTATCTAGTTTCACCATGGGTTGAATTTTGGATTGTGTTAGGTGTACTTTTTCTCGTACTTTGGCTCATTCTTGTTTTAAGTTTGGGAGAGCTGGCAGATGGAAAATATAGTAAAATGGACACAGCAAATAAGAACATCAACTTGCTCCTGAACCCACACAAATCATCTCATCATGAACAAAGAGACCAGTCATCAGTGAACATCATAGCCGTTCCTATACCTGGTGGTATAGCATGGGACAGAACTGATTATGACATTTATGGTCCGGCCGAGCTGTTGAAGATTCTACACCAATTTAAGGTTTCCTTGAGTGACTTTGTTTCACCTAGCACGTTTTCTGATGATTGAGACTTTGAGACTGTTAATAATATGATGTCAGATTTAGAAATGTCTGCAAAATTTTACAAACCATGAATACTTAGAAGGTTCATCAGATTATGAACAAATGTATTGTTACAATCACTATGGTCATCATTATTTGCACAAATCTGCAAACCCTAGAAATGTATATACTTTCAATCAATGGGAACATTGTCCAACGCCACCAAAGGGTAGCTCAAAAACATTCTATGAAAAATGTCCATACTTCTCAGGTTTTAATACCACAAATCCGGAAACATTTTACTTTAAAAATGTTAATAAGACAGGAATGAAAAGTATGTTAACAAATACAAAGCAATTTTATTCAGCAGCCTTTTATGCCCAGCAGTTCTCATTAGGCTTTGACTTTTGGAGTGACAACATAGAAATAAAACATTTCTGGGTCTCAAAAGACTGGCAAGTGCAGGGATTAGAAGCGTTATTCCGAGCCTGCATTATTCCTGAGCAGATAATGTTTTTGAATGACACTGTTCAACAAACATCCTGTATTGGACTAGCCAAGATAAATGTTTTAAACAAACCATCCATACCTGTACCTACTGCTGATAGTAAAAACACTTCAGAGGGAGGGGTTGACGTAAAAACTATTTTACTAGAAAACAGAACTGATCCTGATTGGAAAAAATGGTTAATCTGGCCCACAGACACGAATAACTGTCAAGATGGATTCCTGAACAAAACACAAGGGTTTACAGTAACTAGGTCAGACCCAAGATATGTCCAGAGACAACATCCAGGGATAGTAACAACATACAGTGTAGGAAAATTGTGCCTCGAATGGCTACAAAAATCTACACTTACAGAGGTTAAACAACACTTAACTTTACTTCAAGATGGTGTTGATTTGAGAGACTTCTTATTAGGGCCTCATAAACCACATCATAAACGTTACATATAAGCCGGTATTTATGCTGCTTATAATGAAGCATGGAAAGTCACGCAAATGGAAACTGCAGAACAAATACGAGAAATTGATCGTATTAATTTAGAGCAAGCTCTCTCTGTAGTTGACAATGGGTTAACAACTCTGTCATCCAGAATGTATTCTTTGGACAGCATTGTATCCTCTGCCATAGACATAATAGAATAGGACTTGCTCATGTTACAACATGGACAGTCTCAATTGCGTTCTATAATGCTGCTAGGCTGGACGTTACAAAATCTTCATTCAGGCTATGTGCCTTGGCGTCTAATCAACACCACTTCATTGTTTACTGGATTTAGCCTTACAGATAAACAAATCTCTTTGGCACAAAGGGGAGCAGACTATAGGATGCTGAGCATAGAGAAACTGGAAAGATTACCATTGACTGTTTCTGAGAAACCAGCCATAGAATGGATAATACATGGCACCATTATCTTGCCAGTGACAATTTTCCAGTTTCAGTATTGCTTGAAACACATACCAGCAGGTCTGTATGAAAGGGTGGGTAAAGAATACATTAAGTTAACCTGGGATTTACCATACATACACAAATGTTGGAGTGAGGGAAAATAAGTATTTCTTAGTGGTGCACAATGTAATAGCGCACTAAGCGGTACACTTTTATGTCAGGGTATTAATTAACATGGAGGCTGTGATGGTTCTTCAACCAACTTATCCTGCCACCTGCAAGGTTCTCCGGCAACAGTGATAGATCCAATTTTTCTTTCCAATCGAAGCTACATAATGTTGAATGATCACAGCTGTTGTGGAATGATACTAGGAATTGCCTATCTCGTAAGTGTGTCAGCCAGGGTCACTTGATGTATGCAAGTATTGTTTCCTAAAGCAAAGACAGATGGGGACTCGCGGCTATGGCCTTGACTGAACATCTCTTCTATTCAAATTGATACTTTAAGCAGAATGAAAGACATTCTTTTACAAAGAACTGTGCCACTGACCTCGTCCAAAGAGACGTATGGTCTGCAAGTTGCAAGGTCCTCAGCGGAGATACATGCCTTATTTTCAACAAACTGCCCCATACATTTCGCAGAAATGTTAGGTCATATCTTGAACATGTCTGATACCAGTGGTATTGTACATGTATTTAAGATGATTTATTTCAGGACTGTTAGCACCCTTTAAAGCAGTCCTGAGCATATTTCCAAACTTCGTACACTCGGTGTTTGGTGGACTGCCTCTCGTTTTGGGACTCGCAGCAGGAATTTTTTTTTGCTACTTCTGCTTCGATATGGCAAGCCAATCCACCAACGACGCCCAGATTACCATCGAGAACACTCTCCTGGCAATGAAGTGTCGTGAGCACATAATCCAAATTTTAAGCTTGGCTCGTTTAAGAGATCTGAATACCACATGGTTTCTTTCATTCAGACCAATCTGGCCAGGTTGCATCTTACCTGTTCTACGATGCCTGCTATGTGGAGAAGAACGCGTGCTAGACATCCGTCTAACACTTCCATCAGCACTGCCAACAGATGTTGACGCTTTGCTTGGTTCGGTAACAGCTCATGCATTGTGTTGTCCCCAACGGCTACCAATCCTGATGACGGCATTCATGGAGGTCTCACCAGCACAACCAGCTGATGGTGAGATACGTGGACCGACAGGCGCACAGGTACCATCTACTGCAAACGTTGCTAATGCGACTGACGCTGACGGTGATGCTTCTCATCTCTGTACGATTGATCTGCTTAACGCGGTAGTCCAACTTTCACCTACAGTAGTAGACAAATCTTTTCAAACTTAGAAGATTTCATGTTTCCTCCCAATAGCGAGAGTGACTTTTGAAGTTAGCACACAGTGTTCTGATGAACTCTGAATTCCACCTTCACTTTTAAAATCAAAACTTCTAACTATAGAACTCTATTTTTCTTCAAATTAACTTTTTCCAAATTGTATTTTCTTTTTGGCCACAAAGTAATCTGCTTAAAGTAGAACTATTCTTAGAGAACAAGATGTCTTTGAACACTTCCAAAAGACAATATTTGACCTTTTCCACAACCTAAAAAGTTTATATATTCTATCATGGAATGGTCTCCACCTTTCTCCTGTATTTAAGAGTCATTTCATAAATGTAAGTTCATGATTCATTCTGATAAGCATTTTTCCAATGCCATACTACATGCTTTGAATGCAAATATTGCTTTTTTACATGCGTACAGCAGAAATGCTCGTTTTTCGTGTATAACCATTTTCGAATGCATTTTATGTATTGTGGGTGGGATTGTAAACACATGCTTTAAATCTTAGTATTTAGTAATATCAAACATAATAAAGTGGAGTGGGTGTTGTATAGCGTTTAAGGACCCTAGTGTAGTATCTCAATTCATGCCCTTATATAGGTATAATTCACACTACCCTTATATAGGCATAGAAATCATACCCATATTTAGACATAACCCATCCAGTCCAACTACGGCATGGCTACTTCCACTAGTTCCAAAAAGCCACAACGATTTCTTGGAAAACTCGGCTTCAGCAGTCAGGGACATCCCCTTTCTTGAATTTTGATTTGTCCTAGAAATCATGACATTTTCAAAGTACTACCATTCCCCTGGGGTTCTTTGGTGACGTTATTATGTCCGACTTTACGTCAAACCAGGCACCTTCAAGGTATAAATATGCCCACACTTGCCCTATCAAACACACAGTGGTTTGAAGCAGTTCACTATCTACTTGCCCGACGCATCTCACTACAGCAAGAGCCGAAGGAAGCCCACCCTCCATCTGACGCACTGACAGAGAGGCTGCCTTTCTCTCGCTGAGAATCCAGCTCCATTGTTTCCAAGCTCCCATTGCGGGGTGTTGGGAAATCGAGACCCGAGACAGAGATAACAGATCTCCTTCATTCTAAACCAAGGTACGGAGCTGATTAGACCCTAAGAGAAGTCTCGGATGGATTCTTGGCGAAGAAACTAAACCCATACTTACTTCTTTCCTTGTACTAGACTTAGGTTTTGTATATCGGGGTAGGCGTATTTTAGAAGCACCAGTTGAGTACTTTTAGTCTTGTTATTTATGTATGTATTTTATGGCTTAGAAACCATACCATGATTTTTCAGTAATATTTCATAATACTCTTCTAGCTGTACGCATTATACTTTACAGCCAGTGTTACGATTGTAGCAGTTCATTTCTTTGGCATGAGAAAGAAGACTGTTTAATAAATACTTTTATTGAAAACGTCCGTCTCTCTATTTCTCTCCACCTCTGATGAAACGAAGCATGCACGATTCACTGAGTGAAATATCTATCTATTGTTTCCACGACGCTGAAGATCAGTTTTATCTTGGGGAAACAAAGTTGTCATGTTTATGCGGTTGTCAGAAACTAATCCCTTCTTGTTTATTCGAGAAAGTTTCTATTGACCTTTGAGCTAGCTGGCACTCACAATTAAGTTTAATATATTCGACAGAGACCTAGTTGACCTAAGTCCTACGTCACATCTATAGGATAAATTATTCCAATGCGCAGAGCCTATTGGGAATATAGGAACTACACTAGCGGATGTAGTTGTGCTGTGTGCCCATTGGCAGTGTCGTGAGTTGCATGACTGTGGGCGGCAGGTGTGTTTCATGTGGGCCCGCTGTCTTTGTGTACGCTGCCTCTGTGGTGTTCCTGGGGGGACAGTCGAGTCCTGGGGGTAGTGGCGGGCCTGGGGTGGTTGTGGTGGGTGTTGTGGCCCTCATGGGTATCCGCGTTGCATGATCATTGTCTCCACTGCATCTGTGGGTCTTCCGGTGTGGTTCTTGGCTGGGCTCCCTTTCATGCTGCAGGTAGTCATTCTGCTTAACACCAGCAGTAGGCAGTTGTTAATTCCCTGCTTCTACATACGCTTATCGCCTGTTTTTGTTTAGCATTGCGGATCTGGCAGTTCGTTGTGAAAGTGGTGTTGTGGTTTTTTTTGTGTGTTTTTGCACGGGAACGCCTACTCTGCACCTCATTAGGGTTAGTTGGTGGTGTTCACCGTGGAGATACATTTTGGGCCAGTTATTGCTGGAATACAGGCAATGTCTGCAGTTTGCACCAGCTTGTGAATGGGGTGTTAACTCTAGCTCCACATTTGTTGTGTTAGGGTGGCGATAATTTGGAGTTGAGTCCTTGTGAATATCCCCCATAGGCTCTCAATCCCAGACAATGTGAATCGAATGACTAGCTTAAAGCTGAACAGAAGAGCATCTATAGTCTGCATACAAGGGGTGATTTTTACGTATTAGATTTTGGAGGGCTATAGGGAGGTTAATTAAATCTCACTCCTGCGTGAAATGCAGCAAAAAATCAGGTTTCATTAAGTGGGATGGGAGTCCTGTGGCCGGGTAAGTATTAAGCTCATCAATATTTTGTTGGCAATTAGGCTGATAAATCAAACCATTAGAAAAATGGTAGGAACAAAAGAAACAGCAAGTTGTTAACTTCAACTAATTTTGATAAACTTGCTTCCATTTACTTTTTCCTATGATGATTTGACTTCTAGAAGCTAAACATGCATTTCAGTCAGTGAAATACCAAGAAATAAAAGGGAATGGTTAGGTCAAGAAATGTGTGTGGGCACAGTGATCAGTTTGTGCATTTGTTTACGTAATGACTTCTGAACATGAATTCATGTCATTCATGGAAACTCATTTGCATCAAAACTGATCTCTTTCACTCACAACAAACCAGGCTAGGGAGATTGGGACTAGTTCAAAAACAAGTATCAGTAAAAAACAGCAATTCTGGTTACTACATCCAGTACTTCATGGATTAATAAATGTTCTACATACGCAACTACTAGACAGGCCAACATATTGATAGCCATTAGAGTCAATGTCAGATTCCAAATGTGAGGTTGTGGTGGCTACAGATCTCATAACGCACTGTTGCTACATCATAAAGGAATTCCAGGCTGCTATGGCTGGGCTCAATGAGAGCCTGTCAGAGCAGTGCTAGAAAGCAGGGAGCACAGCTCCCGGAGGAAAAAGGAAGGGAAGACATAGAGACTTTGCAGGATTGGTGACAGGCCAAGTATTTATTTATTTTCATTTTGGACTTGGAGCTTAAGTCATGTTTTGTACTGTCAATACTCCTGTGCCCTGAAAGCAGGGCAGATTAATTTGGAGGCCATACAGAACATAAAACTATTGATGGGTAAAAAGTGAATTACGGGGATGTTTTTTCTCCTGGAGTTTTGAGTAAGTATGGGTGAATTTTGAGAATCTCGCGTTCGCGAATTTTGCGGATTTGCGAACTCGCAATCCGCAAAATCCGCGAATTCTAGCGAATTTGTGGATTTTTTTGTGTGTTCGCAAGGATTTCTGCCAGTTTGCGAGGGTTTCGTACCAGTTCGCAATTGCGAACTTACATTTCGGCACGCAACGGTCGCGATTATGTTGTTTCTACGTCTGGTTCCTCATCACAGGTTCCCAGCACCCTCTGTTTCACCACTGCAACCCTCTGTTACATCAATGCCACCCTCTGGTTCATCATCACTGTAGATTATGGGGGGGGAAAAGCAAGCACACCAGCCCTGCTTCAACTGACATGAATTAATTTGGGGTTAGTTTATTAATGTGTCACTGTTTTAAAATTCCAGTCTGGCACCTGCTTCCTTATCTGTAATTTGCTTTCTGTTGCAGTGCATTTTTTTTTCCCAGGACCTTTGTGGCCTACTTGTAGCTATTCTATGAGCCTGCTGTGAGGGTCAGAGCAGGGTCATACAATTGTTGCAACTAGCAACTGAATTCTGGAGGGGCCCCAGTCAGGAAGCACTACAGGGAATTGTTACTAATGATGAGTTTGAACTCTTGCCCCTGCCGAGTGCTTTCAGTTTTGAAAAACTAGTTTTTCTGCAATTTCGCGGGATTCGCGGGGCGCGAACACGCGCGAGATCGGATTCGGAAGCCGCAAATTTGTGCGAATATGCAATTTGTTTTTTGCGGCGTGTTAGTTGGCAAGGTTTTGTGCGTTTTTGCGAGCCGCTCGTAGCGCAAGGCGCGAAGTTACCCTCGCGGTCGTTCAAGGGCGCGGCCATCTTGTTTGCCTGACGTATTTCCGTTTCCGGGCGCGAAGTGTAATCTCGCAAAGTCTGCGGCTTGCCAGTACAGTTTCGCGCGTGTTCGCAAGGAAAATCTCGTGCGAACTTACCCGCGCGGTCGTGAACGGGCGCGGCCATCTTGTTTCTCATTCATTGCTATGGTTCTGGGCATGGTCTTTGTATCCTCTGTCAATCTCTGCCATCCTTTGCTTGTTTGAAGTTTTTTTTGATCTATTTTACTTATTATCTATCCCTCTATTTTTCTAGCCCTATATTTTTGTGTTTACTGCTACTTTTGGTTAATTTTAAACTACTTTTTTTAACTATTTTCTTTTCTTCTCTTCCCTATTCTATTTTCTTTATTCCTTTCCGCCCAGACCATGGTGAAGGGAGCCGGGAAGCATCCCGAGAAGGGGAAGGGTCCCGCACCCCGTGTCCGGCTCCCGTGCGGGCGTTTGAGGGGGGAGGAGGTCGTACCCAGGGAGATCTTTACCCCGGAGGAGGTGGGCCAACTCATTTTTTATGTTCAGCGCCGCCTCCCCAGGACCATCATGGGAGGCGGCAAGATCAGTGCCGGGTACGGGGTCCGGGAGCGCCGGAAGCGGTGGGAGAAGGTGTGCAAGGCCATTCAACACCACTCTCGGGTCTGGCGCACCTACAACCAGGCCACCCACCGCTGGACGGATGTCCTGACCTGTGAGCGAGATCTGCTCGACCTCCTTGGCCTTGAGATCCCCGGGCTTGGTGAGTAGTAGTAGCTATTTCTTTACTACTATGTTTTCTCCTGCTGTGTTATTATATTGCAAATTTTTGTTTTTTACCAAGAGCAATAATGCTGCTCATTACATTGTAGGTAAATTATATTTCAAAATCTTCTGTGCATTTCAGGTACACTGCTCTCCTTCTTCTCAGTAGTGTTGCTACTATGCTTATTTGTTTTATATTTTGTGTTCATTTCATTGGCCTGTGAAATTATGTATGAGTGTAGTTTAAAGAACTGCGTAATGCTACACACTAAGGTTCTGATTTTTAATTACCGGCGCATCCCTGCAAAGTAGCAGGGATGCGCCAGTAATTGTGCGTCACGCCACCATCACCCATGGTGCGCCGTATTTACAATGCGGCGCACCATGGGCCCAAAACGTCACCAAAGCGTTACGCATCTGTGCCGTAAAGGTGGCGCATTGCTGGAGTTGCGTCGCAACGATGGTGCAGTGCAGCTCCATCAATGCTCTGGGGTGCCCTATCTCCCCAATGCTGCATCAAGCCGTACGTCTGCTTCAAGCAGGCGCAGGGTTTGAGTCACGCATCATTGTCCTCAAAGTGACTGATTGAAATCTTGTAGATTTCCCTCAGCCACTTTTAGGATGCGTTCCTGCGCAGGAATGCCCTCCCTTGTGCCGGAACGCCCCCTATTGGCGCAGGGCTTTACAACGTGATGCATCTCCCATATGCGTCACGTTGTTAATATACGCCGCACCATTGCGCCTCTTTTGTGCTGTCGCTGCGTCACAAAAGTCACGCAACAATGGAGCAAAAGAGCCGCAAGGGGCTTCTAAATCAGCCCCTACAGACTCAAGTCCAGTCCTTCCTTTGTACACATGGCGATAAGAAGAAATAGTGGTGGTGGATTAATAGTTTGAGTATTTTAATGACTGGTTAATGTAGTAGGAAACTTTAGTGTTGTCGCTGATCTTCAATCACGATGGACTTTGGCTGTCCCTTTGCGTGCTGCGGACTGCTGCCTGCCAATCCTAGGCAAACCTTTTTAGTACTTTGTTTACTGAGTTACATAGGGTAGTTTCCAATTCGACGGTCCGCAAATCAAGCAATACTAAAGTAATAACGTAGTCGACCACATGAGATTGGTCAATAAGATATCCCGTGGAGTCGTTGTCTATTTGCTATTTCGCAAAAATATTTTGTTAGTTCTTTTGAAATGTTTGATTTGGTTGAGAAATATCATCCATGTTTTCTGTTTTTCTTTCTTTCATGTTGTACATCAGCTTCCCCAAGAGGAGGACACAGGAGGAGGAGGAGGAGGGTGCTGTTGACGATGCAGGCCAGGACCGGGCAGGCGAGGGCTCCTTTGCTGGCCCCAGTAAGTTTTAATTTTAATATAGAGTACTTATTTTTTCCTAGCGTTCCTCATTCGATTTTTTCTAAATCGTCTTTGATCTTCTTGTAGACAGGATCTAAATTCTTATCCTGCCTCGACTATGACTCCGTGTGGTATTACTAGATTATTCTTATTAGTCTGTCTGTGTAGCTAACTAAGATTGCACATTTGGCATTTCCATTGGACTCCCATTCTAGTCAGCAATAGCTCTATGCACTGAGTGCAGTCCTCTGGGATTGTCCATAATGTCTTTTCAAGTATTCTAAATGTTTATGCTTTGACCATTGCCAACAATAAACAGGTGAATGACCACCAAGAAAGAATAAGATACTACTTTACTTTTGGTTGGGATAGGAGGACAATCCATTCTACTACTGTTGCAGGGACAAATCTGCACAAACAGAACTATGGACACTAAATAATGCATTGCTTAGCTTATCAATTATAATAGGTGCTGTTAGACTTTCCACATACCTCAGTGATAACAGACTTTGTAGTTGAACCCCCAATCTCCTTACTGACTAGATAGTGTGGCAGAGTCATTTAGCTCCCAAAGTCACCGATGGCAGAGGCACGGACTCATGCTTGCAAAAATTCCAAAACCTTTAGCTCATCCACTCTAGTCTGGAGGACCAAAAACCACAGAGTCTATTTAAGTTTAAAAGCTTTATTAAAAGTAAACACATTTATTAAAATCAAGTTTGTCATAAAAGTGAACGTGTAACTGAAAATGGAAAAGTGCTTAGTGCTGACGATTAATTGGACACATTTCTTGTGGTCGAGTCGAGCTCTCACCTGGTTTGAACTTGATCCTGCTCGTGTTCTTAGAAGTCAAGCTTCTGTCTGTTAGGAGAAAAAGTGGTGTGCGTTAAAAAGTAAAAAGCAAACATTCATCAGTTGTTCCAAAAAGTGCAGCAAGACAACAGCCTTCCCTGGAAAAAGGGACATTTTTACTTTAGAGTACACAGTCATAAATTATTAAATTGTATACTGTTTTTTTCACATTTCTTTCTTCCTCCTAGACCAAATATTATATAGTAGTGAGTGGTGTATTCTAACATTATTAAATGTACTTTGTAGGTGGAACATCTGGAGACGGGGCCAGCGCGGAGGTAGTGGTGGCATTGGACGAGGAGGACAACTCTGGGGAGGAGGCGGTGCAAGTGCCGGACAAGGACATGCCTGTGAGGGTTCACAGGGTGGTGGCGGGCAGAGGTAAGCTATACATTCCTTAGTCATTGAGATTGAAGACTGCAGAGTGTGCTTTCTGCACGGGTGTATTATAAATAAACCAGGTAGTAGCCTCCTCTAAATGTACTTCGACTTAGCTGTGAAGTTTTTGGCGAGAAGAATCCCAATCAGATCTGAGGTGAACTTGATGGATGGGATGAACGAAAAGCGAAAGAAGGGTGTAAGTAAGTGTGGAAGGACGAGAAATGTAATGATGACTGGCAAAGAAGAATGATATGTGTTTGCTTGGTCCCCGAGGTGGCTGGGAAGGAAAGAATATGGTATGGTGCATGGCTGGGTGAATGATGAAGCAAGGATGGGTGGAAGGAGAATAGCCTGGGTGGGTGAGACAGAAACTGTATGTGTGCATATACTTTGAATGGATGGATGCCTGGATCATTCATGGTACTATCTGACTCTTAGATAGCATATGTGTATCTAGAGAGAGTAGACGGTCACTGGATGAACTAAGTGTTACTTAGAAGAGCATGTAACACCGCACCCGCACGTCCGTTCCAGTGTGGGAAAGGCAAGGAAAAGAAGTTGTATCGTTGTCCAAATACTACCATGAATAGTAGCAGTAGTTTGTATTGCAACTGCAAGCACAGCATATATCCGGTTATTACGGTGGACACTCCCTACCTCTCTTAATAACTTTAGTTTAGTAGTAGTACGTCATTCATGTGTGGGGGTATCACTGTTCACTCAATAATAAGCAAAGCACCTAAAGTCATCCCATATGTCATCAAATACATCCCATGTGAAGTGATAGATAATCAGATAATTTAGCTTCTTCATTTTCCTTTTCTAATACTCATTTGCACTGTAGGGTGAAAGCTAAATTAATTAAGCAGTAGCCCTTTTAACAGAGTATTCTCAGTGCCACCCGTAATAGAAAAGTAAGAGCTTCACCACCTGCATGTACTGGACCGGTACAGTAACGCAAGTCTGTCTCACTCACCATGGTGTGCGTCTGTTTTTCTCGGGTGCAAGTTCACTGCGCTGGCATTATGCCGACTTGCATAAGATAACGTACCAATTTTCCTAAACAAGAGAGAAGATGAAGAATAAGAGTGGTGTACTGTCATAGTCAACTGTAATGGAAGTCCATAGTGCTCGTAGAATTTGTTCCTTAAACTCCCACTAATGTTAGAGCAAGGATGAAGAAGTCGGAGGTTACACAGATACTGTCTTCAATAGTTATGTACTGTGCTTTCAATTTGCTACTTGTACTGTGACAACTTTCTGCTCAATCATTTTGTGTTAATCTTAAGGAGCATTGGTTACAGACTATGTCTTTCTTTCTTCATGTAGTTGCTCCTTTCAAATCCAAGACACCACCATCAAGGAGGAAGGAGCTGGCTCGAATGGCCCGGCAACGGAGGCTGGATGCCACTGTCGCTGAATATCGGCGGCTGGTGGCCCTGGAGGAGGAGGAGACGCAGTCTGGTACAACAACAACGTCCACTGGGACAGCTGCATCCTCCTCCGTGCGGGCTGCCAGCCAGCGCAGTGCTCCAGCGGTATGGAGCCGGGCTACCAAAGCCAAACGCCACCGCCGAGCAGCAAAGAAAGCAGCTGCCCCTCACAGGATTTGCAAGGCACACCGACGCCGCTTATCCCTCAGACTGTCCTACCTGGAGCAGGAGGTCCATAACTATAAGAACTCGGTGGAGGGCCTCCGCTTCGAACTTGCCACCCTCCACAAGGAGCATGATGCCCTGGCTGCTAAATCCAACAGCACCCTGCCATAGTGTCCCTTGCCCCTTTTTTAGAGACTTTTGGGGGGTTGGAATTGGGAGTTGGGTTTTTGGGGACTTTTGAAGGACAATCGTTGGGGTTAGGGAGGGTCTTGCGGGAGATTATTTTGTTAGGGCTATAAAAATATACTTTTTGAAACTTTATCTGACCATACCTGTTTTTTACTGCTTTTGAGTCTGGTGGGTGGGGGTTTAACAGTAAGTTTGTTTTCCTGAATAGTCCTAGGACTTTAGTAGTACTACCGTCAATCCAATCTCTCGTCTCTCCTAATACTCCATTATACTACCTCCAACCAAATGCCTATCTTACCTGTAATTTCTGTTTGCAAGTAGGGCTAGGCCCAGGGCTGGCTCCACGGGAAACAGCGAATAAGGTTGGCAATCCTGGGCGGACAAAATTTCCTCATAGCGGGGGTACTAGTGGTGTGACACAGTGGCAGTTGCATGCCTATGAAAAAAAAGAAAATGAAATCTGGTTTGTCCTCCTGAGCAATACAACGGTACAATAGAGAATATAGCAGGTGACAGAAGTACACTAGAACAGTGCCACATTGTAGCCTAACAAATGGTAAAGTATAACTAATTCGGTTGAAGTTCTTTGACATTAGCCATGGGTCTTTGTCAAGCAGAGTAAGAATATATCCTCGGATGTCTTCACCAGCCTGTTGCTATCACCTTATCCTCCCCAGCAAGTGTGTGGATTTATTGCTGTAATTTAGTCACACATCAATCAAAACCACACAGCCCGGGGGAAGAGGGTTAGGGTTTGAAAAATGGATGGGTACGGGGTTTTTAGGGAAAGGTTTTGGGAGACAAGAAAAAATAGCACAGCATGGACAAACAATTGTGAACATAAACAAATCTTTGGGTACAAACCTATCCATCAATCTTTGAAAGTGCATGCACTACTGCATGCATGTCAGTGAAAAGTAAGTAGTACTATCGACAACTGTGGAAGAAAGAATGCGACAGTACAGGGCGTGTGTGGAATTATTGATAACTATATTCAACATAAGGTCTCTGTTGCCAGATACCTGAGAGCCTTGCTGGTCACTATAAATCCATTCACAACACTCAATGGGGTTGGTCTGGAAGGTATAGTAGATAGAAAAGGAGAAATTGCTCTTTTTCTATGTGTCCCCTCACTCACCAGGGTTGCCCCTTGGTGACATGCTTCATCATTGGGGCTATCCCAGTCCTCTACGGGCTGGGGCGTGCTGCGACTTGGAATTACGTAGGAGCACTTACAAATGACTATGTGTGGTGCAGATGTGATTGTGGAGTGGACTAAGTGATGTGTTAAGGGATCAATTTAGAAGCAGAGAGAGATCCAAGAAATGCAGTCACAGTCAGAGAAAAAGACAATGGATACTGTATCTGTATGTTGTTGTAGTTGTCCTGTTGAAAGTGGTAAGTAAGTTGCCTGCAGAAAAAAAATCCTCTTATTAGCGGCACTCCTCCATTGCAGCCGACGCTTCGTCCATCGATGTTGGTCACCAGAAGACACCCTGTAAAAAAAGCACAGCATGGACAAACAATTGTGAACATAAACAAATCTTTGGGTACAAACCTATCCATCAATCTTTGAAAGTGCATGCACTACTGCATGCATGTCAGTGAAAAGTAAGTAGTACTTTCGACAACTGTGGAAGAAAGAATGCGACAGTACAGGGCGTGTGTGGAATTATTGATAACTATATTCAACATAAGGTCTCTGTTGGCAGATACCTGAGAGCCTTGCTGGTCACTATAAATCCATTCACAACACTCAATGGGGTTGGTCTGGAAGGTATAGTAGATAGAAAAGGAGAAATTGCTCTTTTTCTAGGTGTCCCCTCACTCACCAGGGTTGCCCCTTGGTGACATATTTCATCATTGGGGCCATCCCAGTCCTCTACAGGCTGGGGCGTGCTGCGACTTGCGAATTACGTAGGAGAACTTACAAATTACTATGTGTGGTGCAGATGTGATAGTGGAGTGGACTAAGTGATGTGTTAAGGGATCAATTTAGAAGCAGAGAGAGATACAAGAAATGCAGTCACAGTCAGAAAAAAACACAAAGGATACTGTATCTGTATGTTGTTGTAGTTGTCCTGTTGAATTTGGTAAGTAAGTTGCATGCAGAAAAAAATTCCTCTCATTAGCGGCACTCCTCCATTGCAGCTGACGCTTCGTCCATCAATGTTGGTGACCAGAAGACACCCTGTCCACTGCCTGCCTGATGCTGAATTGTGGCTCGCTAATGTGAAGCCTGACTCCATCCTTTTTTCCCCATTGCACAGACTGAAACCCGGCCTGTAATTATTCAACGAAAAACAGGAAGTGATATAATATTACAACACCACTGATTAATAAATATAAGGTATGTAGGCTGTGGAGTGCAAAAAGTCACACTTTGATTTTCCTAGTAGACAGTACAATATTTTTGAAAGTGCGTACTCTGTCTGAGTCACCTTTTGAAGGATAAATAAGTATGGGCAAATTAATGTAGCGGATCTTTCCCCTCAAGCTAGGTGTACTGTAAACTGTGTTTTAGAACAAAATTAGATCTTCCCAGCAGTGCTCCCACCCAGACCCTTACTAAAGCCAGTCGCAAAAATGTAGAAGACCCCCAATCAAATCTCAAAAAACGAGGCCTAGCAGAAAACTGGTGACAAAACGTACTTTGAAAGTAAAAGTAGGCCCAAGTACCTCCTTACCACAAACCACTTGCAAGCAACCAAGCAAAAGTATCCATAGCCAGCATCGCTCCAAGACTCGAAAACCCCCCCACCCAAACACATGCAATAGAAATACTGCTAACCCTAACGAACCCTAAGTTAAGAATAGTGGCAAAGGCTTTCTTTAACTATGCCAAATCCCCCCTTTCCCACCATGGATTTTCTTCAAATGACGTGCAACCAAAATTACACATTCTCACGAGTGCTCTAAGACCCCAGAACTCAGTTGCAAAAATCTAGAACACCCCGAAACACATGCAATCCTGCTGCTAGGGCTAACCCTAACGAACCCTAAGTTACAAAAAGTGCCAAAAGGCTTTTCCGCGAGGATTTTGTCCCAACCATTTCTACCCGGTATTAGACCTTCCCAGGAATGCCCCAAGACCCGCCAACCCACCCGCCAAAAAGCATAACACCCCCAAACAGGCCAAAAGCAAAATCTCATACTTGCAATATTTCTCGGCCTTCGGTCCAAACGCGCTGCGTAGCTAGGCCATAGGTCCGGTTTGCCACCACGGATTTCCTGAAAAGCAAATGCAATCAAGATAAGAGTATCCCAGCAGTGCTCCCAGACCCCGAAACTCACCCACAAACACCAGGAAGCCCCCCAAACAGGCCCCCGAAAACGCTACATTGAGCAAAATGTCAGAAATAGCAAAAAAAAAATCGGCGTGGATTTTGTCCAAACCACTTTTATCCGGTATTAGAGCTTCCCAGCAATGGCCCTAGAGCCGTCAACCCAGGAGAAAACGAGTAGAAGACCCCCAAACAGCCAAAGAGCAAAAGTACAAAAATGGGGACTTTCGTCATTTTTTCCCAAATTTCCCAAATCACTCCGCGCGCGCTCTGCAGCTAGGCCCTAACTCCCCTCTGCCACCATGGATTTGCTTCAAACCTCTTGCAAAGTAAAGTATATATAGCCAGCAGTGCGCCCAGACCCCGAAACCCACCCACAAACACCAGGAAGCCCCCCAAACAGGCCCCCGAAAACGCTACATTGAGCAAAATGTCAGAAATAGCAACAAAAAAAAATCGGCCTGGATTTTGTCCCAACCACTTCTACCCAGTATTAGACCTTCCCAGGAATGCCCCAAGACCCGCCAACCCACCCGCCAAAAAGCATAACACCCCCAAACAGGCCAAAAGCAACATCTCCTACTTACAATATTTCTCGGCCGTCGGTCCAAACGCGCTGCGTAGCTAGGCCATAAGTCGGGGTTGCCACCACGGATTTCCTGAAAAGCAAATGCAATCAAGATTAGAGTGTCCCAGCAGGGCTCCCAGACCCCGAAACCCACCCACAAACACCAGGAAGCCCCCCAAACAGGCCCCCGAAAACGCTACATTGTGCAAAATGTCAGAAACAGCAAAAAAAAAATCGGCCTGGATTTTGTCCCAACCACTTCTACCCGGTATTAGACCTTCCCAGGAATGCCCCGAGACCCGCCAACCCACCCGCCAAAAAGCATAACACCCCCCAAAAGCAAAATCTCATACTTGCAATATTTCTCGGCCTTCAGTCCAAACGCGCTGCGTAGCTAGGCCATAGGTCCGGTTTGCCACCACAGATTTCCTGAAAAGCAAATGCAATCAAGATTAGAGTGTCCCAGCAGTGATCCCAGACCCCGAAACTCACCCACAAACACCAGGCAGCCCCCCAAACAGGCCCCCGAAAACGCTACATTGAGCAAAATCTCAGAAATAGCAACAAAAAAAATCGGCGTGGATTTTGTCCAAACCACTTTTATCCGGTATTAGAGCTTCCCAGCAATGGCCCCAGAGCCGTCAACCCAGGAGAAAATGAGTAGAAGACCCCCAAACAGCCAAAGAGCAAAAGTACAAAAATGGGGACTTGGTCATTTTTTTCCAAATTTCCCAAATCACTCCGTGCGCGCTCTGCAGCTAGGCCCTAACTCCCCTCTGCCACCATGGATTTGCTTCAAACCTCTTGCAAAGTAAAGTATATATAGCCAGCAGTGCGCCCAGACCCCGAAACCCACCCACAAACACCAGGAAGCCCCCCAAACAGGCCCCCGAAAACACTACATTGAGCAAAATGTCAGAAATAGCAACAAAAAAAAATCGGCGTGGATTTTGTCCCAACCACTTCTACCCGGTATTAGACCTTCCCAGGAATGCCCCAAGACCCGCCAACCCACCCGCCAAAAAGCATAACACCCCCAAACAGGCCAAAAGCAACATCTCCTACTTACAATATTTCTCGGCCTTCGGTCCAAACGCGCTGAGTAGCTAGGCCATAAGTCGGGGTTGCCACCACGGATTTCCTGAAAAGCAAATGCAATCAAGATTAGAGTGTCCCAGCAGTGCTGACAGACCCCGAAACTCACCCACAAACAGACGGAACCCCCCCTAAGAGCACCTCAAAGACAAGCAAGTCAGCAAAAACACTAAAAAATTTGCGCCTCGGATTTTGTCCAAACCACTTTTAGAGCTTCCCAGCAATGGCCCCAGAGCCGTCAACTCACCTGCAAAGAGGTAGAACAACACCCCCACAAGTGCTGAGTCTTTCTTCATTGGGCGTAAACCAGCCCTCTGCTTTGATGGAAATAGGAGTCTGGAGGAGGAGGATAGAGGAGCATGTTCTTCTGAACTTGTGAACCTGAGGAATGCAGACTGCGGCACCTTCAAATCAATTAGCAAACAAGTGAAGACAGTTCTGCTGATGGGCTTGTTTTTGTGATTATCTGATTAAAGTTTGAAATATATTAACTGTGCACAACAAAGAAAGACAGACACACAGGAATAAAAGTGAATAAGGACGAAAAAGAAAGTTATTGATTCGTTGTCTCATTTTCAGGGCTCGGTATCACGGTCCAGGAATAAGAATAAGGCTTCATCATCATACTCTGCGAATTCAGGCAGGGTGAGCTCAGTGTCACCTGACAGAGTAGAAATTCCCTCATCTATGTTGCTGGCCACCTCGTCTTCATCCGGCGCGCTTTCTCATACTCTGAAATCTGGTGGTATGAGGTGCTGATTCATCTTGATCATTGTTAACCTCTCCACATTTTTGGGCGAGAGGCGGCTCCGTTTGGGAGTTACAATGCCACCAGCAGCACTGAAAACAAGTAGTTTAAAGCCAGGTTGGTGAGCTGTGGCCACAATTCTTTTTTCCCATGCCAATACGCCAATGGGTCAGCATTAACATAGACCTCTGTTGAGTCATTCAGATAGTCCTTCACCATCGACTCAAGGTCCTCATCCAAGGTTCCTCCACTTTGCTTAGCTGCTGCTGTGCCTCTGACCTTTTGAGAACAAAACCCAAGCCGAGCTAGCCAATCCTCTTCAGCCTCCAATGTTTCTGTTGTGTCTGGTGCAGATGATCCGGTTGCCGGTGTCTTTAACGGCTGAGAGGTCACTTGTGCCACAGCCACAGGTGCAGAAGTGGATTGTTTTGACTGGGGATGGCCTGCTGATGCCGATGTACTGCCATTTCCTTCAATTTTCTGCCGTTCTCTTTCAAACCTCTTGGCTGACAAGGCTAGCCAACGTTTGTACTTTGGAACATGTTCATCATCAAAAGGAAAGAATGCTTGGCCTGCCAGCGCCTTTTTGTAGCGTGGATCCAGAATAGTAGCACAAATGTAATGCTGTTCTGAGTGGATCATTTTAAGACGTTCATCACCTTGTAGGAGCTCTAATAATTTCTCAGCCAGAACAAAAGAGTCTTGGTTTTTTACATCTTTTTCAAACACAGAACACACCTCCTTCAGTTGGTGCTCCAGCATGTACAACAATGGGATAGCTTTTCCCAAATTACAGTCCTCCTTGCTGACTGCACGCGTGAAGAACTCAAAAGGACGAAGCATGCGTGTCAGGCTTTGAACTATGTTCCATTGCGCCGCACCCATCCTCAGGTCCTCCTGAGCTGTACCCTCTGTTCAGAAATATTGATCGAGTACCGTATACTGCTCATACAGACGCTCACGCATGTAGAAGGTTGAGTTCCAACGTGTTACCACCTCCTGGATGAGTGCTTTCACTGGCATTTTACGTTGATATAGCAGGCTCCTCAGCTGCTTCCGGGCCTTAAAAGAATGGCTGAAATGGTTGCACATTTTTCGGCAGGTGTCCAATACTCTGTACGCAGCACTGTCTTTATTACCCAAGAATTTTTGGACAACCAGGTTTATACAGTGCGCCAAACACGGCACTCTGAAATACTCACCCAGCCTCATGGCCTTAACTATATTGGCGCCATTGTCCGTGGAAACATAACCAACCTGGCGTTTTTTTGGGGACAGCCACTTAAGGACCTTTGTGTTAAAGACATCCAAAATGTTTTCTGCTGTGTGACGTTTCTCCAAACCAAACATGGCTAGTGTTGCATGTTTCCGAGCAGCTTTAAAAACAATGTCTGCGTCAACACCTGCGTTTAGCTTTGCTTTAGCCCCTGAAAAAGAGACCCAGTGTGCAGTGATGCACATGTAATCAGCGCCTGCGCCACTGGTCCACATGTCTGTTGTCAGATGTATAGTGTGAACAGCACTCTTCTGCAAAGCTGCCCCAATCACCTTCAGAACATCTTCATGTAGTGCTGGAACCGCAACTCGGGCAAAATAGAACCGGCTACGAACCTTCCATTTAGGGCAGAGCACTGCCACTAATTCTAGAAAACCAACCCCTTCTACAAAAGAAAAAGGGAGAAGGTCCAGAGCTAGCATTTTAGCCAGCTTAGTGTTATACAGACGCGTCAGTGGGTGGTTGCGTTCATATTGCGCTTCTGTAAACAACATCTTTTTAATGTTGCCCTGGACCAAGGATTTACGGGATGATGATGATATCTTCGACCCAGTTACGCTCGCTGATGAACTTTTCCGCATTGATGTCTCACTCTCTCCCACACTCTTAGTGTGGCTCACATGGGGTGTGCTGCTGACAGGGGTACTGGGTGTAAGTGAAGTGTTTGGATCGTGTTCTTCCTCATCGTCATCATCAGATGAAAAATCAACGTTTTCATTACATGCAATTCGGGCTTCCTTGACCCCCTCTAGGTGCGCAAACCATTGGACAGGGTGCGCTCTCCTAAGATGACCTCTCTGGCCTCCGGTACCATAGTTGGTACCAAACTTACCACGACTAACTCGAAGCTTACAAATGCTACAAATGGCTACGTTTTCCATTCTTGGACAAACACTAAAGAAGCCCCAAACTGGAGACTTGAAATGTCTTTGGGGGCCGGAGGGGGCGGCGATACTGGTGGTGGTGGTCCTGCTGCTAATGCCAGATGAAGTGGAGGATGTGGATTGCCGAACTTCAGTACGTTTTGCACTTTCACCACCACTAATTGAGGTCGAGGTGGATGGAAGTCCCTTCTTGCGAGTAAGAAATATGGAAGCGGTAGGTGTTGGTGTACTAGTTAACTCCAAATCCAATGATTGTTGTGTTTCCATTGACTCCTCGTCGACATCATCATCACGCTCAGCAGCTTCTCGGGATAGGGTCAAAATGTCTCTTTGCTGCATGCCCGCTGGGGCTGCAGTGACCTTTATAATGACTGGCTCGTCGTCATGAGAGGCTTCATCAGCAGCAGTATGCGTCACTTCTTGTTGAGCCTCATCACACTCCATAGCTATGAGTTTTTCGACGACCTTCCTTTTACTCTTAGGTATCTTTGTGAGATCATGGTGTGCCTCACTCTCAGGCTGCCGTGGTGGTACCCAATCTTCATCCAGATCATCAGTAGGAGGTGGGCTTGAAGAAGATGTAGACACCCCCCTTGATCTTTTCCTTGCTAGGGATGTGGAAGACAATGAATGATCATCAGGAGGAGTGGCTTCCTCAAATGATACCTCGGTCTGATTGTCAATTTCCTGATGTGCCCCTACTTCGGGAGGAACAACTATTGTGGGCACTTGTGACTCTCCATGCACCTCTGCTTGCGCATCTCCTTGCGCTGCCTCTCCTTCCACATGTACTTGGGCTTGTACTACTTGCAAATGTTGTTGTTGCGGCTGTGGTTGTTCAACACTTGTCAGATGAGTTACAACAACCTGTGTTGATTCAGGGACATTGCTGCTACTTTCTTGCGATGAGCCAACATCACTGGTCGATGGTGATTGGAGAAGTACACTGACTGCCTCTGAAGCACTCAAGGGCTTTGACTTAAGTTCGCGTGGTGGTGGAGGCACTGAACCCAATGGAGCGGGGGTGCTGCTCCCAGCTTGGTCCCCAGCAGATCCTGCTGCTGCAGGCGTACTTTTTTTTTTGCTCCCAAAAAACGTGGCTGTTGGCACACCAGCCTCCTTGGTAACTTGCTTCTTCTGCTCCTTACTAGCAACTTTCTTGCTAGAGGAGCTACGGAGACCTTTTTTTGGGGCCATCTTCTTCAGAGCAGGTCAGACAGCAGGCCGCGGTTGCACGAATTGTGGAGTTGTCTGAGGCCAGACGTTATACAGGTTGTTTTGTAGCGCGCTCTGCTACTGGGGAGTATCCTGGCGCGTTGCGGAGGTGACCAAACATAACACAGAGAGACAGCCTAGACCTAACAAACAAACAGATGGGTCTTGAGATCCTTCTTAAACTTGGATAGACACTGGGCGGTACGCAAATGAAGAGGGAGAGCATTCCAAGCCTTCGCAGTTACCACAGAAATAGATTGTCCGCCCAGCCTAGCCCGCTTATAGCGGGGAAGAGTCAGTTTGGCCAGCGAGGCTGACCTGAGACAGCGAGAGGGAGTGTAGAAAGAGAAGCGCTTCCTCAGGTAGCCGGGGCCAAGCTCGTGGACAGCTCTAAATGACAGCACGAGAGATTTGAACATAATTCTCTGAGCTACAGGAAGCCAGTGAAGTGCGCGCATGTGTGACCGAACACTCTGCCATTTCGGAATGCTAAACAAAAGGCGGACTGCGGCGTTCTGGACAACCTGCAGTCGTTTGACCAGATACGCCGGGATACCACAAAACAAAGCATTAGCATAGTCCAATCTGGACAAGATGAGGGCACGCGCAACCGATTCCCTAGCTTCTCTGGGCAGCAGAGGGAAGAATTTTCTTAAAGCCCTTAGCGTAGCAAAACAGGTCCCTGACAGCTTCTTGATATGGTTCTCAAATCTGAGGTCTTCTCCAAACCAAATTCCGAGGTTCTTAGCCGGGCCTCCCATCACCTTGGGACTAGGAAAATCAGGGGGCCACAACTCATTCTTAAAGTTGGAGGGGAAGGACCCATAGAAGAGGACCTCTGACTTATCCTCGTTGCATTTAAGCTGGGCCATCGCCAGCCAATGAAACACCGAGGAAAGACAGAGGTGAACAGCCGTTGTATCCAGCTGGTCATCCGGCCAGGTAAAGAGCAGCTGGGTGTCATCAGCGTATCCGATGACCTTAGCCCCAAGCTGTTCGGCCAGGTATATCACAGGGGTGATGTAGGCGTTAAACATCAACGGGCTCAAAGTGGAGCCCTGAGGGACCCCTGTGCAGAGTGGTTTGGCCTTTGAGGCAAATGGCGGCATCCATACTTGCTGCGTCCTATCAGAAAGGAAGGATGACAACCAAGCCAGTACCCTGCCGCCAATGCCAATCTCAGACAGTCTAGCAAGGAGGAGATTATGGGGGACGGTATCGAACGCGGCAGAGAGGTCTAAAAGAATCAGGACCGCTCTGCCGCCACCATCCAAGCACTCTCGAATGGCCTCCGTCACCTCCACCAAAGCTGTCTCTGTGCTAAAGGCCGCTCTGAACCCTGACTGCGCCGGGTGCAGGGCATTGGATTTTTCGATAAAGCTGTCCAGTTGGCGAAAAGCCACCTTCTCACAGATCTTCGCCAGGGCAGGTAGCAGAGATATAGGACGATAATTCCCCGGTACCGTAGCCTCAAGCCCTGACTTCTTCAGTAAAGGGAGCAGCATAGCTTGCTTCCAGCATCCTCGGAACCGTGGCAGAAGACAGTGAAAGGTTCACAATCTGGGTGACCTCAGTACATACAGTAGACGCCACTCCAGAGAGAACCCGGGCAGGGCAAGGGTCAGAAGGTGAGCCCGATTTCAGGGACTGAAGGAGAGCCTGGACATCAGGCTCCTCTGCCACTGAAAAATCCAGACGTGACGTCGCGTGACGTTATGCTGCACACACACACCGCTGCAGGACTTCTTCCTGGCACTGGTGGTTCTCTTGAGTCTTGTGCACCTAAAAACAATGGAAGACAGAGGAACATCAGTTCAGTTATAGACCCCAAAAAAATCGAAAAAAAACAGAAAAATCAGCACAATCCCATTCCATCTATGCCCTCCATGATGTTTAAGTTCAAGACACCCCACAGAAAGACTAGGCCCATGCTAGACTCAAATACCCCTGGTGAAAAGGCCAGAAGTACAGCCCCCAAAAACGAAAATCACTGAAAAATCAGCACAATCCCATTCCATCCATGTCCTCCATGATGTTTAAATTCAAGACAACCCACAGGAAGACTAGGCCCATGCAAGACTCACTACCCCTGGGCATAAAGGTTGAAAAGTAGGCAAAATGGTTGCAGGCCTAACAACAATGCCTGCATTCAAAATGGCCACTTGCCTCCCTGCACATGGCCAGGGCCTGTAGCAGCACTCAAAATGCCCCCCAGCCACATGGCCTGTCCCTCCCCATGAACACCCCCAAAAATCGGAAAACACTGAAAAATCAGCACAATCCCATTCCATCCATGCCATCCATGATGTTTAAGTTCAAGACACCCCACAAAAAGACTAGGCCCATGCTAGACTCAATACCCCTGGTGAAAAGGCCACAAGTACAGCCCCAAAAAACGAAAATCACTGAAAAATCAGCACAATCCCATTCCATCCATGCCCTCCATGATGTTTAAGTTCAAGACACCCCACAGAAAGACTAGGCCCATGCAAGACTCACTACCCCTGGGCATAAAGGTTGAAAAGTAGGCAAAATGGTTGCAGGCCTAACAACAATGCCTACATTCAAAATGGCCAATTGCCTCCCTGCACATGGCCAGGGCCTGTAGCAGCACTCAAAATGGCCCCCAGCCACATGGCCTGTCCCTCCCCATGAACACCCCCAAAAATCGAAAATCACTGAAAAATCAGCACAATCCCATTCCATCCATGCCCTCCATGATGTTTAAGTTCAAGACACCCCACAAAAAGACTAGGCCCATGCTAGACTCAATACCCCTGGTGAAAAGGCCACAAGTACAGCCCCAAAAAACGAAAATAACTAAAAAGTCAGCACAATCCCATTCCATCCATGCCCTCCATGATGTTTAAGTTCAAGACACCCCACAAAAAGACTAGGCCCATGCTATACTCAATACCCCTCATGAAAAGGCCACAAATACAGCCCCAAAAAACGAAAATCACTGAAAAATCAGCACAATCCCATTCCATCCATGCCCTCCATGATGTTTAATTTCAAGACACCCCACAGAAAGACTAGGCCCATGCAAGACTCACTACCCCTGGGCATAAAGGTTGAACAGTAGGCAAAATGATTGCAGGCCTAACAACAATGCCTACATTCAAAATGGCTACTTGCCTCCCAGCACATGGCCAGGGCCTGTAGCAGCACTCAAAATGGCCCCCAGCCACATGGCCTGTCCCTCCCCTGAACACCCCCAAAAATCGAAAAACACTGCAAAATCAGCACAATGCCATTCCATCCATGCCCTCCATGATGTTTAAGTTCAAGACACCCCACAGAAAGACTAGGCCCATGCAAGACTCAATACCCCTGGTGAAAAGGCCACAAGTACAGCCCCAAAAAACGAAAATCACTGAAAAATCAGCACAATCCCATTCCATCCATGCCCGCCATGATGTTTAAGTTCAAGACACCCCACAGAAAGACTAGGCCCATGCTAGACTCAAATACCCCTGGTGAAAAGGCCACAAGTACAGCCCCCAAAAACGAAAATCACTGAAAAATCAGCACAATCCCATTCCATCCATGCCCTCCATGATGTTTAAATTCAAGATAACCCACAGAAAGACTAGGCCCATGCAAGACTCACTACCCCTGGGCATAAAGGTTGAAAAGTAGGCAAAATGGTTGCAGGCCTAACAACAATGCCTACATTCAAAATGGCCACTTGCCTCCCTGCACATGGCCAGAACCTCTAGCAGCACTCAAAATGGCCCCCAGCCACATGGCCTGTCCCTCCCCATGAACACCCCCAAAAATTGAAAATCACTGAAAAATCAGCACAATCTCATTCCATCCATGCCCTCCAGGATGTTTAAGTTCAAGACACCCCACAAAAAGACTAGGCCCATGCTAGACTCAATACCCCTGGTGAAAAGGCCACAAGTACAGCCCCAAAAAACGAAAATAACTGAAAAATCAGCACAATCCCATTCCATCCATGCCCTCCATGATGTTTAAGTTCAAGACACCCCACAGAAAGAATCAGTCCACCCACCACTGAGTACCCCTGGGCAAAAGGCCCCAAAACAGCCCAAAAATCGAAAATTCCAAAATTGTAGTTGCAGCAACTGTAATGCCCCAAACAAACTTACTTGTAAAATTTCTAATCCAAAAGTGATCCAAAGAAAGTAAAAAAGGCCTCAAATCCAAATATCCAGCAGCATCCACAAAAAGTAATCCTTCCAGCTCCAGATCCAAATGAAAAGTGACCAGGAAATGGACAAAGCAGTGGGAGGAGCCTGCTGGACAGGAACAGGAAGTTGAAGACTGTGGGGCACTTCCTTCCTCCCACCCCCCTCCCCCCCTCCCCAAAATGGACTCCTCGCTAAAAAAGTGCAGGCAAATGTCAACCTAAGGAGTTATTCAGATAAAAATCATCATTTCAAGAAGGTTTATGCTGCTTGCTGGTGGATTTCTTGTGCAGAATTGCAAATTTTATATTTTCGCGTGTGCGAGATTGTTGCTGCTCGCCGCATCTCAAAGCTCGCAATTGCGAAGTACCGCGAGACGTGATCTCGGCGTACTCGCGTTGACAAACGCTCGCTGCAAAAGTTGGCAAGCCGCGATTACGTAATCGCGCTTGCCAAATTCCCGCGGGATCCCGCAACAAGATCCAAAATGGCGCAGCACTCGCAAAATATCGAGAAAAACAACTCGGCAAACGATGATAAACGCCGGGCGCCGCAAAATTGTATCACCAAGAAAAAAAAAATCCGCTGTGTGCGAATTTGCGGATTTTGCGGGAAATTCGCAAATCTCGCGGATTGCGAATTTACCGAAAATCCGCAAAATCCGCGAGCGTAACGGATTTTCTGCCCATACTTAGTTTTGAGTGACATCATAGATAACCCAACTATGCTTGAGTGACATCATAGATAACTCAAACTTTGCTCTCGTTTTCTTTTTGACGTCACTCAGAACCCCCTGGCTAAAAATATTTCCATAATTCACTCCAGCCCTTCTATAACTCTATATATTATAACAAACATGAAAGTTGACTGCTAATGTAGATGGGAAAAGAAAAAGATGAATGAACCATTCACAGTCCACTAATTTGACTGTTATAAATGTATTTATATGTTTTTATTTTGGTGTGAACCAACATGCCAACTTTTGGCCACTTCATTCAGGTATAGGAAGAGGTTCATGAAAAGCAGTTAGCCTGCGTATACATCAAGGAGATCAACAGTACTTATGTTTTAATTTGAAGACAATGAAAATGACAATCTCATGTGCTCGTATGTTTTAGCGAAGTTTCTCCAACCACTGTTATTTTTTTAATTTATTAAGATTTTCTATTATAGTACAGCGAGGTTGTTAAATGACTTGGACACAAACTGAAGATATAATTCTGGTGTTTATTTATGAAATGACATTGTCGAAAATGTTCATTAATTAAAAGTAAAGAAAAAAACTATGCCCACCATGATTGCATCGATGCATTACCTCAACCTTGCCCGCATTGATGAGGGTCGGTATCTGGAAATAAGACGGATCTGTATTCTAGGGCAAAATCTTGGTACAAATCTGGCTCTAGGGCGGTGCAACCGCTGCCACCGAACCGGGTGCTGACCCGGTCACCGTATTTAAAAGTATTTTATGGATTTAAAAGCATGTGCTGCTGCATTGCTGGCCTCTGGCAATTTTCATACAACAATAAATACATAGTACTCCAGTGAACCGAAATTTTTTTTTATTCAGAAGTAGGGTGAGATCCAGATCAACATCTGGGTCTTCCAATTTAGAAGCCAAAGCTGATTCAACCTTCTCCAGATCATCTTGAATTCCCATCAAAAGATGATTATATACTACTTTGATCTTCTTGCCCCCTTTTACTAAAAAGTCAATCATTAGATTGCCTGCAGTCAGCGACAGCTTGGGCCTGAGAGCCATCAGGGTTCGTACCATTTGACCATACAATGGGATACCAAACTTCTGCTGCAAGGCATCAAACCCCAACATAACATATCCCACCATAATATCCCCAAGAGTCTTAACTCCATACCCTTTCCAGACCAGAAAGTTCCTATCTACACCAATTTGAGGGAAAAGACTAAAGTTCCACAGATGGAGGTATGAGTTTATCTTTGGAATATTAAGAAACTTTAGGGGCGACTTCCAGACCCCCCATGCCCCTTCCAAAATCTTAAACCGGGCCCTCTTGTAGTATCTGCGATCAACTTCGCACATCAATAGACCAATAGCCTTTCTCCCCAACAAAAGCTCAAAAATAGATGGGGGGCTCTGAATATCGCCATTTTCGACAGCAGGGTTTACATCGGATTGAAAAAGGATAGTCATTTGTGTCAAAAGGCAGGTCCAATGATATAGCCTAAGATTGGCATGGCCAACCCACCCCATTTCCCGTGGGAGTGACATGAAATTAGTGGAGCACCTGACCTTACCATACTGCCAGATGAACCTTATAAAAATTTATCCCAAACTTTTAATTATTTTCTCCTCTATTAAAAGTGGTATAGCCCGGAATAAATATAAAACTTTGGGAAACATTGTCATTTTTAAAACGTTTACCCTCCCTATCAGAGAGAGATGTAACATGTCTATTCTTTTCAAGTCGGCTGCTATCGTTTTAATGAGTGGAAGATAGTTGTCTGCAACAATCTTATCCATTGAGGCGTTAATTCTCACCCCTAAGTATACCGCCGAGTCCACAAATCTAGCATCAGTTTTAACAATGTTTTTTGTACAAATTATTTGAGTTTTCCCTTCATTTAGTAAATACCCTGATCGGCTACTAAAATCCTTTGCCATTTGGGCCAGTACTGGCATCGCCTGCTGAGGATCAGTTGTGATAACCACCAGGTCATCGGCATATGCCAATAATTTATTTACATGACCATTAAATACCACTCGGCTAATCCATGGGCAACCTAATATCTTCTGGAGGAGGGGGTCAATGTATAATGAGAAAAGGATCGGAGAGCAGGGGCACCCTTGACGCGTGCCCCTCTTGATTACTATCTTTTCTGAGCTCTCTCCCATAACCACCACTCGTGCTACAGGGTCTTTATACATAGCTTTAAGAACTCTCATAGTTTTACACCCAAAACCTCTCCCTGCCAGGATACCTCACAGAAAAAAAAATTTCAGTCCACAAATTTGAGGGCTCAGCATTACAAAACATTGTTTAATCTCTATCATACGCTGGCGAAGTTATATGCTTGGGGGGTTAAGGAGGACGATAGATGTCCCAGATGTAATGATGGCCAAGCAGATTTATTGCATATGTTTTACCATTGTGTTATTCTAACTCCCATTCGGGATGAGATTGTTAAATTTTGGGAGGGGCTGCTAGGTCACAAAATCGATCTATCCCCTACCCTGATGGTATTAGGCACGGACGATAAGCTGAAGCAGGGGAAAGATGCAGAAGCCCTGGTTTTTATCTCAGTTGCGGTACTTCGGATCCTTATTTCATCGGGATGGAAAGATACTACTGCTCCATCATTTCAAATGTGGCTTGCAAGATTTTTGGGCATGCATAATATAGAGTCTTGCCTATATGGAAAGAAGGGTAAAAAAACTCGGGAAATGGGTAGATGCATACGAGCACCTCTCAAAAAGTGGAGGGAAGCAAGACTACAATAGTATGGTTTAACATTGTATTTCAAAAGTTTACTGTAAGTGTCAGAACCTTTTTTGACATCATTGTAAGTTCCTTTCTGTCAAGTGATGCTTTTATGGTCTTAATGTTTTTACCACCTGATTTGCGTTTTTTAATCCTGCAATTGCTCTGAACCCGAATCTGTATATCATAGTTTTGTGGTCTTTGTTTTCCTTTTTTTAGGAACAATGAAATGTATCTGTCTCTTTTTTACTGCACCAAAAATTCTCAATAAATATATTTTAAAAAAAAAGAGATAACTCCAGTGATTGATGTTCTTCCTGGAGAGAGTAGGAGTTTTGTCTAGTGGAAGTTTTAACTCATTTTATGGTAGCACATAGAGTTAATATCCCTGCTGCAAAGAATGTGTACCATGCAGATCACAAAGTGCTTATAGTTTAAATAGATCAGTGCTTTTGTCACGGAGATCCGTTTGTTACTAGCAGTATAGATATTAGAATGTAAACATGGAACAGTGAACTAATAACTGTCATCAAAGAGCTGCATGCAAACTGCAAGGTATAGATTAGAGCATTATGATTTTTTCCTCCGTCTTTCATTATTCTAATGTTTCAAAAAGGTTTCATTTTGGTTAAAAAAAATCCTTATTATTATATGTAACCTCCAACCATGGGGTTACATTTTAGATTCTGAGTTTGTGCTTCTCCAGATCAAGCACTCTTAAACTATACCTACTATCAGTATGGATGACATATGACTCGCCTTGTAGTCTTCTGGCTTATGTAACATTTCCTATACACTAATTTACACACATATGATTGATTGTCTCTGTGTAATGTGTGGGTGATTTAAAGTGCTCCCACAACCTAGACTGGTATAAGGTGGCACTATATAACTAATCAAATACATCTGATAGAGAGAGAGTGGATAGAGAGAGAGAGTGGTTATGGAGACTTGAGGGGGCACTGTGAAAGGGTGGTAGTGAGGGAATCCGTGGGGAGTGCCAACAAACGTTGTCGCACAGGGCGCCACCAGTGCTAAAGCGGCCCTGTCTTGGTGTGTATAGCAATATCAACAGCAATTGCTCATCCGCATTTATTTTACATCACCTTAAAGTTATCTACTAGAGTTTAAAAAAAGAACATTTACCATGTGCAATAAACTATTCAAAATGGGTTTTTACAGACAGGCCCAAAAATGTATGGAACATTCAACAAATCGTTTTGCACACTGTTAGCAAGGTGCATGTGTGAACCCAGTGCTAAACAACCGAGCACATAATAGTCAGAGATTGATAGCCTAAAACATTTACAGCTAGTAAGAAATCAATTCTACACATGACCCCTTAATATTTCAGAATGAAATTACCACCATATTGACCCAAAGAATTATGGGGGTTCATTTGAAACATGGAATCTATACATACCTACCTGTCAATATTTGGGTCCATGAACTTCTGGTCCCAATATTGTGACCACTTGTTATTTCTTCCAAGACCTTCGAAATCCACACCTTCAAAAATACTATACTAGGCTCATTGTTCTCCTAAAATCCATCTTCCCCTTGCCAGGCTCGAAAGTGAGATTGCTCTTCTTTGAAATGTGCAAATGTATAACCTTGCATTGTGGGTCTACTTGAACTATGAAAATTAGCAAGCAGATTTAAAACTACTGGAAGCACCAAACCACTGAAAAATGGCGTCCATATTTGATTCAGAGAACATGAGTATATTCTTTGTTATATGCATAACCATTAATACTGTAATACAGAGGAAGATACGTACAAGACAGAAACATGATTTAGGTTTTCTCACTTCAGAACATCTGATCTGCCTAGTTAAGGACTGTGATGATGTTTTCAAGAGTACCTTTGAATCTCAGAACTGAAAGACTGATTGGAGTTCACAGAGGAATGTTTTTTTTCTGATCTTAGAAAGAGAGCAGGGGTTCAGGACTTATCCGTGAGTGCTTACTGCACTGTGCTACCTTCTTCCAAGGCTGGGAATAAGGGAGAGTTGAAAGGAACAGAATGAGCTGCAATGTCCTTGAGAAACACAGGAAGACGCTAGGATATAGTGCTGTGGCAAATAAGAAGATGACTAACCCATTGACCGAGCCGATTCCTGTGAGAATAGGAACTTTTCGAGAACAACACCAGTTTGTGGTGTGCGACACAAGTCCATTCTGTTTGCTAGGACGTGATCTTTTGTGCAACCTGAATTGTACCATCTATTGTATGCCCAAGGGAGTGGAATTACAAACAAATGATGATGATGCCACCTTTAAGGTTGTGAATCAGCATTTGTGTATAGAGATGCATCCTATGTTAACTGTGGAAGAACTTCCGCTTGACCTGAGAGACTCAGTTTCATTGGATATGTGGGATGTCACAGGAGAAGAGATTGGACTGATCAAAGGTGTTGAGCCCGTTAAGATACAGGTTAAGCAAAATGTTGAGTTCCCGAGAACGCCCCAGTATAATCTGTCACCTGAGACGATCGCAGGGATTAAACCTGTAATCAATTCCATGATTCAGCAGGAAATTCTGAAGGAGATAATGGGCAGTCCATGCAACACACCTATCATGGAATTACAGAAACCAAACGGGAAATTCAGATTTGTGAAAGACCTGAAAAAAGGTCAACATGATTGTTGTTCCATGTTGTCCATTTGTACTGAATCCATCAGTGATATTATTCCAGATTCCATGTGAAGCCGAGTGGTTCACTGTGATTGACTTGTGCAAAGCATTCTTTTTAATACCTTTACACTAGGAGCACCAATTTGTGTTTGCTTTCTGTCTGGAAGATCATGTGTTAACATGGTTTTGTATCCCTCAAGGGTATACAGACAGTCCATCAATCTTTAATCAAATCCTGAAAAAGAATCTTGAGTTCCTCGTGCTGTCACAGAATTCAGTTCTCGTGCAGTACATTGATGATCTCCTCATTGCGTCCTAAACGGAGGATGCTTGCAGGATCGACATGATAGCTTTATTGAATCATTTAGTGGAGAATGGACACAACGTGTGCCCAATCAAGTTACAGTACTGTCTGAGTGAGGTCCAGTACTTCGGTCATCGAACTGAGAAAAGCAAGGTGTCACCAGATCGAATTGAGGTGATCATGAATATGACTATGCCTACTACTCAGAAGGAAGTCAGAATGCTCTTGGGGATGGTTGGCTACTGTCGCCAATAGATTCCCAATTTCTCACTGAAGGCGAAGCCTTTGCAGAGGCTGACGCACAATGATGTGAGTGAACAAGTACCATGGTTCCATGACTGTCTGATTGCGTTCTTGGAGTTGAGAGAGGACCTGTGTCGTGCTCCAGCTCGAGGAATGCCTTACTATAACAAGTCCTTTTCATTGTTCTGTTATGACCGAGAAGGTAGCACATTGTCAGTTTTGACTCAGAGTCATGGGGGTGTCCTTAGACCAGTTGCTTACTTTTCAGCTTCTGTAAATCCAGTAGCTTTAGCGTTGCACAGCTATGGTCACAGATGGGTTTCCTGAAATCGTCTGGATCTCCCATCAGGAATGGAGAATATGTGAACCAACTGTTGGTAGCATTGCAACGTCCCAGAGAAATAGCCATGGTAAAGTGCGCTGCACATGGGAGGGGGATGGATTTTGTCTCCCTTGGAAATAAGTATGCCGACGAAATTGCAAGTTTTTGCGCTGAACAAGGGTCTATATTTACTGCAGATTACACTGGATGATGTTGGCCATGGCAGACACTTGGGAGGAACTCAAGCGCCTGCAGGGAGAAGCTTCAGATCAGGAAAAGGATGCATGGATCAGATAAGGATGTGAGAAGGGGTATATTGACATTTGGGTTTCAAGTGATGGTCGAGCAGTGTTACCAGATGACCTATTGAGCCTGATGGCAAGACAAATTCATGGTGCTGTGATAGTTCCAGGACTTGAAGTTGAATGGGTATTCACAATCACGGTTCCAAAATCTCCAGTTTTGAGCAAGGTTCAAATTCTGATATTGCACACATTAGTTTTCCCAGCGTTTGGATTTGAACCACCACCTCATGAAATGGTCGATGTTCATCTTTAAATTTTGCAACGTGTTTTCATTGAGATTGGATCTGAACTTATCGTAGATTGCGAATAAACTCTGATCTGTAAATAGGTGTTTAAAGAAGATAACCTAGGTCCGAGTGGAAGAAGAATAAACTTAGGGATTTCTGTAAAAGAAGAAAGAGGGCTAAGGAAGTATTTTTGTACGGGTGTGAATAAAGAACTAAAGTACTGTAAAGGGAATTTCAGGCATTTCAGGAGTGGTGTTTGAATTGGATAAGCAGCAACCTCTGTTGGAGAAAGAGACCCTAAGGGGACGATTCCGATCCTGGAAAATAAAAGTCCGTCCGATTCGCATTCGGTGCCCGCTCCGTACGAATTGTACAGGTCCGTACGATTAGCGTAGTACGATTCGTACTGAGCAAATACGTACGAATCTGTGCAATCCGTACGAGAAGCTGGAGCAAATCCATACAAACCGTACACCCACGGTTTTCCGTACGAATCGTAGAGATGCTGTACAACCCGACAAGTACGATCCGGACCGGGGTACGCGGACGCGATTCATACGGACCACGTCAGGTAAGGCGATTCGTACGGAAAAGCGCACATTCACACCGTACGGTGCGTACCCCAGATGATCGCAGAGGTACAGTGCGTACCGCTGCGATCATGGGGGTACGCACCGTACACCCACCATACATGGGGTACGGTGTGTACCCCATGTATGCTGAGGTGTGCAGTACGTACCCCCATGATCGCAGGGGTACGCACCGTACCCCTGCGATCATCGGTGGTACGAACCGTACCCGGGGGGTGCTGTTCCGTACCTGTTTCGGGGCGAACTCTGCTTTTACGGCAGTTTCCAGTTCCTGTAGAAAAGGGGTCGTACGGAGCGTACCCAACACGGATCGTACTTGCCGGGTCGTAAAAAACAGCTGCGAACCTTACAAACGTCACGTACAGCGGGTTCCAAGGGCGATTCGTACGGGACTTCTATTTGTACAGTCCCTGGTACGATTCGTACAGATAGCTGCATTGGGTGTGGATCGTACTACGTTGTTCGTACGGGGACGGTTACGGGTACGATTCGTACGGAAAAAAAACGCTCCGTACGACGATTCGGAGCGCTTTTTCCAGGATCGAAATCGAGCCCTAAGTGTTCATTTGCTGAAGACTAACTCTACAACGAAAATGGAGGCTGGAAATCCGAACCGCAGGTCCAAGTGTATAATAGGTACACTCATAGTAGGAGTGAAAGTCTTAATAGCCATAGTTATTATAGTGTCAGTTACTGTTCCACGTGAGGCAGAAGTCATGGAAGTTAAAGGAACACCTACACCCGTACTTCCAGCAAGAAAGAGGATACCATAGGAGCTGAAAAGGCTATGCTAGATTAGAACAATCGTAGATTGAATGTAGATTTGTCTAGAAAGGATTTTAAGCTCAATGTGTATGCCAAGCTGCTATACGAAAATGTTGAGACAATGGATGTGAGAGACGGTTATGTGTGTATGCAGTTGCCTGCATCAATGTATGAGGGTATTAGATACCATCACCTTCTGCTGACTTATGGGATTTCATGTAGTTTGCTGCTTAGTATGTTTTATGGGAGAGGTCATTATGAGTACTTCTTTTCTAATTATGATTGGGTGCTTTCAGAGGTTCCAGCATGGAAGCACCTGAACAAGTACTATTATTACAAGCAGGAAGATAGAATTGGAAAGTACTTAATACCAACTACAAGGTTAGATACTGCTTATGCACATAGATACAACTTAACATGTTCATTAACAGAGATAGAGAAGAAGTTTGTAGATCAAGTAAAAGATAGATATAGACAGCTAACGCAATCACGTAACACTGGAGAAAGTCCATTAGATTGGACAGAGGAGGAGATGGCTCACAGAGCAAAAGGGAGCTATGGCTATATAGCATTGGATCTAGAGCAGAAGGGGAAGTTATGTATGAAACGTGTCCAGACCTATTATGATAAGGTCTAGGTGGGACAGAGTGCCTGTGATCATGTTTTCACTATGGAAGAGACAGCGAAAAACTTTTTGACGGGTCCGGTACAAGTGGTGCCAACAGCATATTATGTGTGCTGGAAAATGCTTACGTGAGATTGCCTGCCAATTGGCACGGTGTCGGTTACCTGGCAGCTGTTTTCCCCAAGATTTACCATGTGGGGGAACTAGAACTCCTGGAAGGTGTAATGCATTCTAGAGCAAGGAGAGATTGGAGGGGTAGGAGGAGTAATTGGAGATATTTTCGGAGCAATGATACCAAGTTTGGGAGTGGTTTTGAATGATGAGAAGATTAGAAAGTTGTTGACTATTGTGGACAAGTTGTTGACAAATACAGCTAGATCACTGCTGCCTGTTGTTAGAGAGATGTTGTCAATAAGGACGATGGTCATGCAGAACGGTCTTGCTTAAGATGTTTTATTGGCAACGAAGGGTGGAGTTTGTAAAATACTGAAGGTTCAAGAGTGCTGTACTTATATACCTGATAATAGGAAAGATCTGTAGAAGTATATAAGTAACATCACTGTGATCCATCATGAGTTCTAGGATCTGGCTGAAGAGGGTGTTTGGGAGAAAGGTGGTAAAGGATTTGGTAGAGTGGGAAATTGATTTGCGAGTTTGGGAAAAGGTATCCTTGGTTACATTCTTAAGCCTATCATTATAATTGTGGTCTGTGTGGTTTGCCTGTGGGGTTTTGTCAGGACTTATCGATGGTACAGGGTGAAACAAGTCGAAAGATCCCTTAGGGAGTAAGAGATAGAGATGGTTAGACTGCAGGACAGTCATAATGAAAATATCAAGAATCTAGAGAAATTCCAACAGGGAAGAGTGGCTACAAGTTCTGTTTAGGTCGGTTCTTTCTCCAGGGAGTTGTAATTTTTGTTGATGACACGAGTCATCAGAGGGGGGAACTGATAGAGCGCAGTGATCTTCTGGAAATTGTAGGGGTACATTATATTCGCGGATAGTCCTTACTCGCATATATTCTTATGTGTGTTAATATAAGTTAGTAAATTGTGTTGTAATAACCGATGGTAAATGAAGTGTTAGAATGAGTTGTGCCATTCAAGAAAAGTAGAATGGCATTTAGAGGCAATCATGTAATTCTTGATGCTTATTGCAAATGCCTAACAAAGTATCTCATATGTAATGTACTGTATTTGATTTAAACGTGCATCATATTAAAGTCTGCACACGTACAGATGATTGGATGTGCCTTAAACGTTATGAAATTTAGTGCTTGCAGATGCAACATTTATAAATGCATGTTTGATTTGATGTCAAAGGCCTAGATGGAGTATTTACTCTTTCATCCTATGAAAGGCCTATTCGTGTTTCTTATGTTAGCTGGTTTGTGTAGGCCTGAAATGCATTTTCCTGGAAAAGCTTTCATTTGGAGGCAGTCAGCGAAATTCATGTGCGTGCAAGGTTATTCTGTTCTCATGTTTCTGTTGCAGGTGGAAGGACATCATCCTCATTAGTTAGACTAACCCCTTTTGTTTTAGGAGTTAGGCATGGAGGAGATCTGATACAAAGTATTCAGGAATGCCGATAAATGGTAGCCGATATTCTTTCTCGCTGATGAAGCCTGAGACCCAAGGACACTTCAACCGTTGCTGGATTGAGTACAAGTTTTGGTGGAAAATTACCTACGAGAGATGCCTGGCCGGAGGAGGTGTTTCAGGGACGTGTTCTATCAATTGTACATTTTGTATTAGGGATAGTGCCCTGAGGGATAAGTTAGCAGAGAGCAGTTAGAGGGGCAGATGGAAGGGATTGATTCTTAGAAGGAAGACTTAGAACGAACTCTGTAGCTTTGTCTACTGATCCTTACAAAGTGAGTGTACTTCTTAGGAAGTCTTCACGAGCTGACACCTTTTCTTTATCTTGCCTAGGAAATGTTAAGTAGGGATGCCACTTTAGAGACAGAGTAGGGATAGATTAACGAATTTCTTTTACAGCCACTAATGAAGACTGATATAGATGTTGGGGCAGTTATTGCCTGTTTAGATTTTTGTAGTTGCTCATTCTTTTTAAGGCTGCACTGGATTAGACTGATTCATAGGGTGGGCTCTGTATTAGTGCCTATTTATTTTTTTACAACCTCGTCATGAAGTGCTTGTATGTTCAGTTATTTTTGTCTTTGTAATAAAACCCCTAAATTGGAATTCAGAGTCAGTGATCCTTTCTGACTTTTACTTAATTGGTCCATGCTAGTCATCATGAATGCATTGTTTCTCCCCTTTACACTTTTCAGCAGGTAATAAAGGTCCAGTCAACCGAGGATTCTTAGTAAAACCTTTATATAATCCAGCGTTATCAGTAGGATGGGCCATCTCTGACTTGATGGGGCGGGCTGTCATCTACCACTCTTGCACCTCAAAGGCACTGTCTCAGCTCACCTACAAATGACTTCACTCTAACCTATTGTACCTAAGATAGACTGGGAACACCACAGGGACGCACTAAATTCCAGAAGCTTCTACCACTTGAAACTGGGCTCCAGGTGTAAATACTGGACCTTCTGACCTACTCCTCCGATCATTTCTAGACCTGTGGAATACTCAGAAGAAGGGCTGCTCGGCTGCAAGAAGGACTGCTCTGATGCCCTGCTGCTCTGCTGTCTGAGGAAGAAGGACTGGACCTGCACCTTGAACCCAGGAAATCCAGGGTGACTTCAAGATCTAGTAGGCTGGACTCCTGATGAGAGCCTGACTTTACTTTACTTTACTTGTGGATTTTTAGAGCGCAAGCGAATCATCCCCGAGGGAATCTCTCGGCGCTTTGAGGAAAAGGTCATTGTTGGGGGAGCGCATCTAAAACAGCAATGTCTTTAGAAGTTTCTTGAAGCTAGTTAACTCATAACAAGCCCTAATGTTCTGTGAGGCAGTTTATTCCAGTGACTGGCTGCCAGATAAGAAATGGCTCTCCCACCCATCCTTGCCCTGTGTATTCTCTGGGTACGCAAGAGGTTAGCATTGCCAGATCTTAGTTGTCAGGCAGGTTGATATCAGCTACATTTATTTCTGAGGAACAGAAAATGCTCCAACCCCCTAGAAGCCTGCACCTGGAATCTGGCGGTTGTGAGTCCTGATCCCCCCTGGTGGTGCCTCTCTAGTCCTGGACACTTGGAAGTGGAACTAAAGTTGTTCTGCCAGCCTAGGTGTGGTCGGCATCAGAACTGGCGCAACATGACGCAACCCGAAGAAATACCTCATATTGCAGCCCTCTCAGCTCCTCATCAAAACTGACGCAACATGAGGCAACTCTGCGCAAGACCCAGCATTGCACCTTAGAATTGCCGCTGTGCAGAACAACACCTGCATCAAGGACATGTAGTACAATTCTCAGTGAGCCTAATTTGGTCTCTTTAGCCACCCTGCTCTCCATCGTGGTCGGCTTGAACTTGTGACTTTGTCCTGGGCTGGCACAACTAGATAACCACAATTAGCGCTTTCTGTTTTTAATCACTATTTTTACCTAAAGTTTCAAAATTGCATATCTCTGGTTCTACTGATTGACTTTTTGTTGTTTTGGTGTCAAATACTTGATTCAAATGTACTCTGTTTTTTAAATTGATGTGGGATTTGACTTGTGTTTTCACTTTATAACTGCTTGTTTGCTGAATTAATTCTTTAAACATTACCTCTAAGTTAAGCCTGATTTCTTTTGTGCCAAGCTACCAGAAGATTAAGCACAGGTTAATTTAGTGTCTTTTTTGGTTCACCCTGAAGAGGATTGTGCCTGTTCCTTGCGCGCCCACACCATCATAAATGAACAACCCAATTTCTCACAATGAGTGGCTCTAATTACACAAAAGGTTGGAGACCCCTGATCTAAAATTTCAGAAGGATAAGTAGCACAGATTGGATAAAAGAACTCAGAAGGGTGTGGTACTAATGTTGGTGCAGCGGTCATATTGGTTACCACAACTAAAGGTCAGCACTAATTTTGCTGCTGACATGCCTGTGCAAGGAATCAGATGTGATGGAATGACAAGTAGCTCGTACCGAGGGGCTGCTATCCTTATAGCAGTCTGCATTTCTGAGCTCGCGAGACCACAATGCAAATATTCATTGTTGTCTAAGGCCTTTATGGAGAGTTTCTACGTTGGAATATGCTAATTTGTTTTATCCCACAGTACCTGCTCCTAAAGCCCATTTTAAATAATGCTACGATGTGGTTATAGAGTGTGCCAGAAAGAAATGAGATGTGTTTCCTGTCGGGCTTGCCTTGCATTACTCTATTTGAATGCCTGTCACATAATGAAAGACCTCCAGAAGGCATTAGTTTCTGCAAAAATGTGCGCTACAGAGCTCGGGATAATTCGGCGCGTTCCTCAGAATTGATTGCAGAACCGGGTGCTCCAGGCCAATAGGACACCTGAGGCCAATTAAGCGCGCGCATAGATTGAGCGGAGGCCAGGCTGAGGATTAATGTAGTCTCATTAAGGCCGGCAAATAACAATATCAGCGATCTATAGACTCGGCACTTCAAAGTGTTTAACCTTTATTGTAATATACTGCTGTGTCCATTCCTATTCTAATCCACTTTCACGGTCATATATAATTGTAAAGCATTATTTGTAAGGTGAGCAATAGATAATAGCAAGCACAGCATACATTGATAAGCAATATCTTTGTGGGGGAACTGTGCGATTGTTGGTGCAGGGAAAAGTATAATAAACCTCCAGTATTCATGTGGCGTATCCTGTTCCTGTTAAGATGGTTAACAAACCTTTGTGTGGGGTTTGCATTACTTTTTCAATGCACACCCGGCGCGAAGTATCGTGGTGGGATTTACAATCCACTGCAATGTTACCCAACATACTGTAAGGCTGTGCAGTGAGCTGCCTTGCCTTGCTTTGCATCTAGGGGGCTTCCCATGGGGGGTGCATGTCCATCCCAATACAACCAATCATGGGTTTTGACGCAAATCTGTATCAACAAAGAATTGTAGACAGGGATTTGTGCTAAAATCCTTCTTCTCCTTGTGGCAGGCGTAACATGGAGAAATGTTTTAAATTATACTCGTATTCCCACTTTTTTTGGTCTGCTTCATTGATTGCACACATATACACTGGAGAACAAATTAAACCATAGTTTTTGGAAGGGAACGCTTACACCACAAAACATATGGGGCCTCATTTATGAGGCCGTGCGTCACTTTTACGCCGCCGGTGCATCACTTTTTGTGACGCACCAGTGGCGTAAACAGTGCACCTTGTTGCGCCATATTTACAAAGGGACGCATCTAGGTAGATGCGTCACTTTGTAAATCCCTGCGCCACATTATACCTGCGCCAGGTATAATGTATGCAAGGGGGGGCGTTTTGACGCAAGAAAGGGTCATGGAAGTGACGCAGTGAAATCTATAAGATTTCACTGCACCACTTCTAGGACACAAATGCGTCAATTTCTTATGCCTGCGTAAGATTGACACAGGCCCTTTCACATGGGGCTTGCCCCATGTGAGAGGACGCATTGCTGGAGTTGCGTCACTTTTGTGACACACTCCAGCAATGTGTCACTTTTGCGCCATACAGATACATCAGAAATACTGACGTATCTGTCACTCCTTGCGCCATGATGTGACATAGTGTAAATATGACGCATCATTGGTGTCGCAAGGAGGGTGCAGTGAAAAGTAACGCATCGCTGTTTTCACGCAGCGATGCGTCACTTTTCATAAATGAGGCCCATGTTTCCCAGAACACAGACACCCTTGCAGTATGGTGCAAGGGTCTCAGCGTTGGTGCATCGCAGCCAAAAGCGCACGGAGAGAGCAGAACAGGGCCACATCTTAGATAATACGGCCCCGCTCTACTTTGTCCCTTTACGCAAAGCAGCGCATCAACTTTACTTGCTGCACTGCGTGCATTAGTTTGACGTAAATCTGGGCACAGGGGCCCAATTAAAACTTAGCTGTAAAAACAGAGAGGAGCCCCACTAGCCAAAGGGACAAGGTACCACAATTAGACTATCCAGTCATAAAAAACTCCATTTGCATATGTCTCACTAAATCTCACAATCAATTCATACTTTACTCACTTTTCCACTCTTCATACCATATGTTTCCCTGGAGCCATCCAGATAAGACCCTGTGACTGTACAATTCAGTTCTTTATTTATAGAAGGCACACTGTCTATACTTGAGCGTGGTTAACCCTTTCCCTGCTGCCGTAGGCCGTCACAAGCACTACCTCGCTGGTGCTGCGAACGTCCAACGGCCGACGTGGCCCCTCCCACTCCACGCAACCACCGCACTGCCGCGAAATAACAGCTGCGTCTAAGGTGTTAAGGCAGATGAGTTGTTCAGGCATGCTTAGTTACGCTTGCGGTGTTCCGGCACACATGACTCGGCCTGTGTTGTTCTGGCCATTCCTCTTTACTGTGCCATATGTTACGTTGTTTGCCTTTGAAGTTCCCCACTAACAACATAAATTTCATTTTCTGCTTCCCTTTATAACACTCTTCTTTGAGGATACAGATGAATATGTCTAATACATACTTTTCAGCAAATAAACCTGCTCCCTGCTTCCATATTGGTGTGAACCAAGATGTTGCTTCATTATTGTACTTTATTTCGTGGGGGGAAACACACACAAAGCCACAGAATTCTTGTCTAACACTTTACCTGAGAACTATTAAATGCCTCCTTCTGTGTTATTTTGCTCTAAACAGCCTCAAAAGTGCAATGTAAATGTTTTATGTCTCAGGTAAAGAGGCACCTGATAGTTATTATAATTTTTGGCATAGTGGTTCTGAGGTGGTTTACAATGTAGGAATGATGCACTTGACAGTTATCAGAATGTTCTGCTTAGCTAATGTGAGAACTTTTAACGGTACAGAGAATGAGACACTTGATAGCAGGTTCTTCTGCATACGGCTTATCAGGAGCTTCTCAGAGCAGGGCAGGAGACGCTTTGTGGGAGATCCATAACTCTGCCATCTCTCCTAACAATGGCTCACCCATGATTACTCCCAACAAAACACATTGTTGCTCTTGGAGAAAAGAGGCTACAGTCTTTTATTAAACATTTTAAATGTTTCTTTGTGTTTTGCATTTATAGAACAAACACAGGAAGGACATAACTGGTCAGCAGAATGCCTGGGGAAGACTTAGAGCAGGTTTGAGGCTTAATCCTGCCACCAAATATCTGTTGTTTGGCCCATCCAGGCTGGGCGGTATGTGTTGCGCCCTTGCCACTGTCCCCCACCCGTTTCCCCAGGAATACTGAGTGTCAACCCCAGCTCTGGGCTGCCCACAACATTACTGTCATGAATTGGTATTTGCTCAGGAAGGTACCATCTGATTGTATTAATCCGGGTGGGCTGTCCGTTGGCCTCATGTCTAGGAATGACCTCATCAGACATACTGGGCAGTATTTGGTTGCATCAGACATACTGGGTAGTATTCAGCTGTGTCTGTGCATTCCAAATAAAAAAATTTGCTCCTACCATCTTGATCAGTCTTGGACTTCATCAGCTGGACAACCATGTGCGTTTTGTGCATGTAAATGTCATGCCACAGTATAGAGGAGCTTTTGCTGGAGCCACTTCTTCACTCGCCCGTACTGCCCTATGGAATGTTAGCCCTAAGGCTGCCATAAACATATACTCCTTGTAATGCACATTGCATTTGGACAGTAATGCCCCTGTTATCCATGCCAGTTTACCATATTCAGTGGGCCATCTAGCGTCCTTGGGTGTTCCATCCCTTAATGGACAATTTGCAATAATGTGAGCGTGTGGGGTCTGTGCCATGTTCAATCTTGGCAAAATGTGCCAGCAACGCCAGATGGGCTTGTGTACATCCCACTGCCATATGAGATTTGGTTGAATCCCCCCAACATGTGGAGCCGTTGACCCATTCTAATTTTGTCAAGTATTTACAGTACTTTGTGGCTCTTTTGGGTGCGAGTGCATTGGCAATGAGTTCCAAAATGTCCAGTCTATCAATCTCCATAGCTCCTGGGGAACCATGTCCTCTCCTACTTGACTCCAGGGCCAGCTCATTGTCTCCTGGGTGTCTCCATTTGTGGGTGAGAAAGTTGAGGTGAGAAAGAACATCAGAAATTGAGTTCATGCAACCAGACACTTCTTGCCTCTTTTTCAATATTCACGCTCAGTCACGTCTCGACTATGTGGCAAAGTAATGCCTTTACATATGGGCAGTCAGATGTGCCATTGTAAGTAAGCAGCACTACCACATGATTGTCTGACCATAAAGTTATCTTCTCATCACACAGATCCGACTCTCATATCTACAGGGCCACCACGATTGGGAACAGCTCTAGCATGGTTATTTTCTTTGTGAGGCAGAGAGCCTTCCAGAAATCTGACTATGCCATGACACACCATGCATACCCTATCATCGCCCTAAAACCCTCGCTACCCAATACATGTGTGAATAGATGGGCCTGGTAAGAGGAGACACACATTTCCCTCTAGATTAAGATGCAATTGAAAACTTCCAAGGAACTGTCACACGTGGTGAGGTCATAGCATACTTCTTCTGTGAGCCCAATGTGGTGATGGCCCGCATTGCTTTAGTTGGCAGCTTGGCTACGCATGTAATGAATGGCCTACTTAATGGGATGACTCTCCTTGCAAGTCAAGCTTCCCCAACAGCTGCTGGATCTTGCACAGGGTCAGATTTTCTTTGCTACCTGCTCTATGCATTGTGTCCTGCAAGTCTCTTAATTTGTCATGAAGAACCCATGAATTCCTCGCTCAAAGTCCAGTACTAGTTAACGGAAGGTGATCCTGGTTCTTGGACCCACAGTTTTCATGGAAGTGAGTGCTGCCCCTAACTCTTTGGCCAATAAAGTAAAACCACAAAACAAGGCCCATCATTGCTTTCTGCCTTGAGCAACCCAATAAAAAAGTAATCTAAGTAGTGTACCTTCCCCTATCTGGATGCCTTGGTACATCGCCTGCTTGAGGAAAGTACTGAACATCTGCGCATGAGATGGCACACCCCATTGGTATGCACTCATAGTAGAATATCTGGCCCTTAAGTTGTAGTCCCAGGAAGCTGTAGATGTCTGTGTGTACAGGTAGAAGGTGATATGCTGGCTCAATGTCCGCTTAACTTAGTACACCAGAAGGAGTAGGGAGTAATAAAATGTCTATGTCTCATGATGGCACGTGCTGTGTGTGCTAATACTGCCCACACTCACACAAATGTGTGACATGCTTCATCATAGGGCTGCTTACAATACACCCCGGGGTTGCCACGCAGGGGTAGAGCAATATGGTGGGGGGAGACAATACAACACAGAGAGAAACAATTTATTTCACAGTGACTGGGAACGACTGTAGTGAAAGTGCAGTGTGATGTGAGTTAAAACTAGCTCCGAAGTGTCGCTGTGCCTAAGATTTTATTCCTGGACCGTCTGGCCAGGGATAAAAACGTGAAGGAAGGTGGTGATTGGGAGATGCAATGTGCTTCTAACACCCCATCTTTACTGCCAGGTGTTCGACATGTTTCGGTCGTGTGTGTGTGCCCCTTGTGTAGGGTCAAGCTGGCCTTCCTCAGGACTCTACCTGCCCCAGTACTATAATACCCTCACCTCCAGTTGAGATAATAGGATGTCTAAAACCTGATATTATAGGTTTAAACCTAAAACAAAATAGCCATAATTAATTATGTAAGCCATTACCTCGAATACCTCCAGCCATTTCTCTAGTCTGAATCTGTCCTTCTCTTTCTTATCTTCTTCCTTTTGTCCTGGACAAACAGGTCTGAGCCCACCTGCTTTACCTCTAGCAGTGTGAAGAAGTGTTGGACCTTGCCTTTTCTGAAGAGTCATTCCCAAACTTTTTGCCTACACCCTGCTGTTCTCTGAACCCCAATGTTATTATCTTTTACGACTCTACACATTATACTACTTCTAATCAATACTAACGAGTGTGTGCTCTCTGCTTTAAACATTGTGATATTGGCTTACACCCAGCTTGCACATTTTATTTACTTGTAAAACTCTACTAAAGTGGTACTACCTGTACCAGTGTTATGTAAATTAAATGCTACTAGTAGGCCAGCAGCACTCATTGTGCCATTCACTTAAGTTGCCCTTCAAAATGTCTCAGGCCTTCCAATGCAACCTGTGTTCTGGTCTGATCACCACCTCATCATCCTTTTCACCCTGAATAACCCCATTACTCGCATCGCCCCTACTAGAACTTTACCTATGAAACCCACTCGCAACCTTCACCTTATTCCTCCTGGCGAATTAGAATCCGCAATTAAAACTTGCTTACTTCTCCCTCCTCCCTCTCATAGCACCATCGACCTTACTGACCATTATAATAAATCTATTCTAGGTGCCCTTGACCTAATTGCCCCAATTAAACTCAAAAAACAAAAAAAATCCCTCCCAAATCCTGGTTCAATGCTGAACTCAATAATGAAAGACGGGCCCTCAGACAATCAGAACGTGCTTGGAGAAGCCATCCCTCGTCAGACAACCTGGCTCTCCTGAGAACCACCAGAGCTCATTACAAAAAACATATCTTCAACGAAAAGGCCTCCTTTCTCCGGTCACAACTTGACCAGGCAAGAAACCGCCCTTGAGAACTTTTTAACATCGTTAAATCACAAACTTCCTCTGGTCTTCCTATTGTAACAGCCTCTGTGGAAAGATGCGAAGAAATCGCCTGCTTCTTTTCGAATAAAATCAACAACATTGAACTATCTTTCTCTCCCCCCCCCTCCCGGTCTACAACCTCCCCTCAACCAATATACCCTCCCGAACATTCCTGGTTCACTTTTGTCCTCCTCTCTCCCACATCTCGTCTCATCTTAACACCTCCCTGATTTACCCCTTCTTGATACTTCTCGGACAGATCCTCTCTCTAAAAAGGCTTTATGGAGCGAATTTAGTACAATATCAGAAACCACTGTCATCAACATCATTTCTAAACTCAAACCATCCTCTCACTCTAAAGATCCTCTCCCTGCCCATTTAGTTCAGGAACTCAAATACATCATTGCCCCTTTATGGACCGATATCATCAACTCCTCACTTTCCACTGGCTGTGCTCCTCCCTCCCTTCAGCTAGGTCAAATCTCCCCCATTCTTAAAAACCCCACCGCTGACCCTAATGACCTGAACAATCTATGCCCTATCTCGAACCTTCGGCTCCTCTCTAAAGCCCTTGAAAAATGTGTCCTGTCTTAATTAAATGACCATATCATCTTCTTCAATCTCCTCGACGTTTTCCAATCTGGTTTTAGAAAGGGGTGCATCACCGAAACTGCTATGCTCAATATTACAGATGACATTCATCGCTCTTTAGACAAAGGCGAATCCTCACTACTTATCCTCCTCGATCTCTCAGCTGCTTTCGATACTGTCCACCATCCCACCCTTCTTAACACCCTCAAAGATCGTTTTGGTTTTGAAGGCACTGTACTCAAATGGTTCTCCTCGTTCCTTCAAAATCGATCACAACAAATTAAGCTCAGTCACTGCCTCTCCAAACCTCAACCTGTCTCTCTCGGTGTCCCTCAAGGGTCTATCCTCTCCCCAACACTATTCAATCTTTTTATGGAACCACTCACCCTCATACTCAATGAAGCCAAAATCAGTAACCACCTCTATGCCGGCGATACTCAACTATACTACAGGATCAAATCCCACAATGACATCCTCCACATCAATGACACCCTGATTAAAGTCCAATCATGGTTCCATCTAAATCATCTCAAACTTAACCCTAAAAAAACTGAAATCATCCTTTTCACTCCCAAAAATAATTCCCTTCCCATTCAACTCTGGATCAACGATATCAATGCACTTAATTGCTCCCTCTCCTCCTCCAACTCTGTCAAATCCCTAGGTATCAGCATCGATCATAATCTTAATCTCATCCCCCACATAAAAAATGCAGCCACAAGTGCTCTTTTCTCCATTCATCACCTCAAAAAAATTAAACCCTTCATTCCAGCAGACGATTTCAAAATCGTTGTCCAATCTCTTGTCCTCTCCAGGATTGACTATGGCAACGCCACTCTTGCTGGCACCCCTAAGGTCCACCTAGCACCGATTAAATCTGTTCTCAACCTAGCTGCCAGACTTATTTCTGACGGCAAAAGATGTGACCATATCTCTCCTGTTCTCAAAAACCTAAACTGGCTCCCAATTGAAGGTCGATCCACCTACACGATCGCCTGCATCACGCACAAAGCCCTTCACCAAAACACCCCTTCCTACCTTTCGAGCAAACTACAGAAGGCAGGGTGCTCCAGATCCCTGAGGAGCACTAACTCCCTTGTCCTTATCCCTCCTAAAATAAAATGTAATAAGACCCAATCACGTGCTTTCTCTGGCAATGCTTCTACAATTTGGAATTCACTCCCCAAGGATCTTCGCTGTAACCCCTCTTACCCTCTCTTCAAAAAAAGTCTCAAAGTTCTCCTCCTCAATAAATATTGGGGTTCTTAATGTTACTGGCTTTGTCCCTTCTCTTTACCTCTATGCTCTAATGTGCTATTATTACCCAACACCTCTCCCCCTTTTCCAATGTTTTTATCTTGTTTGAATTTTTCTGCTCATTGTCAATTGTATAATGTATCATAACATGTTTATTTACCATGTAAAGCGCTCTGATACTCCTGGGTCTAGCAGCGCTATATAAAACCTTTTAAATAAATAAATAAATAAATAAATAAATGTGTGCGTAGATTTAAACTTCCATTTTAACCTGGTAAAATAAAACTTTTGCAGGCCCAATCCTTCCTTTTTGTTACATATAAGTCACACCAGGGGTAGCCCCAAAAGAGCCAATAGGTCAGGATGAAGGGTATTTAAAAAGTCGGACATGTTCTTCTAAATTTTACATGTACTGGTAGTAAACAATTCTTAAATTAATTTTTCACGACTGCAAGTCCTACCCCTTACTCCCATGGGATAACATTGGGTTACTTTATTACCTTCAATAAGTCATAACTTTCAATTGAGAGCTCATGCGGATCTCAAGGTTGGTGTCTAATTTTTTTATGTTAAAGGTAAAGTCAGATTTTGAATCACAGTTTGAAAATGGCACTTTGAGAAAGTTGCCATTTTCTCATCCCAACCATTTGGTGCCTGCAGCCTGTATCTTACTGGCCGTTGGTCTTTGTATATTGCTCTCGGACAGTGTAGTAAGTACGTTTTTATTAGCATAGTTACTTAAAACCATTGGGTCAAGTCCCATCATTAACATTTTATAAAAATTATATAATAAAAGAATGGTCAAAATAAAATTTTTCTCCGTTTCAATTTCACCTTGTGTTAATTTTCTATGCACTTTTTAGGGGCATGGCCATATTGACTGGTATTATTTCACTGTGTGGTCACGGCGTAGGGGGTGGTAAGACGAAAAGGTCCAATGTTATCTTCAGTGAACTTTAAGTTTACTCCGAACTTCCCATTAGATGGCTCTCCAAAAGTGCTCTGGCATTTTTTTCCGCACCATTCTCAAGAACTTTACCAAACAGCAGTTCAGCAGTGGGTCTTCTTGTGCGAAGCAGGCCAGCAAAGCTTGCCTATGGGTGCATACCTCTCATTGGTTAAAGTAAGATTTCAATAGTTGTATCCCTTCTTTCTAGAGGTCGTTCATGTGTAGGTGCTGCAGGTCCTCTGGTGCTGTGCCACATAGACCGCAAGTAGAGCCCGCTTGATCCTTAAGCCAATTTGGGAGGTTCTGTATGCAGGGTAGTAGGCCTTGTCGGTACTTCGAGAAATGGATTCTGATGGTTTTGGCATACCCCAAGACAAAGTATTTTTGGGGGGCAGGGGTGATGTAAGTACTCAGGGTCATCCAGCCATGGGATCTCTTTGATAGGGAAGCTTTGTCCTTGGTCAGTGATAGAAGTTTGAACATTATCCATACCATTTTTTTAAATGTTGAGTTGTTAGTCGGTATTTCCCAGAGCTGAGATAGCTCAGTTTTGATCTGAATATTTTTGAGGTAAATGAGGCAGGTGAGGAGGCTTGCCGTTGTAATTCTGACCACAGATAATGGTTGAGAGCACCTGGTGCAGTTTTCAGTACTTTATCCCAGATGATGATATACGCTCCTTGTCTTGCCAGGGCCAGTTTTTGCAGGCCGAACTCTAGCCTGATCTGTGCTAGCGAGGTATATTTGGGCAGGCCAAAGATGATTCTGTATGCTGTTGTAACAGTGCTGTCAGGGCCTTTGAGTCTCTACTCCTCTGTTGCTCACTGCCATAGGCTATTGTTGGTAAACGCTTGGCCCATACAACTTGAGCAAGGGGAAATCGCGATGGACCGCTCAATTTGAGATTGTGATTCCTTAGTGAAACTGTCAAGGCAAGACCCCTCTTTCTAATTCAGTTTTTCTGGGCAGCAAAGTGCTGCCTTTATCTATGATCACCCTAGATATTTGTATTTGGATGCGGATACGTGTGCTTCCCCAGTACCAGGCCGGAGATCACTATGTTTTTCCTGATCGTTATAGTCCTTGTTTTCTCCAGGTTTATCCTTAGGCGTTAGCTTCGAAAAATTCCTGTGTGGTGGTAAGAAGATACTGTAGGACCACCTGCGTATGACTGATCAGGACTTTGTCATCCGTGGATCACTGACAGAATATCGACGGACCGAATATCAACCTACAAGAATCTCGAGCACAGAATATCGATGGACAGAATATCGAGATCCTATCTCTACAAAGGTAAGATAGTTAAACATTGATATTATGGCATATCGATATTTAAACATCGATATTATGACTCTATACCGTCATCCACATAGAGAAGGCATGGAAGTGCTAGACCTCCTAATCTTGGAGTGTGTGAGTTATGGGCATTCAGTGCAGGAAAAGGTCTGCTAGGAACAGGTTAAATAGGGTCAGGCCCTTACCCATCCCTGTTTAACTCCCTTCTTAGTTGGTAGCCGTCTTGACAGTGAGGCTCCATCGCCCAGCTTTATCTGAACCCAAGTGTCTGTGTGCAGGTTGATTATCAAGTTCAGCAAAGTCTGTGGTGTGCCCCAGTTTGCTAGTTTGGCCCACAGTCTATTCCAATTTACATGGTCAAAAGCGGCCTTGTAGTGAGTTAAACATAGATGTAATGGCATTTTTGTCAATTTCCCTTTGTCGATCATCAAAGTCATGGTCAAGATGTTTTTTGTTGTTCCGACGGACTTTGCAAAGTTGGTCTGATGTAAGGGTATGATTTAATTCTCTCTAGCCCAGGACTGGAGCCCTTTTAAGAGTGTTCCTGTGAAGAATTTTGCCTCGTTGTCCAGGAGAGCTACCAGGCGGTAGTTTTTTGGCAGCGGACTTATCTCCCGATTTAAGATTATCGAGCCTCTCCAGGATGGTGGAAGTGTGCCAAAATGCCGTATTTCAGTGAAGAGAGGTTTGAGAGCCTTGGCCCAGAGATCTGTATCTTGTTTGTACAAAAATGGTGGAATGCCGTTGAGGCCCGGGTCCCCTTCTCTCCGTCCCTTTCCTATTTGCTGTTTGATTGCCCTGATATTGCAGCTTGATAGTACAGAAGTTGGTGTGCTTCCCCCTGCTGCCTGTTGGTTCTCAGTTGCTCCCTTCCTCCTGATGGAGCTCTTGGGGGGCTGCTCCTGAGTGTTTTGTGGCATTTGAGTCTGTGGTCAGTAGGGTATTGGCTTGGTGGAAGTAATCTCCAAGAAAACTTGCCCAGCGTGGATGACATGCCCTCGTGTGTGGGGTGAATAAAGCAGTTCATTGTTCCCCAGAACCTTGCACTGTCTTTCTGTTTGATGTCGGTATGCAGTCTTGCCCAGACCTTATCCTCTAAAGCTCTGTTGACGGGCCGTGGCCAAGATGGCGGTGTGAGCGGACGTGCTCTGCCGAGCTCCCGCCGCTGGTCGCCGACTTTTAGCACAAGTACAGCACTTATCCCGGCCCGAAGAGTCCCGCAGGGCGCCTGACACCGGCGTTGCAGTGGCGGAGGCGGCGGCGGTTGGCGCCGACAGCGGAGGACGCCCAATCCTTGCCGCGGCCGGTCGCAGTGGCTGCGGCCGTTGGGGCCTGGAGTGTGCGGAGAAGCGAAGGTGAGGCCGTGGTGGGCGGAGCCTGAAAGCAGCCTTGGTGACTCCCCGGGCGGGCGGCGGTGGTGGCGGCGGGTCCGGCCCGTGCGGTGCCGCGCGAGGCCTCCCGTATCCCTTCGCGGAGGCTTCTGCGGACCTGCTGCCCCAGCTCGGACACCGGAGCTGCCCCCGCCCGGACGGCTGCTGGTGTGCAGCAGCGACCTCGGCAGCAGCGCCTGGAGATCCCTGACGATACCAGAGGTTCGGTTCGGGGGGTGGACGACCGGCCCCGGCACATGACACAGCGGCCACAGCGGAGCGGAGGAGGTGGGGGGGGGTGAGCCCCCCCCTCCTGCAGGGCGCCCGCTTTTCCCTCCATCCAGCCGAGGCCGAACAGCGCGACGAGCCACCATTTTAAGGGGCCTGGCAACATACTCGAGATAGCGCCGGCGGTCGGCCTGTGCTCCCCCATTCCGTGGCCTGCTGCTGCCGCACAGCCTCCCTGGGTACAAGCACGAGGCCGGACACCCGCCCACGCTGCACATCGGGCGACAAGCAGCAGAGGCCCGACCTGTGCGGAGACCGCTGGCACGTGGCAGGAGGCCGATCAAGGACCTCGCATTGGTGACAAGACGTGGGGGGGACTCCTGCACTTACTGCCTCGCTTGCTGGATTGGGGGCCCACTGCCCTGCGCCTGCCCGGATTCCTCACCACGAGACCACCACTTGGCACCTGGACCCGGTCCTGCTCCTGGCTCCCGCATCCGGCGCGCTGCTTGCCGACCTACCCACGTGGCTGACGCTACGAGACTTTGGCGTGCCCGAGGCCTTGGGCCCTAAAGGCCACCCACACTAGTGGCAGCCGATCAGCACACCAGGGAGGGCCTCATATGGTCATGTCCAACGGGAAGACCCGGAAAAACCGCACCATCACAGCGCTCTTCACCCCCGGCACTATGGGGAAACGGACGGACGTCGCGTCAACCAGCCACCGAGCGGGCTCCGAGAAGAAGGCCCCAGACTCTCCGTCCTTGGAAAAGACGGACCCAGAGGGCCCTGTTACGCGTTCCTTCTTGGAGTCTCTCTTTACCGGTCTGCGCGAGGACATACACGCCCTGAAGAAGGAACTCCAGGAGGAAATAAAAGAGGTGCGCCGAGACACCGACGCCATTGGGGAGAGAGAGGCAGATTTGGAGGCGAAATGCGACACGCGCGATGCGGAACTCGAAGCACTGCGGCAGGAACTGGTACGCATTCATGATCAGCAAGTGGACCTCCAGACTCATGCCGAGGACTTGGAGAACCGCTCCAGGCGGCACAACATTAGAATTCGGGGTGTGAAGCAGTCCCCAGACACGGAGGATCTCTTTCAATTCACCCGGGACCTGTTCAACCATATTCTGGGCCGCCCAGCAGACTCTCCCCTGGGCCTGGACAGGGCGCATCGAACGGGCCCGCCTAGAGCTAATGCGGCCCATCCAGCGGATATCCTAGTGTGTGTGCAGGACTTCCGGACCAAAAAGGAGATCCTCAACAAGGCGCGTCAGATGGCGCCGGTCACCTTCGGCACGCACTCCCCAACCTTGTACCAAGACCTCGCGGCCCTTACCCTGGAGAAGCGACGCACCTTTCGGCCGGTCACGGCGGAGCTACGTAAACGCAACATCTCCTACAGTTGGGGACACCCCTTTAGACTGATGTTCAAACTGGGCAACAACCTCCACCAACTGCGTTCCCTCAGGGAGGCCTGTAGCCTCCTGGGCATCGACGAGCCGACGGTGGACGAGGGCCCTACGGGAGGAGGCACCACCGGTGAGGACACGGCCGGGCGATGGAAGCAGCAACGACGTCGCCACAGACCGCAGCGCCCCGCCACTAAGGAGATAGAGGAGGGTCAACGGGCAGCGGTGGAGACCGTCGCACAGGGCTTAGTGAAGCCGGACAGTGGCTGACTCCCAATTGAGATGCACGGACCTCGGCGGTTTCGATAAGGCCGGGATTGCTCGCACCGGCGGCGGGAGTGGTGGCATCGGACTCCGCACGCTTTCTCTGTTGTCCCTGTAACGTTATGTCCACGGCGGCGGACGGGACCGTGCCCTATCCACCAACACCGTTGCCATTGCCTGCTTACCAAGAGACTACCTTACCACGGGTCCAGCGGACTTTCACCTGGACCTGGGACTATGTTTGATCAAACTTTTTTCAGAGTTTGGATGAAGGGGTGGGGTGGGAAACGGGATGGGGGAGTTGCACCAGTTGGGGTTGGGGGGGAGTTGGGGAAGGGGGGGGGCGGGGTGGGGGGGCTCTCCTTGTCCAGAGGGTTCTAACTTAACAGATAGAGTCGGTGGACACACCCGTGCTGTGCTTGACATTGTCCTGTGGCTCATGCCCGCTGCCCGCGGGCAGGACCTAGCATCTTTCCTATTACTTCCGACATGGCACGTCACTTGACTGTACTCTCACTTAATGTGCGGGGTCTTAACAGCCCAATCAAGCGCAAGGCGATTCTGTCCTTCTTGGAACGATCGAAAGCAGACATATGCCTCCTCCAAGAAACACACCTTGTCACTAGAGACCACCACAGGCTTAAATTGCGCGCCTTCCCCTGGTAGTTCTTCTACTCCTCCCAGAAAAAGGTGGCCGGGGTAGCAATCTTAGTGGCCAAATCATTCGAGGGGAGGGTCCTACAGAAAAAAGCTGAGATCAAAGGGCGGCTCCTACTTTACAGTTTCCAGGTTGCGGGCCGCACACTGCTGGTGGGCTCTGTCTATGCCCCAAACGAAGGGCAGGAAAAGTTCTTGCACACAGCACTAGAATCGGCCACTTCTACCACACACCCACACTTACTACTTGGCGGAGACCTCAACCTTGTGTTCCACAACACAGCAGACCGCTCGGGTCAGAGATTCGGACAGGTGGGGGCGCTCACGGCCTCAGGGCATCTACACCTTGCGGATCTAGGCCTCATCGACCTATGGAGGCACGCTCATCCACAAACAACGGCCTACACATACTACTCAGCGGCACGCAAGTCATACGCGAAGCTGGACTATTTTTTGTGCTCCTCCCAACTGGTGCCACAAGCCACGGACGTGGAGATACTCCCGGCCTCGCTGTCGGATCATTCACCATTCGTGGCGACTTTTCACGTAGGGTCCACGCCGGCTCCCCAACGACACTGGAGGCTGCGGGATGGCCTTCTGCAGCTACCAGACACCCAAGACAGGCTTAAAACCGCGATCGCCCAATTCTTGACGCATACGCAAACGAAGACACTACTAAGGCCACACAGTGGGCGGCCCTCAGCGGCAACAGGTACGCTCCCTCCAATCTGCTCGTGGCACCCAGATCACAGAAGACGCAGCCATAGCGGCAGCCTTCGGAAACTTCTACGCCGCCCTCTATGATGCGGACCGCCTGGACCCGAACGCCGGTATAGACTATTTGCGAGGCGCGGCGCTCCCCACCCTAAATCAGGCTCAGGTGGACTTCCTAGACCGGCCCATAGGCCTGGAGGAGGTCATTTCAGCGATATCTCGCCTTAAGGTGGGGAAGTCCCCGGGACCTGATGGCTACACTGCGGCCTTCTATACGGCCTTTTCCCCACAAGTTGCCCCTATCCTGCGCGACCTGTTTAACACCTTCGATCAGCCTGGTGCCATACACCCAGATCTGCTAGAGGCGTCCATCTCTGTGATTCCCAAGCCCGGCCGCGACCCGACCAAATGTGGCTCCTATAGGACTATTTCTCTGCTGAACATAGATCTGAATCTCTACACCGGCATCCTCGCAGGTCGCTTGGCGCCGTATATGCAGCAGCTGATAGACCCTGACCAGTCGGGCTTTATCCCCCAAAGGCAGACCAGTGACAACACCCGGCGAGTGCTTCACCTCATTGAGGCCGGGTCGCGTACTAGGCCGGGCTGTATGCTCCTCACCATCGATGCTGAGAAAGCATTTGATAGGGTGCACTGGCCCTATCTTGACCAAGTGCGGCGCCACTTCGGGTTTGGGGAAACACTCCGCCATCGCATCTTCAATTGCTACCGCCGACCCAATGCGGCAGTACGAGTGAACGGTCATACTTCCCCGAGATTTGATATCGGCAGGGGCACCCGCCAGGGCTGCCCGCTCTCTCCGCTCCTATTTGCGCTCTACATGGAGCCGATGGCACAGAGAGTGGGGCACCACAAACTCATCTCTGGCATTCCGTTCGGCGCAGATACGCACAAAATTAGTCTCTACGCAGACGATGTCCTACTGTCCCTCACCAACCCGATGCAGTCACTTCGCGCACTCTTTGCGGAGCTCCATGCCTTCGCACTGGCCGCGGGCTTTAAAATTAACGAGGCGAAATCGGAGGCCCTGAACATCTCGTTGCGGCCTGACATATTGGAGGAGATCAAGGCGGAGTTCAAAATGCAGTGGTCTGACGCCTCCGTATCTTATCTGGGTGTCCTCCTGACCCCGACGGTACAGGGTACAGCACGGGCCAACTACGAGGCGCTCACGAAGAAGCTCCGGGAGCAGGTAAGGCGTTGGAAGCCGCTTACGTTATCCTGGCTGGGCCGAATCGCCGCAGTCAAAATGACGTTGCTGCCCCAGATTCTATATTTGTTCCAGACGCTCCCCTTGAAGCCACCGACCGGGTGGCTTCAACAGACCCAATTTGAGCTGTCACAGTTCATCTGGAACGGCCGTCGACCGCGGTTTAAACACACTCTCGCCAGTCTGCCTCCTGCTCACGGGGGGATTGGTATACCCGACCTCATGCTATATTTTCAGGCGGCACAGCTACGCACACTGGTAGAGTGGCATCAACTGGAGTCAGGCAAACACTGGCTCTTCCAGGATCAAGCGGTAGCCGGCCACACCCTGCAGGGCGTACCCTTCCTGCCACGCCGGCATAGACCCCCCAACCTCTACGCTTCTAAAATCACGAGTACCGTTCTAGAAGTGTGGGACAGAGTGGCCGTGACCAAAGGATTGACCACCTTTCCCTCGCCGATGACCCCCGTTTTCGACAACCCGGACTTCACGCCTGGTTTGGACACCAGAGCGTTCGCGGCATGGCGAGCGACTCCCTGTAGGGATGCGGGTCACATGTTTGACCTCAAAGGGATCCTTCCGTTCCACCAAGTCAAAACAGACTACGGCATTGCCGAGACGGACCGCCTACAATACCTGAAAGTACGACACTGGGTGCTTCACCCCTCGATCCAACCGACACCTCACGCCTTATGAAAAGTGGCTGCTGACACGCACTTCGGATAAAAAACTGATCTCAGACCTCTACCAACAGCTGCTCCTCACACACATCCACACATACAACGCAGGGCAGGCTAGGTGGGAGAGGGACCTGGGGCGACAGCTCACAAGGAAGGAATGGGATGGGGTGTACCACAGAACCAGGCATTCAGCACACCATACTGGGCTCACTGAGACACTAACCAAAGTCGTCACGTACTGGTATCATACACCCGAGAGGTTGCACCAATGGGACGCCCGGTTTAGCGATAGATGTTGGAGGGGTTGCGGGGAACTAGGGACTCTGGAACACTTGCTGTGGGGCTGCGATGCGCTCCGCTCATACTGGACCCCTATCCTGGACCTCATAGACTCCCACCTGGATACGCAGCTACCTCGATTCCCAGCCTACATCATACTGGGCCTTCCCAACGCCCTCATGTACCCCCTGAAAACCTGGAGGGGGAGACTGATCGCACTGGCCCTGGGGGCGGCAGTCCAGAACATTGTGGCCCACTGGAGGGCCGTCCACGCTCCGCAACAATTGGGTTGGTTGCACCGCCTCTGGGCGATCCTGGGGATGGAGAAACTGTCACTGGCCTCAGCAGGGAGGGGGGCGGACTTTGCGGAGCTTTGGCGGCCCTTCCTCACCCTACTGACGGGGGAATTTAGAGAGGTGAGCTGTCCCCGCTACCTGCGTCTGTTGCGCCTAGCAGAAACCCCACTCCCGGAGCCCAAGACACGCACCCACAAGCGCAAAGCCCTGACACGTGCAGCGCCGCCTAACTTGTAGAGAACCAGCAGTGACCTACTGCCTATACCCCACTATTGGACAAGGAGAGGGGAGGGAGTGGGAGGGAAGGGTACTTGGGGGTTATTTAAAATTCTGTGTTCTTGCACTATTGTTGCTCAGCTTGCACCTCTATAGCACCTCTTTTGACGCGGCCGGCCCAGTTGGGTTGTAGGCGGCTTGCTGTGTTAACAGAAGTAAACCCCGTCGGGGATGTAATGGGCGCCAGTGGTGCCCCGGATCTAGGCTTCCCCATATCGGAGCCGGCCCGGACGATGTTGTGAGGTGCATGATGCTTATCTTTGCTCAATAAAAGATTTAATACATAAAGCTCTGTTGACCGCCCATTTTTGTCTCTTTAGGTGAACTTTTAGCTGTTGTAGCAGTGCTGAATGCAGTTTGTCAGTTGGGTTATGTCTAAGATATATCAGCGTACGATAAATAGAGTTTTATATGAGTTTGATTTGGACTTTTTGAACTTTTGGAATGGTCTTCATATTGATATGGCTAAGGTGTGCCCTTGATTTAATAGGAACGGTGAAGGACTCAGCCATTACGGTGGTAAAGTTCTCCCATTTTGCAGTTTGCAAGAAGCTCCCACTTGATGCGTGTGCAGATTTGACTTTTCTATAGTTAATTGTGAGGTTCATTCCTGGTAGGTTCCAAGCCCATTCGAACGTGGGCATGTGCTTTCGGAGTGTGATTTCCTGTGGACAGTGGTCACTGAAAGCTTTCTCGACCAATTGAGATGAGACAATTTAGTTGAATAAGGATAAGGTAACAAAGGTGTAGTCTAATATTGAGTTTGCAGTTGTAGAGTAGTGAGTGGCTGCAGGAGGATTGTCACCAGCTGATATGCCATTGGTTGCTCTAAGATTGAGGTATTTCAGGTCCTCTAGTAGCCGCTGGCAAGTTTTATTTGGATGATCCAGTGGGCTTTTTCCCTGCGATGGGATGTTCCATATCGAGCTTTGAATGGACACTTTGTCAGCTGTTGTGGAGCATATTTGGTGTAGATTTAGATCCCCGGTAAGAATGATGTCGGCTGTATCCCCTTCACTTAAGCATGACTTCAGGATGTCTGTCAATTGCTTTGCTGCCTTGATTTTCCTTTTTGGGTATATATAAGCATTTATTATTATGATGTCTGTGCTCCTGTTTCCCCGATGTAGCTGACGGCGTGGATATTTTTGCTGCAATTGTTGCTGGAGAGGCTGGGTGGCTTTACGAGATGAGATGATGCTTGTGATGGAGATATAGATTACGAGGCCACATGTAAATGGCTGTATTTTGTCCCCTAACAGCTGAAGTAAAAAAGCGCAGGTATTCTTGGAGGGGTGGTGGATCAATCAGCCAGGTTTCCTGCAGCTCGATGATGTCGAACAACCTTTGGTAGATAACAAAGTCTAAGTCTGACATATTGCTGGCCAGGTTGTTAATGTTCCATGAACATATCCGTAGTAGGCTGTTGGCTCTGGGTGGTAGAGGTTAATGGCTGTGTTGTCAATTGTTCCCTGTTTGATTGTTGATCGTCCTTGAGAGCCATCATAAAACCTCATACTGATGTAAAAAATGTGCAGGTTCCTGTTGGCTTCTGTGTGAGTCTTGAAGGTGCTCCTTCCTAGTTGGTGAATGCCTGATTGCTCCTCTGAGCAAGGATCTTGAGGTATGTTTTGGGCCCGGTTCGGAGAAGGGGATGATGTTTATCCCCCAGCTCCTAAAGGTGGAGCTTTCTAAGAGGAATTTTTGTGTGGTGGAAGATGTTCTCCATGTGGTCTTTGTGTTTTCTCCCTCCAGAGATTCTTTACATCGAATGAATTCTATTGAGTCAAGTCAGTAGTTGATAAGTAAGTCAGAGTTGGTGTGTCTGACAGCAGGTGGAGTATGTTTCCTTGGTTCAGGATGTCATGTGAGCCTCTTGATATACATTCAGGTATAAATATGAGAATTTTAGTGTCTCTGGATTGGTGCCCTGCTGGAGCGGCCTGGTGTGTTCTTAAGAGCAGGTGGTTGTCGTTCCCTGGTGTTTCCTGTAATGCTGGGAACCCTGTGGCAGCCCAGCATCCAGCTCTGGTTTGATTGTTTATAATGGATTTGGATTCGGTTGATTGGCCCTTGTTTCCTGGTGGGAGGATGCCAAGAGTAAGCTGGTCTTACTTTATTTAGTTGGACCGAGTCTTCCGGCTTTTCCTGAGTACTTAGTAGTGTGATAGAGTTGGTTGAGGTTTTACTTGTGCTTGTGGGGTTGAGCTTCCAGGCGTCTGAGTGCAGGGTAGTCTGGCTGTTGACACTAGCTGAGGTAGCCAGGCCAGCCATGGCTGCTTGGCAATCTGTAAGTAATGCTGGTGGAGAGCTCATTAGCAGAGGCAGTAGTTTCATTTCAGCCGGTGTACTGTTGGCGTTTTTTCCTCGGGCATCTGCGTCTCTTTGGAGGTTGTTGGGGACGGCATTGGGGTTGGTTAGGTTTCTGTCTTCCTCATTGGCCTGCGTCAGAGGTCGCAGCAGCTCCGGGCAGGTCATTTCATTGATGGAGTTTTGATTTGCTACTGTTTCATAATGTAAGGGATGTTTATTCCTCACCTTCAATGTGGATGTGGTTTGTTGTACTAGTTGGCCTTACATCTAAGATAATGTTGGCCTGAATAGGTTTAGGAAATCTTACTGGTTTGGGCCGGGCTTTTGATTCTGGGCTTTCCTCCTGTGAGCTCATCTTTGGAATGCATTTGTTTTATTTCCCGTGGATCAGGACCGATTCCGGGGCTCAGGGGGACTCCCCAGACAGTTTGAGTGTTTTTACTTTTTTGCTACCTTCGTTAGTGACCTTGAATTTTGCTGCAGTTTTAGTGAGGTGAAGCTCTTGATCCTGGCTTGTTTTGTGATGTGTGCCCATGCTTTTTTGGATTGGTAAAGGGGGCTGCTCCTCTAGGGATGGCGTGTTTGGGCTCTGGGAATCCCTTTTGAGCTGCAAGCACAGGTTACTCAGCATTGAGGGGAGGGAAGCCAGTTTGTTGACAATTGCGCCACACTCGCAACTTGGTTTGCTGTCTTGTGGGTGTTCGTGTGTGTTTTGGCAATATAAGTTTAAGGCTCCCAGCTTTCCATCGATGTCTACCACAAAACATGGCAGAGTATTCAATAGGGTTAAGTGCAGGTCTATTTTGTCCGATTGGTACTACAAGGCCTCCACCAAGAGTTGCACTGCTTTTAGCAAGCTTGCCCAAGCACTTTCAGATTTTATTTTGTGCGCCTTCTCTGTTAGTCCTCCTTTCCCTATGCCTGCTCTTAACTCCACCATCTCCTAATTCTCTAGTGCCTTCTGGTGCTCCTGTGGTTTGGGCTCCCCCGAGGTGTCGCATGTGGGTTTTACTGGTGAGTCTTGTGTGTAGGTGGCCAGCAGGTACTCCCCTTCTTTCCTGCCGAGGTATGAGAGATGTTCCAGGTTTTCATGCTCATGTCTTAATGTTCTCTCTGGTCTAATCGGTTACAAGAATGTTGGTGTTCTATGTTGTAGCTGTTCGGTGGTAGGGTAGGTTTGGGTTTTGGCTCTTTGTGGGGGTCTGGTTTGGTTTATGTGACTGCGGCTTCCCAAATCCATTATTGTTATTGACTCACTTTTGGTCCAGTTGCTCCTCCTATTACTGCTGTAGATTGTCCTTCTGGGTGTGTGCAGCACAGTTTCCCTGCCATCGGCCTGCTCAGGGGAAAGTAACCATGCTGGCTCCGGACCATGTTCTTGAGTTGCCATTACTCAGACAGTGAGACAGAGGGCCATACAAGTTGGCAGGATAGGCCATCTCTAACTTTATATGGGTGGAGCCATCACCTATCACACTTGCATACGACAACGATTCAACCTCAGAACACTCAAAAAGAGTTTCATGCCAGTCTATTGTACCACCAGACAGCAAGGGCCAGGCAGGGAGGCAGGAAACACAACCCACCACTGGGAGTGGAAACCTCCAGAACCTTCTTCTACTTCTAAGATGGACAAAGTATAACTATTGGACCTTCAGAGTCAACTCTTCAGTATACCTGTGGAATTGTGGGAGACCCAAAATAACTGCTGTGCTGCACTGCTGCAAGAAGGACTACTGCTCGGCTACCCTACTGTCCTGCTGTATGAGTGAGAAGGACTAGAGCTGCATCTTGAACCGAGGACCATCAGAATGAACCCAAAGATGGTTGGTTGGCTTACTGATCAGAAACTCAGGGACAGAAGAGGCTCCAACCACCATAAATCCAGCACCTTGATTCTGCCAACTGTTAGTCTTGCCCCCCACGTGGTGCTCCCCCAGGCTTAGACCCTTGGAAGATGGCCTGGATGTGCCAACCGAGCTGTGGACTTGAGCAGAACTGATGGAATGCGATGCATCTTATTGCAACTTCACATCGGAACCACCGCTGCAAGATGCATCCCATATGCAATGGACCCTCAATAACCAAGATTTAAGGTACTTTAATCAGCTGGCCTAACTGGGTCACTGTACCTGGCCTGCGTCCCATTACGGTTGGCCTGAACTTTTTACTTTGTCTCAGTCCAGCGCAATCACAGTTGGTGCTTTGTGCTTCTAGGCACTATTTTCCCTTCAATCTTTAAAATTGCTTATCTCCTGTTCTACTGCTCGGATTTTTGTCATTTTGGTCTCAAATAATTTATTTTTAAGATGTGTTTTATTGACTTTGCCAAAGGTAAGAAAAACAGTTATGTTAGCAAGAGCCATCCCCAAACATGTCATAGAGAGTATGGTCTGTACAGTTCAAGCTAATCAAAACCGTTGCAATATTACACCCAAGTCGATCGCCTCTGTAAGCCTAGACTGTACCAGACTAGTCCCCGCATCCCACACCAAGGTAGAAAGAAAAAAAACAATGAAGGTCAGCTATCATCTGCATCAATGGAGTCACCATCCTCCTCTAAGAAGTGTACTCGAGATCCCCCATGTTCCAGAAATCTGTCCAGAAGTTCCCCGTTCCCCCAGATCATTCTCAACACTAACATTGCATCGGCATTGCTTCAGCCACACCTCCTCAGTCACTGCCCACTCATCCACGACACAGCGCTTCACAGTGGGGCCCCCCTAACCCATCCAGCCTTTCTGCCAATGGATGTCACCCAACAGGCAAAGGCAGGGTCTGCATTAATAAGCACCCGCACCACAGCCTTCACGCTCCCCACCACATCCAACTAGAGTGCATACACCACTGGCCAATACCATGCTAAATGTACCAACGAGACCATGGGGCCTGGCATCTGAGACAACTATTTGGCTTACTGGGGTCTATTTTATGTAGAAGCACAGGTGTCACATGCGTGCTCTGTAGGAAATGGAAGTGTAAAAGCTTACATTTAGGATTGCTGGATACAGACTTCACCAACGCGCACATTCTCACCCTCTGGGCATCCTCAAACATGTATTCCCAGATTGCTTTCCCAAGCCACCTGGGCAGGGAGTGGAATGTGCAATCGATTCACTGTTATGGCTTTGGTATAGGAGGAAGCCCAAATGACAGCCCCCTTCCCAAATTCCAAAAGTCTCAGGAAAGTGAGCGACATGCTTGAGGCACAGGGGAAGGAGGACAGTATATCCGTAACTATGGCTGCTATACTGACATGGAATGAAAACTGCCCTGGCCCCTAGATGAAAAAAGTCTTGTGCTGCTTCAAATGTAAGAAACTCCTCGTAGGGATAGAGGTCTCCCAAAGCCTCGTAATCACCCTCCTGCCCGGCAGGCACATCCACAGAGTCTGCCAGCAAACGTAAGGCTGGCAAATCCCAAAAGATGAAGCCCCTGTCAAAAGATGTTCCCCCAGTACCTCCTTGGTCAGTCTGCTTCCACAAGGAGACCGTATGTCTAATAAGGTACTGTACCGGAACCACATCCCGATCACTTACCATCAGAAGCTGAGGATGAGATGAGCACCTCGCTGCCTACTGTGAGAGTGATTTTTCCCAGTTCCCCCCCTTCCACAAGCCAAGGCGCGGTGTGCTGAATCTGGGGGGCCAAGTAATAGTGCTCCAGATTGGTGACCACTAGCCACCCCCTCCTCCATTGGCTGGAACATAAAGTCCCTCAGCACTCTGCTCCCTCCCCCTTCCCATATCAGTGTTGTAAAGAGGAGTGCAAACCCCAAAATACCATGTGGTGAAGAGTGTCGAACGAGTGTTGCATAGAGTATAGACATGGACAGGGCTTTAAGTGGGTCGGGTCTGAGCACCGGCAGTTATTTTCAGGGGGCCTCGAAACGGGTCTCTATCGGGCTCTATTTTCGGCCTTGCTGAGGTAGTTGGTTTTCTTTTTTTTTTTCTTGCACCAAATTAATTTTGCTCTAGCTGGAAGTGCCAGGCTGGATCCTGAGGCCGCTGACCTTTGTGCACACTGTAGATCAGGCGCGCAACGTCCATTGGACTGAAAGGGCTTCAGACCCCCAGCCCCCCCCTTTGTGTGTGGCAGGCAGGGCGGAGAAAGTTTCCCGGGCACACACATGCCAGTACTTTACAGGTCTTTAAAAGACCATATATATGTTAACGAGGCTTTGTTGTTTTTTCCCCCTCCTTGTACAGAGTTTGAATTCTCATGCACACTTATTTTCTCATGGTTTTAACTGCTGTCTCAAATAGACGGAAGTCTCTTGGTTGAAAGGGGAGTAATGAATCAAATCTTTGCCTTCACCTTAAGCTGTAAACAGTGTGCTCTGCTACTCTCGCAGCATAACTTGTTCATAACCACTTCTCTGGCGTATTTCATTATTTTTCTCCCTCTTTTCATTATTTTACTAAGCAAGGTTTGGGTTCCTTTCAACCTTTTTGATTCTTTAATTTTACTTTCTTTTCCCCTTTGATTTATTTCCTCTTCTTTGATTAATTTTCCGTCCAGTTCTTTCTATCACCCTTTCTCTCCAGTTTTTGTTTGTTCTTTCTATTCTTTTTTTTAACTTTTCCCTTATTTTAATCTTCCGTTGTTGTCACCTTAGATTCTTTTCCTATTCATTTATTTTTCTGCCCTTAGAATCGGTTGTTATCCAAGTCTTTTTCTGTTCTTTGATTCTCTTTTAGCCCTTGGATTTTTTTGTTTCCTTTGCTTCTCGATGTATCCACACCTGTTTTGTTCCCTTCGGTTCTTTCACTGTCCCTTGAAACTTTATCGCACTTATTAACACCCTCAATTGATATTTCTGCGGGGTTTATGTTTCTGTAAACACTACTATTGTCGTGTTCTGGAAAAACAGTGTAGAATGCTATCCCTTTGTGTTACCAGCCAACACTTTATCTTGTTTTTTACACACCAGACAGCTAGCTCTAGGGAAAATCTGAAGTGTTGATGATGGGAAAGAGGCACGATACGGCAAAGCAAAATCCACACTTTGCTGTTTGCAAACAACGGGGCATATTACCAAGCAATAGCGATAATTATCGCTATTGCTTGGTTAGAGACAAAAACTTACCGCTGAGCTGCAGCGATTTTTACCGCAAATAAACCTTGGTATTACCAAGGTTTAACGCAAATGCGATAAAAATTGCCGCAAAGCATGAATATCGCTGAAAAGTCAGCGATATTCATGCATTACCGAGCTAATGCTCTTAGCCATGTTATCCACCTCCCATTGGATAACATGGCTAAGGACTGCTCAGGGCAGGTGTTAGCTTTTGAAGATATTCGCGCTTAGCGCGAATATCTCCAAAAGTTGGTAATAGGAGATAGCGATGTTAGCAACTGTTTTCAGTCGCTAACATCTTGGCATTCCTACTTTGCATGTCATTAGTGATAAATATCACTGACATGCAAAGCGGGGCCCAAGATGGTCGCTATCTCCTACTAGCTGTCGCTAACTAGTGTTAGCGACAGCTAGGTAATAGGGAGATAATTTTATCTCCGCTTTCTTGGCTTTTAAAGCCAAAAAAGCTGAGATAAACCCCCTTGATATTATGCCCCAACATTTTCAAAAACAGAGCAGGTGCTTTGTTGGGACGAAGTTGGCAGGGTATGCTCAGACGTGAGTCCCTTGCTCACTTGGTCACTGGATTCAAGACAGCCTGGCTGATGAGGATTATGAATGTCAGTTCGGGCTGGACTGTTCCCATGAGGCACAGGGTCAGACTGATTTGCATTTGACCATGTCTGAACTGGGGTGGCTGAATGAGCTAAAGAATGGTGATGGATTAAACCCAGATCAGTTGACTGGGGGGGAGTGTTTGATTTGCTCAAACGCTCCGTCCATCATCCCCTTTTGTATCGCAATAACATAAAGAAAGCCCATTGATTTCCAAGAACAATACTCTGCGATCAGGCACCTAAACACAACAGATTCCTCGTTCATACAATTGGCACAGCGTGCAGTCAGGTTAGCTCTTTAGCAGGATAACATCGAAGGCTGCTTAGATACAGGAGTCATTACCATGACTTACTGTGATATTATTGGCAAAAAGAGTGGTCCATGAGATCTGAAAAAATCCCCTTGCATGCCATGGTCGCTACTGCATGACGGCGGAAAGATTATAGTTCCGAACATATTTTAGTAACTACCAGCCCTCTCTTTCAAAGCGGAAGAACACCTCTGAAGTGCCCCACACTCTGCACTGCTCAACAGGTAGGTCAGTCAGTCTAATAGACGTGCATTCAGTCTAATAGACGTGCAGATGTTGTACTCGTCAGTTTATTCAACCTGGAGGATTTCACTGTTTGACTTAAAACATAATAATTTTGAGGAGTTATGCTGGTTGGTATAAATGAAATCGATTCCCATTTCTGGTGTGTGCTTTCTTTCTGCTTCCATCAACCATCTGGAGGACACTTAAAGTGAAACATGTTTAGAGTCAGAGATGTGGCCAGAGTAAAACTTGCTAGTCATTTACATAAAATAAATGCAAAAAAGTTATTTTTAGCGAAAAGTTAGAGGGCACACAGATCAGTAAGAACAGGGCTTTGAGTGGGCCGGGTCTGAGCACCGGCCATACATATCTTTATTTAGACCACGCCCTTACTTGGATTGCTCACACCCCTTTAAGAGGTTTGCCCTGCCCTTTTTAGAGCACCCCCAGGTTTTCTTCCCACTTAAAGCCCTGGATATGGAGTTAGAAACACCCTCTTGGAAATGGCCTCTCAGCCCATGAGGGAGAAAGAGAGTGAATTCCATAATTAGGTCGATGACCAGAGGCCCTCAGTGATCCTCACGATATTACACTGCAAGCCTTTCTGTGTTGCATGGGCCACCATAAGCTTCAGGTATCTTAACTTATCAGTCTCCCAAAGCAGGGGCAAATCCGGAAATGTGTCCGGTGCAAGAGCAACCCAAGATCTCAGGATAAGTGTTTCTTTTTAAAACATTTTATTATTAAAAGCCCTCTCCTCCACCCCTCCCGTGCTCCCCCGCCCCCCCTCCCTCCTCTTTATTGTGGCAACCGACACTGATTAAATATACAGCCGTTGGTTATTGAAATCCCCTTTATGGTAATAGGCGGAGGCCTGGCCATGATTCACTTTTAGCAAGTTGAAGTTGCAATCATAATTAAACTGAGAATTACTTGAGTGGAACTTTAAATGGGTCATGAGAAACAAGACCAGGCTCTTTCAAATTTTGTGCAAGTAGGATAATTAAGAAATAAAGTTGAGTGAACACAACAATGGTATAATAAATTAACAAAAACCTGGAGAGCCAGATTTTTTTCAGTTTGTCATTTAAAAAAACCTGAAGAAAAAGGGTGAATGTTGAGATTTATAATAATTAGACATTCCTCCTGGTACTTCACAAGGTACCAGCTGCTTTTTAAAAACATTTTGCTGAGAAAAGACTGGCATTTATCTAATGACCAAGGAGGATTAATTCCTCATGTGTGATTTCTCATCCTGGATTAGGCTCTACTGGCTAGCCACAAGTTTAAGTGTCATCTAGCATGCAACGGTGAAAAACTGAGTTAGTCCTATGCAACACATAAGTTTGATTATACGATAGGGAGGTATATTTACCTATTTTTAGAGCGCCATTCAGGTTGACGGATTGGCCTTTGGTGACCGTGAGCTTTTAAGAGAAGAAGCCCTTCTGGGATACTAATACTATGAATAGATCCCTTTAAGGAGCTTCGAATCATATTGACTGGTGAGTGGGTGATACCATAATGAATGATGGAGTGATTGAAGTTTGATGATCATAGTGTAAAAATTAGTAAGCTAAAACTGATTGGTGAGTGGATAATGAAATGGACATTAGGTGCTAATGTGATGTGGATATATTGATGTATGTCCTGTGGGTTGGAGATGAAAGCATGTTTTCCTTGGCGTCACAGGATGATGTGGAAGAATTTATTTCAACAGTACCATTACAATTTACAATTACAATTCAATCTTTATTCGGTTAAAAAAACCTTGTAAGATACAATACATATAACTAATAAATACAAGCGGATACAAAGTCACAATAAAATTTGGGTACAATTAGCAGCACATTTTCTTGTATCAAATAATACAGAGTATGTAATTACATTTCCCTGAAGGTTTTTTTGGTTGGAAGACAATTCATCATAGTCAGCTTGCCTCAACTAACAAGATCTCTTAATAAGTATACAGAATAAAACAATAAAATATTTTCTATATAAAACAGTACCAGGATCACTAAAAACAACAACACTTTGTCATTTGGCGACCAATATCATGTTAAGCTAACCAGTTCATTATACTTCTGCACCTAACTTACACGTTCAATTCTAGCCAGCGATAGTGCAATACAATGGTAGATAAAATTAAATTTTAAAACCTTTCCTCTTTCTGATCAAAGCTACACATAAGAGGAAACGGCTCAGGCTGAACACTATCGGTGGAGAGGTGTCTCCCTTAAAAATTCTAAGCCCAACCATAGAATTTATTTCAACAGTACCATTACAACATAGGATGCCTTTCGGCGTACTGTAATTATTTATAAGTAAAATTACTGTTAGCTTTATATCTACATAACGTTTACATGAATTCTGTAAAATCTATATTATACTTCTTCTACAGGTTTTATAAATTTTACTTCACATATGTGGGAGGATATATGTTTGGTTCTGAAGAAGGTGGCAATAGTCTGTGAATTCCACCAAAACGCGTTGACGTATCTGATGCACAGAATCTGTCGAATACCTTGATACAATAGTTTATTGAGTTCTGTGTTACATCATGTATCATTTATAATGATCAAAGGGATCGGTACTATTAAAATAGACAATTGTTTGCTGTCTTAAGTGTTTCTCCCTTTTTCATTTTCTTTGCATTCGACACATATCTTTGCACCCGTTTGTCGGGGTTTTTATTAGGTTATGCTGTTGTTAATTTGAAAGGTGGTGATATGGTTATCATATCTCAGTTGACACATATATTGAAATAGTTTGCAATTGAAAACAAGTGTCTGTGAACACGTTATTAGTAGGCTCTGCAACTCTTTATATTGGAGTGGTAGGGGTTTTGTTGTAAAAGTGATGGAGAGAGATTGGATGTTTGGTTGAGTGTCCAGCAGCATTTGTGTGTGACACGGTGAATTCCCTACCCGTGTTGTGTAAGGCCGTCACACTCTGCAACCTTTGCTCTTGTCTCGCTGGCCCTTGGGGGAGGATTCTCTGGTCCCGGCACGCTCTTCATTTTAAGCCCTTTCTAGAGTCTGGCAGGGAGTGCTGTAGCAGGCTACTCTGACAATTTCAGTATATTTGAGCGTTGTCCTACAGGTACCAGCAGTTGTGTCATTATGAAAATGAATTGCCACGTGGGTGGGACTGGAGGGACTGGAGTGTTTACAATGAATTGAAGACTTACAGCCTCTCAGGAACCCTTGCATCCAGTGAGCCCATAATAAATATATACGAGCAAAAGCTAAACCTAGAAAAATATTGGCACTTTTTTAAGTGCAGTCATAATTTCTTCCAGTAGTAGGAACAGAACGGTACCTGTGCAGATAGCTGTGACAATTACTCAAATGAAATTCGCTTTCCCAATGCTGTAAAATCTTCGCAAGTGCTAAAAAGCAGAACATCATACGAGCAATCTGACAACATTTCAGTACCTCAAGTAAAAAAAACACCTAACTAGCTCTTTGGAAAACACCATGATACATATCAAGTGCCTCGGTGCTTGTGTCGTAAAACAAGTGAGTCACTCTACCCGGAGCAACCTGACAGTGAAAGAGATGTCTTTCTAGTATCGTAACATTATTGCTGTCCTGCATAGCATTTACGAGGCGTTTTATAGGGAAGGAGACAATATCTTTCAGCTTGGGTAGCTCTAATGATTAAGCATTCCAATTCTATTTGCCAATCACCTAAGTTAGGAAATCCCCTGGTTTGCTTTCCAAAGCAGATTCTCCATTGCTGGCACCATATATAGCCTGTCTAAGTGGGGTGATAGTCGGGGGTGGAGATTTGCAAATGTTTACAACTTCTCTGGCCCACGCCACTTCACTTTCTATTCACAAGAACACGAGCCATCCTGTAAAGGTGATTCTTAAAGTAAAAGAAGCAGCATTGAGGGATGCCGGCAGCGCGTGCTCAGCTATATGCATGCAGTGGCTATCTGTGGTAAAAACGCAGGTATTTTATATGTCACAGATGCCGATGCAATGAAATCACGTGTAGTTCTATAGAGGAAAAAAGTTTAATAAGGGCTCTGGTAACTCCCAAGAAACTCCAAACACATGCCCAAAGAACCAAAGTAAAGAAAATGGAGTATGAAAGAGCTTTGACAAAAAAAATAAACGTGTTTGCAAATTTGCCTATATTTTGAACGCAGCAATAATGCATTCTAGCGTAAAAAAAAACTGGATTGAAAAAATACTTTAGAAGGTATTGTGGCAGAACAAAAATAGATTACAATTGTTGTTACCCTTAGAGAAGCTACAAGAGCACCGTGGTAGAGTGCAGCAACAACAGGGGAAATCGCGAATAGACAGCAACATTTCCAGTAGCAAAGCAGCTGCAATCTAAAGTGAAAAACATCATGCAAAACAAACAGTGGAGACATCTAAACACAGGGTTAACTTTCCTCAACCCTTGTGTAATCCCAAGCCATTCTCTGATTGATTCAATATGCTCTCCCTTGAACTAGACTCTGCCATCACGAGCAGATAACCTGAGAGTGCTCATGTACTGGGAAATTGTTATTGTCAGTACAGCCACTGCTGATAGGTATCAGCCAAAAGGTCTATATCAATGCCTGTTGCAGTGCAAAACAAGTAAAACAAGCATCTGGGAAGCCAGTAGGCCTCACTTGTGAAACAAAAAGGTTTTTCATTGTTTCCTAAAAGCAGTATGGAAAGGGGCGACCACTCGGTCCCCCCGAACGTATGGCAGAGTACCTCGATCCCCCCGGGAAGCCATTTTGGGCGGGAGGCGCGTCTCGGCTGGTATGCCCGAAGCGGCGTAGCCGGGGCGCGCTTTTTCCCGCCCTAGAGTGGGCTGGCCTAGACACTGACGCGGCTGGCCACGCCCTCGGGGCAGGCAGGGGCGGGTTTACGCCCGCCCTGAAGACGGATAAAAAGGGACGCAAGACCCGAAGGCATCCTCTTGTTCCTGTGCTCTGAAGCTGCACCTCCTCGCTGTACGTGAGCTCGAGACGGAACGAAGAGCCAATTTTGAGCGTTGTAATCTTTCTTTTGTCTTTCAGATACTCTGTCGGAGAAATGCCCAAGAAAGGCGGGAAGAGAATGACGACTGAACAGATGGTTCGGGTCCTCATGAAGGAGATGTCTGAGCTAAAGAAGCGGGTGGCGGATCGAGATGGGGAAGGGGAGCCGGAGCGTCCATCGGCTGGAGCAGCCCCAGGAGGGAGACCAAAGAGGCCGAGGAGGGGACCAGCCGGGGGAGACGTCCCGGTTCCCTGTACCCCGCTCGAGGCGCCGACCCCAGTACCGGCGGAGGGGAATCCGATTCCCGTAGTGGTCACCCCGGTGTCCAATGAGGATATGCCGCCCGAGCTGGCAGCACAACTTGCAGCGTGGTTGGGCGACAGTAGCGAGGGCGCCACGGCTGCCGAGGCCCAGGCGCTGATGAAACAATTGCGCGAGAAACGAGATGCAGCCAAGGTGTCCGCGCCGGCTGCAGTAGCTGACAAGCCACCAGGGACGATTGCGACCGCAGAGGCAGCGTCCGGTGCAGGTAAGCGGCCATTGCCGATTGCGAGGGATGAGTCAGCACCCTCTCGTAGAGAAAGGTTGGGTCAACATGTTCCTTTGGCGATTAAAGAAAAAATTTGGGCAGGGGAATATGTGAACATCTTCTCGTTGCTTGTTGATCATTATGAGGTGGAGCATGTTAAGGGTCAGAAGGATCTCATGCACCCGAGTGTTTGGCGCGCAAAAATGGCCGCCTTTAAAGTGAACGAGAATATTGGCAATTGGGGCAAGGCATGGGGAATTTTTACGTCGATCTTAGGGGAACGTAGGCCTGAGTTGCTTTCCGAGTTGCCAACCTATCAGTCGCGAATCATGGGGTACTCGACATCACACCAGGGTAACCATTGGTTCTGCTACGATAATCTGTTTAGAAAGGCGAAGGAGCATAACAAAAGCTTAACCTGGGATTGTTACGATTCTTTGACATGGGATAAAATGAAGGAGACGGGTATGTTGAAAATGCCATTGGTAGGAAGTAATGTTGGCGAATCCTCCCGCCATTATGGGGGGACGCCCTTTCGTTCAGGTACGGGTACCGAAGATTACTCGAGACCTGCGGGCAATACAGGAAAAAGGGGGTTCTGCTTTAATTTCAACAGAGGTAAATGTACTAGGCCACAGGGATCGTGTAAATTTAAACATGAATGTAGTGGATGCGGGTCGTCCCATCCTGAGTCCACGTGCAGAGCCAAAACGGGTGATAATGGGGGGAGAGGAGGCGCCAAACAGGTCTAATATAGTCCGAGGGGCGCCTTTACCTACCCCGATTGATACCTTGGCGATGATCCCTTGGCTCAGTGAATACCCGGATCGTACTTCTGCTGGGGTGCTGCGGAACGGATTTTCGTATGGTTTCCGCATCCCGGTAGGGGACTTTCTGGGTGTGGAAAAGTGTAAAAATCAACTTTCCGTCCTGCAGCATACGACCGTAGTACAGGATAAGATCCGGAAAGAGGTGACTCGAGGTCGGGTCGCCGGCCCGTTTAGTGTACCCCCGGTCCAGAATTTTGTTTGTTCCCCTTTAGGGGTGGTCCCCAAGAAGGATCCAGGCGAGTTCCGACTGATTCATAATTTATCAGCTCCACGTGGTCTTTCTGTAAACGATGCAATAGATCCAGAAGTGTGTTCGGTGCGGTACGCATCCTTTGATGAGGCCGTAGCCATTTTGAATCGCCTGGGGCCCGGGGCGCTGATGGCGAAATCAGATATCGAGTCAGCGTTCCGACTGCTCCCGGTACACCCAGACGACCAGCGTCTCCTGGGATTCATGTTTCAGGGTTGTTATTACATGGATAGGTGTATGCCGATGGGGTGCTCTATATCTTGTGCCTATTTCGAGAAATTTAGTAGTTTTCTACAATGGGTCTTCACAAAGAAGACGGGTTTCCAACATGTAATGCATTACCTTGATGATTTTTTGTTCCTTGGGGCAGCCGGGGATCTCGAATGTGGCCAGGCCTTGGCCGAATTTTGTGTGTTAATGAAACAGTTTGGTGTGCCATTGGCACCAGGTAAGACGGTGGGTCCTGCGACTTGCCTTGAGTTTCTGGGGATCGAGTTAGATTCCAGTGAGGGTTGTTTTCGTTTGCCAGCTGACAAAGTGGGGAAGTTCAGGGCAGCCCTGCAAGTATGTATAAATGCATCTAAAGTTACGCTGCATCAATTACAGCAGTTGGTGGGACAGTTGAATTTTGCCCTGAGGGTTATACCAATGGCCCGCCCCTTTTCCCGGTCAATTTCCCAAGCTATGGTCGGCCTAAAAGAGGGCCATCATCGCACGAGACTATCGGCTGAGGTCCGCCAGGACATGCGTATTTGGTTAGCATTTCTGGCGGATTTTAATGGTCGAGTGGTCTGGAACAAACCAGCCGTGTCCTCTGACGAGCTGGGGCTATGGACAGATTCAGCAGGAAGCATAGGTTTTGGTGCCATCTTTGGCACAAAATGGTCGGCACAGAGGTGGCCGACATGGTGGCATGGCAGTGGTCTGACAACTAATATTGCTTTCCTGGAACTTTTTCCCATTTTGGTGGCCCTGAGAACCTGGCCCGAAGGGTTCAAAGATCACTCTGTCATATTTTGGTCTGACAATATGACCGTGGTTGAGTGCATCAATAGTCAGGCAGCACGTTGTAAACTGATGTTAAGACTGCTCAAAGAAATTGTTTTACTGTGTATGCAACTGAATGTGCTATTCAGAGCAAAGCATGTCCCAGGGGTAATGAATCAGGCGGCTGATGCACTGTCTCGTTTTCAAATGCAGGCTTTCTCGGGTTACCTTCCCTCAGCGGACCCAGAGCCGGCACCCTTCCCCGAAGCTCTCTGGTCTCTCGGTGCCCCGAACTTCGTCACCTCGTGGGAGAGAGTCTAGCACCAAGGACGAGGAAGGCATACGAAGGGGCGTTTCGGTCCTATTTAGCCTTTTTGGGGACTGATAGAGAGCGGCTTTGGGGTCACGAGGAATGGGTAGTGAATTTTCTTATGTCCTTACGTAGGGCTGGGAAATCGGTGGCTACGGCCCAGAGGCATCGTGCTGCCATTTCCTTTGTTGCCAGAGCACACGGTATCCAGGACCCGACAGCGTCTTTCGTTGTACAGAAAGCGCTGCGTGGGTGGCAACGCCTTGAGGGTCGCAGAGTAGATGAAAGGCGCCCGATAGGTTTGGATAGATTGTCCCAGTTGTTGGCCACACTCCCGGCCACATGTTCATCTCAGTTTGAGGCGGTGCTGTTCCGAGCCGCTTTTACGCTAGCATTTCACGGGGCGATGCGGGTAAGCGAACTAGTTGCAAGGAACAAACTGGATGTGGCAGGGGGTTTGTGCCAGGAACACGTTCAGATCAGGGGAGAGACAATGACTGTCTCCTTTGTAAGGTCCAAGACTGATCAGGATGGGATGGGTGACTGCGTAATCATACGCAGGATTCCCGGGTCCTCCATGTGTCCGGTAAAGTGTTTAGAAGATTACCTAGCACGAAGGGCGGCATCATGGGGGGGGACTTTGTTAAGACACACAGACGCCACCCCACTGACGAAATTTCAGTTTCAGCGGGTGCTTGCGATGTCAATTGCCGCTGCGGGCTTGAACCCGGGCGAATTTGGGACCCATTCCTTTCGGATAGGGGCTGCTACGGAAGCTACTGCCAGGGGTCTTAATGTTGAACAAGTGAAACGAGTGGGGCGTTGGTCCTCCAATTGTTATAAGAGATATGTGCGGTTGCACATGTTGTGAAGCTGTAATAATGTACTCACGCTTCTTGTTTTTGTTTGGTTTTCAGTTACGCAAGCCTACGAGGCGGGGCGGACTATGCAGTCGACCCAACACCGGGCCAGCGGTCAGACATCACCGGCTGTGAAAAAGGAGGTGTGGGTCGTGGGCCACTCATACGTGAGGCGTGCCGCGGACGTATTCAAAAGCAGGTGATATGATTCACGTAGCTGGGGAATACGGGTACAGGGTGTCCTTCCACGGAAGAGGCGGTCTCTGTATTGACCAGTTTCAGTCATTTTTCGAGGGTCTGTTAGGGCGGACGAGGTCACCGCCGTCTATAGTCATAGTGCATTTAGGGGGCAATGATTTGGTCACCACCGGTAGACGACTTCTCCTGGAGGCAATGCTTTCCACTGTAAGTTGGTTGGCGAGGAGAGTTCCGGGGTGCACAATTGCGTGGTCCCATATGATCCCACGAAAGGTGTGGAGGGGGGCTATTTCTATTCCTGCTTTGAATCATTCTGTTAGAAAACTTAATAACAAAGTGAGTAGGTTGTTCCGTTCCAGGACATTGCATTCTATTTCTCATGGCTGTATTAATGATGACAGTATGTATTTGGGGGATGGTGTGCATTTGTCTCGGGTGGGGAATGAGTTACTCATAGGAGACTTCTTAGCATGGTTAAAAACGTTACTCCATGACCTCTAGGTAGGAGCTTTGTGGGGGGTCCGGATAGCCGGTCAACTATCCGGCCTGTGGCGGTAAGGTCATGATCGGTGAGCACTAATTGGAAGATCCCTATGAGTGGGCGTCACCCAACACGGATGGGAGCGCTCGGGAGAGGTGGCCTTTGGCCCCTCAACGGGGAGGCGGTCCCTTCTAAGGATGGGTCGCCGAAAGAAAAGGAAAGGCGGTCAAGGCCCCTTCCTGTGTAGGAGGGGTTACAGCCCCCTCCTGGGGAATTTCCCGGGGCCAGTAACGTCTGCGACGGCAGATGTGGTAAGTTGTGCGGGGTTTGGGGGGAGGTCTACGATACCTTCTAGATAACCTCACACGAGTCCTCGAACGACCTTTAACTGGCGTCGAGTTTATTGGTGCCCCCGTCAAGTCAAGGGAAATTGGTAGTTTGCACTTGAGGTACGCCTCAGTGCTGTCGCCCCTCCCAAGTGGGGGGGGGGTATTTCTGGTTAGGGATCTTGACACCGGTTACGACCTTGCCGTTGGCCCTTAAACGTTAGGATGTACAATTTCAATATTTCAAGAAAATGTTTTGTAGGATGTTAGTTCGGCTAGGAGAACCTCTGTATTAGAGAATCTGTTAAGGTTAGCCAAACATCGCAATGTGGTAATGAAATTGTACATTAATATGAAACTGTTTAATGTTTTAATTTTTTGTTTTAATAAATACGGCCGGGAGGGTCACTCCCTCCCTCTTCCAAAAACTTCAAGAACTGTTTCCGGTTTCCCTCCTTTGGGGATTGTGTTGAGAGGGGGTGGCGGGTATCTCAGCCATATGGAAAGGGGCGACCACTCGGTCCCCCCGAACGTATGGCAGAGTACCTCGATCCCCCCGGGAAGCCATTTTGGGCGGGAGGCGCGTCTCGGCTGGTATGCCCGAAGCGGCGTAGCCGGGGCGCGCTTTTTCCCGCCCTAGAGTGGGCTGGCCTAGACACTGACGCGGCTGGCCACGCCCTCGGGGCAGGCAGGGGCGGGTTTACGCCCGCCCTGAAGACGGATAAAAAGGGACGCAAGACCCGAAGGCATCCTCTTGTTCCTGTGCTCTGAAGCTGCACCTCCTCGCTGTACGTGAGCTCGAGACGGAACGAAGAGCCAATTTTGACCCACCCACCAGCCCCTGAGGACAGCAAGTTGTTTTGAATAAAGTTTGATGTGGTAACTCTAATTCTTTGTTTACAGGTGTGATTAGTATCATGATAACTTTGAATATGCAATAAAGAATGGTCAATTTGTGGTATGTTTTGCAAATAAAGTAATCCTGCTTTAGTGTTCATTAGTAAGCATGTTTTAATAAAGTTGTCTTTCAAGTAATTTAGTCATTTAGTAATTTAGTTAGAATTGTCGTATTTATTTTGGTCGGGCGGTAAGGTCATGATCGGTGAGCACTAATTGGAAGATCCCTATGAGTGGGCGTCACCCAACACGGATGGGAGCGCTCGGGAGAGGTGGCCTTTGGCCCCTCAACGGGGAGGCGGTCCCTTCTAAGGATGGGTCGCCGAAAGAAAAGGAAAGGCGGTCAAGGCCCCTTCCTGGTAGGAGGGGTTACAGCCCCCTCCTGGGGAATTTCCCGGGGCCAGTAACGTCTGCGACGGCAGATGTGGTAAGTTGTGCGGGGTTTGGGGGGAGGTCTACGATACCTTCTAGATAACCTCACACGAGTCCTCGAACGACCTTTAACTGGCGTCGAGTTTATTGGTGCCCCCGTCAAGTCAAGGGAAATTGGTAGTTTGCACTTGAGGTACGCCTCAGTGCTGTCGCCCCTCCCAAGTGGGGGGGGGTATTTCTGGTTAGGGATCTTGACACCGGTTACGACCTTGCCGTTGGCCCTTAAACGTTAGGATGTACAATTTCAATATTTCAAGAAAATGTTTTGTAGAATGTTAGTTCGGCTAGGAGAACCTCTGTATTAGAGAATCTGTTAAGGTTAGCCAAACATCGCAATGTGGTAATGAAATTGTACATTAATATGAAACTGTTTAATGTTTTAATTTTTTGTTTTAATAAATACGGCCGGGAGGGTCACTCCCTCCCTCTTCCAAAAACTTCAAGAACTGTTTCCGGTTTCCCTCCTTTGGGGATTGTGTTGAGAGGGGGTGGCGGGTATCTCAGCCATATATGAGGAACATTCACGCAGTGCAGTGGGCAGTTGGTTCCAGTACCGTGGGACTAGGTACCAGAAGACTTTACCTCCCGTGCGACTGAGATGTATTCTAGGGACTTTTAAAAGAGCTAAAGAATTAGATCTGAGGTTACGACCATAGACCTGTTTAATAAGTTTCTTTTGTAAGTAGTAAGGACCTTTGTCATTAAATGTATTAAATATAGGCAGCACATTTTAAAATTGGATCGCTTCTTCACTGGTAACCAGTGGAGCTCTCTCAGCAAGGGCCCTGAGGTAGAACCTGGAGGATGATTTAAAACTATTCTTGCTGCAGTGTTTTGAATCACCTGCAGTTTAGCAAGCAGCGTCTCACCTACTTCAGCTAACAATGCATTCCCATAGTCCAAGCGACTGATCACCATCACCTAGACCAGGGTTCTGCGGTGCTTAGTAGGGAGATAGGGCAGAATCTTTCGTAGAAGACGTAAGCTGTAATAACAGGAGCTTTTGGTGGCCTAGATGTGATCTTTCATTGATAGAGTCTGGTCCATTTTTAGACCAAGATTTTTCACAGATTGTGTGGGAATAGGGGCAACTCCCAACTGGTGCGGCCACCAATCCTCAGTCCAGATGGTTGAGGCTTTCCCCATTAGAATAACCTCAGTTTTGCTGGGATTCAACTGGAGGCAGTTGTTCGTCATGCAATTCGAGATGCCGAGCATGCCTGCAGGGAATCAGATTTTCTCAGCTTCTGTATTGGGGCCAATTGGGAATATCAGCTGAGTATTGTCAGTAGTGGTTCTACGATTCTTGCCAATGGGGCCATACATACATTAAATAATGTTGGACTTAAACAGGAGCCCTGAGCTATGCCCTTATCGAGACAAGCTTTCTGAGAGAGGTAGGGTCCAAGCATTATAGTTTGCCATCTGTCCGACAAAAAATGTTGCAGCCATTTCAAGGCTGTGCTTCGGATACCACATGAATGTAGTCTCCACGAGCAATGATGTGAGATGGTATCACATGCCACGGAGAGATCTAGGAGGATTAGAACTATTGAACCTCTGCATCCATTATTTGCCTTAGGGAATCCGTCACTGCCAAGAAAGCGGTTTCCGAGCTAAAGCCCGACGGTACCCAGATGGTGAGGGGTCTAGAATTTTGTTAGACTCAAGGTAAGAACTTAGCTGCCTATTTATTAGGGTTTCCAATTGTTTGCCCAGCAAGGGTAACAGAGATATTGGTCGATAGTTGCTGAGTACCTGTGGGTCGGCTGTAGATTTTTCAAGATAGGTCGTACGTGTGCTTCTTTCCAAGGGGTGGGAATAATGCCTGATTGAATTGAGCAATTAAAAATGTTATGGATTTCCAGAGCACAACTGGTGGGTAGCAGGGCCATAATTTTGGGAGGGCAAGGGTAACAAGGCAAACCAGATTTAGCAAAGGATAGTGAGTTAATGGTTTCCTCTAACGTAGTTGGTTCAAACTGATCGAGAGTGGTAGCTGTTGGTGTCTTTGGTTCTCCTAGTCCTATAAGAGTTTCCAGCTTCAGAGGCTTGGTGGTTGGAAAATTGGCATAAAGTTGTGCAATTGTTTCCTGAAAGTAGACTGCTAATGAGTTGCATAGTTCCTGAGATCCAACAGGGGATTGTCTACAAGCTTGAGGTGTTACAAAGTCCTTAACTATGGCTTTGGATGAGTTACAGTACTGGTCAATTTGATTCATGATAAAAGTATGCCTGGCCGTTTTTATAATCTGGTGATAGCTAGGCAGGGCGAATTTTTACACCTTTCTGTCCAGCGGGTCTTTACTAAGTCTCCATCATCTCTCTAATGTCTTGCACTTAGATTTGTCAATTTTTAGCTCCGCCATGTACCAGGGGGCAGATTGCCGTCGCTGGTCTGAGCTATATTTACTTTGAGAAATTACGGAGCCCAGTGCTGTCACTAAGGCCGAGTTGAAGACTTCCAACCTTCCAGAAACGTTGGAGTCGTCTGAGCCACTCTCCGATGATTGGGGGTGAAATACCTCATTGAGAGATTCAAGAGATAGCTTATGCCAGGGCCTACGTAACTCCTTCTTCCAACCGGAATTTCCTGCTAATGTCGAAACGGACTGAGGTAAACTGGAGAAAAAGACCATAAAATGGTCAGTTTATGTTAGGGGATAGGGAGGGTAGCAGGTGAGATGGTCAATATTGGTGAAAATTAAATCTAGGGCGTGGCCAGCACGGTGTGTGGAGCTGATAACCCTTTGGGAGAGTCCAATTAAATTGAGACTAGTTGAAAGCTTGTTCACTTCTGAATTTGCAAAATCTTTGCTGTGAAAGTTAAAATCCCCAATCGAAATAAATGTTTTGGAAGATAAGAATTGCATGGCTATTTGCTCAATCAGGTAATTGGGAAAGTTGACTTTTGGTCCAGGAGGCCTATAGATTAGCGCTCCATTTCAGCTGTCTGAGGGGGACATGTTTTTTTAAAAAATTACCCAGTTCCAAGCTATGTAGAGAAGAAGTCCATTGCACCTTTAGATGATTTTTAAAGGCGATGGCAATCGTCTGGATGGAGGATTTAGGAGGTGTGTGACTGATTGTATAAGTGACTGATTAAACGTGCCTTACTGAATGTATGGGTTAGTGAATAATCTGTGTGAATGTCTGTATCAGCCTGTCTGTTGTTGTGTAAGCTGGTACATGGGTTGGGCAGTAGCTACATGAGTGTCTATATGGGCTATTGTTTGTTTGCCAGAGTATTTGTATGGGAGACTGAGTGTGTGTGTTGGTGGGTTGGGGGTGTGTGACTCTGCATAGATGTGTGAGTGGCTGATTCACTGGGTGTATGGGTTCCAGAGTGCATGTGGAAACAGCTGTATGGGTGGGTGAGTGTGTGTATGGGTGTGTTGGTGAGTGAATGGATGTCTCAGTGGTACATGTACGATTAACTATATATTTAAAAAGCAGTATATGTTAGTGATGGTGTATTTAAATAACTATATGTGAGAGTGAGTGATTGTGAGAGTGGCTGTATGGATGAGTGTGTACTTGTATCAGTGATTATATAATAGAGTAAGTATGTGTTGAATGTGTATGAATTAGTGAGGTGGTGTGTGTATAACTATATAGGTGAGTAAACGGCAGTGTGATTGATTCTTTGTAATGACTGACTAGGTGTGTGAGTAACTCCATGGATGAGTGGCGGTGTGTGAGTGTCTGAATAGGTGTATGAGTGCATATGATAGTGTTGTATTGATGAGTGACTGCATGTATATGTGATTGTATGGGTGAATGATTGGATGTGTGTGTAGACCTAGGAATCAGTGAATGCATATGTAGTAACTGGTATTGGTGTCTCGATGGTTTTGAAAATGGTAGTCTGTATTTTACAGTGGGTGTATCAAAGGTTATATTAGACTGTGAGGAGGTGCATCCGATTTTCACGTGGATGATGTCATCAGTGATGTCATTTGAGATGTCATCAGGGATGTCACTGACCATGCCATGAATGATGTAATATGTGACCTCATGCGCAGTACAATACGGGGGGCGTGAGTTATAGTTGGTGAATTTCTATGGTTTTGTACGAGTGAAATGTCCAGCTAACTATAACGTCCCTGAAACCTATGGTTTTTTCAGTGGATTTCAAAGGTTTTATTATTGCTAATTTCTAACTACAATGTCCCTGAAACCTATATTGTTTTTAAGAAAATTTTAAAAAGACCTGCACACTTTTTGTAGTGAAAAAGTAACTGTAACAGTAGTCCGTTATAAGTTATAATTTAACAATTTTTAAAACTGAATTAGCAGTAATTAACATATAAGTGTGGAAAAAGTGTGACGCAGCAGGTATGATTCCTGACTTCGAACAACAGCTTTCACAGTTGGATTCCCAGTTTCAGCGGCACGTTAGCCCACTACTATGTCATTGTGGGCAACAACTTGCTTAATCTTCCCGACGCCCCCAAGCCCCGGTACACCTTTGCGAGGGTAGCTGTACGCTTTACAAATACTGGCATTTTTTTAATTTAAAACCATAGTGATGAGAAATATTAGCACATATTTTTTTTTCTATTCTGAACAATATTTTTTTTTAATGTCTTCTATTTAGAAGTACGGCAATTAATAGATGTTTTTAGTCAAGAGAATGGAAATGACACAGTTTGCCGGGTAACAGTTTTTAAGCTCTCCAACGTATGTACATATTAAGGACCTTATACCTATTAGGATCAAAATCGAAACCTTTACCGCTTCACATTTTGTAACTTTTCCCAACAGGAGCAAAAATTTAACAGTTAAAATGTGAGTACATGTGAACTGTAAAACGTGACATCTAAATGGACGGAGCCGCATCTTCCTTCCATATACTACTTAATAACAAAAACGAATTTACACCACACCTGTTGTTCGATTAGTTTCGTTTTTACCAGTTATTTACGCGTGTCCATTCTGTGATGCAGGTTCTAGCATCGGATTTTTGTTTTGCGGCAACAAAACATATTCCAGGGTTGTAAGTTGTTTGATTATGGCATAGTAGATATTTATAATACATAGCTATTTGTCAATATTTAAACATTCGTATTTAGAAAAAAGTGCTATGGGTTGCTTTGGCTTTTTTCTGTAATGTCAGCAGCTTGTTTTCAGAAACAGACAGAATACAGCAAACATTGCTCCTTTCTGGCTCCTTTAAGCTCAGATACTGTGACTTTGTATAGTATAATATTGACACTGCACTTGACCTCAGAGGTGTTTGTGACCTGTTGGCACGAAGAGTAAAGATTTATAAGTAACGTCACCTGCTTCTGGTTGTTACTCTGTTTCCCCCCTGGGATCATTTACTGTGAATATGTATATTATAATATTAATAGTTATTATGATCTCAGAGGTGTTCATGACCCGTCGGCGTGAAGACTAAAGATTTATATGTAACGTCAGCAGCTTCTGGTATCTAACTCAGTTTCCCCCTTGGGATTATATAGTGTAAATATGTATATTATAATATTCGCAGACATTATGTTCTCAGAGGATTTTATGACCCGTCGCCACAAAGATGAAAGATTTCGAAGTCCCGGAGAAATGAAGCTCGGAACATATTCCCTGCTAGAAAGTATTTCGTTATTGATCTTGTTTTGTATTCATAACTTTATTTTCCTTTTCCTTTTTGTGTGGTATCAGTGACACTCTCTATATTGTAATAGAGTGTCATATTGTCACAGAACAGGAATTAGAGATTTGTCGGCGCCAGGAGTAAACCATCTGAAATATAGCTTACTGACTGTAAACGGGAGCCCCTGGTGACCGAACAGATTGCTCCCTCATCGGAATGGTGGGTTGCTGACGCCTCAACTCTCCCCTCTCTCCATTCCACCCAGACTGACTGGAGCAACGATACAGAGCCGCTCTGGGGACACCAAAAGGAAGATGAAGAGGAATATTCCTTTAAGGGGGCGTGTACCGAGCTAGAAGAACCGCCCTGGTATGACGTGGCAACCAGCAGATTGGAGAAAAGGCAGGAAGCCCTGGACTCGGGGTGTAACGTCACCAAGGAGGAAGCGAGGGTGGAGTTTCGAAGCCCTGAACCGAGAGAAGAAGGACGTGAGGCGGCATGACGAGACCGAGAAACCGAAGGAGAAGACACGCCAGGAGGCCACCGTTCCCACAAGTTGCCCAGCCACACTCACGGAGGAGTGTGGCTCTCCCAGGTACGACAAAGGGTGTCAAGCTGGGAGGAGGGGCGGGTCCTAGAAGAGGTAGTGAGTGTGTATATAGTTGAGCACTTTCCCCATGATTCGACACACCTCTAAACCACCCCCTCTGCCTTTGCACCCCTTCACATTATTGCACTTGAGGCGGTCTAACGACTCAAAGGTCTACAAGAGCACCTGTGTTTTCCCTCACTTCCTGGGCTCCCTGGCAACAAGAAGTCAGGCGGTTAGATGATTATACCCCTCTGTTTTTGTTTCCTTGCTCACGCACCAAATACGGAGGGGACATCCTGACCCATCAAGATATCCAGCCTATGCTCAAGAAGATCAAGAGGAAGTAGTTGTTTAAAGCGGGTCCCCCAATTCTTCAAGGCCACCACGGATCCTGCTGCTCCTACTCGAGAAAGACTCTCAACTAAGAAAAAGAAATCCTTTGTTAAAATAAAACCTTACCTACCTAGATCCAGTCTCCGGTCCCTTTCTCCTACCCCGCCACAACTGGTTCAGAAGTGGGATCACCCCCTTCCATCTCGTCACCGGCAATGGATCAGCTAATTCAACACTTGATCAAGGGACAGGAAAAGCTGGAGTGGGCCGTCGAGCGCCAAATGAATTCAGCGCAGGCGGACCGAGAGGTTTTTAAAAATGCTATGACCGCCCGGCTAGAAGGCTTACAAAAAGCAATTAAAGACCCTGGAGCCCCTGGAATTACAGAAAGACAAAAGGTAAAAAACACAAAAGAGCAGACAAGGTCTTCAGATGGTGTGTAACTACACAGGCAACCGTAAGGCACTGGTGGAAAACGCATGGGACAAAGGGTTGTTAAAACTAGGGGACTATTAGTCACAAACAGGCTAAAAAATTCCCATCAGACCACCCATGTGGTGGAATTGCGTCATATGGGAATCAATGATCAAACCAATCCGAATCTGACCAAATAGTGTCGATTAGGGAAGGGTTGTCAAAAAAATAGTCCTGTTGTGACACCATGAAGTGTTGTGAATGGACAAAGTGCAGTGCTAACAGAAAAGGGTGTAAAATAAAATTAACTACCAGGACACCAAAGAACATTGCAATAGGAGTCTCAGTGTGTAAGATTAAAAACACGCCGAGTAGTAAGACTACTCAAAGGCGCTGTGCAGTGTGGTCGACATGTTTCAGCTGTAGGAGCCATTAGCTCAGCTTTCTTCAGGACCTTAAACAAGGGAAAAGCTACTGCAACTACATTAGATCTATATAAGTAAAAAATAATGTCAATGTACTGATATAGAGTTACATATATACCAGGAACTAGTATACTTAAATGTCCACTGGAAGGAGAGAGGCTCTTCTTCCTATCAAGAGAGAAGGAGAGAACACAAAAGACAATTTGTCAAAACAACACCAAACCCCACACGCTAGCCCACCGTACATACACAGAGACCGTGCAGACACACCTGCAGAAATAATTTGTATTCTGCATTCTCACAAGCATATTAGCTATAGTAGCTCAGAGGCATTTCCTCTGAGTGATACTCACCCAGCTTTGTGTGGGTGACGACCTCACCTCACCCGGCAACCGCTCGGGAGTATGAGGCCCCGCTCTGTAGTATAGAGGTAAAGGACACAGTAAGCACGCAACTTTACTGGGTCCTACTCAATGGTTCTATACATGTAACCCAACTAACGTGTGATAGTAAACAAGATGTCACACCCAGCCCTAAGCACCCTAGAAATTCATAAGGGATACTAAAAAATCGCACATCCTGCGATCCCTTACATAACACAGAGAACTGGTATCTATGTGTGTCCAAAGGAAACTCCTTTGCAAGGTATTATATGCCCTAAACCCCTAAGTAGAGTATTGCATCATATGGAATGTCCCAGTCTATTGGGGATTCCAGCGTAACTATGTGGGGGAGGAAGTTTAACCCTAATAAAGGACTTGTTGAGCTCTCTCCCCATATCCAAACAGAGGACACCCAGGCCCCACCAGAAAGGTTTAACGAGGTAGGGGCCCTGCTGGGTCATCCTGCGCCGGTTGGTACACTTGGGATACCGTGGCCTTGACGAAAAAGAAAGACAGGGAGCCTGACAGGTCCTCCTAACCTGTCTGGTACACCTTGGCTCAATTCCCCGTTATACTAAAAACGAGCACTCACTGACTCACCTGTCCGTCGGTGCTCTCGCTGCAAATACGAGCGGAAGTGGAGGTGAGAGATATTCACACCCTTCCTGCTTTTAAAGTTTTCGTTGGTAGGGTAACGAGTTAACCGCGGATCAAGAATTGAAGGGAGTCGCGGTAATTATGCGCTACTCTCTCGCGCATGCGTGGGGGCACAGAGCCACTACTCTATTGCGCATGCGCCGACCCTAAGACACGCCAAACACCGGAAAAGAAGAATACCCGGTCGGAGCTCTAACGAGCGAATATTTTAATCATGTCTACAGGCAGATCCATAATACGCTGAGGATCGCGTTCACATTGCAAAAGGGAAGACAGAGTTAATATAACAACTGGTCAGCAATTGTCTTCCCGCAGAGCTCATATAATGTAAATTGGCAATGGAACAAAAGAATGTTGTGTCATATCTCCCGTGGCGTGTAATAATAGGGTAGAATTGGGAGCCAACTGGATTTAATCAGCATGAGTCTCCAAGTTATAAAACGTACGATGAGACATATTGCTGGGGTGGTCTAACGCTCGCTTAGTAAGGGGAATCTTATTTTGAATTCAGTTCACGGATACACATACCAAATGGGTCAGTGTGTATTGATAGAATAACCAGGATTTATGGAAACCCTAAATAGGAGTAGGGATAGATATCTAAGGGTGTCAGAGAGGGCGGACAAAAAGAAACACACACACATAAGTTGGGTGAGCTGCGAGGTGCAAACAAGGTTGCATCTAAATCAAAAGGACCCGCAACTAAAAAGTTGCACTAAATACTGAAAAAACAAACAGGTGTGTGGAGGGTCGGGGGGAAATATTTACTGACCTTACTGCTCGCGCCCCTATATCAAGGTAAAAAACACAAAAGAGCAGACAAGGTCTTCAGATGGTGTGTAACTACACAGGCAACCGTAAGGCACTGGTGGAAAACGCATGGGACAAAGGGTTGTTAAAACTAGGGGACTATTAGTCACAAACAGCTGCAGGAAGACAATTGCTGACCAGTTGTTATATTAACTCTGTCTTCCCTTTTGCAATGTGAACGCGATCCTCAGCGTATTATGGATCTGCCTGTAGACATGATTAAAATATTCGCTCCTGGGCAAGTAGTGCACATAAGGGGGTCGATTCCGATTCAGGAAACACCGCTCCGAATAGCCGTTCAGAGCGTTTTTCCCGTACGAATCATACCCTGCAACGTCCCCCGTACGCACGACGAAGTACGATTCGTACCAGGAGCCGTACTCCTTACGAGTCATACAAGATACCGTACGACTTTAATCTCCGTACGATTCTCCCTCGGAACCCGCTGTACGCGACATCTGTACGGTTCGCGGCTGGTTTTTACGACCCAGCAAGTACGATACGTGTCGGGTACGCACCGTACAACTATTTTTCTATGGGAACTGGAAACAGCCGTAAAAGCAGAGTTTGTGCCGAAACAGGTACGGAACGCCACCCCGGGTACGGTGCGTACCCCCCATGATCGCAGGGGTACGCACCGTACACCTGCGATCGTGGGGTGTACGAGCCGTACCCCATGTACGATCAGTGTACGAGCTGTACCCCATGTATGATCGGTGTACGAGCCGTACCCCCATTGTACGATCGGTGTACGAGCCGTACCCCATGTACGATCGGTGTACGAGCCGTACCCCCATTGTACGATCGGTGTATGAGCCGTACCCCCATTGTACGATTGGTGTACGAGCTGTACCCCATGTACGATCGGTGTACGAGCCTTACCCCTTGTACGATCGGTGTACGAGCCATACCCCCATTGTACGATTGGTGTACGAGCCAAACCCCATGTACGATCGGTGTATGAGCCGTACCCCCATTGTACGATCGGTGTACGAGCCGTACCCCCATTGTATGATTGGTGTACGAGCCGTACCCCATGTACGATGGGGGTACGGCTCGTACACCGATCGTACACCAATCGTACAATGGGGGTACGGCTCGTACACCCCATGATGGCAGGGGTACGGTGTGTACCCCTGCGATCATGGGGTGTACGGACCATACGGTGTGTATGTGTTTGTGTGCTTTTCTGTACGACTCGCCCTTACCTGACGTGGACCGTACGAATTGCGTCCTCATACCCTGTTCCAGATCGTACTCGTCGGGTCGTACGGCATGTGTACGAGTCATACGGTTCACGGTTTCAGCCTTGCAATACGTACGGATCCCGACGATTCGGACGGATTCACGGAATACGGATCGTACTTCGCGACTCGGACGGCCGGGTATGATTCGTACGGAGAGTGCTCCGGATACAAATCGTACAGACGTTTTTTTTCCCGAATCGGAATCGACCCCCAAGGTGTGTACCCGGGGATGTTAAACCGTATCCCGTAGCACTGGTAACTCTGTATCCCTCAAGTAGACCTCCCTGTAAAGTAAAGGTAGGAGTAATAGAATCTCTCTCCGAAGACCTGATTATAGGGGTGGATAATCCCGATTTTATGATGATGTTTAAGCAGGAACTGAGCGAAGCACCACAATGAATTGAAAGTCTCGCCCCTGCCATGGTAGTGTCTGAACCGTGGGTTTTGGACCGAAACTTGAAATTTGCCCAAGCCAATGATGCATCCATGTTTAATGCGTGGGAAATGGCTCATGTTGGTCAATCCAGTCCTTCCCCAGGTTTGTTATAGAAAAGGAGTTACTATACAGGGAGGGTAAAGCCAATAATCCAAAACAGTTGGTGGTACCTAAGCCTTTCAGGGAACAAATTCTCTATTACGCCCACACTCATTTAATGGCAGGACACTCCGGAGCAGAAAAAACTCTACAAAACATTCTGAACAATTTTTATTGGCCTGGTATTCACAAAGAGGCATCGGAGAATTGTAAAACCTGTGAGGTATGTCAAAAACGAAATTAAAGTAAACCACCAGCTGTACCTCTGCAACCCCTCCCCATTATAGGGACTCCATTCGAAAGGGTGGGAATGGACTTGATTGGTCCATTGCCTAGAACAGCTAAAGGTCACATGTATTCCCTGGTTATCGTTGACTACTCCACAAGGTTTCCAGAGGCATTCGCTCTCAAGGGATCACTGAAATAATATCGACTGACAAAATATCGACTTGCCAAAATATCGTGGACAAAATATCGACAGTCAAAATATCGAGTTTGTATCTACAAACAGGTAAGTACAAAAATATCGAGTACAAAATATCGTTAACATAAATATAGATGTAAAAAATATCGACTTTATTAAAAACAGTGTTAAATTAAATTAATATTAAATTTTAATTACTAAAATATACTTAAAACGACTTAAATTAAATTATAATAATAAAATAATAAATGAAAATAATAAAAATAATTTTTTAAAATCTTATTTGTTGACCCTGAACCCTAAAAATACCGCTTTACCCAAAAACCCAAAACTGACCCTGAACCCTAAAAATACCCCTTTACCCAAAAACCCAAAACTGACCCTGAACCCTAAAAATACCCCTTTACCCATGACCTGAAAACTGACCCTGAACCCTAAAAATACCCCTTTACCCATGACCTGAAAACTGACCCTGAACCCTAAAAATACCCCTTTACCCATGAACTGAAAACTGACCCTGAACCCTAAAAATACCCCTTTACCCATGACCTGAAAACTGACCCTGAACCCTAAAAATACCCCTTTACCCATGACCTGAAAACTGACCCTGAACCCTAAAAATACCCCTTTACCCATGACCTGAAAACTGACCCTGAACCCTAAAAATACCCCTTTACCCATGAACTGAAAACTGACCCTGAACCCTAAAAATACCCCTTTACCCATGAACTGAAAACTGACCCTGAACCCTAAAAATGCTCCTTTACCCAAAATTTATCAATATTATTTAATTACCAATTAATTATTAATTAACAATAACAATAAAGTAAATATATTAGAACATTAGGTGTAATTATTTTAATAATTAATATTATTTTATCAAAATTAATTACTTAAAAATAACACAAAATTATATATATAAAAAATGTACTCTAATTAATGTAATTAACTAATTACAATTAATTAATTAACAATTATTTACTAATACAAAATATATTCAAAATTATATTAATTAATTAACTAATTAATATTACTTAATTATCAATTAATTATTAATTAAAAATATTAACAAACATATATTAATTAATTAAATATTATTAAATTACTTCCCACCCTATTCCCCTATAAACCCACAACCCGCTACAGAATTACATTACGCAATTATTATCAAAACAAAATTCATGTAATAAAATATTTAATAACATTAATACACACTATTCACACATATTATTACATAAAAATACACTATAAAATATTATATATTATTAAAAAATCGATATTTTTGCTATCTATATTTTATACAGTCGATATTACTTCACTTACCTGAAAAACGATATTTTTGTAGTCGATATTATGTCCAGTCGATATTTTGTCCAGTCTATATTTAAAACTCGATATTATGTCCAGTCGATATTTTGGAGTCGATATTTTGTCTCTATACCGCTCTCAAGGCCCCCACCACCAAGAATATAGCTGAAAAATTCATAGAATTGTTTTCTAGGGTGGGCTTCCCAAAAGAAATATTAACAGACCAGGGAACCCCATTTGTTTCCCGTCTCATGCGAGAAGTGTGTAAGACCCTGAACATCCATCAAATCAGGACCTCGGCCTACCATCCCCAGACCGATGGTCTGGTCGATAGGTATAACCGCCTATTAAAAACCACCTTGTACAAAATGTTGTCTGTAGAAAACAAATAATTGGATTTACTATCAATCAATCAATCAATCATAACACTTGTATAGCGCGCTACTCACCAGGAAGGGTCTCAAGGCGCTTGGGGGAAGGGGTTTGTTACTGCTCGAACAGCCAGGTCTTGAGTTGTCTCCTGAAGGCGAGGTGGTCCTGGGTCAGCCGAAGGTGGATGGGGAGGGAATTCTGCCTTTGGCCCTTTACATCCTCAGAGCTCAAACCCAGAATAGTCCAGGGTACTCAGCCTTCGAACTTTTATATGGCAGAAAACCCAGAACCTTACTTGAGATAACCAGGGAAGCCTGAGAAAACAAGGGAAGGGAAGAACAGAGGTCACTACTGGATACACCCAAATGTTAAGAAGCAAGTTGGGTAAGCTAAGAGACCTGGCATACTCTAATATAGAGAAAAGCCAACAGAGACAAGCTTAGTATTATAACAGAGGGAAGAAATTGAGACGGATGGAAAAGGGAGACTGGGCTTTGGTGTTGTTGCCTACCTCTGGTAAAAAGTTTCACAAAGAATGGGTGGGGCCCTACCAGGTTTTAGAAACCTTAGGAAATACCACCTATAGAGTAAGGATATCGCCATCAAGAACCCAATGTATTCATATAAATATTCTAAAGAAATGGTTGGGTCCTCTTTCAAAACCAGCACAGTTTGGGTTGCCGACCACAGAAGACAAATCTACTTTAGATCAATTACGCATAAATGGTGAATTATCTCCCGAGCTAAAAAAAGATCTTCAAGCCACTCTTCAAACTTTCGCCCTGATGTTCTCAGATCACCCAGGCCGTACCACCCTTATTGAACCTAGAATTGACACAGAGAAAGGGGCCCAAGTCAGAATATGACCATATAGAATTCCCGTGGCCAGAAGACAAGATGTCAGATGCGACGTACAAGACATGTTGAAATTAGGAGTGATACGGCCGTCCCGAAGTAGCTGGTCGTCTCCTATTGTGATGATACCTAAGCCCGATGGCTCCATGAGGTTCTGCATGAACTTCCGTGCCTTAAATGCTGTATCTACATGTGATGCCTACCCTATACCAAGGGTGGATGAATTGATCGAAAAAATCGGACAGGCTAAATATATAACAACGCTAGACCTAACAAAAGGTTACTGGCAAGTGTTCTTCCGTGAAGAAGATAAGCATAAAACAGCCTTCTCCACCGATGACGGACTCTATGAGTTTAACGTTCTGCCTTTTGGGCTCCATGGAGCCCTGGCAACCTTCCAGAGGCTGATGAATGAGGTCCTGCGGCGGTATACAGACTATTGTTCCGTATACCTCGATGACATTGTGATGTTCAGTGCCTCCTGGTCCGAACATATCACTCACATACGAAATATTCTGTCAGCATTGCAAACTGCAGGCTTGCATGTAAATGCTAAGAAATCAAGGGCCGCCTTTTCTAGAGTAAAATACCTGGGATACATGCTAGGGAATGGAGTCATAGCGCCTCAAGAGGAGAAGGTCATGGCAATAGTAAACACCCCTTTCCCATCCTCAAAAAAAGAGCTAAGAGCGTTTTTAGGGCTAATCGGCTATTACAGGAGATTTCTGCCTATCTTTGTGGTGACAGCCTCTCCCTTGACCGATCTATTAAAAAACCTTCTGTAAAACAAACATACAACATCCCTCAGAATCCGCCAGACAGGCGTTCAACCAATTAAAAAAGGTCATCACTACAAGTCCAGTGCTAATATCCCCAACTTTTGAGCAAACCTTTTATCTGTCCACAGATACCTCTGATACCGGATTAGGAGCAGTGCTTTCCCAAATAGGTACAGACGGAGTAGAACATCCTCTACTATATATCAGTAGAAAACTGCACCCTCGAGAGACCAGGTACCCAACGATAGAAAGAGAGTGGCTAGCGATACGGTGGGCAGTAGACAAGTTAAGGTATTACCTGGAAGGAAAGCCTTTTATCTTATATACTGATCATGCCCCCCTACAGTGGATGTACAGGAATAAGTCCCCAGAATCTTAGAGTCTCAGATGTTTTTTTTTTTAAACCATATTCCATGATCATTAAGCATAGAAAAGGGCAAGAAAATGGTAATGCTGACTTTCTGTCCCGCTCTGCTGTTCTCCCCAATCGAGAGAAACCAGGGGGGAGGTGTGTAAACGGGAGCCACCGGTGACCGAACAGATTGCTACCTCATCGGAATGGTGGGTTGCTGACGCCTCAACTCTCCCCTCTCTCCATTCCACCCAGACTGACTGGAGCAACGATACGGAGCCGCTCTGGCGACACCAAAAGGAAGATGAAGAGGAATATTCCTTTAAGGGAGCGTGTACTGAGCTAGAAGAACCGCCCTGGTATGACGTTGCAACCGGCAGATTGGAGAAAAGGCAGGAAGCCCTGGCCCCTGCGTTTGACGTCACTAAGGAGGAAGCAAGAGTGAAGTTTTGAAGCCCTGAACCGAGGGAAGAAGGATGTGAGGCGGCATGACAAAACCGAGAAACCGAAGAAGAAGACAGGCCAGGAGGCCACCGTTCCCACGAGTTGCCCAGCCACACTCACAGAGGAGTGTAGCTCTCCGAGGTACGACAAAGGGTGTCGAGCTGGGTTGGGAGGCGGGGCGGGTCCGAGAAGAAGTAGTGACTGTAAATATAGTTAAGCACTTTCCCCATGATTCGACACACCTCTAAACCCCCCCCCCTCTGCCTTTGCACCCCTTCACATTATTGCACTTGAGGCTGTCTAACGACCAAAAGGTCTACAAGAGCACCTGTGTTTTCCCTCACTCCCTGGGCTCCCTGGCAACGAGAAGTCAGGCGGTTACCTGATTATACCCCTCTGTTTTTGTTTCCTTGCTCATGCATCAAATACGGAGGGGACATCCTGACCCATCAAGATATCCAGCCTATGCTCAAGAAGATCAATAGGAAGTAGTCGTTCAAATCAGGTCTCCCAATTCTTCAAGGCCACCACGGATCCTGCTGCTCCTACTCAAGAAAGACTCTCAACTAAGGAAAAGAAATCCTTTGTTAAAATAAAACCTTACCTACCTAGATCCACTCTTCGGTTCCTTTCTCCTACCCCGCCACACTGACCTTCATAACTTACTTGTTCAGATATTTTTACAGTGAGTATATTTTTCGAAATTACAGTCTATAAAAAGATAATTTACATAGATACTTTCTTAGTGAATACCTTTGATAAACCCTACATTTCTGAATGATATTTTGTAATTTCAATTTTTCTCAGTTGCGGTTCCTATTCACCTTCTCCCTATAGAATATATAGGACCAGTAGTGCATATTATTATACTGCTATCCTATATATTCTTAAAAGAGTACGTGATTTTTTAGCAGAGCAATGAGCGACCTCTAAGCACTAGGACAGAACGTTCCCGAATTCTACAGAATAGAAATTGTAAAAAATCATAAAGCGTACATTTCTATGTAATATAAAGTTATTTGTCTTTAACTATTTTTTACTTGTTATTGTTCCTATTACCTGAGACGATGTGGTACGGGAGTGTTTCTTGTAGGACTTCTTTTCTGCTTTATCTAAAAGTAGCTCATGCCCTTTTATATTATGAGGAATATGGGGCAACACTTTTACAAACTATAGCAGAAAAAAAGGGAGGGTGTGGCCACGTTTAAGGGATATTTTATGAATTGCGTTTTTATTTGTTATATACAGTGTCAGTTTCCGAGGAAAGTTTATTTGTAATTGCTTAATAAAAACTGTTTCAAACCTAGACTGAAATTTTTGCTGAGCAAATACACCTCCCAGCCAGAAAAGTAAACACCACATTATAAGTAAATACAGCTCCTGGGAAGTATCCCACCCGCAAACTTAATAAAAAGAAGACCGCAACACAAGCTGTTATTTTTCCGCCGTGATTTGTACACCCCACGCCAATTATATAAATGGCCCTTAAAATATATAAAAAACAATTTTTACAGTGTAATTGTTTGTTGTTCGATTACTCAAAATCATGACAATTTAAAAACAGACAAAAAAAATAAGTTTCATCTTCAATGCAACAAGAAGTTAAAATTGTTAAAAAGATACAGTTGTGTGAAATATATATATATATATATAACGCTCAAAGGTCCTTTCCCTCAAAAGGAACGACAGCACTCTGGGGGTGGTGAGATTAGCAGCGGTCTTTTTTATTTAATGAAAAGTAAACAACAAACGCGTTTCGGCGTCAACCTTCGTCAGTGTCAATGACACTAGGCACATGATTCGATTTTAAAGCTCCTTCATGGTGACAGACATAGGTGAAGGACTAACCCTAGATCTAATATAGGCACCATCTTGTAGTGGATAAGATGTGCACATTAACACATACAATTACCCTTCAAGTAAAGAAATCAAACCGTGTATCGGTTAGAAAAACAAGTGGTAAATGCAAAAATAATAATGATACAAATTATATAATGTGACAACATCTAGCCGTGGATCGGCATAGGTCCTTTCATTATTAGTCTGTCCCTATAAGAATGATGCTTAAATCAGCATGGTAATCAAAGAGCAAATACACCAATAAATATATACATATATACACACACAAAAATGCACAGAGAAATGTATATACACTAAATGGCTAACCTAATTCATATATCTTTACTTCATGTTATCTTGCGAGCCTAAGATAAAATAGACGATAGCCATAATATGTCTTATCTTTGTCAAGCGGGGTTAAACAAATACCCCTACATTCTTATCTTCCATATGAGACAGAAAAGATTAAGCAAAGTTAATGAAAAGAGGAAAAGGAATAAAGTAAAAAAGAGAAAAGGAAAAAGGAATGGAGAGGGGAAAAGAGAAAAGGGAAAGGTTTCAGACAATTAAAGAATTATAGAAGAGAAGAACAATAGTGCTCCAATATATATATAAATGAATGTGTACATATGTAGGCAAATATACATAAGGTGATGAATAAACTGTGTGAACTTATAGCAAAAATTCATTTTCCTATATCATATATATTCCTTTTCTGAGATCGTACTACAGACTTGTTTCTAACATTGACTGCTGAACAGATGCATCAACCTGAGTACCGATATCTCCCCTAGGTAGATCATTTCCCTAGGTGGACGGCCATTTCCTCCCCGCTGTTAAGACCTCCCGGATACTTAGTCACTAAATCGATGATATATCTCGATTCTAATCGTCTGAGTCGTCTTAACCTGTTTCCGCCCCTGATGTTATTAGGTATACAGTCCATCCCAAAGTATTGTAATTTGCTGCGATCTTTGTTATGGTACTCAGAGAAATGGCGAGCTACCGGGTAGGAAGGATCAACCTTGTCAATGGCCCTAAGATGCTCTAGCACCCTCAATTTTAGTTGGTTGATGGTACTCCCGATGTAGCGGAGGCCACACGGGCATACCAAGCAATAAACTGCATATACAGTACTGCAGGTCGAGAATTTCTGGATATCTGGTTCTCATATCGAAGGACTCTTTTACTGGCTGCACACGCTTTACAGCGGCCACATGGGTAAAACCCCCTCATGTCCTTCAGTGTATTCGGTTTGATGATGGGTTTGTTAAAATGGCTATGTACCAACATATCCCCCAGCGATCTGCACTTACTGAAGGTCACTAGAGGATAAGCAGGCAAATCTTCCTCAACATGCTGTCATTACGTAGGATGTGCCAGTTTTTTCGCATCATGGCCTTAAGGTGATTGGCTCCAGAAGAATAGGGTGTTATCATCCTGAATTTACTATTTTCTGTGTTGATGGTCTTGGTTGGCAAATCATTTTCTGTCTGTTTCTTTTTCAGCAATTCGATCCTGGGAATCTTTCTGACTCTCTTAAGTGTACTCTGTAATAGGGAATCATCATAGCCCCTTAGTCGGAAGCGTTCTAGACATTCATGGGCTGCTTTCTCAAACTCCCGTTCTTGTGTACTGTTTCTACGGAGTCTGAGAAGTTCCCCATAAGGGATACTTCTGATAAGCTTGGGTGGGTGACTGCTTTTAGCGAATAGAATTGAGTTCCCTGCCGTTTCTTTTCTGTACAGGGATGTATGTACCAGGCCCTCATCAATATACACCCTCAGGTCCAAATAGTCGACTGCCACTCGGCTAATTGTTCCCGAGAGGTGTAGATTGTAGCAGTTGTTATTCAAATCCTCAATGTACTTTTCTGCACTTACAGTCGTACCCTGCCACACGATGAAAAGATCATCTGTGTAGCAGTACCAATGTACCACCCTGCCATGCTCTTGTCCCTTCTTCCAGCTCCTGGGCACCTGCTCCTCCCACCAGCCAACGAACAAGTTCGCATAGCTGGGAGCGAAGCAGGTGCCCATCGCCGTGCCAGAGATTTGCCTGTACAGTTGTTCACCAAACAAAAATATGGTATTATTTAAACAAAACTGTACAAAGTCGAGAATCATGATGTTATGCTGGGTAAAGCGCAATTGGCGCTTATCCAAAAAATGTCTAACAGCATTCAGGCCATGTTGGTGGTCAATGTTAGTATAGAGACTGGTGATATCCATCACCATAAATAGATAATCGGATTCCCAGCTCATATCTTCAATTATGTTCAAAAAGTCTTTTGTGTCCTGGATATAAGAATCCAGGGTAGTAACAAGGGGGAAAAGAACAGAGTCCACGAACTTGGACATGATTTCAGTTAGTCCATAAATAGACGCAACAATGGGGCGTCCTGGTGGTGATGTAGAGTTCTTGTGGAGCTTAGGAAGATGGTAGAACGTCGGAATCATAGGACTGTTGCTCCGTAGAAATAGGTGTTCGTCCTTCCCCAGCATTTGTAAATTATACCATTTCCGAATCAGCTCGTCATAGTTCACGATGCTCTCCTCATAGATCTTGCTGGTAGTTGGAGAATAGTACTTGTGGTCTGATAACTGTCTCATAGCCTCCTGTTGGTAATATTTACTAGTTAACACTACCACATTGCCCCCCTTGTCAGAGGGCTTTATAACGATCTTATTATCCCCCATAAGATCTCGCAAGGCTCTCCTTTGTGATTCTGTGATGTTGTGGCTAATAGGAGTCATTCTCTTCCTGTATTTAATCAAATCCAGGGTCATAGCCTATGTAAAGGCGTCAATCGCATCCCATGGCGATTGAGGAACAAAGGTGGATTTTGGCTTAAACTGAGTTTTCTTGTTCAATGCCTTGTAACAGGGCTCGTTGTACCGTATCCTCATTCATGGTATTATGAGGATTTCCTTCTTGCTCCATTCTTAGATAGTTCATGGCTTCCAATCCTGGCAGATCCCTGGCACTCAGAACATCTGTAGCTGTCAATCTAGTCCCCTGTTTGGTTCTATCTTTCGTGTGCGGTCTCATTTTGAAGTATTTATGGAGTTTCATTTTCCTCGTAAATCGGAAAAGATCAATTTTAGTCTGAGTGAACTCCATGTTGTTACTAGGGCAGAATGTTAAGCCCAATTCCAAAAGTTCACGTTCAGTGTCCGTGAGGTGTTTGTCTGTAAGGTTCACAACAGTTAAGGCAGCAGGCCTGCTGTCTTCAGTAAACATCAATTCTTCTTCCTGTTGCGACTGTTCCAGTTCAAGGTTGCTCTTTTGCCTTTTCCTCGTCCTTTTGCCGCCGCCCCCTGATCTTCTTGTTCTCCTTTTCCTGCCTCTGGGGGCTTGTTCTTCCCACCTCTGAGCCAAGTTTGTCCTATCACTTTGAACTCTGTGTGAAAAGGGACAGCTGCACCTCTTTGGTCACTCAGAGGGTCTACTTGGTCATCGCTCGACTCATTGGCAGTTGCATCAGATTCTGATGTTGGTGCGCTTGTATTCGCTGCTGCGTGCGAGTTCTGTGCACCTTGGCTAAGAGCTTTTCTAGGGGCATCGTATTTTTGGCAAAAGTCAGTATAAGCCCCTGACGATAATCATTCTCGTTCCGCTCATATTTCTCTTGCTTGCGTGTCTTTATTTTCTGCTCGTATTTCGTCAATCCCGTTTTCATTGATCCTTTCAGATCCTGCACCCTCGCAGTATCTTCTTCTTTTTCAATTTCTTCCTCTATGATTTTTATGTCAGCCAGGGCCTTCTCCCTGTCGCTCCACGCGTATTTCACCAGAATCTTCAACGTACCCTCACAGTACTGCGCTGTGTGTTCCTGCCAGTCTGTGAGTAATTGGGGGTCCGGGTGCTCGTAAGAGGGAACTGTGTAGACTCTTAGTCCTCTTGGTAGCCGTCCCTCCTCGATGTAACTGGTCAGACTTGTGGCTTCCCACCACTTACGAACCTCACGTTCATACAATCTCTCCAATGTAACCATACTCTCACACAGTTTATCATTGCCCGTCACCACGGGTGTCTGTGCAGCCGTTTTCTGTGTGTTCTGGCTCTTAAACATATCTTTAGCCGCAGCGCGGCGTTCCGTTTCACTAAACATGCTAATGTGCGTATTTATCAACTCGTAGACTTTTCTCATGTACTCAGACCTGGTCCGGTCGAGAGACCGTAGATACACCACCCTCCACGACGCTCTGCCGCTGATGTTGCTTTCTAGACAACCCGGAAATAAGGGTGGCGGGCTTACCGGCTCAGACGCGATGAGAGATGCAACGCGTAGACGGGGTTCTCCGTTCGGCAATCCTTTTCTTTTCTCGTTGATGCCTTGCGAAGTCAATACGTGCCCAAACAGATTGCAGCTTGCGGCGGTGCTCGAGATAAAAGTTCAATTGCTCATTTTCCACAAAGGTATTCTCGAGCACTCAGGAGCGGGTGCAGTGGGCGGGCTGTGGACTATACTAGCAGCCCGTCCCGACATTGACCGGATATGAATTGCTGCCAGCCAGTAGTATATTGTGGTGTAGGATTTCGTTTTGACAGCATTTCTTATCTGTGACCAGCCTGTGAAACGCTCCGATTCACAGTGCACTGCTGATGCACTTAAGAGTGTGCGTTCAGTAGTGTGTGAACTCGAGTTTCCCTACTTTATTTTTCCTTGCAATATTATATAGCGCGAACTCGACAACATGGCATGAGCACAATTTACATTACAGAAGAACACATTCATTTGTGGTAGGCACGGGGAGACAAAGCGATTTGCCTGGAATCACAGAAAGTTGAGCTGATGCCGATATTAGAACGTAGCTCCCAGCTCTAAAGTTCGCAATTCTAGAACTTGTGGCGGGAGGTGTGTCTAAAAGTCTATGTCAGTGCTGGCCATCAATGAGCGAGACCTGTGCATTTTTCAAATGGGTGGTGAAAAAATATGAGTATGTTGCTGGAGATGTGGGCCGCCATGCCACCAATGTACTTACCGGGGGAGGGTAAACACCCATTATTCCGCAACTTTCCTTCCGCATACCATCACTCTGCATACTTTCATTACGAATGTACCATGACTCCGCAATGCCATTATAACGGTTTTGGGGTACAGGGTATATTTATAGGTTAAGATGGGTTAGTGTTTAAGGGTGTTGGGGTATTTTAAGGAGTGATTATGGGGTGCAGGGGTATTTAAAGGGAGCAGGGTGGGATTAGCACACGATATGAGACATGGCATGAAGGGCGGAACGTACCACACGCCCCCAGCGTTTGTCACGCCCCCAGCACAGGCCCACAGCACAACGCAGACACGCCCACAAGGGACTACTTTGCTGGCACCGTTATTTTACCTTTTAAATGTATATGGTGGGCGTCTGCATAGCCTATGTCCTTCTGCTGCAACTGCCCTTTCCAACGCTGTATTGGGTGTTGTGATTGGTGCTGTGGTTCCTGAGATTACCCGCCTCAAAGGTTTGGGCTCTCTTTTTATTATATTAGTATAGATATAGATTAGTATAGATTTATCCACCAAACAGAGTTCGCTTCAACTCGAGCCACTTAGCGACGGCGGGCCGTGGTGGGTTGGCGAAGCCCAAACATCCGCAATTTCGTCTTCAAGCACCACAACAAATGCACATATGCGTGTTTTCATTGCAATATTACATCATATTGCTTTTACACGAAGTTGGTAACGTTTCAGCTAAATTAGAATACGCAAGAGCGGCCAACCTGAATTTTATCCTGGTGTTAGTACAACAGTTTGACAAAACTTTATTGTTCCTCCGTCTAAAACATTGCTGATGTTTTAAACCATCCGAGACTCAGATACAAGAAAGGGTAAGTATTTTGCAAGATACTGGATTTCTCCCCATGAATCTATATAATCCTGATATGATAACAGGCTCCTCTCAGCAGCCTAGCGCGAGTCTTATTACAAAATTGGAAATCTTAGCGCCAGTGCGCAAAGGGCTTAATCATGAATCAATATGATCATGATACAATTACACGCTCCTCTCAGCAGCCTAGCGTGGACCTTTTAACCACAAATAGTGACCTTAGCGCCCTATGATGTACAGTTGCCAGTAAATTAAAAAGAAATAGAAATTTCTAGTGAATTCTTAGCTTGGGTCAAGGTGGCCAGATGAAAGAACAAGCCCATATGAAGAAAAGGTTAGGGAACACCAAGGGCGGGACAATTCTGTTCCATGGGTCCCTTCCTTTCCTCCTAGAGAAACAAAATAGAGAAACAGAGAGAAGATGCAATGAAATATTAGAACAGTGAGGACATCATGACAACATTTGATATAGTCATATATATACAGGTTCCATATTTTCCTATTTTTCTGCATTCATTCACGTAAATATGCATACCCTATTTACATATCAACAGTTGTTACGGCCCATAGGCATAATTAATTAATTGTAATGCAGATGTACCGTCATCTCCTGGTCAATGTTGTGACCTCCCGGGTGAGGAGTACCAATAATATGCCTTGATTCACATTTACACAATTGGAGAAGCCTTTTACCTCCTCTGATTCCCACATTCACTTGTTCTACAGCAAAATATTTCAATTTCGAGCTGTCCGAAAAATGATGGGATTGAATGTGGCGGGCTATGGGGTAGTGAGGATCTTTGTTAACAATGGCCCTCATGTGTTCAAGGATACAATTTTTAATCATATGTTTCGTACTAACCCCATAGTGCATATTGCATGGACACTCCAGCAGATACACTATGAACGTTAAACTGTAGGTAAGAAATTGGTTAATAGGTAGTTTGGTACCTCTGTTAGGGTTATTGTATTCTTTAATCATTGTACTGTTTTTACAGGCCTTACAATGGCCGCAAGGAAAAAAGCCTTTCAGGTTCATGCTGTTAAATTGAACCTTAGGTGTAATGTCATTGTGCATGAGAGTGTCCCTGAGGTTCCGCCCCCTCTTGTATGTTATCCTCGGTCTACTGGGAATGAGATTGCCTATAACTGGATCTTTCATTAGTATGTCCCAGTTTCTAGCAAGAATTTTATGGAGATCATTCAAATCATTGTTGAAAGTAAGAATGATTCTGACTGTACCAGTCTCTTCTCTGGGTATTGGAACCTTATCCTGCAACGTCTCAGTTCTGGTCACCAGTTGTGGTTCTGTAATTCTCAAACCTGACTCCATTTTAATCTTGCCCTCACGTAGGCCTGTGAAGTAGGCCCGACGAACAAGTGGCCTGGCCTTCTGAGTTTGTGCATATATTAACTTGGGTTTTTCTGACTCTGAATGAACTGCAGAGAGAGTGACCCTTTTCATCTGAAACTGACCTTTTGCAAAACCAGTTTCAATAGCTGATCGTTGTCTGAGTTTTTCAATCACTGTTCAGGACCTTGTTAACCTTTAGTTTCCTTGCACATATCTTATCCTAAACAATATCTAAATTGTTTCTTTCATTACGACTTTCTTTTCTAAACATGGGTTTTTGCCATGCGTCGTGACTGCCATCTGGTGTTGCCTTTTACGTAGGCCTCAGAAGTAAGTCTGCGAGCAAAGCAGTCTGACCTTTTGTGGGTCATGTATACATTAACTAAGGTTTTCTTCGTGCACTGGAGTTAATTTCAGAAGCTGGCCTTTCACCTGGAATTGACCCTGCCAAGCCAATTTCCCTGCAAGATCGTTATCTACTTTCCCAATCACCATTCAAGACATTTGTTAACTTTTAAGTTTCTTTACGTTTCTGTTATCTTGCACATTATCTGAAACTACTTTTCTTTACTGTTTCTTCATTTCATGGGTTACGCTTTAAATTAAGGGTTTGTCTGGGCCTTCCAGATTATTATTTAGATATGCCTAAATATTAACTTGTGGGTTGGGACACTGTAAAATTACCTTTACTGTATTATGCTGTGTGATGTCATGTATTTTCTATTGGTTGAATTTTGGTGCAGGGGCGTGCATTTTAAATGCACCTTCTTGTGTATAAATAGGGATGTCTCGCCTTAGTAAAATTGAGCAGTTTCTTGAGTTGTACACCGTGTTGTATTGCTGGGATTTCTGCAACTAGCTGCAGCTAATAAATTTGATCTCTGACGCCACCTAGAAGTATTCCGTGTCTCTGTATCCCAAGGCAAGGGAACCCAGAGGACTTTGGGCGTGTCCCTGGCGCCGCTGGGTATTTGATATCCCAGTTCTTCAGTTGGCACGGCCAACGTGGGGCGACTTCAGTGGTACCGGTCCAAGCCCGAAGATTGCGAGGAGCCACGTGAGGAAATTCTGGCGGAGGGCCCCCACTTCATCGACCCCTGCATGTCGACGTGGACCAAAGGTGTTTTCTGCGAGGCTTCCCGCTTTCCAATGGCTATGAAGGACTGCTGCCCTGACTGTCGCCTTGTCTTGGACCCTCCGATTGACGTTTGTAAAGCGAGACGATAGACGGTCTTCTGGTGGCGTGACAGCTATTTGGTTAAGTATAAGTGGGTCGCTCCCATGACTTTGTTTGGTTCCTTGGTTTTGATTTGGTTGCTGCAGTACCCAAAGCCGAAGGGCTAGGATATTTACGAGTGTATCATTTTTTGATTCCCTTCGAAGTTTGAAACCAGACTAGTGAGCAAGATGCCTGGTCTTGGTAAATTTGGTAATTGGTTTGTTTGTTGGTAGGAACAGGGATTCTCGATTGGAGGATTCATGTCCGATACCTCCGGTTGGAACTCCGACTTATGAGCTCTATTCTGAACACGGAGTGGGTCCCATTACTTATAATGAAGTATGGGTCCGCTACACAAAAAAAGATGGTGTTTTGCAATGGCCCCCACATGGTAGTTTTGAAACAGAGATTTTAGACAATCTAGAAGTTAGGCTATTTAAGAAGAAAGCCCGGCCGGCAATGTTTGACTCTTTCCGCCTTTGGCGTAAGGAAGCCAAACAGCAAGAAATTAAGCAAGCAAAGAGAGATAGGAAAGATAAGAATATGTGAGTACTACAAGCTGCTAGCCAGTTTAAGGAAGATGGAGAAGAGCGTGCGAGTGAAGTCTCAGATAGACAGCATTGCATGGCCATAGATAAATGTTATCCGGCCTTGCCATCTTCTCCTCCGAAAGTGATGGAAGACCTTGAAAAAGATCCTTTGATCTCTCATTTACTGAGATTGCCTCCTCCCTATGTGCAGGGTGCTACTGCACCTCTATTACCCCCGGTTGCTCCACCCTTTGTTGTTCAACCTCCTGCTGTTGTTCAGCCACCCGGTGCTCCACAGATGGTTTTGCCTCCTCCTGCGCAACCCCTTCTTGGGTCGCCAGCCTTGCTACCAGCTTTGCCTCAAACTCCTTTGCCTTCTGCTTCTGCATCTTCGACTTCTACTGTTCTAGTCCGTACACCTTCTTTGCCTCAGAATACTTATTCTCCTGTTCTTATGGCTACTTCTTCCCCTTCTGCTCGAAAACGAATGACTGAGACTGTTGTTAATCTGGTGTCACCATTGTTTGGGTCACTGAATATGACCCCTGTTTCGGAACGTAAACAGAGTCGTAGTCAGCTTCCTAGTTCTGAAGAACAGACAGTGTTGGATTTGTTGGCTCGTAGGTGGATTTTAAATGCTCCGAGGTATGATTTGCCAGCAGTTATGGATGTTTCTTTCAGTGGGAACCACCTAAGCAAAGGTATGTTTTTGATGTAATGTGTACTTTTCTGAGTCAGGAATGGGAAGATAATGAGTTGGGTCCGATTCCGCATGATGTGCTCGATGTTCAGTCAGATTTTGCTAAAGGGATGATAGTGGAATCTGATGTTACAGATGCCGTAGAGACAATACTTGCTTTCAGATCTAGACGTTCGCCTCAGACATTTTATGAACCTGATTCCTCTGTTAGGAGGAAAGTGAAACAGTACCCTATGAGAAAAGTTCCTCCTGTATGGAAAGAAGCAGTTCAGGCTAATGTAAATTTGGGTATTCAGGCCGCTCCGGCTCATTTTCAGCGAGTATGGGTACATGTCCCTTGGAAGAGAGCAGAGGTCTTAGCTCTTAAGCAGACCTTACCTGACCCTCGTAAGAATCCTGCTGGTTATTACAAGAAGTTGTCCCAGACAGTTGAAGCGTGTATTATGAATTTAGCTGACATCAATATGTTGATGGGTAATGTAGTCCCTCAACCCTTGTGGGCGAAGATTCGTCATGAGAATCATGCTGCTGAATTAGGTGATACCTGGGCAAATATTGTTGCTGCAGATGGTAGACAGGAGGGAGGTGCTAAACCTGAACCTTTAGTTTCAGAATTACCAGGTAGAATTATTAATCTGATGAAAACGATGATGCCCGCTTTATGAGTGAATTGGGATAAGTTAGCAGCATGTAAGCAGAAGAAAGACGAGAGTGTATCTGATTTCTTCACTAGGTTTGAAGAGACGTTTATTGATCATAGTGGTCAGGATATGAGTACGGAAGGTGGTCAAAGGTTGTTTGTGGATACATTTGTCTTTAATTTGCTTCCCGAACTTTCTAATAAGTTAAAGGACTCTGAGAGTTCATGGGCTGTCTCTTCGTCGGCCCAGATATTGGCTACTGCACAATATTACGAGAATAGAGATAAAGATGAGAAGGATAAAGTGGAGAAGGAAACTAAAGAGTTAAAGACGAAAGTTCTTTTGCAGCAAGCTTATCCGCCTCGTCAGAATCAGCCTCAGTTTCAGTCCTGTTTTGCCGGTCCTTAAACGTACTGATGCTTCTCAGCCACCTGTGTACCGGTTTGTGATTGACCTTCGAGAGGTAAACAAGATTGTTGTGCCACAGTTTCCTGTGGTACCTGATATTACTGCTTTGTTGACTTTGATTCCTGCTTCGGCTGCTTGGTTTTCTGTCATCGATTTGAAGAATGCTTTCTTCAGTATTCCTATTGCTGAGGAGAGCAGGGATATTTTTGGCTTCTCATTAGGAGGCCGAAGCTTCCGGTTTAAGAGAGCTCCCCAAGGTTATTGTGAAAGTCCCTCCATCTATAGTCAGGCATTGAAAACTCAGCTTGACGGTTTTGTGTTACCTGTTGGTGCTACTCTTATTCAGTACGTCGATGATTTGTTGATTACTGCTGATGATGAAAAGATTTGTAAAGAGGCTACTCTTTTTTTGTGGCGGTATTTGTCTGACCTTCATCATAAAGTGTCACCTTCAAAGTTGCAATATTGTCGCCAAGAAGTGCCTTACTTAGGTCCTCTCTTGTCGAAGGAGGGAAGGAGATTGACCCCAGAACGAATTCAAGCAATTGCGCAAATTAATGTACCATCCACACAGAGAGAAGTGCGTGCCTTTTTAGGTATTACATCGTATAGTAGACAGTGGATCCCCAATTTTTCACTCTTGGCTAAACCTCTGTTAGCATTGACTCTGAAAGATACTCCGTATACTCTTCCTTGGTCTGACGAATGTCAGAAAAGTTTTTCTGAACTACGCAATGCATTGTGTTCGGCTCCTGTGTTGGGTACTCGAGACTATAGTAAGCATTTCACGTTGTACGTGCACGAAAGAGAAAGTTGTGCGTTGTCAGTGTTGACACAACCATTTGGGGACTACCAGCGTCCATGTGCGTATTTTTCAGGAACGTTAGACCCAGTTGCTAAGGCGTTGCCGAGTTGTCTGAGAGCTACAGCTGCAGCGGCTGTTTCTATCCGAAAATCTGCTGGTTTGGTATTGGATAATACGTTGATTGTGATGGTCCCACATGCAGTGGATACCTTATTAAACAGGATTAAGACACAACACCTTACTTGTGCACGTCTGTCAGGTTACGAGTTGACATTGTTGGCTAGTCATGTGCACATTAAAAGATGTAATGTGTTGAATCCAACTACGTTGTTACCGATCTCTACAGAGACGGATCCTCAGGAACAGCATGATTGTTTTCTTCGTACAGAGGAAGAAACGAAGGCTAGAGTTGACCTGAGGGATACTCCCCTTACGGATGTTGATGGTTCCCTATGGGTAGATGGTTTGTGTTTTAAGCTTCCGAATGGTGAAACGACTGCAGCGTATGCTATTACAACTTTACATACAGTTGTGAGTCAGCACGCATACCACAGAATTCTGCGCAAGCAGCAGAGTTGATTGCACTGACTAGAGCGTGTGTGTTGTCAGAAGGAAAGCAAGTGAATGTTTACACCGACAGCCAGTATGCGTTTGGTGTTGCCCATAGTTTTGGGCGTTTGTGGAGAGAGTTGGGTTCCTTACTTCGCACGGAACAAAAATACAGCATGAGCAGTTGGTGAATGAACTTTTGGAATCTCTCACTCTCCCAAAGCAGATTGCAATTATGAAGTGTAGTGCGCATAAGAAAGTTGTGGACGATGTTGGTCGAGGGAATGCGTTTGCAGATGAAGTTGCGAAGGAAACGGCGAAAGACATGATGAGCCGTATGTATGTTGCAGGCCCAGCTAATTGGGTTATGGCTGGTGGAATGTGCGAAGACACAATAGAAAGTGTGAAAATGATTCAGGCTGAAGCGACTGAGAAAGAAGTGAGTGTTTGGAGAGGTACTACGGGTATGTTGGATTCGACAGGTTGTTGGGTTTAGTTGTCAGAACACCAGCGATGGCTGTTGGCAGATGCGTATGTGCTCCCAGTGGTTACAATGGCTCATGGAATGGCTCACATAAGTTCGAAGGGAATATGCAAGTTGTTGGCTCCAGTTTGGCAGAATGCTGGAATTCCGAAATGTGCAGAGAACGTGGTGAAACATTGTATGATTTGTCTGAAGTATAATCCTGGTAAGGGAACTCCAACTCCAGCTGGTCATTTTGCTCCTCCGACGTATCCGTTTGAGGTGATACAGCTAGATTATATACATATGGAGAGATGCAATAATTTGAAGTATGACCTTGTGGTTGTTTGTGCCTTTTCCAGGTGGATAGAGGCCTACCCCCTAAAGGATAATACTGCCTTGTCTACAGCCAAGGTTTTGTACTTCCCTAGGTATGGTTTGCCGAGAATTGTATGGTCGGACAATGGGAGTGAATGTGTGGGTCAAATCATGAAGAAAGTATGTGCTGGTTTGGGAATATATCAGAAGTTCCATGCAGCGAATCACCCCCAGTCTGTACTGTAAAATCAAAGTTTATTTAGACAATAGTCTATAAACCATACACAAGACCATGGATCCACATAGCAATAGAAATTTTTACATCATAGTTCATTTTAACACTCAGTACACATTTAAAACCATAAAAGCACTAAATTGATATTTTCCATTTTTTTAAATCTTAATATCTTAAAATTTCCCAACTTCCTTGGTTGTCTCCTTTACAGCTTCTCTTATTGCTTTCAAAAATTTCCCCAACGCAATTGTGATATCTAAAAACGACATTTCAGTAAGGAGAACAGCAGCCTCTGATCGTGTGTTTACCTTATACTTTAAAAATATTGGACGTAAAAACATTTTACGCACTGTTAAAATCCATGTACAGTCCAGTAATATATGTAAAATATCATTCTTCACACCTAGGCCACATTTACAAGTACCATCAGGTTGGATCAGGGCTACTTTTAATTTACTATCGATCTTCCATGGATTTAAGCCTACCCGAACCTTCATGATTTCGTACCTTAACCATTTACTGGGTAACACATCCAAATAAGGGAACCGGACCTCCTTTTCCCATTCATTCCTTACCCAGTTCACTGATTTTTTTCAACTTCAGGTACTCCAGATCTTGTGATCTGGAATATTCTTGCCCTCGGTCCCTAAGCATTTTCTTAGTAAAAACTAGGTCCAATAAGGGATGTTCGAGGGTCAACTTTAATTGCGCAGTTACTAGCTGAAGGGTTTTCCTCACTTCCCGTGCCCAATGTAAACTGCTTGCTTGTATTTCCTTTCTGCACCAAGTTGACACCTTCTGTTCACCACCGCGCGTCTGGCAGTTCCAAAATCTTAGCAATGACATTTGTGCCTTTACCTCCCATGCCGTCAAGCCTACCTCCAATCTAATAGCTTGCAACATGGATCCGTTAGGTAGGGACAACAGCATTTTAATTATCTTTCCTTCCTCCCGGTACCAACCCCTTTTACCACTCAGATAGAGCACTTCAGCGCCGTAGAGAACTTGTGGGGGTATCATAGCTTCAAATGCCTTTAATAACGGTCTGTGAGACATGTCACCATAGTCCTTATTACATTTTTTCAATCCACAGACCGATGAGGACGCCTTTGAAGTTTGTCCCGCCACGTGGGTATTCCACTTTAATGTCAAACCACCAGTCCTAGATATTTGTATTCATTTACTACCTCTAACTTGTCTAAACCTAAAAACCATTTAAAATGTTTTACCCTCTTCCCGAAACATAGGATCTTTGTTTTCTCCATATTCACCGATAGAAACTTTTTGTCACAATATATTTTAAAAGCATTTAATTTCCTTTGGAGGCCCATTTCAGTTTGGTCCACGATCACTAGATCATCAGCATATAAAAGGCATGCAACTTTATTATTATTCATGCGCGGGCTCGCACTCTTTTCAACTTCCAAAACCACGGGAAGGTCTGATAGGAAGATTGAAAAGAGCAAGGGTGCCAAAACGCACCCTTGTCTCAAGCCATTCTTTACAGGGATTTTCTGCGTTAATGAGCCCTTTGAATCTCTAATGACCTGGGCCCAGTTGCCACTATGTAATTCTTTTAGAATATTTAATATGCCTTCCGGCAATGCATAATTTTCTAGCACTTCCCAAAGGCTGCTTCTATCTACTGAGCCAAAGGCAGCTCGGAAATCGACGAAACAGCAGCATAATTTGCCTTTTTGTTCAATCGATTTCCTAGCTAAGGCCCACAAGGCAAAACAATGATCAATCGTAGAGTGGCCTTCTTTAAACCCACCCTGTTCCACTGGTACGATTGACCGAAGATCCGCCCACTCTTTTAACTTACCGAGTATCATCTTAGCAAAAATCTTTTCTCCTATATCTAATAGGTTAATTAGCCTGTAGTTTTTAGGGGCATGTACATCTCCTTTTTTATGCAGAGGCCTTATTATTGCACCCTTCCAGTTTGCAGGTATTAGCCCTTGCTCTAGTATTAAAGTAAACATTTTTTGAGAAGGATTCCGCCCACCAAGGCTGGTTTGAATTCAATATCAGGGTCGGCATATCATCCGGGTCTGCTGCTCTAGTCCTAATTATCCTAAGGATGTTTATTACTGAGCAATCATGTTTGAGATCCCCTACTAGATCTCTCCACTGCTTTGATACCAAATTATCCGACAACCTCCCCGGGGCATACAATTTCTGAATATACTCAGCCCATACATCTTCCTCAACTACACAGGTCATTGGTGCAATCAAGGGTTCCCTGGCTGACTGTATTAGCTTCCAGAATTGCTGTAGGTTCTTATTTTCAATGGATTCCAATAATTTGCCCCAGCAAGATTCTTTATGAATCCTTTTTACATTGCGGATTAACATATTATATTCTCTCTTTATTTTTATTAAGTTTTCCGCCTTTGCTCGTGTAAATTTTTTGCGTAGGCTATGCTCTTCTCTCCTAACTTCTCTTTTTTTCATTAAACAATCCTGATTAAACCATGTTCCTTTCTTACTTTGAGTATTTCCTTTCTTATTCTGTTCTTTTGCAGTGGGCCTTAGTTCTATACTTATACTTTCTACTACTTGTTTTATTTTTTCCACAAACCAGAATAGGTCTTGACCCTTCAAACAACCTAGCTGAATCTTATGTTGCAGGCTTGCTAACTTCTCTATAAATTTTTCAGATAACCTAGTGGTCATCCGCTTCGGATACTCTGTCTCTTGCCAGATAACTCTGTCGCATATATTGTGCTATTCCCAATTCTAACTTTATTAAATTGTGATCACTACATTCCATGAGGTTAATGCTAAAATCTTTCACTAACTAAATTCCATGCCGGCAAAAACACATAGTCTATTGGGCAATTATGTGCCCCATATTTAAAAGTTTTCTTTGCCGGGCGGTCATGGACTATCCTTCCATTTAAACAAAGAGAAACTTTTATTTGATAAATAGTTGCCCAATTCCACCGCATCTGTAAAAGTTTTTGTTTCCATAAACTCTGCATTTTTTATATCATATGCATCTAGAATTTCTGAGTACCATTGATCCGACAATTTTGGATTTAGTTTATGGTTAAAATCTCCTGTTAACACAATCAGGTCATTTCCATACATAACACAAAGTGCATCCATATCATTCTTAAAATGTAACAATTCGACCCCATATTCCTTTGTTGAATTCCATTGCATATACACATTTAGGATCAGTATAAATTTATATTTCTTATCCGCAAGTGTGGTTTGGATTCTGCAGGCTAGAAGCCACTTACACTTTACAGATATCAAAATGGTTTTAGTTGTTAGGGTTGTTGATATCATTGTCAACAAGCCACCTGCGGGGCGCCCGGAGTTTGATTTTTCAGCTGCACGGTGGACTTGTCGGAACCCTTCAACTATTTGGGGAACACAGCCAGGTCTCTTGTATACAAATAATTTCATTCTCTTTTGCAAGTTCTTTCACAGTTTCACGTTTTAGAAGTGTTCCCAATCCATTTATATTCCAAGAGACCAATTGTATGCTCTGTGGCTGCCCCATTGCCTATTCTACATCACTTAAAGGCCCATTCACTACTGAATCTTCCCTGTAACTATATGAAGGTCCTGCTAAGCTGGAGGTGTTACTCCAATTCTTCCATGCCTCCAACATATCTGTATTGTTTATTACTATATTAAAATTTTCTCTCCCTTCCCCTATTTCCTCATCGGGGAGCCTCACCTGCCTCTTGCTTAAGCCCGCATGATACCTTAAGAAAGGTTTCTGCTGGGGCACCTTAAACACTGGCGCAAACTCTTCTTTGGACACTAGGCGAATCCCCTCTTTACGGATTTCTTGCTCTGCGTTTTCTATTGCGGATGTCACCAAGCCCGAATAAAGCTGTACTTTGGTGACCTCCTTGCCCTCCCCAATTGTTTGGAATCCCACCTTTCTTAGATCTCGAGAGCCTATTCCATTTAAACTTGGGCAATGGGCAAAAACCTTGAGTAGGTGTGCTCTATTTAAATACCCACTCTTTTTAGATTTTTTGCCACCCCTTCCCAATTTTACGTGTTCAAAGTAGAGCCACTTATTCCCTCTATCAACCACTTCTTCTGACTTTGTAACACCTTGATAATATAGTGTATTTAATCTAGTTATCACTTTAGGGCTACTTTCCCTGTTTGCATTACTTTTATTTTTGCTGGGGGGCTGCCGAGCCTGTGTCTTTGCTAATTTTGAGGTTACATGAATCTCCTTATCCTGTTGGGTTTGCTTCCTATTATACTTCTCTTTTTTTGCTGATAAGAAGGCCTCTTTCTCAAAATCAATACCTTTCTGAACCCTCGTCGTTTTATTCGATTGAGACTTGAGCTTATGTGTTACCTCTTCTAATGACTCCTTCCTCCCCTTTCCTTTTTTCATTGCTCTTAAATTGAACTTTCTTTGTGCCTCACTACCTGGACCTCTTATTCGTTTAGAGTGACCATAATGCATATATTCACCTCTCCTTTTTACCAACATTGGCAATTTTGACACGTAAACTTCATGGCCATCAACGTGAGCTTCATCAACTTGGCTTACAAGTGGGATATCGGCTAATCTATCATCCCCCTCCCTCCCTTGACCCGTAGCCACCGGGTCTAAGACAGGTCTCAACATTGAAGGCATTTGGCCTCTAATGCCCTGTAATTCTCCCTCAATTTCAGAGAGGTACGTTTTTTTACTTTTCAGGACATCGTGGTTTAGCATCGTTATTTCTAACAATCCTTGTAGCGATTTTTGCACCATTAACATCATTTCCAACATTGAAACTGCCGGGGATTCTGATACTTCCAAGTTTATATCCAGTGACCGGTTTTCCCCATTTGTGTCATTGCTTTTGTCCAGATCTTCCTGGTCATTGACTTCCCCCAAGACACTCCTTACAAATCCAACTGGACAACTGTGTGGGTTATGGGCAGAATCGTCACCATGGTTACGGGCCTGACTATCTTCCTCTTTCCCTTCTGCCAACTGGTTGGTTAATCTTGGGGAGGAAGAAAGTCTCTGTGACATTATTATCCCCTTCTGCCCTGTCAAGGACAGGACTGATCGGTTAACCAAATCTATGGAGTCTACCAAACGACCATCGAATATTAGGGAGGATCCTTCTTTCCATGTTTCTTACATTTCTTCAGTTTCTGTAGTTTCTATAGTCTTTGCGGGAGAAAAAACCTGTTTAAAATGCTTCCCCACAAACTCCTTAATTGTACTAGATGCTATGCTCCCCTTACTTCCTCCGTGTTGTACTTCCTTGGGAGCCTTGGGAGTTTTTCCTTTTAATTTTTGGGGGCGTTTTGATTTTTCCTTTACCCTCCGGGGAGAAGGACTCTCCTGGGTAACCTGTTGATTATCCCCATTCAGTTCTGCCTTCTTTGTATTCCCTAATGTGCTTTTATTTTTCCGTGGTGCCATTTTACTCCCTCTGTGTTTCTCTCAACACTTCAAACAGAGTTAAATTTCTTAAATTATTAAATTAAAATAACTAATATTTCACTTACCTCTGTTGTGCCTACTTCTTGTGCTTGCGCTCTTGCCCGTGCCCTTTTCTGTTTTTCTTTGTAGGGTTATCGCTTCTCTCTCCACTCAAAGCTTTACTTATTTAAGGTTATGTTTGAGGCTGAAAAGTCACTCAAAAAAAACTCACCCAAGCAAGCTCCTACTTCCTTGCCCCTACTTCCTTGCTTCCTTGCCCCCCCCCCCCTCCTCTACCTTCCGTTGTTCAAATGGGCTCAGGCAGAGGCGTGGGAGCTTTTGCTTGATTCTTAATTTTTAAACAAGATTCTGCCTGCCCGTGTCTGTGAATTCCCAAGACACTAGCAAGCCTCAGCAAATCCTTTGTGAAACAGCTGCGTGACTGGTGGAGGGTGTCTGGCACCGATTCTATAGTTAGTCACACACCCGGGCTCCGAGCTCCTCTTTACCTCGGTGCTTATCTCGCTCATTTACTCACATCCAGCCAAGCGCCTCAATTGACCTTAGAGTTCGCTTCCTTAATTAGCCCGTTTGCTCTCCGCTTTCTGCTTTCACTTTTTATGGAGCTCTGCTCCTGCTCTGGTTTTCCACCTCCAGCGTTCGGCGTTCTGCGTCCGTTGGACTCAAAGGGCACGCATGCGCAAACACACCTTCGGCAACAACAGAGCAGTAGGGCAGACGCGTTTACATGACTTGCAGTCTGCTGGACTTGTTGAATGTTACAATGGTACCTTGAAGATGAAATTACCTAAGGTACAAGCGAGCACTGGTCTTACATGGCCGGATGCCTTGCCGTTGACTCTTTTGTCAACAAGGACGACTGTGCATTCTCGAGTGGGACTTAGTCCATAAGAAATTGTGTTTGGTCGTCCTGCGAATGTTTGGGGTGTTCCTCGTCCTAACGAATACAGCAGTATTGAGTACCCTATGTTGGTGGATTACTTACATGACTTGACTGCTAAATTACGTGTTCTCCACCAACAGGTCTATGACAGTTTGCCGACAGCTACTACAGATCCAGGGCACACGATCCAACCTGGTGATTTTATCTTGACGAAGCATTTTTAGCGATCCAAGAATTTGGAACTGAGATGGACTGGTCCCTATTTGGTTTTGCTAGTCACTAGAACTGCTGTTAGAGTAGCTGGTAAAAAGAACTGGGTGCATGCCACCCATACGAAATAAAGTTCCTTTGCCTTTACGGTATGATCAGTGGGTGAGGGATGGTATAGCTGACAAAGATTGCGAGAGAGTCCCCACATTTGTGCCCTTTAGGATGCTCATTTTACATGGACACAGTCAGAACGCGAGGATGATGATGTTCTGCAAGCTGCTGTGCCTCCTCATCTAAAGATTGACACCACTAATCCGGAACTTTTATTTAATGATCCAACTGTACCTGATAAAGAACGTTACAATTTAAGGCCAAGAAAGCCTATTGCCATGGACAAATAAAAAGAATGTTTTATATAGTGAATTACACCTTGTCATATCAGGAGACTTTTTTGCTTTTTCCTTTTTCGAGTCACCATCCGGACTCAGCTGCAGGGTCACGGTAGGAAGTTCTTAAGGGGTGAGCCGCGTATTGACACAAGGTCTGTGGTTCAGGGTCGTTAGTGCGATCTTGGCGCACACTTAAGTGAAGAAAGAAAATTTTCGTGAGCAGCACGGTAGAGGATGGAGTTTCTTGAGTCTGATAAATGTGTTAGGAAAGTGGATTCTAAAGTCCAAATATGTATATTGATTTGTAGCAAATGTTTTTTAATAATGTGTTTTCTTATGCTTGTGAATAATACGTTAGCTTGTGTGGGTTGGATTTTCTATGTAACACAATTGCCACATACATCTACCTCCCAACATACTCTTTCTTTTTCTACTGTTTCTCCACATGAGTTTCATACGTTACCTGAACATGAACAGACACAAAGATCAGAATTTGTGTACAATTCATTTATACAGATGTTGCATCAGCATCAGCTAGTCATAAATACCACAAATTGTTGGGTGTGTGGTCTTATGCCACATACTACAGATAAGGGAATGCCCTATTTGGTTTTGCCTTTTTCGCCTAACGGGTCAGTTTGGGCACTCCAATCAATGTTTATCTACGCAAATGAAGCCTCTTCTGTACGTTCCGTCAAAGACAATGCAAGTAATAATGCCTTGATACAGGGAATAGTTGATATGATTAGAGCTATCGATGCATATAACGCCATCCCTAGAGATGAGGTACGAGCATATGTCAGTTGGAATACGACGACATATAGTATTAGCTTGACGGAGAAAGAAAGGCAGCGAAGGTCTCCTCCTATTTGGATTATACCCCACCGAGGTCATCTCTGTTTGCAAGGTAATGGTCAGAATCCGAGAGCTCAGCTTGGTAAGAGTGTGAGTGTTCACACATACGTTTATACATCCCAGAAATCTCCTCCGTTCGTGCCAGCTAAAGGCACGTATTTTGTTTGTCACGATAGAGCATACACATGGTTGCCATCTGATTTTTCCGGCACATGTTACGTGGCATTTTTGCTTCCCCCTACATACACTGCTGTTTTCTACTACCATAAGACAAGATATGGTAGAGGTATAATCGATACGAAAGATACTGTGGCACAAGAAGCTGGAGACTTCTTCAAGGGTTTCCTACCCTTTTGGGGTCCTATGGCTAATAGTAGGAATATTCGTCAGCTTACGAGAGTGGTTGAGGCCACTATAAATGAGACTTCAGGTGCTCTTAGCAATATTACAGCTGAGCTTCAAGCGGATCGCCTTATGACATTACAGAACCGTTTTGTTTTAGATATTATACTTGCAGATAGAGGTGGGGTATGCAAATCGATTAGATCTAGTTGCTGCGTTTTCATACCAGATAATGCCCCAACAGTGTACCAAGCCATCTCTAGACTACATAAGATCTCTGAGTCTATTCATGTGGATGAAGGTAACTGGTCGTTGATGGGATGGTTATGGGAATCGCTGTCCAAATGGGGATGGAAGATTCTGATGTTCCTTGGTATGGCGTTAGCTATCCTTTTCCCGTGTTGTTTATGCATTCAGTGTGGTCCCGCCATTTGTAGTCTTTGTGCTATGATCTGTGTGAGAAGACCAGTCCCGAGAGAAGTGAAGGATAATAAGGTGATGTTACAGCAACACCTTGATGACCTGATGAGAATAGATATAGACCTAGATTCAGATTAACATGAGTTTAGGTTATTGCCTACGTAATGGCAAAAGAAGGGTCTGTGGTTCTGTAATTCTCAAACCTGACTCCATTTTAGTCTTGCCCTCACGTAGGCCTGTGAAGTAGGCCCAATGAACAAGTGGCCTGGCCTTCTGAGATTGTGCATATATTAACTTGGGTTTTTCTGACTCTGAATGAACTGCAGAGAGAGTGACCCTTTCATCTGAAACTGACCTTTTGCAAAACCAATTTCACTAGCTGATCGTTGTCTGAGTTTTTCAATCACTGTTCAGGACCTTGTTAACCTTTAGTTTCCTTGCACATATCTTATCCTAAACAATATCTAAATTGTTTATTTCCTTACGACTTTCTTTTCTAAACATGGGTTTTTGCCATGCGTCGTGACTGCCATCTGGTGTTGCCTTTTACGTAGGCCCCAGAAGTTAGTCTGCGAGCAAAGCAGTCTGACCTTTTGTGGGTCATGTATATATTAAATAAGGTTTTCTTCGTGCACTGGAGTTAATTTCAGAAGCTGGACTGTCACCTGGAATTGACCCTGTCAAGCCAATTTCCCTGCAAGATCGTTATCCACTTTCCCAATCACCATTCAAGACATTTGTTAACTTTTAAGTTTCTTTACGTTTCTGTTATCTTGCACATTATCTGAAACTACTTTTCTTTACTGTTTCTTCATTTCATGGATTACCCTTTCAATTAAGGGTTTGTCTGGGCCTTCCAGATTATTATTTAGATATGCCTAAATATTAACTTGTGGGTTGGGACACTGTAAAATGAGCTTTACTGTATGATGCTGTGTGATGTCATGTATTTTCTAATGGTTGAATTTTGGTGCAGGGGCGTGCATTTTAAATGTACCTTTTTGTGTATAAATAGGGATGTCTCGCCTTAGTAAAATTGAGCAGTTTCTTGAGTTGTACACCGTGTTGTATTGCTGGGATTTCTGCTACTAGCTGCAGCTAATATATTTGATCTCTGACGCCACTAAGCAGTATTCCGTGTCTCTGTATCCCAAGGCAAGGGAACCCAGAGGACTTTGGGCGTGTCCCTGGCGCCGCTGGGTATTTGATATCCCAGTTCTTCACAGTTTAACCTTCTCCATAGCCTTCCGCAAAACCCACATGGGATAAACTCTTTCAGTAAACTGACCCAACCTAACCTTCTGTTCTTCAGGAAAGTACTATTCTGAGCTTCAGTTACGTTTAGCCCTAAGGAGTTCCCCATAGGGGATGCTCAGTTTAAGTTATCGGGATGGCAACTTATGGTGTTCAATAAACTGTTGCCAGCGAGGCTCTTGCTATACAGTCTGGTATGTATTTTGTTATTAAGTATCTCCACCTTGGTGTCAAGAAATTCTACGCAAGTTTTGCTGATATGACTGATGAGTATAAGATTCAGGTTATTACAGTTAAGCCTGTCAATGAAGGATTCGACTTCCACTCTGGTACCTGCCAGACCATGAATAAGTTGTCAATGAAACGTAACCATGTGACGACTTTCTCAAACTCATGTCTAAGGGTAGGATCCTCTCTGATATCAGCCTCCCATGCCCCCAGCCAGATCTTTAATCAGAAAGCATGCTTTTGTGATTTGGTGCAAACCTGTTCAGCCATCTTTGAGAAAGTAGGGTACAAAATATTGGCAAATGTAAAACAAAGCATTCTGATTGGCTAAGAGAGCTTTTTTCCCAACGGCCACTTCAGTCCAGCAAGACAAATGTTGTGGCCACCATTACAGGACAGAGGGACTTGGTTCCCCCATCCAAAACTTAAAATAAAAATCCTATGTAAGGGGTGCAGGGTAGGGACTCCCAATTTTATTTTTTTGTTCCACATATACTGTGGTACATCCGTGGGACCTAAATTGGCCCCTCTAGTGTAACGTGAGACTCCCGCGGGAGGCGCAGTACTGTGAGAACAAAGCAAGCTTCAAAAACAGAACCTTGCACGCTCTCAAGGTACCATAGGTGTACCATGGCACCGGAAAAAAAAAATATGAAAGATGCGGTTGAAGGTGATGCGTGGCCACTGAAATTCACTGGTTATACTTCACTGAGCTAACTTTAACTTTTGTCACCGTCATGCACTGCTTATGAACTCAGATATTACATCCCTTATGACATGTTAGATGACATCATTGATGACATCACTGATGACATCTCAAATAAGATCGCTGATCACATTACTAATGATATCATCCAAACTACTGCTTCATAAATAGAAAGAGTGTAGTAGAAAAGAAAATCTCATGGTGCATGCTTTAGCTATCAGTGAAGATATAAGTGTAAACAGTACTTCAATATAGCAAGGTAGGTACTGAGCACAACAAGTGTGAGTTGCAGTCATACCTTTCTAATCGGTTGTGCCATAATTCAAAGGCCTGTTACTAAAACATGTGAGTTAAATTAAAGCTTTTCCTTACAATATATTATTTAACTGTGGATGTCTGTGTACATGCTGACGTTAAAGAGTTGGCATTTAGTGCTATAAAAACATGAGATTTATAAAGTGCATATATTTATTTCTGAGACATTAATTGTTGTAGAATGTATATTTTATTGCTGACTCACAGTACAGATCATAATATGATTGTAAAACATTCTTAAAATGGTGTACACCATTCTGATCATTTCAGGAATATGTGTAAGGTATTTTTACATATTACAGAGCGTTTTACATAGGGCCTGATAGTGCATGTCTTATAATGTATAGAAGTAAAATTGTTGATTTAAAATTCTATGTCAGATGAGGTATTTAACAGGCACATTTCATTAACATCTCCAAACACTGTTTTTGAACGGTATTTAAGGTTTAATAAGTTGCTGATTTCATTAATTTCTACAGAACCATAACATTCCTTATGCACCACAATACCTGTAAACAAAAAAGTCGAATGTCTATTTAATGGGGGTGATTTCACAGATGTGCATCAAGTTCTGCTACTTCAACTTGTTGTGAAAAGATACACCCATTAGTTCTACAGATGTTTTGGAAAATTGGGCCTACGCTTACCTTGCTGAATAACTTCCAGTATGAAAAAGCATATAGGAAGCTTCCATACCTGTTAGGTGATGTCATCTGTGATGTCACCAATTATGTCATTTGAGATGTCCTCAGTGATGTCATCAATTCCATCCATTTTGGTTTAAGTATTGCCTATTTTCCATCTCTTTCCTGGCCCTGCTTAGATTTACTACTAAAACAGAGACCTACATGTGTGGAGATTTCCACTATAATAGCAAGGATCTCTGCTTTGAAAAGGTAGAAGTGGCAGAGGCAGAAGATTCAGCAGTTGGGTTTTTTAGTTGTATTTTGAAGTACATGACCAATACTGCTGCACTACTAATAAGCGTACTACAAAAGGCAGTTTATGTCTAGGCTCCAAAATTTGATGATTGAAGAAAACATTTCAAAGCAGAACACACTAGCAAAACTCCAAGCATAATCGTGTCTATAGCTAGATAAGGTAGACAAGCCACAGTTCAAGAAAAAGTTCAGCGTAAAGTCTAGTATTGTCAGCAACAGAATCAGTCAAATATCTCTACTGCCACTATGACAAAAAAAACTATCAAACGGCAACAACTTTAGGGCTCTGGATCGCAATCTCACTGAATGAGGCAACAGTGTCACCGTAAAACCATTTGAAGGTATTTTGGGGCATATCAGCAAGGGCCGGCGATAATTATCGCCCAGCGCACTTAGCGTGAGGATAATTATCTCTGGCTATCGCTGGATTGTATCACTGAGATCAGCAACTCTTATCTCAAAAGCAATACAAATCCAAGCGCAAGCTGCCAAATGTCCGATTATTGCTGGAAACCCAGCGATAATCGCACAACGTTTGGCGATAGCTTGATGATAGGGCAGAGCATTCTTAGCCATTATATCCACCTTCTATTGGATATAATGGCTAAGTCAGACTGAAAGTAGCGATAACCGCGGTTAGCGCTACTTTTCTTATAGCTATGCTGTTTAGCGTGCAGCTTGTAAAATTGAGAAATGTCGGTTACCGACATTTCTCACGGTATTTAGGTGTGGAACTCCCACTTTGTATTTCATTAGAGATGCAAAGGGCGGCGTCAGGAAAAAGGGTTCTAACATGAGGCTATGCATGTTAGCACCCTTTTGTTAATAAGGCGATAGTTTTGTCTCCGCTTTTTTGGCTTTTAAAGCCAAAAAAGTGGAGATAAAGCACTTGTTAATATTTGTGGTTTATATTCAATGCCACAAAAGGCGTCCTCCATAAATCTGTGCTCTAAGCAAAACAGTGTGTCTCAAGAGAAGTCAGGCAGCATTATTGTCCCGAATGAACAAAGTCTCTTGAAGAGGAAACATGGAAGTCGAAATACAAAGGTAAATGTGATCGTAAATATATATTTACAACTATATTTACGTTGTTACACCTGCCTGGAATTCACCTAAGCTCATTCACCCTTGCTGAGATCTCTCCCATGAATATATAGTTCTATGCATCTGTAAATCCCACTCAAAGGGGCACATTATGATGGCGGACAGACCTGAGTCCGTCCACCACCATAGAGTAGGAGGGAACCTCCGCATGGGCTGCGGAGTTCCCTCCTGTGCAATTAGGATGTGACCGCCACCCTGGCAGTCACATCCTCTATTGTTAACATGGCGGCGGGTGCAGCAATGTTAAAAATGCACGCATTGCATTTGTATGCAGAAGGAGGCAGGCACCGTGCGGTGCCTTCCGCTTTCTGCATACAAATGCAGGGGGGTACCATAGGTACCCCCCATGTGCACCCCCCATCCCCCCCTTCACCTAGGGGGCCCGTAACGGGCCCCCGCAGTGAAGTTACACATGCTTTTCCACAGCGGAAAAGCCGCAGCGGAAAAGCATGTTTCAGAGCCCATCCTAATCTGGCTGACGGTGTCTGAGAGACACCGTCACCATATCAGTGCTTTTCCGCCGCAGTTGTAAGCCAACCGCGGTGGAAAAGCTGCGGACGGAAACCAGGACCCACCAGCCATCCTAATGTGGTGGTGGGTTTTTGGTGGGTCCGCAGAGGATTTTCCGCATCCTCCGGGCCGGCGGTGGCTTCCGCCGGCCCGGAGGATGAGGAAAATCCTCCATCCTAATGAGGCCCCATGTGTGGAAAAATGGGTGTTCCATGGAGTGGCTTGCTGTGAAAGTTTGTGAATCGCAACTAGCTTTGGTTTCTGTCAGCACTCACAAACTCCTCACCTTCCCCTTTCGACCCTGAAAAAGAGTTGGATTTTTAGTCAAAGTAAAAGCTGTTGAAAGTCCCTTTCCAGGGTAGGAAGGGAAATGGATCATTTGGTGGGTTTCAGGAGAAGGGCCCCTCTCCATAGACAATGAGCAGTAGACAGGCTGGAAACCAAAAACACGTCTCATGGCCTGATGGGATAGCTATCTTTAAAAGGAACAATTTATTGTTAGTATAATGTATAAACGTCTCATGGCAATGGTCTTTCCCAGAATTCCATCAAGGCGAGATTACAATTTAATTAAATGTATAACTTAACATGAATTGACATGTGTTTTCACAGCAGAGAGCCATCAATGACTGTGGGATGCAGACACAGAAATGTTTATGAATCTCGCCAAACGTGTCTAAATAGGGCGCTCATCCAGACTGTTTAAATATGCAAGACAGACAGCTGCGACAAAGTTACAGTGAGCCATGATCAAACGGTGATGGCAGACAAATAATTCAGAGACACTGCCAACCATGTCATACCGTCTCTTTCCAAGTAAATAATCAATTGCGCAGAGATCAGAAAGGGGATATGATTTTCTGAAGAATATAGATGTGCTACTATTTTGCATCCATACTGCAGAGCTGCACTTACGCGTTAATGCCTGATTCAAAATATGATGCTTAAAAATACAAGTGGTGGTTAACAGGCAAGATTGAGGCACATGAGATATAGAGGTATACCATTCAGCAGTGCCACTCTTCACGTGCTGATGATGCGGCTGTATCATCCCAAGGACTTGCGCCAAGCTCTTTGTGAGTTATGTCAAAACTTGAAAAGTTGATAAGTTGGGGGTTGTAGCCTGGCTAGCCAAGATGTCGGACACATTAGAGTTGAGTTTCTGCTCCACCAAATGAATCCTGATCTATCCTGTGGCCCTGGGCCAGCATTCCCTGTAGGGTACGCCAGTGTCTGGGGAACACAGCGCCATGGGAATAGTGCCATGGGCAGTGTCACGCAGATCATTAAGGCTGCCGATCAGCCGGGAACCAAAGACAGTGCTGACTTCCCCCAGATGGCAAGCAGGCCATACAGGAGTCATCCCTTGAGGGACAGAGATCCCCCCTCATGTTGTGAATGGTGGGAGACAACATATTACAAAACTGTCCCTGACCATGTCTCATGAGGGTGTGGCTGCTTTGAGGGTGAGCACGCCTACCTGCCAGCAGACCGAGTGGGACACAGGAGGGGTCCTGATCTTGATTGCGGGATAAGACTGAGTAGTGGGTGGACGCAACTTGCCACCACTATGACTTTACAACTGATGTGAGGCAGGGAGGCAAAGAGGCAAGTGCGAGTATAGACCACTCATCCTCCCCCTGTATTTGACCATGCGCAGGAACTTGATGGACCACAGAGGATGATGGGGCGAATAGAGACAACCAGGTGTCCCATATATGAGTGCACTATACGACAGGCTACCGCTGCCCCAAAAAGGCTGAATTGGGGTGGGGTTGTCCCCCTCAATATGCACAATAGGTAATCCCACTGCCAAGATCCCCCACAATGGTGGCTCACAGGAGAGCTCTATGGGTTGACAGGAGACCATGGGGACACTGCCCTTGAGTCAGTGACACAAGGTGCCCTAGGAGGGGTGCCTTCCAGAGAAAACACTGAGATGATTATGCAGGCCACACAAGACTATTGAACAGTCCTTGAACATAAAATAGACGCAATTGATATTGATGTGAGCCTCTTGCAAGCACATCATATAAAACTGGTTACCAGGTTGGGAGATGCAGAATCCACCCTCGCCAATAAGAGACCATCCTTTACCACGCGACAGCTAAAGATGAAAGAACTACAAGGGGAACTGCAGACACTACGAAAGAGAGCAGATGATGCTGAGGGTCAATCTCGTCAGAATCATAACAGGATGGTGAGCCTCATATTGCCTGTCAACGAGAGATCCACAATTGCCACGGAGCTGCTGAAACCGGGAAGGTGATGGAGGGGCCAGCTGTTTGGTACGGACTACTATAGTTTTGCGACAGGTACAATGATATGTTTTTGTGACAGGCATGAAGATATGGGTCGGATGACTATAGACCCCAACGGGAGGTTTACATTACTGGTTGGGACGGTAGATCGGGCGGATGTGTCGTTAAGCAGTACTTAGGCACCCAACGCTCAGCAGCTACTGTTTTTTGACTTACTTGACCCACACCTTGCCCACTCCTTGGACACACATCGGATATGGGTAGGTGATTTTAACCTGGTGTTAGACTGCACCCTGGATCGTTAGCTGCCGCTCCTTCTGTTGGGACCCAGTTTACAACTTGCACAAAAGTTCAAGTGATAGGCTGAGAGGTGGCAACTGTCAGATTTATGTCAGGCGGTACACCTGAGACATAGGGAATACTTGCACTACCTCAGGCTACACGGGTTACACACACGCATAGACAGGAATCTGGGATTGATGGCACTTATACCATGTATACTCCATGCTGAATACTTGTGTTGAATTTACTCTGACCATAATCCCCTTCCGTTAACACTGTCACAGGGTAAGATGTTGACGGCTATGCAGACATGGCTGCTACAGCCAGAAGCACAATTGCAACCCTTAAGGGTTGGAATTGTGACAGTGATAGATGATTACTTTAGGGAAAATGAGGGCTTCACCTCCCACTCCAATCTGAAGTTAGACACCTTTAATGTGATCATGCGTGGTCTCTGTACAAAGACATCTTACAGAATCAAGCAGTCACTGAAAGGTTCTTGAGGTGGAGAGGCGACGGCAAGAGCTAGAAATATCAATTGTAGAAGACCCCACTGAAATACAGCGCCTACTGGAAGTGATTCAGTCACATTAAACATTGATGGAGCGTCTCAGGTGCATGCATTATGGGGAATACATCACACGACTTCACAGAGAGGGAGACAGGACGGGAAATCTTTTGGCTTGGATATTTAAGTGACACACTTTCCAGAAACCCTTTTGCGCTGTCAGACTACAGGCAGGTCAACTGGCCACAACACAGGGAAAAATTAAAGCAGCCTTTGTGGAGTATTATCAAACTCTATAAAAAGGCTCCACAAGTCTCCCATCATGCCCACATAGCTTAATTCTTGGCCACCATACAGATTCTGAGCCTCACAAGCTCCCAGTCAGCGACACTGAATGTAGAGTTGGAAATGCAGCTGACAAATGCCATAAATTGACCTTCTGGCAAAGGGGAAGACATCATGGATGGAAGGGCTCCCCCCAGATTGTTATATTGCCTTCAGGTACTGACTGGCATCCCTATTGTATATGCAATGTATATTGGGGCATTTCAGAAAGGATTGCTCCTGGACTTTGCCAGGGATGCCAGTATAGTGCTATCACCAAAACATAACTGAAATCCACTGGATGTCCAGTCCTACTGCCCCCATCCCTGTTACACATGGACAATAAAATACTAGAGAAGAGCATAGCAAACCCATATACTAGGATTTATATACCCGGATCAATGTGGTTTTGTCCCGGAACGTAATACTGATGTGAATGTTTGCAGGCAGCTACACATTTTGGACCAACTGGTGAGTCGCTGGGGTCCCCATCGGTGCTGGCTCTTGACATCGAAAAGGTCTGTGGTAATTTATTGTAGCCATATGTGTTCGAAGTGCAAGACATCACGGGGATTACAGCAAGATATAATCTCCAAAAGTGGATCCTGGGCTCGCACTGGGAAGGTCTCCTCAAAAAGGTGTCCACTATGTAGAGGCAAACAACAAGGTTACCCCTTGTCCCTAAAATTGCTTGTTTTCACCCTCTCATGTATGATATGAGCAAGATGCCCGATGTAGGCACATATCACACAGCATCATGGTATGCAGATGATGCACTGCTCTTTATAAGAGACCATGAATACACACTCCCTCAGTTAGAGCAACTGCTATTGGATTTCAGAGAACTGACGGGGCTCAAAGTCATATGAAAGAAATTCTGTTTTCTTTTTCCACTCACAAAGGCACACTCATCACAGCATCAACCACATGCCAAAGATTTCGTGAGGTGGGAGCCCACCACGTTCAGATATCTAGGTGTCCAGGTTGATCACTTGGAGATTGACCTTAGGCAGGGTAACTTGGATTAAGGTGTCACCAGACCACAGGACGCTCTTCCTTTCTGGCATTGTCTTATGCTTTCACCTCTAGGCTGGGTGGCAATTATAAACATTATAATTCTGCCTTTTATTTTATATTTCTTTATAGTCCTATCCCTGCAGGTATCTGGATATTTTTATGGGGGCAGCGTATAGTGTTTTCTGACCTGGTTTGGGATACCGACCACTGGTGAATAGCTATTGACAAGGCAATGCACCCTTTGGATTTGGGAGGCATGGGGTTCCCAATGTAGAAACATGCTATTTGCCTACCTGATTAGTGTAGCTGCATAGATTTCTCACAGTGAAGACAGACCCTTGAAGAAGTGACATTGAGTGCATCAAGGGTGAGACATGTCTACTACAGGTACTACATTCTAGCGATAGGAACCAATTCCGTTATCCCCAGACTTTACGGGTCATAAAGTCCTGCTGTGACAAGTACTCAAGGAGACTGGGACCAGGAACTTTATACTATCAGGATCTACCATTATGGATCACCTCTGACCAAATGGGCGTTGCTGTAAACCACACTTCTCAGGAGTGGGACCAAGCTGGGGTGGCCATGAAGGGTGATCTGTATGCAATTTATGGAAGATATGGTAACCAGTTCAAAAAGAGACGGATACGGTCACTAAGCAGTACATTTGCGGGAAGTAAAATCAGAAATTGTTATACGTAAGTGGTGATCTGGGGAAAAGAAGCAATATCTCCCAGATGTTTCAGCTGACTTTGCACTCGATTGTTCATCAATCAACTGTTGCGTAACCCCAAATTTGTTATGTTATCCCTCTTGGATCTCGCCCCCACCTCCCTGTAACCTATCCATTCCTTTTGTCCTTGCTTACCTTTTGGTTCCTCTCTGTGTCAAGGTCCTCTCCTTCTTGTGCATCTATGAACTACTGCAAGTGCTTCTGATCATTTCTTCTGGTACCACTTCATTGGCGTTTACCATCCATCTGGAACCCTTTCTTCATCACAACAGTCCCAAAGCCTCTCCCCGGGTATTTGTTCCCAGATCCAAGATATCCCCAGAAAGCGATCTTCCTATTACCAGATATCAATTAATTTTATGATAACTTGGGCCCCCAAGGCATTCAATTTTTCAGAAGATACACTCTTCCTTTCCAATCGAGCCACCTTGACATTTGTTTTGGAACATAGTAGATGAGGCAGCCCATCTCATCAACAAGGATTTCGACTTACTGGTGAATATCATGGTTAAAATAAAAACGCAAAAGTCCCAAAAACTTTATGGTAACACAATAATGGGAGGTGTAAAGAAACAATAAACAAAACTAATGAACATACACACCCCTAACCCCCCGCCGAACATAAAATACAAACTGAGAAAAGGTCTGGTTCAGAGACTCATGAAGATGCAAAATTACACCCAGCAGCGGTGCAACAAATACCTGACAAGTGCAACTGATGTTAATGTGATAGTTGCATGCATTTCCTTTCTTCTACCTCATTCCCTGTCAAAGGAACTAATAATGAGATCAATGTGAATTTAGTCAATACAAAACCTTATTGGTACAATTTATACTTGTTCATTCTTTCGAGGGTTTAAGCCCGATGGGTTTTTCACAGTTCTGATGACATTGTTAACGCAAATCTTTATTTTTGCACCACAAATTGATGTAACTCAGGGGCATATTACCAACAAGTAGCGATATATATCGCTAAATAGGCTTAGCGACGATTTTTTAATCGCTGCCTATCGCTGGATATGTTAGCGGAGAAAACATGCTATTAGCAACATTTTTCTCCATTGTGCTAAAATATACAGCGATAGCGGCAAAATGCGTGAATATTGCTGAGAATACAGCGCTATTCACACATTAGCGACGAAATGCTCTTCGCCTTGTTATCCACCTCCCATTGGATAACATGGCTAAGAACTGGTCTGGGAAGGTGTTAGTATTTGGAGATATTCGCGCTTAGCGTGAATATTTTCAACGCTACGCCTGCCTTGCTAATAGGCGATAGTGACGTTGGCGACTGCTTTCAGTCGCTAACTGGTTGGGTAAGCCCACTTTGCATGTCATTAGCGATAAACATAGCTGACATGCAAAGCGGGTCCCAAACCGCTCGCTATCGCCTAAAAGCTGTCGCTAACATCAGTTAGCGGCAGCTTGCTAATAGGGCGATAGAATTATCGCCGCTTAGCGGCCGAAAACGGCCGCTAAATCGGCGATAATTGCCTATCGCCCCCCTTGGTAATATGGCCCTCTGTAACCTCGCCTCACTCCACGGCGAGAACCAATACTGAGTGCAAATATACTCTGGGGGAGGAGGAGCCCACACACAAAGCTGTGTTGATCCCTATCTCCATGTCTACACTCACCTGCTGGACAATGGAGGGATAACGCAATATAATAAGTGGAGTTATGTTCGTGCAATACACTTGTCTCATTCAGGTGTGAAACCATGAAATATCTTGCCGGATACCACGTTCTTTGAAACGGTGTTACAGGATTATCATGGCTCGCATCAGTGCTGGCAGCCTTCAGCATGAACTGTCTGCTTGTCTTAGGACGTTTTATAGAGATAATTGGAACATTTCATCTGAAAGGTATTCGGATTGTCATATGCCCACTATGTTTACCAGATAGTGTACACCGTGAAGAGACAGGCGCATACATCTCCTTATAGAATGGGCTTTATCAGACAGACGGCTGCTATCTGCAATGACAACATTAAACTAGCCAGACAAAGTACTTTTTTCTTCGACACTATGCATTATTCGACAGCTGGAATCTCCTGGAGAACAGTAGCTGAGTCTCTCTCAGAATGGGGCTCTTTTCCATGCAGGACGCCTCTTCTGTGTTTGCTGTGCGCCAGCTGTCAACACAGATAACGTCAATTATAAATCCCTGTTGATAAAATTCATCTTATTATGCCATGGAAAGCAAGAGCAAGAACACGGTGATCCAATCAGGCGGAGGCGGACAGTTTTTAATTTGGACAATGTCAAATACACTTTTATGGAGGGCAGTTTTATATATGATGCTATTACTTTACCAAGGTTTACGTTAAGATTTTTGACCACGTGCAAGTTTACATTTTGCATCTCAATCTCATAGAAGATAAGGCATTTAACATGCTATTAAGAGTTAAAATATGAGTCGGAAGAGGGGTATCTGCAGTGGTGTGAGGGGCATGGGCATGGCACCCCATCCAATTCCCATTGGTCAAGCGTTCTAATATTTGCAATTACAGGGTGCAAGAATACTGGGGCTAATGTTACCAGGATATTATGGCAAACGCAGAGGGCTTAGGTACAAACTATCCCCTACCTGACCTTAACCAACAGCACAGCACAGCAGGAAACATGAAATGCTGCCCAAAGCAGCCCAAGGCCCAATCAATGCTGACTCTGTACCCTCCCCAACCCACAGCACCCACACAGCAGGGCATTTTATCATATTATAAACAGACAAACTTCAACTAATTCCATTTTTATGCCACGGACTGCAATGTTCATTTTGGTGTAAGATGATATGGAAAATTGAGGTTATTGAATAATATTTTTTGAAAATTATTTTTGCAAAAGATGTTTTTGAAACTGATACCATTATATGCCTCCACTGTGGTCCCCGCCTCATAGTAAATACTTGCACTGAGCATGTGCAAAATTTGATTCCAAAATTCCATGGCATCCAGACAAACATGCATCTTTCCACTCAGTAATTCCAGGACGCAGTACCTCCACTAGGGGTGGTGGAAATTTACGCAATTTAGGTTTCATAACTATGCAATATTTCTTAACAATTACTCAAAATACGGCATAATTACAGAAAAATGCACCTACGGTGCCTGGATGTTGAAAGATTTAGGGGTGAGCAGAACTCGTGGAGTTTCACGCAGCAGAATTTAGTGGAGTTACATAAAAATTCAGTAAGATTCCACAGAGTTCCGCTAGCAGGCACAATTCGGCACGTTGCACTGTTCGCTTAAATTTATGGCACCAGGGCCTAGATGTATCAAGCCTTTTGCGATTCGTTAAGGCCGAAATTCGCAGAATTTCGGCCTTAAGGAATCGCAAACGGACATTTAGCATCTTTTGAGATGTATCAGAAATTAGCAAAATAAGGAATCGCAAAAAATTGCGTTTCCTTATTTTGCTTATGCATTTAAGGAATCGCAATTTTGCGATTCCTTAAATGGCATGTATGAAACTTTCTAAAATTGCGAAATTGGGTTAAGGAATCGCAAATTAACACCAATTTGAGGTTCGTGTTAATTTGCGAAATCCTTTTAAAAAACAAAATATGACTATTTTGAAGGTGGCATGTGACACACATACATGCCCATAGGGCATGTATGTGTGCCATATGCACACACATGTAAGTTTCAGGGGTGCAGCAGGGTGTCCATGAGACACCCCTGCACCCTTGAAATAATTCTCAAATTGCGATTAGCAAATTGCGAATTCGCAATTTGAGAATTACTGCACAATCATTCCTATGGGCCTCCTGGCCCATAGGAATTCATGGGGAATTATTCCTTATTTGCGAATTCGCAAAATGCGAATTCGCAAATAAAGATAAATAAAGAATCGCAAAAAAAATGCAATTATTTACATACATTCCATTTTGCGAATTCTAAATAGCGATTCGCAAAAAATCGCTATTTAAGATTCGCAAATTGGAATCTTGATACATCTAGGCCCAGGAGTTTGTTATTCAGTGTAAATTCCGCGCGACTGGCACCATGCAGCACGCCAGAGGGCGCTGCTCGTTTCTGATGCTCAGATAGATTTTCCACTCAAGCGTAAAACTTACTGGGAGGCTTTTTAGCACCCGGAAATTAAACGCGCATGGAAAAACTATTTGACACAGCGGTTGGTGGAGTTTTGCCAGAACTCTACATTCCAAGCAGACTGCAGATTGGAGTTTATCATCCACCCCTAAAAGAATTATGCTGGGAATGCATTTTATGTGTTAAAAAATAGCTCTAAACGTGCAAGCCATGTTGCAGAAATGCGCAACCATTTTCTTCAATCGAGCCTGACACTGTCTAGCTGCATTTTGTGTTTTCCTGCTCCCAGACCTTTCCACCTCCATCCACCTCATTCTTAACCACCTCTCCCCATTCCTTCAAATTTATTTCCACATTTGTGTTAATTTTAGAGTGCCCAGGTGCATTTCTTTTTTATTTCTGTTCCCCCTTTGTCTAGTTTTGTGGGTCTTCCCTTTTCCCTTAGTAGTTCCCATTCGAAAGATAGGGCAGAAACAGGAAGCACCTCCCAGATCCCTCTGGTCGACGGCGGTATGAAGGAGTAACACAACCATATTTTTTGTGAGGCTGAGGTTGCAGCGTGATATTTAAAAACATATGTGCAGCTTTACCTCCCCTCATTTTGGCAGGAGTTCCGCCCGGCCTGGAAAGGGTTACAGCTGCAGCTGCTCTGGGGTAGAGTGTGGCACAGCAACTAATACTTAGGTGTTTTATACACACTTTTAAGAGTGCTTGTGGTCCAGAGGGTAGTGGGGCATGCCAGCCCAAGAAAGGTATGGTCATACTGCCTAGATTCTTTTCCATTGTGAGCTGGAAGAATGGGAGGGAAATCAAGTGGACGTCAAGTAAATCACACTGCCTAGATTCTTTTCCATGCTGACCGGGGGATGTTTAGGCTGTGGACCAGGAATAGCAGGAGGATATTCTGAAATCAAGGGTGTTAGTGTTGCTCCATGGTTCTTCTTCTTTATTATATTCTCCATCTCTGTGAGTTGCAGTACACAATGGGAGATTGACTTTGCCCACAGTTTTCCGAATGACAAAATAGCAAAAATGGTTGAAGCGAGTGGAGGAGCAATATCATTTGTAGGAAGTAATATGTAGGACAAGGAACTATTTCTAGGGTGGAGGCTAAATGGAGGAATAGAATTGGTTGGACAGGTGCTAGATTTGTTTGCCTTTTTGTAAAGAATTCTTCTAATCAGTGTCTTCTTTATCTGTCCTCCTTTCACGACAACCAAAGAGGACCAAAAGGGCCAGGACCACCACAGCACCCCATACCCATACCCTTGACGATGAAGGCACCAGTGCCACGGACATTCATACATATGCGGGTAAGTCATGTTTATTATTTCTTACTTTACCAATATGCTTTATGGTCTTATGTATTTTCTTTCTTTCCAAACTTCCCCATATCTAGTTATTATCCATTAATCCTGCATTGTCCTGTCTGTAGCTTTATTTTCCCACTTTTTTGTTACCTGGAGAGAAACCTTTCCCTCACCTATCATTTGCATATCTTCTTTCCATTCTCTTCCCCTTCTTTAATCATTGTTGCTATAATCCTTTCTTATACATTTACCTCTATAATTAAACAATTGTTTAATAAGGTTGAATTCTTTAATACTTGATTCTAACATGCCAAGTAAACCTTTCAAAGTCATACTCTGACCAGCAATACATTTATGTGTTACACATTCTTTATTTAGCATAAGTAATGTGCTGTTTAATACTGATAGTCTAATAAGAGTGTTTTATTTTTGCCGAAGGAGAACAATAACCACTTGAGGCTGTGAAGAAGGTCAAAGAACATCATGCGGAGGACTTTGAAACGACTACTAGAAAGAGTAGTAAGTCTTCCTTTCTCAATGATTGATGTTGCATGTGTTAAGGTATTATTTCCTTGCTTCCAAGCCTGGATGCCAATCTTTTTAGGTCTCGCCTGTCGATGCGCATGCGCATCGAGCAAGCGAGAGTATTGGGACTTATCCACTCTTTATCCACACTGCAAGGAATCGTGGCAATTCCTTGCAGTGCCCGTGACTTTTAAGCTCAATGCGCATGCGCATTGAGCTTAAAAGCGCGTGCACGTCCGTCTTTGTTTACCCGCTCCGCCCCCTCCCCTTCCCGCCGTGTCGCATTTCTCCTCCCCCCTCCCCTCTCTTCCCTCCGTCTTGTTTGTTTACCCGCTCCGCCCCCGCCCCCTCCCCTGCCCGCCGTGTCGCATTTTTTTTAAAATCCCCACTTCCCCCTCTTCATACTGCGTACAGCCCCCTCTATCCTACACTCCCAAGAGAAACAAACCGTGTGTGAAAGAAACTCCCAGCAACCGACATAAAAGTGAAAGTCTAAACTGGTTACCAAAACAGGCTCAATCCAGAAAAGAGCTACTCATTTTAGTTTCAAGTTGTCCGTCGGCCGAGGTGAACATGGTTAAATTCTTTACAATAGCTTCCAAATGCACGCAACTCCCCAGCGGCGAAAAATCTCGAAATCCAAAGCACGGAGCCCTGTGCCAAGATACAATGAGTCCAGAACAGTAAAAACCATTTTTGTGTGTGCTTCAAGTGCCAGTGGTAGTAAATGAACGCGAGCCCGTCCCACGAAACGTTTAATGTCACGAAGCAATACGAGCAGCCACAAGTTGTTTTCCTCCTCGCGGTCTCCAGGCGGGCCAACTCCCTTACAGACAAAATCCCACACAGCTCCACCTAACGGAAGGAACTTGCCATAGTTTGCGTCGCTCGACTTTCAATTAAAGGAATTTTCCACAAACCTAATAGTATAACAAAACGGTTAAACACACGATTGTTAACTGAGAAAGTTACTTGCTTGTAATCCTATACCTGCAAGATCCTAGAGCACATTTAAATACACAACTCCAAAATAAAAAACAGAATGTATTATAGAAAACATGCATGTAAATCGGAATCGTTTGTCTTTAACAACCCAACTTATGCCATAGTATGGCATTTATGACTGAAATCTCCACCAGATGGCAATATTTTATTTAAACAAAAAGCATGAATGAAAAATCTTTGTCACTTCAGAAAAAGTACCGTTTTAGGATTTGTGGGCGTTCCAAGCAACAAAAAAAGTTCCCCATCCTCTTTGGAATAACTTTAAATGTATATTTATTTTTCTGATAATTACCGGGTATTAGCAATCAATGAATTCAACATTAAACTTTCATAAGCATTTCTCCTCCCCCTCCCCTCTCTTCCCTCCGTCTTGTTTGTTTACCCGCTCCGCCCCCGCCCCCTCCCCTGCCCGCCGTGTCGCATTTTTTTTTAAATCCCCACTTCCCCCTCTTCATACTGCGTACAGGATGTTGTTCACTTCATCCACTGCACTGATCTATAAGGCTCTGTTGCCCACATACATGTGGAAGCCCCCTCTATCCTTCACTCCCAAGAGAAACAAACCGTGTGTGAAAGAAACTCCCAGCAACCGACATAAAAGTGAAAGTCTAAACTGGTTACCAAAACAGGCTCAATCCAGAAAAGAGCTACTCATTTTAGTTTCAAGTTGTCCGTCGGCCGAGGTGAACATGGTTAAATTCTTTACAATAGCTTCCAAATGCATGCAACTCCCCAGCGGCGAAAAATCTCGAAATCCAAAGCACGGAGCCCTGTGCCAAGATACAATGAGTCCAGAACAGTAAAAAACATTTTTGTGTGTGCTCCAAGTGCCAGTGGTAGTAAATGAACGCGAGCCCGTCCCACGAAACGTTTAATGTCACGAAGCAATACGAGCAGCCACAAGTTGTTTTCCTCCTCGCGGTCTCCAGGCGGGCCAACTCCCTTACAGACAAAATCCCACACAGCTCCACCTAACGGAAGGAACTTGCCATAGTTTGCGTCGCTCGACTTTCAATTAAAGGAATTTTCCACTAACCTAATAGTATAACAAAACGGTTAAACACACGATTGTTAACTGAGAAAGTTACTTGCTTGTAATCCTATACCTGCAAGATCCTAGAGCACATTTAAATACACAACTCCAAAATAAAAAACAGAATGTATTATAGAAAACATGAATGTAAATCGGAATCGTTTGTCTTTAACAACCCAACTTATGCCATAGTATGGCATTTATGACTGAAATCTCCACCAGATGGCAATATTTTATTTAAACAAAAAGCATGAATGAAAAATCTTTGTCACTTCAGAAAAAGTACAGTTTTAGGATTTGTGGGCGTTCCAAGCAACAAAAAAAGTTCCCCATCCTCTTTGGAATAACTTTAAATGTATATTTATTTTTCTGATAATTACCGGGTATTAGCAATCAATGAATTCAACATTAAACTTTCATAAATCGGAGCATGCAAACCAGCACAAACTCTTGAGCATCCCTCACCCTCACCCACCCTCAACCCCTCACCCTCACCCACCCTCACCCTCTCACCCTCACACAGTGCAATAGGTCTCAGACCATTTTAGTTAGAGCTTTAAGAAATGTTTATGGCTTTTTTTATTTGTAATTCTTTAGCATTGGCTACAGGAAACAAAAAAATGCTAAACATTTACAAAAAAAACCCATAAACAATTCTAAAAGCACTAACTCTAATGTTGCGAGACCTATTGCATTTCCAATGCTTGTTTAAATGATCCACCTTTCTATGTTTCTGTCTCAGACTCTCTTCCACTGAAAGTAATCTGGAGAACAAAAGGTGTGTTGTCCATTGCCAACTCATACCTACCACCCACCCATTCTGTCCAAAACAGCCTACAATCCCATTTCAGCAGGTGTCACACTTCTCCCACAGTTTCTGAATGAATAACTTCTTCTCATGGCTTTTATTACACTGTTCCATCGTCTACCTTCCATTAACTATGCGACTGGCCCTACTACAAATTATATGACCCAACCTGTTCTTAGCCAAACCAAAATGTAAGCCAAGCCCTGACTATTTATTTGTCCTTGCCTTACCAAACACTCTCTTGCTTCGTAGCCCAGGAACATGTATTTGTTTGTACATTTAATGAATTTGAGGTGGGGGGTGTAGTGTGGGACTCATTCGACATCCAGGGTAGATCTCAGGAGAGAGAAGGCCATTAAAACTATTATGACATGCAATTAGCTGTCCAAGAATAATTTAAAAAAAAGCATGCTGCTCTGCAAGGTTGGCTCAATTAAAGTTGATCAATACATAAAGTCAAATACATTGTTAACCATACATTTAATGCACCATATTTTCCTATGGCAATATATGCACATTCTGCAGCTCAATCATTCTTAAATAACAATGATGCATTTTCCAGAACCTTCCTGGCGAAAAGGATTTGATTCTCTGGCCCCCTGGTGCTAAGGACACAATCAATGTGCCAATCTGAATCAGAAAATCAGATGGACTGCAGCCAGTACACTACCCACTGAGCAATATTTGTGTAACATGAGTTTCTGGTAATAATCAGTCCCATGAGTTGAGACAGGGTCACTTTAGTGGAATCCCAAATCCTATATCATACATGAATCACACATTCAAGGAGCACCAGAAATAGAATATGCATTTTGAAAATGTTTGTTTAAAAACCCGATCTTGTACATACAATATGAACTGTAACTCACAAAGTACAAATAAAGAATCAGAAATATGATTGGATATTGTAACAAACAATAACTATTCTAACATGGTTATTGTATTACTAGCACTAACATCCATGCATGTTTAATTCTAGGCACTAGGCTAGCATATCAGTAAATAACTATATTATCCTGAGTTTCAAAGGTGGTGCACTCTTGCATACCTGATTTGGAACAACAGGACTACTGTTCCATCCTGCTATTTCTGTCACAAATCAACTGTGTGCATGGAAGAACAGAGACAGCCACTCAGGCAGCCGGAGAAGGACTCCTGCCACTGTACAGCAACCTTAGATTAAAGTGGGGGTGAAATTGTGCCCTTCCTGCCTTGATAGCACTGTCATGAATATTTCCTCTCTGCCTTCTAGCCATTTACACTCACTTTTATTATACATAATCAGAGGTCTGTTAACAACTGTAAGAATAAACAATCAATAACAAGTAGCATAATGCCCTTTCAGATATTTCAAATTATTAAACAATTTCGAATTATTAAACAATGTTCTTTGAGAGAAACAAATATAACACATAATCACTATCCATCTCGAAGATTTGTTTGTTTACAATGGATAATAATGACATGTTTCTGCAGAAATTGTTAAATAACATGAATGTGTTCGCTTAAGCTAAATTATCATATTTACGTGATACAATTGAAGAACAAAAGAACATGTAAAAAATGAGCATTCAATGGATTCAGAGCTGTTCATTTCTTGATTATTTTACTTACACTCATTTCATATAAAAGTAAAAGGGGCCTGGAGGGAAAAAAATAGCAAGTGTTTGGTGAAAGTGTCACTCTTATGAATTCATTTAAACTTTTTATGCATTTCAACAAAAAACAAATTTTTATTATGATGGTGGCCATGGACAATTCAAACCACATACTGCATTATCTGGAAAAAAGGGCAAAGAATAACATTAAAAAAGCAGTGGCCAAAGGTGGCCAGCAATGTTGTGTTACCGTCTGACTAAATAAACAGTATGTAGTGAGAGCCACGGTATGCAGACAAAATATCGAAATTTAAATATCGATATACAATAATATCGATGTTTAAATATCGAAGGGACATAATATAGAAGGTAAGTAATATCGATAGATTTTAATATCGATATTAGTAATATCGATATTTTAAATATCGATGTTAGTAATATCGATGTTAATAATTTCGATGTTACTAATATCTATTTTTATATTCATTTTTTGTATATTATTATGTGTTTATTATGTTCTTAATTTATTTTTATGTAATTTAATTACATTTTGTATTTTAGTACTGTAGTGGGTTGTTAGTTTATAGGGGAATAGGGTGGGAAGTAATTTAATTATATTATATTAATTATTAGGAATTATAAATTAATTTGAATTAATTGGTAATTAATTTGAATTAATTGGTCATTAATTTTAAATAATTGATTAATTGATAGTTATGTTCTGTAGTGGGTTGTGGGTTAATAGGCGAATAGGGAGAGAAGTAATTTAATTATACTAAATTGATTATTAATTAGTAAGAATTATAAATTGATTTTAATTAATTGGTAATTAATTTCAATTAATTGGTGATTATGTTTTATTAATTGATTAATTGATAATTATGTTCCTTAGCAGGTTGTGGGTTTATAGGGGAATAGGGTGGGAAGTAATTTAATTATACTAAATTAATTATTAATTATTAGGAAATATAAATAATGTTAATTAATTGGTAATTAATTTTAATAAATTGGTAATTAATTGTAATTAATTGGTAATTAATTTGTATTAATTGATTAATTGATAAATATGTTCTGTAACGGGTTGTGGGTTTACAGGAGAATAGGGTGGGAAGTAATTTAAATGTAATTAAGTAATAATGTTTTTTAATTCATTATTTTGTTAATTATATAATTGTTAATTAATTATTAATTGGTAATTAAATATTATTAAATGGTATTTTTTATTAATTTGTTTAGTTAATTTTATATTGCTAATCATGTTTTTAATAATTATGTATTGGTATTTGTAAATGGTTTATATTTATTTAACAGTTAAGTTTTTTATTTAATTTTTTTTAATTGATAAGTATTTTATTTTTACCTCTATGCTATCCAACACTTTCCCTACTGTTGCACTCTCTGGAGTGGGAATAGTAATTGTTACCCCTACGCTATCCAACACTTACCCTACTGTTGCACTCCCTGGAGTTGGAATAGTAATTTTTACCCCTACGCTATCCAACACTTACCCTACTGTTGCACTCTCTGGAGTTGGAATAGTAATTTTTACCCCTACGCTATCCAACACTTTCCCTACTGTTGCACTCTCTGGAGTGGGAATAGTAATTTTTACCCCTACGCTATCCAACACTTTCCCTACTGTTGCACACTCTGGAGTGGGAATAGTAATTGTTACCCCTACGCTACCCAACATTTTCTCTACTGTTGCACTCTCTGGAGTTGGAATAGTAATTGTTACCCCTACGCTATCCAACACTTTCCCTACTGTTGCACTCTCTGGAGTGGGAATAGTAATTGTTCCCCCTACGCTATCCAACACTTTCCCTACTGTTGCACTCTCTGGAGTTGGAATAGTAATTGTTACCCCTATGCTAGCCAACACTTTCCCTACTGTTGCACTCTCCAGATTGGGAATAGTAATTTTTACCCCTACGCTATCCAACATTTACTTACTTTTTTAAATTTGTTTTACATTTTTATTAATTGTTATTTATATTATTATTTTATGTATATACATTTATTTGTAATTTATTATATTTTCATTTAATAATACGTTATAAAAGAAATGAGTTATTATTAATGAAGTATATACCATGTATTATATCTTTATTATTATTTGTTTTTATTACATAATTTATTATTTTAAATATTATAATATATTTTTAACTATGTTTATTACCGTTATAAGTATTATTTGATTAATATTACATTTTTTTTAATTAAAGAAAAACAATATTTTTTTAAAACAATATTTTTGACATCTATATATTTTTTTCGATATTTTTGTACTTACCTTGTTAGAGATAGGATGTCGATATTGTTGTAATCGATAATTTTTATGCGATATTTTTGTAGGTAGATATTTTTGTATTCGATATTTTGTCATAGATTCGAGAGCTACAATTCAAGTTCTTATCTTATTTCCTTGGATCATACAGCTGCTCCTGCCACAGGCCAGGCATCACAGTCCCAGTAGGACATATCCCCTTGGCTGTGTCTCCATAAGATGGAGGGCATTACGGTGGAGAATTGGCGGCTGGTATTCCTGGAGGAAGAAGAAAAGAAAGATGAGGAGAAAGAAAATGTTGCCACCCTGGGTCACTAATCAGAGGCATCCCTGTCATGCCATCACCACCACTGCAGGTAGTCCAGCTCCAGAGAAATGAATTCTCCCAAACCACACAGGCCCCTCTCAAACAAGTGCGGCATAAGGAGGAGGTCAAGGGGGCCTAGCGAGGTATTCAACGCACTCAGCAGAACACCTTATGGAGGCTGGAGGCAATTTGGGGACATTTGTTCACGGAGGTGGTGGGCCTGTCATGGGATGTGAGGGTGAGAAGAACAGTTGGGGAAGGGGTAGTTGTGAATTTTGTTAGACTTCTGGAGGTCTGTTGCAGGAGGAGAGGGTGGGAATTTAGATTTTCATGTTATTATTTTTCAAAATGCATCTTTATGTTTTGTTAAATGCAATACTAGGCATCACTGGTTAGTGTAGACTCCCCACTAATTAAAAAGAAAGCTCCACCAGTGTAGTAACAGCAGAGGCTGAGCATCGCACCTGGCCTATCAAAAATAAATTGACCAACTGTGCCCATTCCCTTCAACATCTGCTTAGTCTCTCTGTACCCAAAATTCCTTGTCAGACTAGGTATGTTACCTTACCTACTCCAGTCCACCCCCTGCAAACAGTGCAGAAAAAATGACCAACACCATGCCCAATCCTGCCCCCCCCCCTTAATGGATTGATCAGGCTGAGCATCATCGACCCTTCCATCACTAATATTTGTATACTTACTACCCTTGGCCTACCTTTTGTAACTATTGACCACTAATGGCATCTGCCAACAGAGAGCCAAAACTCCCCTTTTCCTGTTCGTAGAACTTATTTTCTTAACTGTTTAGAAAAATGAAGCCTGCTATCTGCTCAAATCGCACAAATACCTTAATGAAGGGGTTTCTCCAAAGGGCCTTAAAGCTGGTAGTGGGCTGCCGCTAATAGGGCAGACAAAAAGAACAAATGATGGATGGAATGCTGAACAAATCAAATTTTCACCCCTAGTGACAAATGTGGGTTTAATTCAGGATTTGTTTACTCACCACCCCATCCCAGTTTAGACCCAGCCACATGCAAAAAAGTCTTGACCCTGCTCCCTGTGGGAACAGTCCAGCCCAAGCTGCCAGGACCTCCCTGGATGGAAACAAGCATCCTGGGGGCAGTTTTGGGATATCACCCCCTCATCAGCCATGCTGGCTTCAATCCAGTGGCACAGTGAGCATGGGATCCATGTCTGGGCATACCCTTCCCAATTAGGGGGACATAAGCAAAAAGAACAAATGATGCACAGAATGCTGAACAAATCAAACATTCACTCGGAAGGACAGATCTCGGTTTAATCTATTGTTGTTTTGCTCACCACGCCATCCCAGTTTGGATCCAGTCATATGCAAATCAGTCTTGACCCTGTTCCCCATGGGAACAGTCCAGCCTGAATTGCCATCCCAGGATCTCCCTTGAATGGAAACTGGCATCCTAGAACCGGTTTTGGGTCTCACCCCTCATCAGCCTGGCTAACTTGAATCCAGTGGCACAGTGAGCACAAGAACCACGTCTGGGCATACTCTTTCCACTTAGGGTGACAAAAACAAAAACAACAAATGATGGACAGAATGCTGAAAAAATCAAACATTCACCACCAATCACATATCTAGGTTTAATCCATCATTTTATTGCTCACCATGCACACCAGTTTGGACCTAGCCATATGCAATAGGGCAGACATCACGGGAAAAAGTAGGGGGCTCATTATGAAATGCACATCATAGAGGGAATGAGACCACCTGGCAAGGAGTCAGAGGGACCACCCGCAGTATTACGATAGGACCGCCAGCACGGTGGTCAGAATGTGCTCAAGAACACTGCAGCTTTTGCTGCGGCCCTGGAAAAGGGCTGCGCACAAACAACAGTGTTCTTGAGCCCTTACTGCACATTCATACACTGTGTGGTGCCTGGCACATGGTGCATGACTGTGCTTGGGGGAAATACCTGTGCCCCCAGAGTCGCATTCCAGTGGCCCACGGGGATGAGGGCCCAGCTTGGACCCCAAACCCCCCTTCTGTCTGCCTTTACATGAAGGTTGGACCGCCATGTAAAGGCTTAGGGAAAGGGACATCATACGGTAGTGCCTGCGCAGGCACCACTTCCATTGTAGGGTCGTGGACCAGGGTCAGCGGACTCGATAATTCTCGTCTCGGTGCCTACTCTAACCAGGGATCACATTCGGCAACTCTGGGCATTAGCTTGCCTCATCTCTGCAACGGCCCCCCACATTCGCCGGGGATGCCTGGTTTCACCTTGGAGATACCCAATAGGGACCATCTCACAGGGATAGCCAGGACGGGTTCCCCAGCGGTCTACAGCGCCACGATGCCTCAGGGCAGCAGTGCGCTTTACAAGACCACATACATGCATACATTACAGTCCAACTGCCACCCTATTGGGCTCCTTTTGCTTGCTGGAGTTTGAAAGTGAATGCAGACAAAACTCAGCTGCTCATCTACAGCCAGATGGCTTCTGCCCCCTCCAGCCTGTGGTGGCCCGCTGAACTGAATGCATTGCTGGTTCTGTCCACTTCGGCCAGAAATTTAGTGATCATGTTTGATTCCAACCTTTCCTTTGCTACCCAAATCAGGCTGATCTCACTGTCCTACTTTCTGAAGCTAAGATCAGTCAGGAAGCTACTGCATCTGCTTCCACAAAAGACCCGAAAAACTGTAATACACACTCTTGTGACATAGATTTTGAATTACACCAACAGCATTTATCTGGGCTTCCTGCCTACCTGACTCATAGACATCAAATCATACAGAATTCGGTGGCTCGGCTGAACTGACAGGTCCCGTTCCATCAACACATCTCACCTCATTTGAGGCAGCTTCATTGGCTTCCAGTTTCCAGGAGAGTCGAGTTTAAGGCCCTAACATTGGCATTCAGAGTCAGTGAGGGCAAAGTCCCTAGATACCTGAGAAACAGACTTAGCCAGTACCAACAGGAGAGATACTTGAGATCTAACCACATTCGACTCATGCACATTCCGCGGATTGACAACGTTCGTCGAGTGGTAGATCTTTTTCGCTACTGGCCCCATGCTTCGAAATACCTCCCCTTTATATTTCTGCATTGTCAAATCTGAGCACGGTTGTAGGAAAGAAGTAAAAGTCTGGCTAGTGTTGATTTGAGTAGCCATTTCTGTTTTTCAGTCTCTGCTTTTGAGCCCTACGATGCCTCTGCCGACGCAGATGCGTGCTTTAGAAATGACATTGATTGATTGATCAAAGGCACCCACACGTATCGGCCTCCAAAACCTCGCATTCACTTCAGCAACCACCTCACCAACCTCACTGCTCCCCTTGCATGGGCTCAAAAGACATCAAACTCCTAGGCGGTCTCAACTTTCATCTTGGTGACCTCATGTACTCCAACTCCAAGGACTTGCTCAAAAGCCTACAGAACACCGGCCTCACTCAGTTCATACAAGTCATTACCCACATTACCATACATCCCCTTGACCCCATCTTCTCATCCAGTGACAAGGTTAAAGTCTGCCACATCACTCCACTCACATGGATGGACCACTCCATCATCCACTTCCACAAAACAGGGCCACCAACCGCCCTTACAGATTCTAGCAACACCCCAAGCCGCTGCTGGAGGTTGCAGAAACGGAATGGCTCAACGCCTCTAACTAAGCTACCAAGACCCCACCTATGACCTCATTGACACAAACATCTTAAACAACTGTATCACCAGCTGCACCAATAACTTGGCACCCTGGAAAAAAATCAACCCAAAAGATCTAACAAACAAGCTAGCGCATACAATGCTGACCTCAGAGAATTCAAGAAAATTTGCAAACAACTCAAAAGGAAATGGAGAACCATAGAAAGAAACACCTACAATGTCGCACATAGACACTATCACCACCAAGTGAAGGAGACCAAGAAAAAGGCCCTGACGATGAGAATCAAATCTAGCTCCAACAACTACAAGGATACTTTTTGCCATGATCAAGGTATGCATCAATCCAACAGCTGCAACCAGGTCTTTCAATTCTTCCACAAACAATCACCAAGATCTACAGCAACTTCGAACCCCAGCCACCCCCATTGACCTTCTCAGACTGCTAACCTCATCAACCAAAGACTACCAACTCACAGTAGGGAACCCTCTATCCATCAAGGACAATGCTGCAATAATAATGACAGTCCACTCAGGGGATCCCACAGACCCTTATCTCCACCATATTTACAACCTGGGAAGAGCCACAATCAGTGCTGCACTCACTTCCATCATTAACACCTCCCTCAAGTCAGCCACCTTGCCAGATAGCTGGAAAAATGGAGAAGTCACCACCCTCCCCAAAAAGCCCTTAGCCGACCAGGAAGTACTCAGCAACTGTCAATTCATCTTGATGCTTCCATTCCCAGCAAAAGTCATCGGGAACACCACCAATAGACAACTCTCTGACCAGCTTAAATGCCACAAATACCTGAACAACCACAGCACTGAAACAGCCCTTATCGCTGCCACAGATGACATACACACCACCCTCGGACAAGGAGAGACCGCGGCCCTCATCCTCCTTGAGCTCGACACAGTCTCCCACAACACACTCATCACCAGGCTACACACAGTAGGAATAGCAGTACCAGCACACAAATTGATAGATTCCTTCCTCTCTCGAAGAACAAAACCTCAGCTGCGGAATCCCACAGGGATTATCACTCAGTCCCACACTTTTAAACATGTACAGGACTCCTCTGGCAAACATCATTAGATGCCATGAAATCCACATCATCTCCTATGCCTACAACACCAAACTAATTAATTCGCTCTCCGACGAACACCAAGAAAAAACTTTAAATAATGCATGACTGGTGTGGCCAACCGGGTGAAAGAAAAGGCCAACAAAACAGAAGTGCTGATCTTCTGGGATAATTGCTCACCTTGTATCCCTTGCCCACACTCTCATGAGTTGGGAACAGCAGTGTCTCAGGGATGGGGTGCCTGGAACAATTCTGATATCAGGCCCCAGGGAATGGGATCCCCAGGGCCATGAGATGGCTCAGGGAGGTGGGCAACATGCCCCTTCCTCAATTAAAAATGTATTTATTCCCAGGAAAGGAGGTTCCTGGGGCCTTTTATTGACCTGGGAAGAGGGAGCCTCCCTCCCCCATTTAAAAAATGCTTTGGTTGGTTCTTAGGGATACATGTCATGGGGTTTACAAATGGCTCAGGAAGGGGAGCTGCACACCCCACTTCCCCCCTAAAGGAAATCGGCCCAGGACAGGGGACACCTGGGGCCTTACATTGCTCAGGGATGGGGTCACTCGCTCCTCTCCTCATTATAAATAACATGGTTCTAGGGATGGGGTCCTTGGGGGCCTAAAAATGGCTTAGAGAGGGGATTGTGTGCCCCCCTCCACATTAAAAGTGAGGCCTCCAGGGGATTGGGGTTTCTGGGGCCTTAAAATAGCACAGTGAGGGGGGTCAGACATACCCCTCCCCAAAATAAGGAAATCGGCCCCAGGGATGGTATTCTTCAGGGTCTGTAAAAGGTGCACGGAGGGGTGGGGCATGTCCCCCTCTCTGTAATCTAATATTGCTCAAAGACCCCCTAGACCAGGCCCACCCCAGGAGTCTTACAATAGAAAAGGATGGCATCCCGCCATATTCTTTTTTTGTTTTACTGCAGATCTGCGGATTCTATGCAGGTCTGCGCTACATTTTCAGCCCTAGTAAGGAACCCCTCTCGGACCCTCCACCCCATCAGGACTAAAGGAGCAGAGTATCCCTGCCCCCTATATGATTCTTTTAACCTTAGTTCAGGACAGGGGACTGAGTCCTAAAGTGGCTGGCTGCTGGCACGATTCTATTGATGTTGTGGCGGTCATGCAAATCGTATCATTTGATCTGTTGATTTTGCGGATACTTTACTGTTGATATACATACATATTTAACATTAATATCTAAAAAATACTGATGGATTTACACCAAATCACAAACAGCATGTTTTCTGGCTAAAGTTCTAGGTTTCTGCCAAATTTGGTATAATTCCATTTAGCTGTTTTGGCGGTGGCTGTACATATTTTTCCTATGGAAAATTGAATGTGGAAATCGCCTTTAGCACCCCCCCCCCCCCCCTTTTTCTTAGTTTCCGCTTGGTGGATCACCCTTAAAATTCGCAGGAAGCAACACAGGTGAAAGAGGAAGCACTATAAAAAGTGTCTGACCCCAAGGCAGTGATAGTGTGGATGCAAGGATATGGCAAACTCTAGTAATAGACCAGGAAAAACATAGAAACGTGTGCATGACTCAAGAATAAAAAAGAATAAAAACACAATTGTACTGTCAACAGCCTCCACTTTCAGTAGTAAACTCTGTTATTTTGTGAAAAAGATATAGAACAGAAGGGAGTAGCAGGAAATTATGACAGAGAGGGAGAGCCAAAGGCCCTTTACATGCACAGGCTTCAGCCAAGGGCAGTGGGAATTCGGTGCCTGCAGCAAGTTGAGCACAGGCTCCCGCCGTAGGCCAGACCCTACAATCAACTCCCGCTGTGCATAACTGAAGGCTGTGGCAGCGGGAATTGGGTATAACATGTTTTATTTTTAAAAGGACAGATATTCACTAAAGTAAACTAACTATAGAGTTATGGTTTTGTCTCAAACACGAAAACCACTGATATTCTCCAGTCATGGGATAGAACATACAATCCACGCCATACTTCCATTACCCGCTATGTTAACGATTGTTTGATTACCTAGGGCCTTATTTATGAAGGCCTTGCGCCGCCGGTGCGTCACTTTTAACATGGGAAAAGGTGACGCACCGGTGGCGCAAGGCTTTCATAAATGAGGCCCCTAATTTCCAGTGCCATTTGCAAAGTGTTTTGTAAGTTTCTATCCGCTAGGTATGGCTATAACTGACAAGGGACACCTTTTAAAATAAGGCCCTCTGCCATACGGCTGGGTTAAGAGACTCAGTGCAGGTTATACATGAGCATTTGTACACTTGTGTGCAAACGGGATCAGGCTGAGCAAGGAAGATTGTTGTCTGAATTAGCCTGGGATTTTCATATAGGTAACACCGTGGCAGATATGACACAGAGTACATTGGTCATGGTCTTATTAATTCAAATTGGAGTCTCAGAAGAACTGTCATTTTCCTTTCGGCTGAAGTCTAAAACTTGTAATGGTTAAAGTTTTCTTTACATTGTGCATGAAAAAGGCCTAAATCATAGCTTTTGATTGCCATTTTGTATGGATACAAAAGGCCTGCCTTTCCCAAACAAAATGTCCGTCCAAACACATAACCAGAGGTAAAATCACACATTTAGTACTTTAAATTTCGACATATTTTTGTGAGCCAGTCTTTCTGGATTTCAAGCTTTAAATATTGAGCCAGACATGGTTAATTACGCAGTTGGCCAGCTGTCAGTTTAAAGCTTCCCTGAATAGACCCATCATGAGGGGTTAGCCTTCACCCAGTAGAGTAAATAAGCATCAGTTACATAGCGTAAAATAAAACAGGAGCAAGGAGCCTGAGGGTGGGTGAGGAAGGGGAATTGAGACAGGGTACAGGGAAAAACAGGCAAAGTCAGGCAAACCGACAATGGAAGAACAAAAATCAAGGTACCCTCAAAATCAAAGTCCACGCGCCCAAAAGTCCAAAGTGGGCCACAGAATCTCATCGTCCAGTGCCACACGCGCTCTCTGTGCCCGAACAGCAAGCGTAGTGGAAGGGGCAAAAAGGAAGGAGGGGATTGGGAGTCTCGCTGTAGCCATACTTATCGGGGGTGGTTGAATTGATGTCATGTAAAGGCAGGCGACACCAAGATGAGGACCGGCAACTTGGAGTGAACTTTTTAGCTAGTTGAGGCAATCAAGATGGAGGATCGGGACACTGACCCATATACCTCCAACACAAAATGGAAGGAATACAAAACAAGAGAGAGTCAGGGGAAGTCTGCTATGGCGCACAAGATCAGTCTGGACTGTTCCCACGGAGCACAGGGTTAAGACTGATTTGCAAATGGCTGGGTCCAAAGTGGGGTGGCGTAGTGGGCAAAAGAACAATGGATTTAACCCAGATCTTTTGACTGGGGGAGAATATTTGCATTGTCAGCATTCCGGCCATCATTTGTTTGCTGTAACACTTTTCGCCCTGAGTGGGATGGTTATGCCCAGATGTGGGTCCCTTGCTCACTGTGTCACTGAATTCAAGCTAGCCTGGCTGAAGAAGGGTGACGCAAACTGAAACCGGTCCTAGGAAGCTTGTTTCAGGTCCAGGGAGGACCTGTCCTGGCAGTTCGGTCTGGACTGTTTCCATGGGGCACAGGGTCAAGACTGATTTGCATATGGCTGGGTCCAAACTGGGGTGGCGTAGTGGGCATAAGAACATTGAATTTAACCCAGAACTTTTGACTGGGGGAGAATGTTTGCATTGTCAGCATTCCGTTCATCATTTGTTTGCTGTAACACTTTTCGCCCTAAGTGGGATGGGTTTGCCCAGACAAGGGTCCCTTGCTCACTGTGCCACTTGATTCAAGCTAGCCTGGTTGAAGAAGGGTGACATACCCTGAAACAGGTTCCAGGATGCTTGTTTCTGGTCCAGGGAGGACGTGTCCTGGCAGTTCAGTCAGGACTGTTCCCATGGGGCACAGGGTCAAGACTGATTTGCATATGGTTGGGTCCAAACTGGGGTGGCGTAGTGGGCAAAAGAACGATGGATTTAACCCAGATCTTTTGACTGGGGGAGAATGTTTGCATTGTCAGCATTCTGTCCATCATTTGTTTGCTGTAACATGGGTGCACAAGGCAGCAGTTCTGGAAGAAAGGGAGGCAGCAGCGGGCCAGGAGGGCACGTCTCCCCACTGAATGTGAGAACAAGCTCGGGGGCACCGGACCACATCACCGTGGCATTCACTAACCCTGCAACCCGATCATGAGAAAACAAGACTCACGCACCCTAGTGGCACTACAGGAGCCGAAGGTGAGGCAGCAGGGCAACAGCAGTGGCCCAAACCTGAAAGGCAAGGCGATGGCCAGGTGGGGCGAACCTCAGCCCAGCTCAACTCAACAGCCCTCTGGAGATCTCAACCAGGCAGTGGCTGCACCGAGGCAGGCTCCGTTGTCCGCAGATCCTCGATGACTCATCCAAAGGAGGAAGAGGAAGGAGACAACAGGGGAGAGTCGAGGAGAACCATGCCCAGTGCCCGGCTGGATAGGTGACGGCCGAGGGAATGAACCCGAGCCACTCTCCTCAATAGCCAACAAAGCAGCTCCTCCGGACATCGGCCATGTTGACTCGGACTCCACGGTCAGAGACACTAATCACGTTATCTCAAGAAAGAACTCGATTTCAGTTGCAGGAGCTGAAGAGACGAGGACCTCAGTTGACATAATCCCAGGTGAGCAAAAGGGTCCAAGGAAGGAGTAGAATTCAGGGGACCGGAGCCAAAAGGCAATCCCTGGACAGGGAGCTCGCGGCCGGAGCTCCTCACCTATCGACGATATTGTCATATTTTCAGTAGGATGTGGACTTGCTACAGAACCTGAAGGAAGGTGTTCCCTGATCTTGGTGGGTCCACTTCAACATATGTTCAATGATCTTGGTGGGTCCTCTTGAACTTTTGTTCAATGGTCTTGGCTTTAGGTGCCCTACGAGATACTATAGATTTTGACTGGAACCACAGTCATCTTACAAATGGCTTATGGCCTTGCGAGTTTGGATGGTACAGTCAGGTAGAGTGGTCTGCTAAAAAACACTTAGACTCATCAAGGATGAGTGCCCAAAACTTCCAAGGCTGGGAGGAATCATAAGAACAGTCCTAGGGCCCACAGCATGCCACTGGGAGGAAAGCAACTCTCACTTGATTTGACCTACCAGAGCACAAGGTACTTGTAGAAAAATCAGTAACTTTTGGACGGCACTGTGGGTGCTTCAGCAATCACTCTGGCTCTGTGAAGAAGTCATTCCAGTTGAGATTTGTTTTTTCACACCTGGAGACCACCTTGATATAGGGCCATTGGAAGGACCCATTAGGGGTGGGGTTTGTTGAGGCAACCACCGCATATTTGGATCCCATAGGCCTGAGAACTTTTGCTCTGTGAGGAGGTGGCTCCCAAGGTTACAGGAGCAATGTTGCACTCATAACCCAGCTCCCATGCCCCCATCTGATTTGCATATGGCTGGACCTGAACTGAAATGGCATGGTGGATAAAAAAATGATGGATATAGGCCCAGATCTCCATACTGGGGGTAAATGGTTGATATTGTTCAGCATTCAGTCCATCAATTGTTCTTCCTGCACCCATCTGGAGGAACAGAGAAAGGTGGCCCTTCCTTTCTTCTGGATGCAGTTGGAGAGTGCATGGGTGTGGAGCCAGTAGGACTGTGCGCCTCATGGTCATGCTGGAGTGTGCATGGATGCCTAGAGGAACGGCCAGGAACACCTGCCCTATCACGAAGCTGATGGGTACATCACATTTAAAAAATGCTTTGTCCAGTGGCTGTATTAAAGGCTTTGGGAAAAGCTAAGCCCCAGCAGGAAAGGAGAGCTGATAAGCCTTAAAGGAGACTTTAAAAGGTGTTTATTGTTCCATTGTGATACTCCAGAAGGGCAGGGACACTGCCAAAAGTACATTGTACTTTTTGGGGGATGTCTGGAGTCTCGCAGACCCCCACAAGATCCCCCAACAAGTGTCCTATGGTATTGCATCATCAAGATGGCCACAGAGTAGGAGCTCTGGGCTGCAGCTCCCGGGGTTTGGGATCACCTTTTAGGTGAATATCACTGGCATACCCCCCACTCTCACAAGGTGCCTCCGAACTAACTTAACGCAACATAAGCATGAGAGGAAAATAAATAAATAAAAGCACGGCAATCGCCACATGTCAAGCACTCACACTGGGATCCATCCATTGTCTCGTCACCTCTGGGCTGGTCGACTTCCCATCGAGTGAGTACTGCAACAAGGAGACACAGATCTTACCAGTGACTTCCCCAGCAGATGAAGCGATTCTCTCAACAGGTTGAAACCGTTGGAGACCGGTTCACTGCCCCGGAGACACGGAATCAACCACCCAGGGGAACGCGCCAGGAGAGGAACATGCACCGAAGCACAAGTTGATTGACGGCTTGGAGATAGATACTAATATCAGGATCCAAGGTGTGCCTTCATTTAACAGATGCCTCCCCACCCCATGATACCATGGTTAATGTTTCTGGTTATTGGAAACTTACGTGCACTCCAGAAAGCCTGCCTGATACGTCTGCTGATTCCAAAATGGCGGCCGGGAATCATTTCCCCGCTACATAGACTATTACAGGCCATTTAATCTAAAATCAGACATTCTCTAGCACAAACTGGATATAGATGCACACCTGCAGCTACCTCCCCTTGCTCTGGGTGCTAGAAGCTTACGCGAGCAAAGGAGAATTGCCCGATCCGCATAATCCTGAAATGGTGGCCAGAAACCAACCGCAGAATCATGAACTACTACAGGCCATTTAACTTCAAAATTGGTCATTCTCTACCACAAACTGGCTATGGATGCACACTTACAGCTACCTTCCCCCTGCCCTGGGTGCTAGAAGCTCACGTGAGCACAGGGAAACTGCCTGATCTGCCTGATTACAAAATAACGGCCGGAAATCAACCCACGCAACATAGACTACTACAGGCCATTTAATGCACAAGCAGACATTCTCTACCACTAATTGGCCTTGGATGCACATCTACATCTCAGCTACCTCCCCCCTTATTCTGGTATGGATATCAAAGAAACAGTAGGGCCGCAGCAGCGGCAGTATATCTCCTCGGCTGCAGCGATTTGAAAGGGGCGCATGGAGGCATATTGAGCGGTTCGCTCCAGTGGATGGAGGCATCTGGGTGCACCGGAGGAGGGTCTCCTTGGCATCAGCTTGCCTGTCCTCAACATGGCCGCCCTACCAGGTACATGAAACAAACACAGACACACTGAAACCGAAAAGACCCATTTTGTTTGTTTATTTTGTAATTGATATTGTAATTGATGTTGTTCATTCATTCTGTCCTCCTACTGGGGATACTGATGAGGGGCGACCCCATTTGCCATCTCTGCCCTGTAATAAATCGACAGGGAAATGAACTGGCTACATGCTCTGCAATCCATGCAAGAGAAATGAGCTTGCTCCACCCTTAACTTATAGTGTCCATCTTGGAGCGATCCTCTGCTTTACAACATTTTATCCTTCTGCCAGTCCAACAAGCCTAAACCAAATTAACTGTGATTTAGCCGCCTCCTTGCTCCACGCTCATTACTCTATTCAGGATACTATTCCCAGTTTAAGCTACATATAGGCATATGTGACAGTGAGAATGTATTTTTTACTTTTTATTGAACTGTTCCTCTGAATCACTATTTTTATCATAACTTGCATGCATTTCGTTGATCCTCTAACTTTGTATGCTGTTACTCTCTAGTCTGTGAGAATTTAATACTCTTTAGTATGCCCTCCTCCACCCTACCTTCGTGGCTCCACAAGATTGCGTCCTGAGGTCAGTATAGTCAAAACAATCTCTCCAATCACTGTCTCCCATCTCAACTGAGGATAATCTGCCACCCCAGCCTACTGCTTGATTGCTGATTACGTCTTGACATTCCTACCATTCAATCATGCGCCCGCCTAACCCCGACCGGAACTCTAATCTTGTGCGTTACGGACCCAACTCCTGATCCCTTAACTACCCTAACAAAATGACCAGTAATGCAAAAAAGAACTTCAAGCACAGTACTCTAAAACAACACCCGGAAACACTCATTGTAGAAAACTACCACTCAGCGACCAACAGCAGCTCAAAAACGAACGTAATTTTCTACACTAATCGCCCGGCTAAATGGAAAAACACCTTCTCTCTTCACCTTCAAGTCGCCAAGTCAGTAATCATTCCCTATAGTGAAAACATCTCCACTTCCATCTCCCCGACCTTCAAAGGGGATCTCACCATTTCCATCTACAGAACTGGAACCATTCTCATACAGGCCACCAACCCGCACCTCACCACTTTTGACCGCCACTTCCCCACATTTCTCTCCTCGTTAACTCAACTGAGCCATCAAACCCTATCTCCCCTATCCCCCACCACCCTCACTAATAACTTGAACTGATCCAATCTTCCTGCCCTGAAGACCCTCTCTTCAACTCATGGACATCCACCATCACTTCATACAATTACACTACCCCTATCATTACTCTCCATCGCCAAACACCCACCATTATCACATCAACTGATCACACCAGGAGCAACAAACTCACAACTAACAATCCCCTCTAGGCCAATCTTAGCAGCTTGGTCTCTAACCTTAGCCCTCCTGCAACTGAAATCCACACAGGCACTCCCCTTTCTACCCTTGATAATTTTAACCCACCCTCACAATCTTTCCCTACCACCTACACAGACCCTGTTCCTCCGACCCTTACTTCCCCCTTGTCTAACGCCATTTCCAATCCAGTGGTCTTTCTCTCCCCTTCTACCACTGCACACTCCCCTTCCGCTGCGCACTCCCACATTCACAACCTGCCCCCACCGCTAATCTCTCGGACAATGCCCTGAACTCTGACTTCCTTCCTAGAATTTCTCTACCTCCTCACTTGGACACTAGTCCCACTTCTCCTCCTCTGAACTCCTCGAATAGGGACATTACAATTCCGGCACCCTGCGTACAACCTCTTACCTCCCCTAATCCCAGGGACTCCATTCAATCCCTGACCCCTGTTCAATCTCCCTCTATAGACCCAAGTCATTCTCGACCCCAGTCTTAAACTTTTTCAGCTCAATAGCACAGCAACTGAACAGAATGGAGCCAAAAATTAACTCCCTTGCTGCTGATTTCCTTTACTTACAACAATACCTTCTCAACAGGACCAAGCCACCATGCTCCATCCCCCCGGGCAGTTTTGCTCCTACCCCATTCAATACATCTCCCATGGCCCCACAGAGCACCCCTCGACCCTCCAGTCCATCAACGAGTCAGGCACTCAGACCCAACGGGGATAGCAAACCCTTTTCGGTACAGAAACCTGATGAGATCAACAACTCTTACCTGCATGACCCAGATGTCAGCCCCTTGCCACATCCCTGTTATTATTGGCACTAACAGAATTGCTAATACTGTCCACTCGCCTAGCCCCCTTGCTCAATACTCCTCTATCCACCTAACTCCCCCATCATCGAGGCTTCCCGTCCTCTGTCTTGCATGCTCCTAAACTACAGATCAGCAATACCCAGAAGACTCCACTGTCCTGAACCTATCCAACCTTCTGGAAATATATAAACTCAAGCAACTCTGCAATAAACCAACTCACATCAAAGGTGCAACACTAGATGCAATCATTACCAACAACGAACTGGTCTCTCTGAGAGCGATTTCTCCCATTAACTGGTCCGACCACCACCTCATTCTGTTCAGGATTGACACACTTGTCAGCCTCCAACCTATTTGTGATGTCAAACCTAAACTTTTGACCAGAAACATCAAAGAATTCGCTTTACCCGAACTTGAAGCCAAGATTTATCCCCATCTTCAACTCCATCCCTCGTCATGGACGACTGATGCCCTCACTTCACCCATTAACTCAAAAATGACAGAGGTTTTAGACCAAGTAGTTCCTCTCAAACTCAAACAACTCAGACGAACGAAATCTAAACCCTGGTTTAACGTGGAGCTGAGTGATGAATGGTGTCAATTCAGACAAACGAAAAGGTCTTGGAGACAAAACCCCTCATCCTCACACCTAACACAACTTAGATCTGCTCGGCGGGCAAACAAAAAACACATTTTCAGTGAAAAGGCGTCTTTTTTCCGCAGCCAACTAGATCTGGCAAAAAACAGACCAAGAGAACTCTTCAACATTGTCAAAAGCCAAACTAACTGCACTCTCTCTCAAGAAATCAAAACCACCAATGAGCCATGTGAAGAAATTGCCACCTTCTTCACTAATAAAGTCTGTAAAATTGATCAATCCTTCATACAAACCACTAACCCTCCTTCCCTATTAACCTGCCCCCCTTCAACTACCCGTGACCACTCAGAAAGAGTTCGTAACAAGGACAATCAGACCTGCTTTCAACTAAAAAACAATATGCATTGGACTTTGAGCTAATGTCGGAAAATGAGGTCTTCAATATAATTTCTAATCTAAAACCCTCCTCTCACACTATGAACCCTCTCCCATCCACAATTATAAAAGAACTCAACCGCACCATTTTCCCTTTCTGGACAAAAATCATCAATTCCTCTCTCACCTCAGGCTGTGTCCCAGACTCCCTTCAACTAGGACAAATCACACCCATTCTCAAGAAACCTGGGGCTGACCCTAATGATCTTAACTACCTCAAACCTATCTCTAATCTCCCATTCCTTGCAAAAACATTGGAGAAATGTGTTCTCCACCAACTCAATAAACACATTAATGAGTTCAACCTCCGTTACGCCTTTCAATCTGGATTCAGAAAAGGCTGTAGCACAGAAACAGCTATTCTCAACGTCTCCGACGACATTCACAAGGCCTTAGATGAAGGTGATGCCTTCCTACACATCCTTATGGACCTATCTGCGGCATTCGACACAGTAAACCATCCAGCTCTTCTGGAGACCCTGTCGAAGCGTTCCGGCATCAATGGCACAGTACTAAAATGGTTCACCTCCTTCCTTCAACACCGCTCACAACAAATTAAAATCAACTCCTGTCTCTCAAAGCCAACAAAAGTCACACTTGGGGTCCCACAAGGCTCGATCTTCTCCCCGTCCCTCTTCAATCTCTTCATGGAGCCCCTCACAATCACCTTGAAAAAAGCTCGAGTGAATTACCACCTTTACGCGGATGACACCCAAATCTATTTCAGAATCAATCTCCCAGCAACATCCAACACCTAAATACCACTCTAACCGAGATCCAAACTTGGTTCAACGTTAACCATTTAACGATTTACCTAGATAAAACTGAACTAATCCTATTCTCTCCAAAAAGCAACCATCGTCCAATCCAAGAGTAGCTCAAGAATCTGGTTGCCCTAAACTGCCCGCTCGCCCTATCCGACTCAGTTAATTCTCTAGGCATCACCCTTGACAAGAACTTATGAATGGAGGCCCACATCAAAACTTTGCAAAAAGTGCTCTTTTCTCTCTAAAACATCTCAAGAAATAGAAACCTTTTCTTCCCCATGATGACCTCAAGACATTAGTCCAATCCCTAGTTCTCTCTAAAATCGACTACCGGAATGCCATCCTCCAAAAGCTCACCTAGCCCCTCTAAGGGCAGTGCTGAACATGTCCGCTCGACCCGTATCTAGAGTAAAAAGATTTTAACACATCACTCCAGCTCTCAACTCCCCCAATTGGCTTACCATGGAAGGGAGGTGTATTTATAAGCTGGCCTGCATCACACACAAAACCCTTCACTCTCCTGCCCCCAACTACCTAAACAACAAACTGGTAAGAGCAGGTGAATCCAGAACACTAAAAAGCTCCAACTCACTCCTTATTATTCATCCGAAACTGAAAAAGAAAGCCACCCAATACTGATCGTTTTCTGGCAACACTCCCAGGATGTGGAACGCTCTCCCTGGAGTCCTCAGATGCAACCCCTCCTTCTCCTGTTTCAAAAGGAACCTGAAACTCCATCACCTTAACCAATACTTTCCTGACCAATGTCAACTAACCTAGACTTCAATATCCGACTTGACTCCTCTCTCTCTTAACATTCAAGGATAGTTGGTGACCGGACTATGTTAATCACCTTTTTCTTTTTATTGTTCTCTCCCCCTCCGTTGCACTGCTTATTTATTTTTCTCATGCTATATTTTTTATCTTTGGATTGCTTCCTTACTGCCGGCCTACTATGTAATGTAATGTCCTTCCGTTTTTCACAGTGTGTATGTAAAGCGCTCTGATACCTACGGGTCAAGCTAGCGCTATATAAAACTTTTAAAATAGAAGAGGTGTAGGTCTGTGTAATCACTTCTTTGACTGATTTTTTGGTGTGTTTCATATATGCATGGACCTCTTGTACTTAGTTACAAAAGCATTTTTCAGTATGTAAAGAAGCACTTCTACATGCTTTTGTGAAATGGTGTCAAAACATCTATAATAGCAGTATTTGTAGATAATTATTACAAATAAAAAGGACCAGGCTTTTCTTTGCACTTTTACAATAGAGGTTTCTGTTTTGAGGCAGATCCACAAAAGCATGTCAAGAATACTCATGTAACATTACTTCATGCACTCATTAATGCTTTTTTTAAATCAGCTCCATTGAAGTTTTGGCAATGGCGTAGCAAGGGGGGCTTACCTGCAGCCGCGGGTCAGCGAACGCAGAGGCCCAGGGACCGTTGCCATCCCCCCCACTCTGACCTCCGGCCATCACGGACGGCAGATGCCCCAACAGCCATGGACGGCAAACGATCTAGCTACACCACTGGGTTTTGGGTTATCTGTTGTTAATAGAAATGAGGATTTGAGTGAAAGTGTAGTGTTTTGTATTTTTTACTATTTGAAAGATGACAAAGTCCAAAGTACGGCTTATGAATAATTTAAGTAAAATAATATACTTATCTGTGACAGCACATTTCATATTATTCAAATGCGTAGATTCTTACTACTGAATGCATAGAGACACCCTTCTACATGTTTACTTTAGGCATACATAAAGGTGCCTAGGAAATGTGCGACCTACTCTGCATTTCAGGGGTTGTTTAAATTCTGTAACCTTTCCTTATTGTGCATCTCTGTACTCTGCAAGGCAGTGGGTGCTTCCATTGGTTTTGCCACATCATATAGACTTATGATTTTTTGCATAGTATGTTTTTTTACATATAATAAACTACTTTTCCTTTTTAAAGAAAAGGCATTGACAGCATTGATTTATTGAGTGTTATTTGTTGCATTGGTGAGTACTGAGTTTTTGGCCCACAGGTCATGCTTGAGTAAGCCTCCGCCAACTCTGCCTCGCTACCCTTGGAGTCAAGTGCTAAAAGTGAATATTGGTTCCTAGATTGAGTTCTCAGAACACCAGAGGTGAAAAAAACGCAGTTATCACAATTGGCCCAATAACTTGTGATTGTACTTAAACATTCTTACCTAGATTTCTCATAATGCTGTATTACCACATTTCCCCCTATAAAAACGATACCCCACATGCATAGTTGGGATGTACATGCCTACTGTGCTTGTGGGTGGAAATCAGCAAGCACTCAGGAAAACCTATCAACTCCAGGCACCTTTAAAAACTAGAAATACGTTTTACATGTCCTGGTAGTGACAAACAGCCTAAGTCATAGTTCACTACTGTGAGGCCTACCCCTCTGACAGACCAGCATTGAGAATTCCTTAATACACTATTAAGCCGTAATTCCTGATCAGAGAGGAGTAGCTTTTTCAAGTTTCATTTGTTTGGAATGGTAATGATAAATCCTCCTTATTGGTGAAGTTGGATTTAACATTACTGCTCTAGACAAACCACTTTTAGGAAGTTGATATTTCTGTGTACTTACTGCTCTTTGTGCCTGACAGCTTGTCTCTGAAACACATCTGGGTTGGGTGACAGCAACACTTTGGGCATTCCCTCCAGACAGCCACAAACACAGGAAGGTGAGCCTCATCTGCATTTTGAGCACTCATCTACTTTCCGATGGGTCTTCCTGGGCGGGGAGGATAGGGAGGGACTGATGCTTACACTTTAATAGGCAGTGTCTTACCCACACACAAAGCACTGATTTGTCCTCAAGGACTAGCCTGGCAGATAGAACTCAGTTTTAAGTGATCCTTGTGCACTTCACAGAGTTGCTGTACCCAGTACTGGGTCTCTGCCCCCAAAAATCAGACACTTCTGGATTTCGAACTGAACCTCTGTCACAAGGACTGTTGTGCTTCATAAAGGACTAAACTGGACTGCTTTTCTGGAAGGACTGCTTTTCAGCTTGTTGCCCTGCTTCCTGATGCTCCCGACTCTGAGGGAAGTACTCTTCCTTCCCTCTAGATGATCTCCAATGGTTTGCTGGCTTGCCTCCTGTTTTCTGATGTCTCAGGGACACAAAAGACTTTCTACAATTCTTCTGGTGCTACTGTACTCTGCTGTCTGGGAGTCCTACCCTTGCCTTGGGTGCTCCCTCCAAGCTCTGGGCCTCAAAAGTGGGTTCTGCAGCTGTTTTTATAAAAAAAACAACGCATTGCAGTGACTGCATGAGAAATTCTGTCACATAGCGCTTCAACGCAGATGCAGAGGCTGCTCAACATCAGAAGATCCACAGCCTGGGCGGCTAGACGATGAAACACTGTGCAGCTCAATGACGACATATTGCATTCACTTCAATAGAGCTCAACAATAATGTAAGACCTCCTTTGCATGGCTTGACAATGATGCAGTAGGCTCTCAACGTCGAATCTTGCTCCAGCCAAGGTATTTCTTCAGCAGAGGCCTGTCTGGGTCTCGTAGTTGGCCTGCCATTGATTGCAGCAGGCCACATGAACTTTGGATAATTTAGTGAGGACATCACGGACTTCATCACTCCACACGCGCTCCCCTCCAAAGATTACATCCTTCTGGGAGACCTCAATTTTCACCTTGAAAAGAACAACGACCACAACTCCACCACCCTTTTGGACAACCTCGCCAACCTCGGACTTAAACAACTGGTCACTTCCCCCACCCACATCGCAGGTCACACACTCGAACCTATCTTCACCTCCAGCAATCATGTCTCCTTCAGCCACACTACGGCTCTCCTCTGGACTGACCACAGCTGTGCTCACTTTACCTACAACAAGCCCAAACCCAACAACCACCCCCAACCAACTCTGCAAAGAAACTGGAACAAAATCACCATCGACCAGATCTCCTCATCGCTTCTTCTAAACCCCCCAGCCCACTCCTCAAACCCCGACCAAGCCGCCACCAACCTCACCCTATGGTTATCCAACAGCGCCGACATCCTAGCACCACTGAAAAAACGACAAAACAAACTTGGCAGCAAGAAGGCCTCCTGGTTCAACGATGATCTTAAGAAATCCAAGAAACTCTGCCGCTCCCTTGAGAAGGCCTGGAAAAAAGACCCAACCACCAGCACCAAGGACGCCTTCAAAAACGCCACCCGCATACACCACCAACTGATCCGAAAGGCCAAGAAAACCGCCTTCAAGGACCGACTAGATAACAACGCCCACAAAAGCAAGGAACTTTTCAACATCGTCAAGGAATTTACCAATCCCTCGGCCAACTCTAACGACATCACCCCCTCTCAAGCCCTCTGCGACTCCCTAGCCTCATTCTTCCACAACAAAATTGCAGACATCCACAACAGCTTCGACAACTTACCCGGAGACCAACCCACCCAACCATCTGCTGGACCTTCACCCCCCTCGAACATCCTTAATGACTGGAACCCAATCTCCACTGAGGACACCATCCGCCTGATGAACTCCATCCACTCAGGATCCCCCACAGACCCATGCCCTCACCACATCTTCATCAAAGCAGACTCCATCATAGCACCGCAACTCCGAGACGTCATCAACTGCTCCTTCAACTCCGCCACCTTCCCGAAAAGCTGGAAACACGCTGAACTCAGCGCCCTTCTGAAAAAACCCACAGCGGACCCCACCAAACTCAAAAACTACCGCCCCATCTCGCTCCTTCCATTCCCGGCCAAAGTCATCGAGAAAGCTGTCAACAACCAGCTCGCCGCCTTCCTCGAAGCCAACAAATCCCTCGACTCCTCACAGTCCGGCTTCCGAGCAAAACACAGCACTGAGACCGCCCTCATCGCAGCAACAGACGACATTCGAACTCTACTGGACAATGGAGACACAGTCGCCCTCATCCTCCTCGACCTCTCCGCAGCCTTCAACACAGTCTGCCATAGCACCCTTCTACAGCGCCTCAGAAACATCGGAATCCAAGGAAAAGCACTAGAATGGATCACCTCGTTCCTCACCGGAAGAACCCAAAGAGTCCGCCTTCCACCATTCAAATCAGAGGCCACTGAAGTCATCTGCGGCGTACCACAAGGATCTTCACTCAGCCCCACCCTTTTCAACGTATACATGAGCCCCCTCGCGGCCATCGCCCGCCAACACAACCTCAACATCATCTCCTACGTGGATGACACTCAACTGATCCTATCACTCACCAATGACCCTAGCACCGCCAAAACTAACCTACACGAAGGAATGAAAGAAGTAGCGGAATGGATGAAACACAGCCGTCTGAAACTGAACTCAGATAAAACAGAAGTCCTCATCTTAGGTACCTCCCCCTCTGCATGGGACGACTCCTGGTGGCCAGAAGCCCTTGGAAAAGCACCCATCCCGACAGACCACGCACGGAACCTGGGCGTCATCCTGGATTCCTCACTTTCGATGAACAGACAAGTCAACGCCGTCTCTTCATCCTGCTTCAACATTCTTCGCATGCTCAAAAAAACATTTTGTTGGATCCCCACCGAAACTAGGAAAACGGTCACCCACGCTCTGGTCACGAGCCGACTAGACTATGGAAACACCCTCTACGCCGGTACTACCGCCAAACTCCAGAAAAAACTCCAACGAATCCAAAACGCCTCAGCCAGGCTCATATTAGACATCCCGCGTAAAGAACATATCTCTGGTCACCTGAAAAACCTCCACTGGCTTCCCGTCAATAAGAGGATCACTTTCCGGCTCCTAACCCACGCACACAAAGCACTCTACGAAATCGGACCAGAATGCCTCAACACACGACTGTCCTTCTACACCCCCTCCCGCCAGCTACGATCATCCAACCAAGCCCTTGCCACTGTACCTCGCATCAACAAAACCACCATGGGAGGTAGATCCTTCTCCTACCTGGCAGCTAAAACCTGGAACTCACTTCCCACTTACCTTCGCCTTACCCAGAACCACCTAGCATTCAGAAAGCAACTTAAAACGTGGATATTTGACAAGTAATTCCCCACCCCTCCTCAAGCGCCTTGAGACCCACTGGGTATGTAGCGCGCTATATAAATTCTCTGACTTGACTTGGATTTAACTACTATGAGGGAGGTGAAAGTGCCCGTAAAATCACGTAACGCAATCCCTATGATTTGAGTCAAATGAAACGACTGCCAATGGAATAGGCTGTGCTTGAAGACGTGCTCCGGACTCTCATTCCCCTCTCCACTGAGTTTGTTCTACTTCTTCCCGGAAGTACCACAGGGATGCACCAATTGCACCGCGCCATGGTTTATTTACACGAAGAACATGAGCGTGTTACAGAACATGAAATCCAAGCTGCCTACTACACATACAAATCATCTCTGAAACATACGTCAGGATACTCATTCAATGCAACAGCACTGACATCTGTGGCTTAACTAGGATCAGAATTTGGAAAGGAAACAGCATCAATTAACTACTAAAATCCTACAACCTTGACACGAGAGAAACCCGACCGCTGGTCTGCTATCTGAAAGTAACACTCCTCATACAAGGAGAAAGCAAACAATACATAATTCATAGAGTCCTGTTAACAATGTAACCTAAGACACTGCTAGAAAGTATCCACTAATTTGATGAAACACACCTGGGCCATGATACAACTCTATCAGCAAGGTAAATTGTTCTTGCGTGAAATAACTCATGCAATATTCAGTTTCGCAAAAATTAAAGCAAGAATAATTCATAAGGTAAGGGATAAAGAAGTAAATTGTAGACAAATGCGCCAAGACATCACATTTGCAGGATGTCTGGCTGAAGAATAATTCAGCCATCCAATTCCACAAGAGAAAGCAAGGAACAAGGCTTATTAGGCGGCCTTTTCGCTGTTTACAGAGACTGTTCTGGTGAAAATGTGTATGCAGTGCGCTGCTCATACTTTTAGCCGATGCAATCATTTATAAGGGGAAAAAATACATTATAATTTACATCTGTAATCAAAATTAATAGCGTGACATTTGTTGGAGCGTTAAGTGTTCAAGAGTGTAACAATTTCATCCCAGTGCCGGGTCGTGGCAGATTGATTTTCGAGCTGTGCGTCCTTTCCCACTTAGAAGTGGCACTAAATGCGTTTCAGGCAAAATGTATAACTAGTCAACAAAAGCGTCCCTCTTGGAAAAACAATGCTAAATTGTTGACAGGGATGGGGCTCACATATTGTGAAATCACGTATCTGCAATCGAGTTTGCCACAATATTTCCGACAACAACATCGACACAATGAGTTATTTTACCATCAAACTTAATGTACGTTAGCTGAACATTGTGCTTGCCGTCTGTGAGTCATGTTTCAGGAGAAATTAGATTCAGAGGCAATGAATTATTCAGAGGTTAGCCCCTCTGTCTCCTGTCCCCTGTATCTCTGAGAATATATTATGATTTCAGCATATGGCTCGTCAGCTATTTCTGTCATCGAATAACAGCAACTTTATTTCACCATGATTTTCATTTTTGCCCTACCTAAGTATGTGCTATAGTCTATTTTCTGTCGTTTATTGGGATGTGGAATCTGACCTACTGCACTGAAGTTGTTTTGTTGTTGATTATGTGTGGCTAGAGAAGGTTTTAATTGTGTGTTAGACTGATTAAGAAAGGAGGTAAGGAGGGACCCTTTTGTTAGTCATACAGGCACCTGCATCAAACTCAAAGATAGGGGTTCCTACATTGTAAAAAATAAGGAATCGCAAACTATAATTGCTGTCTGCAATGCATGAAGCTGTTATCGAAAAAACAAATGTGCAAAAAATCAGTAAAGCGATTTGCGAGAACACAAATGCGATGCGTAAAAACGGTAAAGGTCCATTTGTGTTCTCGCATATAGCGAAATCGCAATTAGCGAAATCGATAATTGCGATTTCACAAATTGCGTGTCGCTTTGGAAGCAGGCTGATGACATCACAACCAGGAAGTCATCCAGCCCATGCTTCATTCAGTGCCCACAGAAGCTCAGAGGAGGAGGAAGAGTACTGGAGCTGAGACACACCCAAGTCTGCTTCCTGAAACTTTCTGTGCACTAGGCTGGACAAAACAGCTTCAGGGGATTGTGCCATGCCCAGAAAGATGAAGATGAAATTTAGTTATAGAGTACTTGAACATCCCATAGAGGAAATCTGCAAGAGCCATGACAAGCTCTTCGGGAAAATGTCTCTCAAGGTCCCAGAGGCTGAAAAAAGAAGAATATGGCTGCGCATTACAACCAAGGTGAATGCTGTGGGTGTCACACACCGCAGCATCGATGACCTAAAAAAGCGGTAGTACGACCTGCAGAGGCGTGCCAAGGAGCGCATTGCCAAAAGGCTGAAGGAGGCATGTGGCACAGGAGGGGGCCCATCAACTGTACTCAACAACACAGCCCTGGAGGACCTGGTGGAGGCGACAATTCAGCCTGAGGCAGTGGTTGGATTCACCCAGTTGGACACATCCTGCGCAGCAAGTACCCCACAAGGTAAGATGCATTCAACCATACACCTCTACGTAATGTCTAATCGTGCACATACACCCAGCCAAAACACAGTGTACAGGTCAGACTCCAGTCCACGTTTTCTCTCATACACCCAATGCATCATGGGAGTTGTAGGCATGTCAGTCAAGTGAGCATTCCAACCCAACAATGGCAAGCAAAACACACCAACACACCAACACTGCATGGTCAGTGTTTACAGACAGTGATTTAATGTGAGCCAAGTATGCAAAACTGTAACATAATAGTAAGAATTACAGAATTATAACATTGCACTGTTTCACATCACAGATGCAGCTGAGGCAGACTCTGAAGAAAGCGATTGCCTCAACATCTCAGAGACACCTGCTGAGATTGATGTGGAGACTCCAGTTGCACCAGCATGCCCACCACCCGCACCCACAAAACGCAGGGCCCAGATCCCTACACTGCAGCCAATGGAGTCTGATCTGTCTCCTGCACCCACTACAGAGACGAGTCAGCCTTGTGTGGCCACACCACCTACACCACAGGCAAGGTGCAGGTCAAGGTCCCATTTGCTGCACATGAGGAGCAGGCTCTGACTGTTTATGGTGGCGTCGAGTCCCAGATGTTATGCAAGTGTTGCCTGCAGGGAACACACATGGGCTCAATACACCTGCAGATTTCAAAACTTGCAAAGAACATCTGCATAATGACTGACAGTGTGCGTGAGCTGACCACAGCGATTTTGGAGGGGAGTAGGCAGACAAATTCAAACCTACAGGAGCTCACCCGGGCATTGCTTGCGGGACAGTGCACAAAGAGGAGAAGTCATTGACAAAGTATGATGCGCATGTCTTACTACACAAGGGCCAATACCAAGCTCTGCAACACCACTGCACTGCTGGCACTTTGCTCCGTGGTCATGCAGATCAATTTGGGCCATTACTGTGGGGATGTTGCCAAGGCCCTAGGACAGGTGACCACTGTTGTGGAACATATTCAGGCCGGGACTGTTGGTAGCATCAACTTGACAGGGGAGGAGGGGAGTGAGGGGGCGTCCAGCCTTAGCGGGCCTGTCGGTGCCAGTGACCGCTGCCAGAGGCGCAGTTTGCGCACAAAACAACCTCTGGCAGACAGCAGGGTGATGTAGCCTAGGCAGGCGAAAGGCGTCTGGGGATGCGTGGCAGGAGGCGCTAGCTTGGCATGTCCTCCTTTGTCTGGCCATGGTGAGGTAACCATAGTCAATACCATTCTAGTGATTGCTATCCAGTGAATGGAAATTCCCATTTACCTTTATACCTCAATGTAATCACAGTTATGACCTCTGTGTGGCTACACATTAATACCTGGCCTCATGTTAATAAATACATTTCAGTGTCATGTCTCATTATTGCTTACCTCAGAAATAATGTGGGTAATGTGTGCAAGTCTCCTCTGCCCTTCTGCTGAATTTGCCACATGCGCTTGTCGCTGTTGTGCGGGTGGTTGGTTGGCCCCATCAGACTCACTGTCAGACATCTAGATGTGTATGCCTCTTCTAGTGGCAATATTGTGCAACACGGCACACCCTGCCACGATCCTGCAGCAGGTCTATGGACGGTACTGCTATGCTCAACCAGTTTTGTGCAGAATGCGAAAGCGACTTTTCAGTATTCCAAACATGCGTTCAATCACATTCTGTGTACTGATGTGTGTAGCATTGTACCTCTGCTCATGCCGTGTGGCTGGGTTGAGGTATGGTGTCAAAATGTAGTTCAGCACGGCGTATGCGCTGTCACCTACAGGGAGAAAGCAAAGGTTTAGCCACAGTTATGCATTTCCCTTTGTTAGATTGATGTTGTGAATAGGTATATGTGTGTACCAAGTAGATGTCCTTCGCCAAATTCATCCCTGAGCAGACGCCTGTGGATGCCACTGTGTCGGAATATATATGAGTCGTGGGTGCTTCCAGGGAACTGTGCCACAATGTCCATCATAATATGCTTTGTATTGCATACTACTTGCACATTGATCGAGTGATAGGATTTCCTGTTCCTGAAGATGTATTCATTAGCTGCTGGGGGGCAGATAGGGACATGCTTACAGTCTATGCAGCCGATCACATGAGGGAATTGTGCTACCTGGTAGAAGTCCAGTTTTGTCTTATTCAAATCCGGTGGGGTTGTGGGAAAGGTGATGTGGGTGTGGATCCTTGTCATCATGGTGTCAAGGAAGGTTTTGAAGAAGCGGGAAAGTGAGCTTTGTGATACCTCTCCAGCTACAGCTACTACCCCCTGGAAACTGCCTGAGGCAAGTAGGTGCAGGCAACATAGGACCTGTACATGTGTGGGGATAGCATGGGTCCTACGGGTCTAGCGCTGCAATTAGGTGCATGTTCATTGCACTGTTCAGCCTGTACTTATCGTAGATTTGTTACTCAGTGTTGGACTTGGCCTTTTTGGCAGGTTCACCCCTAAACTTTTTGCTTTTTAATGTGACCTGATACTAGTAGTTTTTGGCTTCTGTGCACTTTAGTACTGTGTCCCAGTGTAAAGTGTGTGCGCAATCTGAGTGCTTGTGGTGAGATTAACCTGCCCTTTCATAGGAATGCATGGGGATATATGTGTCCATGGTAATTCTTGGTGTGAGAGGAGTGCAGGGGCGAGTTTGGTATGTGTGAACTCGTGAGAATAAATGCTGTGCAATGGTGTGTGCAGATTTATTGTGACTGGTGAAGAAGTGCCACCTTTAGAAGTTTGCATTTCTGTGTGCTGTGAGGTGTGAATTGCCTGTCTGGCTTGTTAGTGACAGGGCCTGGCTGTTGTGCTCCAGGAGCCAAGATGGGTCTGCCCGATGGTGAATAGGGAGATCTGCATGTAGATGGGAGGGAGGAGTTGCACCTGGGACCTGAATAGGGCTGTGCCTTCCCCCCACAATGCTGGCTCCGCCCCCTGTGGTGCGTCTGAGCACCTAGCCCCCACCTGACAAAGGGAGAGGAGCTGAGCACAACAAAGTGCTCCAAAGCTCCCCCAAACCAGTTGCATCTGGTTTCTCCTTACCCTGCACCTTTGTGACAAAGGAAATATGTGTATAAGAAGGGGCTGTGACCCCATGTAAAATGTTCTCTTGTTCCTGACTTGAGGGAGGCCTGCTGCTGCTGCTGTGCGCTAGGAGGAACCGCCACTTGGGACTGCCTCCCTGCTGGAGGGCCCTATGAGCTGGCCCCTGGGCCCAGCCTTTGCCCCCCTCCAGCCTTTGCCCACACCCAACTGGCCGGTCTTGATATCGATAGAGCAGAATATGCAGCACTCAGGCTTTAACACCACTTTTACGTGGTGGGGTGATCAGAAAGGTTGCCTTTTAGCCACCCGACTCCTTATCCAGCGACAAGGATCAGGGGTCCGGAGTATCAGGGATGTCAAGGACTGGGAATGGGCTACCTACGTGGGCATACTGGATACCTTCCTGGCATTATTGTTGGGGTCTGTAATCCCAACAATAATGCCAGGAGTATTTTTAACATCTTAAACAGCATTACCAATCCAGACACGTGCAAGAACGAGATTGTCCCGTCTCAAGATCTTTGTGACAATCTTGCCGTATTCTTTAAAGAAAAAATCGATCTGATTCTTCAAGATTTGGACATCCCCCTTGACAGTGACTCCTCCCTGGAATCTAGACCCGCTCCACTGGCTAACCAGGTACCCAACCCGGTTTTGACTCTGGAAAGCCCCTTGCTCAGTTTCCAGCCACTCACCTTTGAAAATTTTTCTAATATAGCGAGAGAGATTGTTTCCGGCTCCCCTCTGGACCCGCTCCCTCCTAAAATTTGGAAGGAGTTTGCTGTCGAGCTTTTTCCCTCCCTCCATCTCATCTGCAATCAATCTCTGATAACCGGCACCGTTCCTGCCCACTGGAAGCGTGCGCTCGTCTCTCCCCTGTTGAAAAAACCCTCTCTGGACCCAGAGTGTTCAAAAAACTACCGACCCATTTCACTGTTGCCTTTTCCCGCCAAGATAGTCGAGCGAGTGGTTAGTAACACTCTTTCCACCCACTTAGAACAACTTCTCCTACTTGACGAGGACCAATTTGGCTTCCGGCCGGCCCATGGGACCGAAACAGCCCTCATCACCGCCATGGATGAACTTCAGAGGCGTGCAGACAGAAATCAGGCTTCTTTTTTGATTCTGCTTGATATGTCTGCCGCCTTTGACACGGTTAATCATAAGATCTTGTTAAGGCGGTTGTTTGAGACAGGGGTGAGAGACTCGGCTCTGAGTTGGTTCCACTCTTTTTTGCAGGGCAGGCAGCAGGCGGTTTCTATGCCTCCTTTTCAATCCCCCTTCTCCCCCGTCCTGCATGGTGTGCCCCAGGGCTCTGCCATCAGCCCTATCCTTTTTAATATTTACCTTAGGCCACTAATCTCGCTCATCAAAGGCTTTGGCATTCGAATTATTAATTATGCCGATGACACGCAGATGATCCTTTCCTTGGAAGGAGAGGAGTCCATCTCTGTGGAGGTTTTACACAACTGCCTCAGGAATACGGCCAGCTGGTTAAAGGCAAACTCGCTTCAGTTTAATGCCGGGAAAACTGAAGTGCTTTTTAGCGCTGGAACAAGGATCCCTCGCCCGTTTCCGAACAATTTTTGGCCCCCGGAATCCGGCTCTAGCGTCCGGCCTTCAGACTCTGTCCGTAACCTGGGAGTCATGCTGAACCATGGGCTCAGTATGGACACCCATGTTCAGAAAACATCGGCCTGTTGTTTCTCCATCCTTCGCTCACTCAGGAAGGTTCTGCCCCTGCTACCATCTCATGCCCGCGTCCAGGTGGTTAGATGTACCATCCTGAGCAGGTTGGACTATTGTAATGCCCTCCTGCTCGGGTCCCCTGAGTATCTACTGGACAGACTCCAAAGGGTTCAATCTGCGGCGGCTAAATTGGCGTTGGGGCTGCCTAGGAGATCTCATGGTCCATCTGCCCTTGCAAAACTACATTGGCTTCCTCTTAGACAGAGGATTCAATTTAAAGCCCTTTGCATTGTGTTTAGGGCTCTTCACGGATGCGGCCCAGTCCCCCTCAGGTCCAAGTTTGTCTGGTACACCCCTTCCAGACACCTTCGCTCATCGGATGCTAAACTGATTGTTGTTCCCAGATTTAAGAAGTTCAGAGCTGGTGGCAGATCCTTTCAGGTGACTGCATCCAGACTCTGGAACACTCTCCCCATCGAGATTTGGGCCATTAATGAACTTATGCAGTTTAGGAAAAAGGTAAAAACTTGGCTTTTCCCTGGCTAGCCTTCGCTCCCCAGGCATACTTCGCTGCCTTCTGTAGTCTGGATTCTATTAGCGCCAGGATGCCTGCAACGGTGACAGTCGCGCTCTATAAATTCTTAAAATAAATTTCTATCAGACTCTCTACTTGGCACAGGCCCTCCCCAAGAGGCAGTTCCAACGCACTTAAAGGAAGCCACCCGACCAGGCATCCGTACTGGCCCGACCAGTTTGCATTTAGTAACTTCCATTTTCTCTCACCAAAAGTTATCTAAGTTCCCGGGCCGAGACAGGTTTTCGGCTTCCTTTTATAAGGTTTTTTTGTCAAAGCATAGCATCACTCGTAACCAGACTTTTCACAGCAATTGGAGACACAGTTTCTCTTCTCTTTTCTATGCTTCAGGCGGCGATAGTGGTAATCCCTAAACCAGGAAAGGATAAAACCCAGTGCTCTTCTACCCACCTCATTTCCCTCTTAAACATGGATTTTAAGCTTTCTACAGGCATTCTAGCTGCCAGGCTGAATCCTGTCCTCCAGGACTTGTGGACCTGGAGGGTTTTGTACCCCAACAACAGTGCAGCAATAGCACCAGACGTGTTCTACATCTAATCAATAAATCCCAGAGGCACGCACAAGAAAGGATGCTTCTATCCATTGAAGCCCAGAAGGCATTCAACATAGTCCACTGGCCATACCTCACAGCAACTCTGGCTTATTTCAGCATAGGAGATAGTTTTAAAAAATGGATCCTTAGCAGCTATACCCAGCCCACAGCGGTGGTCCGGGTCAATGGATGCTCTCCCACCCCATTCGGCATTGGTAGGGGAATGAGGCAGGGGTGCCCACTGCCACCCCTGCTGTTCGCCCTCTACATGAAACCTGTTGCTCATAAAGCACATAACAACCCGCAGATAAAAGGAATTTGATTCGGAGGGGAAAGGCATCTTATAAGCCTATATGCGGACAATGTCATAGTGTTCCTAGAAGAATCTCTGACCTCTCTACCCGCGATGATTGCCGAATGGAAGCATTCAGCCTGGTGTCGGGATTAAAAATAAATGTACATAAATCACAACACCTTGACCTTACCCTTCTCCCACACACACTGGAAGCTCTACATTGCACACTCCCTCTCCAATGGCCCCCAAAATCCATCCCATACTTATGTCTCATTTTCTCCACTACCACAGCTAAGACGGTAGCCCTTAATTATCAGACTCTGACTCAACAGGTCAAGTCCGATCTTCACCGCTGGTGCTCCAACTCTCTGTGCTGGTTAGGGCACATTTCAGCAATAAAAATGACTGCCCTCCCCAAGATCTTGTTCCTCTTCCAGGTACTCCCTGTCCCCCCCTGAAACTCTACACTTCCTTTAACAGAAGATAAATACATTTGTGTGGGTGGACAAGCACCCCGCCTCCACAGAGCCCTTAGCTACAAACTCCCCCTGGAAGGGGGCCTAGGCATCCCGGACCTTCAGCACTATTACCAAGCCACTCAGCTCAGGGTTTTGTCAAATGGTCCCATTCGGAATCTGAAAGGCACTGGTTATGTATGGAGAGGGCACTGATTGGACAGGCCCTATGGGGCATTCCTTTTCTCCCTAAACAGGCTTGACCCAAATCCCTCTATCTATCCCCTATAAACAGGGCATCACTGGCGGTATGAGACCTGACATCTTCTCTATTACCTGTTACACCCATATTCAAAAATCCAGACTTAAACCGGGTTTCCGGGATCCGGCATTTCTGATATGGAACCAAATGGGCTGCAGGTCAGTGGGCCACCTATTTGATGTGGATGGCCCCCTTCCCTTTGAGGCCTTACGCACAGACTTTGCGCTCCCAGAATCGAAGCAGTGGCACTACGTACAGATCTGCCATTGGGTAATGAATCGGAGCAATGGCACTACATACAGATCAGCCATTGGGTAATGCACTCCTCTGTTCGCACTGGAGCTGAGCTGCAACATACTCCCTTTGAGTGGTGGCTCCTAGCCAAGATGTCTGACAATTGCATGATCTCAGAACTGTACCGACTAACAGGCCCCTGTACAGAGACTGATAGCAACAACAGGTACCAGAGGGTCTAGAATCAAGGAAAGAGTTCAAAGGTATAGGATATCCACCCAACAGACCGCAGCCCCTCCTTAACTGGAGGTCAGCATGATGAACACAAAGACTCTCAAGGGATGAGGAAAATAACCATCAGTCACCACTCAGATCCGCCCTTCATCATTTGGGATTTGTCCGGATCACCCGTTTGAGAAAGTTTGTATTACAATCAAAGGAAGACCTGGTGGTTAGGAGGTCCCCTTTGTTGTTCCAATTACAGTGTGGTCTACCACTCGATCTTAGTGAGTGGAGAGAAAATATGGGACTGGGGTGTGCAGTGCAAATAACTGTGAGTGAAGAAAAGAAACCAAAACAGGGGAGTGTGTTAAAATTGGTTTAGAGAGCACGGAACAACCTTTATTCAGTGGATGCTCTCAATACCAAGATTAAAAGATATAACCTGAGGCAGTCAAGTTAGGTAGACCGTCTAAGGTAAGGTCGACATGTTTCAGGAAATTTGGACTATTACGTCCTTGCTTTCATCAGGACCAGAATATAAGGCTAGTGCTACTGCACAAAAGTGAAAAAATATAAAGGAAGAAAATATAAAGTGACAACAGGAGATGTGAAACAAGTGCAAAGAGTCACCTGTATGATCCAGATGCCATTACAGGTAGTATTGTTCACTGTGGAGTAAAAAGAAAGGAAGTGAGTGTCAGGTAAGGCTATCCACACCCTTCGAACTCTAAAATAAGTCCATCATATATGGATCAACAAGAAAGTCACATCAAAATGATGTTGACACATGCTCTTTCATTGTTAGAGGGTCAGTTTATATTTGGAGATACATATTATTATCCAAACGTTGTACAATTCTTACCTTAATCTGTAAGGTAGGACAGCCTCACCCCACCTGGCAGTGGCTCAGGGGAAAGTGAAGCACCGCTCTAAAAGACATGTGAAACACATGTTAACATAGTGTGCAAAACAAAATACATCCACCTCCCTCCTCTCAATGGCCGAAAGGTAGCAAATCTTAGACTGACAAGTTGTGCTCCGGTTCCTAGCGTAACATGACTAAATCTAAAAAAGGTCCCTTTAGTCTTAAGGCCCCTTAGAACCGGAGCATAGCAGCGAGCTTGGTAAAATCAAAGTTGAGGATTCCAAACGTAAAGCTACTCTCACCTGTCCGTCGGTGCTCCGTGGCCGGCGTCCTAGCCGACTGGGGAGGTATCGAACGGCAGGATCAGTGCTGTTTATCAACCGTGCTCCAATAGGTCGCGGAGTCACGTGGTGTCTACAGATGCGCCATCTCATTGGCTCCTCACGCGCTAAATGACCAACAGGCTTTCCCATTGGAGCTTTACTGACAAAGAAACGCTCCGATAGGCGGCCAAGCGACCGAACGCTGTGAAAGTTTAGGAGACGCGGCCAGCCTAAACAAGGTTTGATTGTATGTCAGGGTTGTCTAGGTAACTGTTGCTGAATATGATTTCACCTTGTTACGTTTGGCACAATGAGGTAATTGGAATTGTCATAAACACGATCGGAAGATAGTACTCATATCCTACATTGTCTTAAGTACATAGAGTGAGGATGCGAGGGTTAATTGGACTAGAAAAACTCCCGCTCTGGAAAGATAAAGTAAATATCCACGTAGGTGGACATGGCCCAGCCTGGGTGGTATATGTAAACCGGGATAACAGATCAGGTGGACATTTATATGAGTCAAGAAGAACCATGCGTAGGGCTATTCAAATTGGTACAGACAGGTTCATTTAGTTTATAACATCACAGAATTGGATACTCAATATAGTGAGTTAGACTATAGGGTGGACCAAGGGATGTCATCATTTAGACCTTCACGATGTGTGTTAATTTTCAGTACCCATTTTTGTTCTTTGATCAATAGGTACTTAGCCACATCCGCTGTGTGTGAAGGAATAAAGGGTTGTTCAAGAACGGTCCATCGTACCTCCGTAGCTAGATGTTTGGCTTCCAAAAAATGGGTGGTTAATTTTGTGGCCTGTCTAGCACATCGAATGGTACTTTTGTGCTCCGATATCCTTATGCAGACTTTTCGTGTGGTCATGCCCACATATTTGTATCCACAAGGGCAGGTAATCAGGTAGATCAAACGGTCACTGTTGCAGTTTGTAAACTTCATCTGCTTCCAGGGTCTCGATGTGCCAATGTCAATCTCGACCGATTTAGTTGTCTGAGCACAAACTTGACAATTGCCGCAAGGATGGTGTCCAAGGACCGGAGGAAGGTTCCATAGTGACCCGACAGCTCTTGGTTGATCTTCAAGTGGTCTGGTATGTACCAGTCTGTCTTTCAGATTAGGACCCCTTTTGAAGGAGACTAGGGGACGTGGAAGAGTCAGACGTCCTGAATTCAAAATAGGCCAGTGTTTCCGGACCATACTCTGGATCCTGTTGGAGAGATTGCCAAAAGTGTGAACAAAAGTTAGTCGCTCCAATGCAGCCTTTGGTGGTCTAGGTTCCAACAGAGCTTGCTGGTTATTGTTCATAGCTCGTTTCATGGATTGTTGGACTAGTCTAGGGGGGTATTTGCGGGCAACCAATTGAGTACTTAAAATACTGGAGTGTTTTTTATATTATGTGGTTGTAGGGCAGTTTCTTTGAACCCGTAAAAACTGACCAAAAGGAAGGTTCTCCTTCAGAGTTTTCGGGTGCTGACTGTCAAATAGTAAAAGTGAGTTTCTAGAGGTGGGTTTCCTATAGAGCTCTGTTTGCAGGCCCTCTGGTTTGGCGATGATCAATAGGTCAAGGAAGGCGAGTTCATGTTGACCTATCTCTATGGTGAACTTCAAGTGTTTGTTTCTGGTGTTGAGCCAACTCAGGAATTCAAGACATTTTTCTTTTGTGCCTCTCCATGCAACAAAAATGTCATCGATATACCTTTTCCAGGTCCTCAGGTTATCGATATAGGGATTGCGATCATTCAAGATATGTTCTTGTTCGAATGAGTGAACGTATAAGTTCGCTAGACTGGGTGCATAAACGCTCCCCATACTAGTTCCAGGTATTTGTAAATAGACCTGCTCTTCAAACTGAAAGAAGTTCTGTTTCATTGCCAGAGTGGCGCAGGCCATTATAAACTGGACTGGTGTGATGCTGTTTAGATCCCTGGAGTCTAGCAGTTGGTGAACGACGTCTAAAGTTTCGTCCTGAGGGATGGAGGTGTAAAGTGCCTCAAAGTCAAAAGAGACCAAGAGGTCGGTGTCCATATTAAACTCAATGTCCGGTATTAGTCTTAGTATATCCGTCGTATCCTTAAGATACGTGGGCATTTCTTGCACCATCGGTCTTAGAAAATGATCTACGAATGTGGACAAAGGTTCCAGGGCCGATCCTATGCCCGATATTATTGGGCGTCCTGGGGGTGGTCGTTGTTCTTTGTGGACCTTGGGCAAGGTATAGAAATATGGCATTTTCGGATGTTCCGTGCATAGGTAGGTGGCCTCGGCTGGTGTCACCCATTCTTCCTGTACAGAGACTCCTAAGCCTAAGAGCCAGCTCCGATGGGAGACCGAGATAGGTAGGGAACTAACAGTAAAAGAGTGGGGTGACATTCACTACTGATCATGCCACACAGTCCACAATATGGTTAGTATCGAACCCACCACCAATATCATCACTTATTGGTACTACACACCCCACCGATTATATATATAACCAATCCACATCACCGGAGTGTTGGTCCTAATGCAGGCAAACTGCCAAGTTGCTGCACAATATATGGGATTGCCCGAAAATACAGCAATACTGGGAGCAGGTACTTGCAGATATAGATAAGCACTTTGACACAGAACTCACCAGATTTCCAGCATACATTGTATATGGACCTCCCAACCCTCTCACTTTTCCTCTTAATTCGAAGTGAGGCAGACAGACTGGCCTGGCCCTGGAGTTGGCCTTACAGAATATCCTATCTCACTGGGGTTCAGAGCTGCTACCCACACACTTAGGATGGCTGGACCGGTTTAGGCATATACTAGAGATGGAACAAATTACTCTCTCCTTATCCAACCAAAGTGCTTCCTTCTCTGAAATATGGGGCCATTCCTAACGTTGCTGACATCGGCTCTTCATATACTTACACTTTATAAATTACTTCGTAAAGCTCACTGTTTTCACTTAATCACAATAATCTTTATTTCAATATAGCAACAAGTCTAAATATGGATCCAATTAACCCACTGGAGGGTTGGACTTTAGATAAATATTGTCTTGAACATTATTGGTTAAAAAGAATTCCATTGATGTATGGAACTATCCCATTTGTAAGGACCACATAGGTTAAAAAAGGGTGGAGACCCACTAGAGGATCTAATACAACTATTCAGGAAGGGCTCGGGATACGAAGATGTAAAGTGAAACTTATCAAAAGGGCGTAGAGATTTATGTTAGTCAAAAAGCTGTATATGCAAATCACTATCCAAAGTTAATAAAGTACGGGAATACTCTGAAGTGGTATTTAAGAAAATTTGAGATTTTAACACAATTATCACATGTGTTTTGCACTATTTTGAAAGACTACATATTCCACAATGCTTAGGGGCAGAGGAACAGGAAGCTGTATGATACAATTTGTATTTAATTGGTCCCAGTAAACCGCTAAACGTAACCATGAACAAGATCTCAGGTAGACTGAAACGCGTTGGTTGTGGTATCTGCTTGTGGAATTGAAAGTTGGATTAAAAGCTTTCCAACATCTCCGTGAGTGCACTCCATTATTCCCGTTAGGGAAGGTTTTGTGGATATATATATATATATATATATATATATATATATATATATATATATATATATATATATATATATATATATATATATCTACTTGATCCGCTCGTTTATCGAAGAGATGACAAACCACACCAGCCAGGTACGTTCAAGATTTGTTTATTGGGCAAAAAAACAGATGCGTCTCTTGGTCACATGACCACCACAGACATTTTTGCAGTTAAGTAGGTAGCACAGAAATAAAAAAGGAAGAGAGACTGTGTTAAATTACACACAGGGTTCCCAGTTGTGCCGTTTTCATAATGAAATTAAATACATTTCATATTAATATATAAGGCACATTTCCAAGGTGTATGGTGTATATTAGCAAACAGATCTGTGATAAGTTTACATTTTATTTACAAAAAATAACGGGTGTAGTACCCAATTTCATTTTCAGTTCTAAGAACTCAAGATACACAGTCTGGAGGACAAAGTATTTTTAGAGAGTAGAGAAAATGTAAGTTATAAGTGGGTGAAGAGAAGGGGGGGAAAAGGGCGGTGGGGGAAAGGGGCAGAGAGAAAAGGGGGAACGATCAGGAGAAAAAGTCTTTGACAGAGGGAAAGGGAAATTAAGAGTTAAATCAAGTTGGTTAAGTCTGGTATAGTACCATAGTGAATCAATCTTTTATCCAAACTAATAAAACATTCGTCCCATATCCCTGAATACATATATTCTCCTACGTCCACCATTTGTCTAATTGATCAAAATTAGCTTTTGAGATTGTAAAGACTACTAGTCAATAAACTATAAAGATTCCAGTATATATAAAAAAAATAATTCGCATTTCTGTAGAGATGCGCCCTTTATATTCATCACTAAGAATTCGAAAATTAAACGATAATAAAATAAAATATCTATATCAGTGTCAATATTTAGCCCGTGCTCTTATTGTTAATGTATATATTTTGTGGAGTTGTTGTGCTCGTAACCATATCTTCTATCCGTGATGCACATTATCACTCCAACAACAGCCCGGTTTCTAGAAAAGGTAAAGGTAAAAGAGTAATGATTAGTTTCATAGGTAACCATGGTGGTTAAATATATACATCTAATACAATCTCATCTCAGTATCTCAAATTACAATCTAAGTCTACGTCCTCCAAGTAATCAGTTTGTTTTCAATACACCAAATGACATCCAAATAATAATACATAAACAAAAATTCATAAAATTTAAAATATGATTGTCATGGAATCTGAGTATCCAGAAGTGGGCTGAGGAAGATCTTGGTCAGAAAAAGTTGTTTTATAAATGTACATACATTTCCTCATCAATATTCATCCCCTTAGGGGCGATACTGCCTTGCTGAAGGATGAACTTGGACTCTGCTCTATGTAGTGCTGTCACTCTGTCTCCTCCTCTCACATGTTTGGGAATTGAGTCAAGGCCAAAGAATTTTGCCTTGGTCCAGTCCCCATCATGATGGGTATGGAAGTGTTTGGCTGTGCTGTGGGAAAAATCCTTGTTGGTAATGGCACGCCAATGTTCCAGGATCCTCTTCTTGACTGGAAAGGTTGTTGACCCGATGTACCATTTGCCACAAGGGCATGTTACTACATAGACTACAAAGTCTGTGGTACAGAAGATTTTCTTATTTATCTTCCATTTTTTGTTCACCCTGCTGAGCACAACCTCCCTCACATTAGTACTGTATCTACAAGCCTTACATTTTCCACATTTGTGGAATCCTCCCTTTGCCTCCAGCCATGACTTTTTCTTTTCCATATGACTCTGTACTATTAAGTCTTTCATGGATTTACCCTTCCTTTAGGCTATTGATGGGTGTCGACCTAATCTCTCTTTCAGGGTTTTGTCATGTAAAAGGATATCCCATCTTTTCCTTACAATCTTGCTGAACTCGGGGGATTGAGTATTGTATGTGGTTATAAGTCTTATGGGAGCATTGGATGTATTCTGCGTACTCGTGGGTGGTCTGAATAAAGCATCTTTCCGGTCAATCTGAGAAACTCTCACCTCATCCTTCTTGAGCATATTGGGATGATAGCCCCTCACAGTAAACCTCTCACGCATTGCATTCTTGTGTCTCTCAAAGAATTCTTGGGAGCTACAGTTCCTTTTGGAGCATAAAAATTCGCCAAAGGGAATTGCCCATCTAAAACTGGGGGGGGGGGGGGTGACAGCTGGTTGAATGTAATACCAAGTTCCCAGCTGTTTCCTTCCTGAAAATTTCAGTCTCAATTCGGTTTTCAACAATCCCTAGTTTTATGTCTAATAAGTCAATGGTACTCTGACTGTGTTTCATTGTGAATTTTAAGTTTAAACAGTTCAAATTAAGTACATTCACAAATTTCAGTAGTTCCTTCTCACTTCCCTTCCAAACAAAGAAAATATCATAAATAAAACGAAGCCAGATGTTCACCTTACTTGTCCATTGTTCTAGGGTGTCGTTCCTGAGCACCTGTTCCTCCCACCAGCCCACCAGGAGGTTAGCGTAGCTGGGAGCAAAGCAGGTGCCCATCGACGTGCCCTGTATCTGTTTGTACAAGTTTCCATCAAATAGGAACACATTTTCTTCAAGACAGAGCTCTATCATTTGTAGCAGCATTTTAGAGTGGGCTTCCAAATGTCTACTTATTGCCTGTAAAAAGTACTCACATGCCTTCAAACCATCCCTGTGTGTAATTGATGTATAAAGACTCTCTACGTCCAGGGATACTAACCAGAAATGGGACTCCCAATTGATGTTTTCTACTTTTTGAAGAAAGTCTTTAGTGTCCTCTATGTGTGATGTCAGTTCATTAACATAGTCCTTAAGAAAATAATCTACGTAGTGAGATATATTCCCCAGTAAGCTATTAATGGAGGATATATATATGAAATCCAACTTGCCTCTGGAGTGCCTCGCGCACAGACAGGTACGCAGACAGCAACAATAACAGAATCGCCAGAGTCGGACTTTAATTTATGCATTTAAGTGGTGCATATCGTCAGACGCTTTTCGGGCACGTCCGTGCCCTTGCTCACTGAGAATGGTTTGTTTTGAAAAGATTTTATTTTATTGGGGTTTACAAAACTTACCCCAGCACAGGAGGTGAGCTGCCTGTGCGAGAACAGAAGGGACACTCTGCGCTCAAGCTCACAGTCAAAGGCCCCACAAGGAAACAGAGGGCAAACAGGAAACGGGCAGAACGCAGGAAATGCAACAAAACCAGGAGGAGAAAAGAAATCAAACAGGGGGAGGTGGAACAAGAAAAGAGGACAAACAGTGGCGCCCCCTCAGTAATCAACCTCACCAACATAGCCTTGACTACCAGGGAAACTTCCATTCTGTCCTTGGGACTGTCATATTGTCCCCCTAGGGACTTCAATTATGCCGACACCCGAATAAATGTTTTCAGATATGTAAGAAAGTTAAAACTCAACAAATTCCATCGACAACACCCATACAAAAAACCAAAAACGACACTGCCAACCAGTCCCTCACTATTAACTGCTGGTGAAGGTACGGAAATGCAAGAAATATGGGAATTGCAATGCGAAAGTACAGAAGTATCAGTAATTACTGACGAAACCGTTGGTAGGGGCGTCAGTACAACCCCATTCAAGCCAAAATCCACCTTCCTTCCCGTATCTATCCACGACAATCTGGATATATACCATGAGCTCGTCATTGGTGACCTGAAAAAACTTTACACTGCCACAAATAACAAAGAAAGAGTCATCAACAGAAGAAACCAATGCTATTATAACTTGGTCAAAAAATTGAAGAATGATGATAAAGTCATAGTTAAGCCGGCCGACAAGGGTGGCAATGTTGTCCTTTGGAAGCGTGAGGAGTACATTAAGGAGGCAGAGCTCCAATTGGGCGACATTGACTGTTACAAAAAGAGCAACTTGTCTATTGTCAGAGCTGCATGGGCTGACCAAAATTCAAAACTAATGGCATGGCGGAGCAGTGGACTTATTTCATTTGATGAATTCAAGTACTTAAAGAAGGATTATCCGGTCATCCCTAGTTTCTACCTTCTACCCAAGGTGCACAAGGATGCCCTTGTGCCCCCTGGAAGGCCAATTATATCGGCCATAGACAGCTCCACTGAATGTATTTCACGCTATATAGACTACTTCTTACAGGAGTGGGTGAAGAGCCTGGGTTCGTATGTTAAGGACACAACTGACTTTCTGTGTAAACTGGCCTCAATTACCTGGAATGATGACCTATTGCTTATCACCATGGATGTAACTTCCTTGTACACATCAATTTGACACCGTGATGGTATTAAGGCTGTTGAGTACTACCTTGATAAACGCCCATTGGAATGCATACAGCATAACAAAATGATTGTTGGTATGTTAAAGATCTGTTTGGAACAAAACTTCTTTGTTTTTATTAACCAAATATACCAACAGATGAGGGGAGTGGCCATGGGGGCCTGTTTCTCCCCAAGCTCTGCTTGCCTCCATATGGGGCTATGGGAGGAGCAGGTCCTGATGGGCGAACACACAGAAACAATGCAAAACAAGGTTATGCTTTATCTGAGGTACATTGATGACCTGTTTTTTATTTGGAGGGGAACACAGGAAGAGGCTATGGATTTTGTAAAAAAACTAAATACGAACAACTTGAACCTGGAATTCACATCACACATCAACAAGGAAAAGGTTACTTTCCTGGATGTGGAGGTTTATATCAGGGAAGGAACTCTGCAAACTAGGCTACATAGAAAAATAACTGCCGGCAACACGGTTTTACACGCCAGCAGTCAGCATCCCCAACACCTGATCCGCAGCATCCCCTACGGGGAGATGCTAAGACTGCGGAGAATTTGCAGCTCCGACCTGGAGTGCGATCTGGCGCAGCAAGCCAGTAAAGCGAGATTTCTGCAAAGAGGTTACAGTAGTACGCTAATAGAAGGAGCCATTAGACGTACTAGAAAAATCACAAGGGAGAATGCACTTATGCCTAGTATAAAATCCAGTGCAGAAAGTAACAACAATGAGCAAATTCAATCTAGAGCCATTGTAACTTACAGTAACCAACATTCCCAGATCAGGAAAATCTTAAATAAGAACTGGAATCTGGTCAAAGGTGACCCTATTATAGGTGACCTAGTACCCGAGAAACCCAACAGAACTTTTCGTAAATCTCCTAGCCTTGCCAGTGCCCTAGTCAGTAACATGTTAGAACCCACGAAGTCCTGGATGGATCACATCACTGGTTTCAAAAAGTGTCTTACCTGTAAGGCCTGTCGCCACGGAATTAATAAGACCCAAGTCCCACGTCCTTTCTCTGATAAACCCTTCATTATCAACAAAAGGTTAACTTGCAAGACAGAATACGTGGTATATGTCTTGCAATGCCCTTGTGGATTGCAATATGTTGGGAGCACGCGCCCACCTGCACACAAGCGCATTCTACAACATCTGAGGGCAATCTCCGGGAAGGACCAGGCCTACCCAGTGGCCAGACACTTTGAAACAGTGCATAATAGTGACCCCAGTGACTTACAGTACTTCCTTGTGGACTCAGTGTTGTCTCTGAAAAGAGGGGGTAACCGGGACGCAAAATTGCGTCTCCTGGAAACCAGATTCATTCTTGAATTCAATACAAAGAGCCCAGGAGGTCTCAATAATAGCGAGGATCTTTACACCTGCCTCTAGCTGTAAATCACGTTCTTCCTGAGTTATTCCTGGTATGAATAGTAATTTCCCCTAGCTGACTCTCATTCTGTTTTTATCTGACTTCGTTACCTGCAGTTAACTGTAGCATGTTTTTAATCACCAGTATTAGCACTCATTCACTTTATTAATATTGTTTGCTCTGCAGTAACTATAGGAGGATGTCTTAAAAAGTGCATGTCCTTATTTCTTGTTATTCAGCTTGTGCAACTGTTATATGCATGCCCACTGGGGCATTATAACTTCTTTTTAAAGTGAAGCCGTGCGTTTATAAAAGCGATAATTGATGGTTCCTGTAACTATTCTTTGTTATATAACGAGTAATTTTCGTGTATATATATGGAGCACAATCTAGGAATTTAATCGTTATGGTTTAACTATTTCTAACCATGTATGTATATATATGAAATGAAACTCATTTATGGTTTAACTAATATACATAAAACTTTTTAACCATGTATATATATGAAATGAAATTTATCTATTTATTTGTATAGATTTTAAAACGATATTGGTTGTACTCCAACACTGCATCTCTACACATTGGAACCTCTAGGGCACTATGCCCTTTATCTATGTCTAAATGAATGCAGTATGTCTTCACTGTCTATGATTACTAAAAAATTGCAATTTGCACAGGTGAACTGAATTATGCATTCGCACTTTAAAAACCCTCGTTTATGTTCATGACACGCTATGTGAACAAGCCTCTCTCGAGGTGAAACGCGTCATGGCGGAATTGCAGGCTTTAATTTTGGCACGTAATAAACTGCACTAAGAAACTGCACCTACTTTGTGGTCTCGCATTTCTTCGTTGTTCTGCGCGGAAGGCAGATTGGACTACGACGATCTTTTGGAACATATATATATATATATATATATATATATATATATATATATATATATATATATATATATATATATATACCTCCAAAGCAGTTCCTTTGCGGGAGATTATGCAGCGCTCACGCATGTGCGGTATCCTGCGGCAGAACCAAGCCGCTATTATCCTCAAAACTTTCTCCCTGCTGGGAAAAACGGGTCGCACAGCCAACTTTGGATTTTAAACAGCAATCCTTTTTATTTTACTCATTTCAAAGGGCAACAGGCACAGAGATCTACGCGTTTCGGTGTCACTTGACCTTGCTCACGATCACTGGGTGTGCCCCACCCACAAACATTTAACCACAACAATTTTTTCAAAAAACCAGTGTTTCCTGTCACATGGTGTGCTAAGGATTGTGGTCATTGTAGTTTTTATGAATTGTTGACAAAACCAATCTATGTAAAGGTTCATCCAAATTATAAATTATTTTTAACTTAACAAAATTAACTGCATTTTCGTCATGTGCCTTCCAATAGGCTTCAATTATCAATGTTTGGTTTGCCTTCCAATAGGCTGACTCATACTTGATATAGAGACTTGTCTTTGCAAATTTGATTCATTTTTGTCTGTTCAAAGGTGCACATACAACTCCTCCGACTGATTCATCCCATTAGGGTGCAGGGTCCTCAGATTAATGATGAATTTTGACTCAGCTTGTCGCAGTCTTTTCGCTCGATCACCCCCCCGCTCACCTTTCAGAATTGTTTGAATGCCATAAAATTTCAGTTTTTGCCAATCACCCTGGTGTGCTGATTCCATATGTTTGGCTATGGCATTAGAGCGGTCCTTATGTATTGTGGCCCTCATATGTTGCAAGATTCGGTTCTTCAATTCCACGGTTGTACTTCCAACATATTGCATGGGGCAAGGGCACTCCACAACATATACAGTGAATGGTGTTTTGCACATGATACATTGTCTTATTTTCCATTTCTTTTTGTTGGCCAAAGTAATTTCTTTAGTTGGCTTGGCTATCTGGCACATTTTGCACCCATGGCATTTCATGAACCCTTTCGTTTTCAGCCAATCATCCTGTCTTTTTTTCTGGAAGTGGCTGCGTATCAGATGGTCCTTAAGGTTTTTGGCACGCCTGTAGGTTATTATGGGATGTGTTCCAACGATTTCTTTGACAGTGTTGTCTAATTGTAACAACTTCCAATTTCTTCGGAGAATTTTGCCAATCTTTTCACTTTCTTGTGAGTAGTCTGTTATTAGACGGATTTTGTTTGCCTCGGGATCAACTCCTTTGTTTTTTCTCTTCAAACACTCCTCGCGTGTTTTTGTACTGCTTTTTGCGAGGCTGTCTTTCACTGTTTGTTGTGGGTATTTCCTTTGGATGAATCTTTCCATTGTACGTTTACTGTTCCTCTTCCACTCATCTTCTTCACTGCATATCCTCCGGATTCTTAAAAATTCACCGTAAGGGATGCTGTTTAGTAGGGACTTTTGGTGGAAACTGGTAGCTTCTAACGTGGTATTTGTAGATGTTTCTTTTCGATGGAGAGTTGTGTGAATTTGCTGATTTTTTATGTAGATTTCTGTGTCCAAGAATATTATTCTCTCCTTGCTCATATTATATGTGAATTTCAAATTTTTCACGCTGGTGTTCATTGTCTGAAAGTATTCTTGGAATTCTGTTTCTGTTCCATCCCAGATTATGAATAGATCATCGATGAATCGCTTCCAACTCACCACTTTATTCACCGACCATTCATTTTTTGAGTTCCACGCTATTTCCTGTTCCCACCACCCCATTGTTAGGCATGCGTACGATGGACTAAAGGAAAAACCCATGGCTGTCCCGCTCCGTTGTTTGTAGATTTCACCAGCAAAGGTGAAAATATTTTGTTCCAGGCAAATTGTTAGCATTTCTTCCAACATTTTATTATGGTTGTTGAACTCCAAAGTTCTTTCTTTTAAGAAGAAATTGCAAGCTTTCACACCCATGTCATTGTCAATATTGGTGTACAAACCAATCACATCCATTGAAATAAGCCAGTACGATTCCTGCCATGGTGTGTCTACCAGGCTCCTTAGTAGATCACTTGTATCCTGTATGTAGGAGTTTAATTTGAATACTGATGGTTTTAGGAAGTGATCGACATATTCCGCCATTGGCTCTAGTAGTGAGCCCTTCGCGGAAATTATTGGTCTTCCCGGTGTTTTTTTTTGGTCCTTGTGAATTTTTGGCAAAAAATAAATAGTTGCCAAAATAGGGTGAGCCACAGTTAGAAATTTCAATTCCATGTCATCAATTAATCCAGTGTCTTTCCAACAATTTAGTTTTGCATCAATTGACTTTTTTAGTTCCATTGTTGGATTGGTTTTCAATTTTTCGTAATGCATAGGGTTTCTCAGTTGTCGATTTGCTTCCCTTTCATATGCGCTCCGATCCTGAATTATCACGTTGCCGCCTTTGTCGGCAACTTTTATTTCTATTTTGTCATCCTCCGTTAGCTGTTTGAGAGCCAATCGTTCCTCTTTCGATAAATTATCTGGACCATAGTTCAGTTTCATTTTGTATAAGTCCTGTATCACTGCTTCTTGAAACAGGTCCACCTTGTTCCCAGGACTTAGTTGTGGATAGAACTTTGATTTCGGTTTTTTACCGCTCAATCCTGCTCCACATTGGGCTATGGCCTGTGATATTGTCACTTCCTGCATTGGATCTTGCGTAATGTTCATTAGGGTCAGAAAGCCTTCTGCATCCGTTAATGGTACATTTTCCTCATTAGATGTTACTGCGATGGTGTCTCTTTCCTTCAATGTTTTTTCCCGAAATGCTTTAGCTAGTTTGATTTTTCTTATGTACAGGTATAAGTCAATTCTCACCTGTGCTAGGTTCATGTGGCTTTTGGGACAAAAGTTTATTCCCCTCTTCAATAAAGATGTTTCAGTTGTGGTCAATGTTCTTTCCGATAGGTTGATTACTTGTAGTTCATCCATTATTTTCTCCTCTGCCTCATTGTTCGTGTCTCCACACCAGTCCTCTCTGTTCCGCCGCTTGCTCCTTTTTCCTCTTCTGTGGCATTTTTTCCAGGCCATTGTCTGCCTCTTCCCCTTCCTCGCCGTGACTGGAATTGAGGTGCAGGGCGGTTCCGTTCCCAATATCTTTGTTGCAATATGAGGCGCATGTCCCCTAAAAAAGGCATCCTTTTGGCGTTCTCATTTTCTTCTCTGGATAGTTGTTCATTGGAGACTGTGGAGGACGCTAAACTGGACATACTCGACCAAGCCATTTGTTCCTTCAAACCATCGAATTTCCTTGCAAACGAGAAAATGCGTCCATCCGCATAGTCATTAGTGTCTCTAATGAATTTGGAATGTTTCCTTTCCATTACGATTTCCTCATGTTTTTCTATTTCTGATTCAAGATCCTCTTTAAATTTAGTCATTTCCGATGTTAATTTTAAGGTATTGATATCTTTCTCCACTTCCTGCAATTCTTCTTTAAGCTTCTCCAAAGCTATATTAATATGTTTGATTAGAATGGCAATTAGTCCCAAAGATGACCCAAGGATCTGTTCGCCCCATTCTTCTAATAGTTCATTAGATGCGTCATTGTTGTTGGGCATCAATAATATTCTCAGACCCCTGGGTACCATTTTTGCTTCCAGATATTTCTCTAACGTGATAATTTCCCAGGATTTATTGATTTCCTTGCGGCTCAGTTTTTCCCAGTTTTTCAATTTACTTCTCACATCCGTTTTCCCTGAGGTTGGCGCTGCACCCGTTTTTTCTCTTGGGGTGGTTTTGTCAAAAAGTTTGGTTACTTTCGTTGCGCGTTTAGCTTCGCGCTTTTCCATGTTTGTGCCTGTGTTAATGTCTCCCTGAGTAGTGATAATGCTTTCACAGACGGATTAAGCTGTTATTTCCCAATTGTTGGTCGGTACTTTCTGAATAACCACTAGTAGTATTTTGAACCCGCTGACTCACAGTGGAACAATTGCGGTTTTTAACTGGGTCACTCAATTTCCCGATGACAAGCCTGATGCTGGTATATTGCAAGCAGACGCTTTCACTCGCATCCATACAATTCACACGCTTACCGTTTCTTCAGCGCGTGTTCTTTTGTAGCGTTCTGCTCTGCTACGGTCAGCGCTGTTTATATCCGTTTCCAAACAGGCTTCCTCTTTTTGTCTCTCAGCATCGGCGGTCGCTGCCTCCCTTTAAATATACCTCCAAAGCAGTTCCTTTGCGGGAGATTATGCAGCGCTCACGCATGTGCGGTATCCTGCGGCAGAACCAAGCCGCTATTATCCTCAAAACTTTCTCCCTGCTGGGAAAAACGGGTCGCACAGCCAACTTTGGATTTTAAACAGCAATCCTTTTTATTTTACTCATTTCAAAGGGCAACAGGCACAGAGATCTACGCGTTTCGGTGTCACTTCACCTTGCTCACGATCACTGGGTGTGCCCCACCCACAAACATTTAACCACAACAATTTTTTCAAAAAACCAGTGTTTCCTGTCACATGGTGTGCTAAGGATTGTGGTCCTTGTAGTTTTTACGAATTGTTGACAAAACCAATCTATCTAAAGGTTCATCCAAATTATAAATTATTTTTAACTTAACAAAATGAACTGCATTTTCGTCATGTGCCTTCCAATAGGCTTCAATTATCAATGTTTGGTTTGCCTTCCAATAGGCTGACTCATACTTGATATAGAGACTTGTCTTTGCAAATTTGATTCATTTTTGTCTGTTCAAAGGTGCACATACAACTCCTCCGACTGATTCATCCCATTAGGGTGCAGGGTCCTCAGATTAATGATGAATTTCGACTCAGCTTGTCGCAGTCTTTTCGCTCGATCACCCCCCGCTCACCTTTCAGAATTGTTTGAATGCCATAAAATTTCAGTTTTTGCCAATCACCCTGGTGTGCTGATTCCATATGTTTGGCTATGGCATTAGAGCGGTCCTTATGTATTGTGGCCCTCATATGTTGCAAGATTCGGTTCTTCAATTCCACGGTTGTACTTCCAACATATTGCATGGGGCAAGGGCACTCCACAACATATACAGTGAATGGTGTTTTGCACGTGATACATTGTCTTATTTTCCATTTCTTTTTGTTGGCCAAAGTAATTTCTTTAGTTGGCTTGGCTATCTGGCACATTTTGCACCCATGGCATTTCATGAACCCTTTAGTTTTCAGCCAATCATCTTGTCTTTTTTTCTGGAAGTGGCTGCGTATCAGATGGTCCTTAAGGTTTTTGGCACGCCTGTAGGTTATTATGGGATGTGTTCCAACGATTTCTTTGACAGTGTTGTCTAATTGTAACAACTTCCAATTTCTTCGGAGAATTTTGCCAATCTTTTCACTTTCTTGTGAGTAGTCTGGTATTAGACGGATTTTGTTTGCCTCGGGATCAACTCCTTTGTTTTTTCTCTTCAAACACTCCTCGCGTGTTTTTGTACTGCTTTTTGGGAGGCTGTCTTTCACTGTTTGTTGTGGGTATTTCCTTTGGATGAATCTTTCCATTGTACGTTTACTGTTCCTCTTCCACTCATCTTCTTCACTGCATATCCTCCGGATTCTTAAAAATTCACCGTAAGGGATGCTGTTTAGTAGGGACTTTTGGTGGAAACTGGTAGCTTCTAACGTGGCATTTGTAGATGTTTCTTTTCGATGGAGAGTTGTGTGAATTTGCTGATTTTTTATGTAGATTTCTGTGTCCAAGAATATTATTCTCTCCATGCTCATATTATATGTGAATTTCAAATTTTTCACGCTGGTGTTCATTGTCTGAAAGTATTCTTGGAATTCTGTTTCTGTTCCATCCCAGATTATGAATAGATCATCGATGAATCGCTTCCAACTCACCACTTTATTCACCGACCATTCATTTTTTGAGTTCCACGCTATTTCCTGTTCCCACCACCCCATTGTTAGGCATGCGTACGATGGACTAAAGGAAAAACCCATGGCTGTCCCGCTCCGTTGTTTGTAGATTTCACCAGCAAAGGTGAAAATATTTTGTTCCAGGCAAATTGTTAGCATTTCTTCCAACATTTTATTATGGTTGTTGAACTCCAAAGTTCTTTCTTTTAAGAAGAAATTGCAAGCTTTCACACCCATGTCATTGTCAATATTGGTGTACAAACCAATCACATCCATTGAAATAAGCCAGTACGATTCCTGCCATGGTGTGTCTACCAGGCTCCTTAGTAGATCACTTGTATCCTGTATGTAGGAGTTTAATTTGAATACTGATGGTTTTAGGAAGTGATCGACATATTCCGCCATTGGCTCTAGTAGTGAGCCCTTCGCGGAAATTATTGGTCTTCCCGGTGGGTTTTTTTGGTCCTTGTGAATTTTTGGCAAAAAATAAATAGTTGCCAAAATAGGGTGAGCCACAGTTAGAAATTTCAATTCCATGTCATCAATTAATCCAGTGTCTTTCCAACAATTGACTTTTTTAGTTCCATTGTTGGATTGGTTTTCAATTTTTCGTAATGCATAGGGTTTCTCAGTTGTCGATTTGCTTCCCTTTCATATGCGCTCCGATCCTGAATTATCACGTTGCCGCCTTTGTCGGCAACTTTTATTTCTATTTTGTCATCCTCCGTTAGCTGTTTGAGAGCCAATCGTTCCTCTTTCGATAAATTATCTGGACCATAGTTCAGTTTCATTTTGTATAAGTCCTGTATCACTGCTTCTTGAAACAGGTCCACCTTGTTCCCAGGACTTAGTTGTGGATAGAACTTTGATTTCGGTTTTTTACCGCTCAATCCTGCTCCACATTGGGCTATGGCCTGTGATATTGTCACTTCCTGCATTGGATCTTGCGTAATGTTCATTAGGGTCAGAAAGCCTTCTGCATCCGTTAATGGTACATTTTCCTCATTAGATGTTACTGCGATGGTGTCTCTTTCCTTCAATGTTTTTTCCCGAAATGCTTTAGCTAGTTTGATTTTTCTTATGTACAGGTATAAGTCAATTCTCACCTGTGCTAGGTTCATGTGGCTTTTGGGACAAAAGTTTATTCCCCTCTTCAATAAAGATGTTTCAGTTGTGGTCAATGTTCTTTCCGATAGGTTGATTACTTGTAGTTCATCCATTATTTTCTCCTCTGCCTCATTGTTCGTGTCTCCACACCAGTCCTCTCTGTTCCGCCGCTTGCTCCTTTTTCCTCTTCTGTGGCATTTTTTCCAGGCCATTGTCTGCCTCTTCCCCTTCCTCGCCGTGACTGGAATTGAGGTGCAGGGCGGTTCCGTTCCCAATATCTTTGTTGCAATATGAGGCGCATGTCCCCTAAAAAAGGCATCCTTTTGGCGTTCTCATTTTCTTCTCTGGATAGTTGTTCATTGGAGACTGTGGAGGACGCTAAACTGGACATACTCGACCAAGCCATTTGTTCCTTCAAACCATCGAATTTCCTTGCAAACAAGAAAATGCGTCCATCCGCATAGTCATTAGTGTCTCTAATGAATTTGGAATGTTTCCTTTCCATTACGATTTCCTCATGTTTTTCTATTTCTGATTCAAGATCCTCTTTAAATTTAGTCATTTCCGATGTTAATTTTAAGGTATTGATATCTTTCTCCACTTCCTGCAATTCTTCTTTAAGCTTCTCCAAAGCTATATTAATATGTTTGATTAGAATGGCAATTAGTCTCAAAGATGACCCAAGGATATGTTCGCCCCATTCTTCTAATAGTTCATTAGATGCGTCATTGTTGTTGGGCATCAATAATATTCTCAGACCCCTGGGTACCATTTTTGCTTCCAGATATTTCTCTAACGTGATAATTTCCCAGGATTTATTGATTTCCTTGCGGCTCAGTTTTTCCCAGTTTTTCAATTTACTTCTCACATCCGTTTTCCCTGAGGTTGGCGCTGCACCCGTTTTTTCTCTTGGGGTGGTTTTGTCAAAAAGTTCGGTTACTTTCGTTGCGCGTTTAGCTTCGCGCTTTTCCATGTTTGTGCCTGTGTTAATGTCTCCCTGAGTAGTGATAATGCTTTCACAGACGGATTAAGCTGTTATTTCCCAATTGTTGGTCGGTACTTTCTGAATAACCACTAGTAGTATTTTGAACCCGCTGACTCACAGTGGAACAATTGCGGTTTTTAACTGGGTCACTCAATTTCCCGATGACAAGTCTGATGCTGGTATATTGCAAGCAGACGCTTTCACTCGCATCCATACAATTCACACGCTTACCGTTTCTTCAGCGCGTGTTCTTTTGTAGCGTTCTGCTCTGCTACGGTCAGCGCTGTTTATATCCGTTTCCAAACAGGCTTCCTCTTTTTGTCTCTCAGCATCGGCGGTCGCTGCCTCCCTTTAAATATACCTCCAAAGCAGTTCCTTTGCGGGAGATTATGCAGCGCTCACGCATGTGCGGTATCCTGCGGCAGAACCAAGCCGCTATTATCCTCAAAACTTTCTCCCTGCTGGGAAAAACGGGTCGCACAGCCAACTTTGGATTTTAAACAGCAATCCTTTTTATTTTACTCATTTCAAAGGGCAACAGGCACAGAGATCTACGCGTTTCGGTGTCACTTCACCTTGCTCACGATCACTGGGTGTGCCCCACCCACAAACATTTAACCACAACAATTTTTTCAAAAAACCAGTGTTTCCTGTCACATGGTGTGCTAAGGATTGTGGTCCTTGTAGTTTTTACGAATTGTTGACAAAACCAATCTATGTAAAGGTTCATCCAAATTATAAATTATTTTTAACTTAACAAAATGAACTGCATGTTCGTCATGTGCCTTCCAATAGGCTTCAATTATCAATGTTTGGTTTGCCTTCCAATAGGCTGACTCATACTTGATATAGAGACTTGTCTTTGCAAATTTGATTCATTTTTGTCTGTTCAAAGGTGCACATACAACTCCTCCGACTGATTCATCCCATTAGGGTGCAGGGTCCTCAGATTAATGATGAATTTCGACTCAGCTTGTCGCAGTCTTTTCGCTCGATCACCCCCCCGCTCACCGTTCAGAATTGTTTGAATGCCATAAAATTTCAGTTTTTGCCAATCACCCTGGTGTGCTGATTCCATATGTTTGGCTATGGCATTAGAGCGGTCCTTATGTATTGTGGCCCTCATATGTTGCAAGATTCGGTTCTTCAATTCCACGGTTGTACTTCCAACATATTGCATGGGGCAAGGGCACTCCACAACATATACAGTGAATGGTGTTTTGCACATGATACATTGTCTTATTTTCCATTTCTTTTTGTTGGCCAAAGTAATTTCTTTAGTTGGCTTGGCTATCTGGCACATTTTGCACCCATGGCATTTCATGAACCCTTTAGTTTTCAGCCAATCATCCTGTCTTTTTTTCTGGAAGTGGCTGCGTATCAGATGGTCCTTAAGGTTTTTGGCACGCCTGTAGGTTATTATGGGATGTGTTCCAACGATTTCTTTGACAGTGTTGTCTAATTGTAACAACTTCCAATTTCTTCGGAGAATTTTGCCAATCTTTTCACTTTCTTGTGAGTAGTCTGTTATTAGACGGATTTTGTTTGCCTCGGGATCAACTCCTTTGTTTTTTCTCTTCAAACACTCCTCGCGTGTTTTTGTACTGCTTTTTGCGAGGCTGTCTTTCACTGTTTGTTGTGGGTATTTCCTTTGGATGAATCTTTCCATTGTACGTTTACTGTTCCTCTTCCACTCATCTTCTTCACTGCATATCCTCCGGATTCTTAAAAATTCACCGTAAGGGATGCTGTTTAGTAGGGACTTTTGGTGGAAACTGGTAGCTTCTAACGTGGCATTTGTAGATGTTTCTTTTCGATGGAGAGTTGTGTGAATTTGCTGATTTTTTATGTAGATTTCTGTGTCCAAGAATATTATTCTCTCCTTGCTCATATTATATGTGAATTTCAAATTTTTCACGCTGGTGTTCATTGTCTGAAAGTATTCTTGGAATTCTGTTTCTGTTCCATCCCAGATTATGAATAGATCATCGATGAATCGCTTCCAACTCACCACTTTATTCACCGACCATTCATTTTTTGAGTTCCACGCTATTTCCTGTTCCCACCACCCCATTGTTAGGCATGCGTACGATGGACTAAAGGAAAAACCCATGGCTGTCCCGTCACGCGAGGAGTGTTTGAAGAGAAAAAACAAAGGAGTTGATCCCGAGGCAAACAAAATCCGTCTAATAACAGACTACTCACAAGAAAGTGAAAAGATTGGCAAAATTCTCCGAAGAAATTGGAAGTTGTTACAATTAGACAACACTGTCAAAGAAATTGTTGGAACACATCCCATAATAACCTACAGGCGTGCCAAAAACCTTAAGGACCATCTGATACGCAGCCACTTCCAGAAAAAAAGACAGGATGATTGGCTGAAAACTAAAGGGTTCATGAAATGCCATGGGTGCAAAATGTGCCAGATAGCCAAGCCAACTAAAGAAATTACTTTGGCCAACAAAAAGAAATGGAAAATAAGACAATGTATCACGTGCAAAACACCATTCACTGTATATGTTGTGGAGTGCCCTTGCCCCATGCAATATGTTGGAAGTACAACCGTGGAATTGAAGAACCGAATCTTGCAACATATGAGGGCCACAATACATAAGGACCGCTCTAATGCCATAGCCAAACATATGGAATCAGCACACCAGGGTGATTGGCAAAAACTGAAATTTTATGGCATTCAAACAATTCTGAAAGGTGAGCGGGGGGGTGATCGAGCGAAAAGACTGCGACAAGCTGAGTCGAAATTCATCATTAATCTGAGGACCCTGCACCCTAATGGGATGAATCAGTCGGAGGAGTTGTATGTGCACCTTTGAACAGACAAAAATGAATCAAATTTGCAAAGACAAGTCTCTATATCAAGTATGAGTCAGCCTATTGGAAGGCAAACCAAACATTGATAATTGAAGCCTATTGGAAGGCACATGACGAAAATGCAGTTAATTTTGTTAAGTTAAAAATAATTTATAATTTGGATGAACCTTTACATAGATTGGTTTTGTCAACAATTCGTAAAAACTACAAGGACCACAATCCTTAGCACACCATGTGACAGGAAACACTGTTTTTTTGAAAAAATTGTTGTGGTTAAATGTTTGTGGGTGGGGCACACCCAGTGATCGTGAGCAAGGTGAAGTGACACCGAAACGCGTAGATCTCTGTGCCTGTTGCCCTTTGAAATGAGTAAAATAAAAAGGATTGCTGTTTAAAATCCAAAGTTGGCTGTGCGACCCGTTTTTCCCAGCAGGGAGAAAGTTTTGAGGATATATATATATATATATATATATATATATATATATATATATAAACTAGCAGCCCGCCCCAGCGTTGCCTGGGGCAGAAGGGGGCTGCGGGCTGCATTATCCCAGGGCAGAACTCCCTCCCGCCTCCCACCCTGGACTTAAGCAACACGGCGGTGCACCCGCCAACTCCCTCCCGCCCCCCCGCCTCCCGCCTCGCGCCCCCCCGCCTCCCGCCTCCCGCCCGGACTTAAGCAACACGGCGGTGCACCCGCCGACTCCCTCCCGCCTCCCGCCTCCCGCCTCCCGCCCGGACTTCAACAACACGGCGGTGCACCCGCCGACTCCCTCTCGCCCCCCGCCTCCCGCCCAGACTTCAGCAACACAGCGGTGCAGCCGCAACGTACCTTTCACTGCTCCTCCGCTTCCCGCCGGCTCCTCCGGTTCTCTCATACCTGCGCTGTTGTCCTCCGGCTCTTCCTGGTTCTGCTTCTCGCCGCTCCTCCCCTCACTCAGACGTCGCGCTGCTCTTCCTGGTTCACGTCGGCCGCTCCTCCCCTCACGCAGACGTCGCGGCCGGCGCTAGTTGCAAGGGACTACTTTGTTTTTTAATTTTAATTTTTTAATTTTTTAATTTACGTTTTAATTTTATTTTATGGAGCCTATGTCCATCTACACACCCTGAGGATTACAAAAATGTATTGGGTGTGTGGATTGGCGCTTTGGTTCCCGAGTTTACCTTGCCAAAAGGTGCAAGTTCTCTCTTTATAATAGTAGTATAGATATATATATATTATATATATATAAAATATCGGCTGACTGGTTTACATCTACGGGCTTGGAGACAGCGTCCGGACACAGAGGTGGCTGGAAACGTGAGTAAGAACCATCAACTCTGCAGCGGGAGGCGGAACCACTACGGCTGCCGGTGCGGCTGTAACGTGGAAAGCGTGGACAGCCAGTGATTTGGCTGTGGCATCTCACGGACAGTGAGAAATACAAACGACATGGATCTGTCACCTCGACAAGCTTCAAGGCGGGAAGCAGCTGAGACGCTGTTTGTCCCGTTTTCTGGGGATTCTGCTGCGAGTACAGCGGGGAATACAATGGCTCGAGATAAGGCAACCAAAAAGGAACTTTGGGACAAACTGTGGAAGAGCGCAAAAATGGAGCAGGTAAAGTGGTGGGAGGCCACCACTCTACAAAAATACGTGGATTGCAAACGAGTACCACGTGGTTTGCGCATATTCATAACTCCCACGTTTACTGACCCGGACCCTGAACTAATAGAGGAATGGGTAGAAAATAATCATAACTGCTCAACAATCATGTTGAAATTACTCATCAAGTACGCACAAAAGGACACTTTAAGGCTGTCAGAGGAAATAGAGCGGATTACAGCAGAGCTAAAGGGGCAATACACTGAAAGTGAATTTGAAATAGAAATGAAAAAATTGACATCAAGACTTCAAAAAGCTGAAGAAGAAATCAAGCTTAAGAAACAAAGTAAATTCCACCGCGACCAGTTGGATTATGAAAGGGGCCAGATCTTCACTTTTGGAAGAAAATTTGACCAACTAAGAGAATTGAATAAAAAACTACAAAAGACCCCGGATAAACAACAACCAGCCCAAACAGATCAAACAGGGTCCATCCCTGATGTAAACATGGGGGTTGAAGATGGGACAACTCCGTCCACAAGTGGTGAATTAACAACCACAGAAGGAGTAAAAAACAATATTTTAATCGAATTCTCTCTGCTGGCACAAGGGAGACAAGGGCTTGCCAGCCCCGGCCCCGGACCTGCAGAGTCTCCAAATCCAGGTCGTGGAAGAGGCGCCAAAGGCGGAAGCAAGAGAGGCGCCAAAAGACAGGGATTGATAGATGCCTTCGTGGGAGTAAGAACAAGAGGCAAGATGGCAAAGAAATGATGGACACCCACACAGTGGTAAATCTATCTAATTTGATTTTAACTTTTGATCAGATTGAAGTCTTATCTTTGGGATTGACATTCTGCCCTTCCAGTCATTTTAACTATATTGACGGAAGAATTGACTTATTTCATTTTGTACGAAAATTGAAATTAAGAAAATGGTTTCAAACTAGGAAGTCTGTGGGGGGGGGGCACTCCTGAGGTAAATACAGGAGTTGCTATTGGTGACATTAGCCTTTTGAAAACCATGAAGTGTTTGGTCTCCGACACTGACACAATCCCGAGCACATTAGAATGTCTATCCGACGAGGAACTAACTTATGACTGTCCAAGTGGCAGTGGATTTAAGTCTAAATCTAGGTTCCGACCACAAATTCACTGTGACACGATTGATGTGTTTGAAAAGGGTGTCATTACTGAGTTCAAAAAGATAAATCAAATTCAAAAACCCACTCATGACAATTTAACTAGAAAACAAAGAAAAGCCATGGTTGATCTTAAAAACAACAACAACATTGTACTAAAAATGTCTGACAAGGGCGGGAATGTTGTCGTGTGGCCCACTGAAATGTACCTTGCTGAGGGCAAAAGACAGCTTGATGACAAGGACAATTATGTAATAAGCTCTAGATCTGCTTATGAAAGAAATAATCTAGATTATCAGAAACAGTTGCATGAGTGGAAGAATGACAAACTTTTATCAGAAGATGATTACAAATTTTTGAAGTGTGACCATCCGAAACTTGCGGTTTTATATCTTTTACTCAAGTTACACAAGAACACCACAATACCCCCGGGGAGACCCATTGTTTCCGCCATTGGCAGTACATATGAGAACACGTACAAATACATAGACCACTTTTTAAGACCCTATGTTGAACAACTACCATCGTATCTGCAAGATACACGTGATATTTTGAGAATTATCGAACCCATACTGTGGGAGGAAGACATGTGGCTCATGACATTAGATGTCAACAGCCTCTATACATGTATACCCCACAATTTGGGTGTGGGAGCGAACCAACACTTTTTAAAGAACAGGGATGTGAAGTATCTGATGCATACCAATATGCTTGTGTCCATGATGCGTGCTTGCCTCTCAAGCAATTATTTCTTGTTCAATCATGTTGTCTATTGCCAGGCCAGGGGGACTGCGATGGGGACCTGCTTTGCCCCCAGTTACGCAGGTTTGTACCTGGGCTGGTGGGAGGAGCAGGTGGCCAGTAACATCTTGGCCTTTACCCAGAACGTGGTCCTCTGGGCCAGGTACATAGACGACGTGTTTTGTCTGTGGAAGGGCAGTAAAGATGCAGCTTTGCAATTTGTCAAAGAATTGAATCAGAACGAATGCAACTTACAATTTACCAGTACTATTGATAAGCAATCAATTGAATTTCTGGATGTTTTGGTATCAGTTAACAATGGACGACTCATTAGCAAGCTGTATCGAAAGCCTACAGCAGGCAACAGCCTGTTACATGCGTCGAGCTGTCATCCCAAAAACTTGATTCACAGCATACCTTTTGGCGAGTTGCTACGCGCAAAGAGGAACTGTGCAACCAACACAGACTTTCATAAAGAAATGAATATCATGAAGGAGAGATTCAGGGAGAGGGGCTACTCGGCCAAAGTGGTCGAACAAGCCTGTAACAAAGTCAGGGACGTAGACAGAAAAGATCTTCTTGTATCCAAACCACCAAGCGACAGTGAAGAGGGACCACTTAGATTTATCACCACATACTCTGACCAAACATGGCAGGTCAGAAAAAGTCTGAAAAATTTTTGGCATGTACTCCAGTTGGACGAAACATTAAAAAAGGCTGTGGGGAATCAACCTATGATCACCTACAGAAAATGTCCAGCTTTGAAAGACGTACTATGTAGCAACATGGTAAAGGACAAAGAAGATACCAGGAAGGTAGAAGGTTTCTTTACCTGTCGCTCATGCAAAGCCTGTAAGAACAGTGTCAATAGGAAGGAAATCACTTTGTCCAAAAATAACAAACCTTTTAGGATTGTAAAACATCTGACGTGCAAATCTGACTATTGTGTCTATGCACTTCAATGTCCTTGTCCATTGACTTATATTGGCAGCACGATACATCCTTGCAAAAAACGTGTGTTAGAACACATGAGGGCCATAACCAACGAGGACAAAAACTATCCAATTGCCAAACATTTTAAGGACTTGCATGGAAAAAATCTAAGTGTATTCAAGTTCTGTGCACTAGACAGAGTCCCACCGTCGGAACGAGGTGGAGACAGACTGAGACAACTACGCCAGCTTGAATCAAGGTTCATAATTAAATATGACACTGTACAACCGCTGGGGTTGAACAAGGATGAGGAGTTAGCGGTCCACTTAATTTAGGAGCCCATGTAACATATTCACCGTACTGATAATACTCTAGTAATGTAATCCCTTAAAAACATGAATTTGAAGCTGTCTTGGATGTTTAAATATTTGAGTATATTTTAAAGTGATCATATTTTTTATGTTTGTAGGAGACACATATGTCGCCGCACAGGGATGACGTAATACCACTGGTTGCTGCTGATTTGACTTGATTGGATGGAATCACAGGACTATACATTTGTTAATTTGAAAAACTTTTGGAGTTCAACTAGGTTGTTGAAGTTCAAGGACATTGAGATGAGATTGGAATGATGCAGTCATGCCCACTGGGGCGGAATTGTCATGATACATGTATCTGAGCATTGGTACATTCGCCCACTTGGGCTAAATTTTGTAAACCTTTGATTTGACAAAACGGTAACGCCTTTGAGCAATTGCATGTAACAAATTGATTTAAAGTTACAATAATTAATCTCTGTGGTCCTTATACAGTTTCACTTGCATACAATGTATATTATATCTGTGGCCAGTTATACATTCAAACATGGCCGCCATATAGTGGTAGAACAAACACTGGTGTGAGGACGAGTAGTCCTACGTTTATGTTTACATTTCTTTTTACTTTAAAAATGTTGATGTGTGTAAACACCGTTACCCGTGACCAAGGTGCGGCTGCACCGAAATGCGTCGGGTGTTGATTGACATTCTGTGTGTGAAATAAATAACACGCTAAAAGGACCTGGGCTCGAGTCAACTTTGTGATGGTAAAGTTGTTTTCTTGAAAATTACGAGGGTCGCCTCCTCACTCGAGCCCGCCGCCGTGTGTGGCCGGGAGACTGGCGGACATCTGTTGATTTAATATATATATAAATATATATATATATATATATATATAAACTAGCAGCCCGCCCCAGCGTTGCCTGGGGCAGAAGGGGGCTGCGGGCTGCATTATCCCAGGGCAGAACTCCCTCCCGCCTCCCGCCCTGGACTTAAGCAACACGGCGGTGCACCCGCCAACTCCCTCCCACCCCCCCGCCTCCCGCCTCGCGCCCCCCCGCCTCCCGCCTCCCGCCCGGACTTAAGCAACACGGCGGTGCACCCGCCGACTCCCTCCCGCCTCCCGCCTCCCGCCCGGACTTCAACAACACAACGGTGCACCCGCCGACTCCCTCCCGCCCCCGCCTCCCGCCCAGACTTCAGCAACACGGCGGTGCAGCCGCAACGTACCTTTCACTGCTCCTCCGCTTCCCGCCGGCTCCTCCGGTTCTCTCATACCTGCGCTGTTGTCCTCCGGCTCTTCCTGGTTCTGCTTCTCGCCGCTCCTCCCCTCACTCAGACGTCGTGCTGCTCTTCCTGGTTCACGCCGGCCGCTCCTCCCCTCACGCAGACGTCGCGGCCGGCGCTAGTTGCAAGGGACTACTTTGTTTTTTAATTTTAATTTTTTAATTTTTTAATTTACGTTTTAATTTTATTTTATGGAGCCTATGTCCATCTACACACCCTGAGGATTACAAAAATGTATTGGGTGTGTGGATTGGCGCTTTGGTTCCCGAGTTTACCTTGCCAAAAGGTGCAAGTTCTCTCTTTATAATAGTAGTATAGATATATATATATTATATATATATAAAATATTTTAGAAACAAACCCTTCTAATTTAATTAAAAAAGTAAAGAACATTAAATTCTTAAAATTTAGTTATAAATATTTTACATAGTAAAATCATCAATAATTAAAATATTATAATTTTAAATCAATAAAAACATAATAATATAAATAATAACACTATCAAATAAAAAATTAACTTTAATACATATACTATTACCACTACAATGTATACAAAACGACTCAAACTATTATAATAAATAAATAAAAAACATATAACTTCCACTTTACACAATAAAAAAATAATAAAACTTGGTCAAATTTACAAATCTCTCTCCAGTAAATGCAACAGTAGAAAAAATGTTTGATTGCAAATAGGTAATATTTAGGATAACCATTTGAGGCAGTACAACAGTAGGGCAATTGTTTGATTACACAGGAGTAAAATGTACCTTTCACACTCTAGTCAGTACAACAGTAGGGAAAGTATTGGATAGCGAAGGGGTAAAACGTACTATTCCCATTCGCATCAGTGCAACAATAAAAATAAACCAAATATCTTGAACAAAATAAAATGACTTCATTAACAAAGTAACTTATAAAAATCAATATATAACATATTAAAATGCTAGATACATAACACAAATACCTATACATATTATTTTAAATAAAATTCAAAAATATTTTTCATACAAATATATTTTTTATTTAAAAATTGCTTCAAAAAATATATGTATTACATACATTTTATTTAGTTACTTTCCATCCTATAACTCCACAAAACTCTGAACATTCACCTAAAACTTAATTAACAAAATTATAATATTTATAATACTATTAATATAAACATTTATCAACAAATCAATTATTAACTAAATATTAATTATTAATGAACTATATTTAATGTACCCACAATATACCCCACAAAACACAGAACTTACTCAACAAATTTTACAGAAATGTTTTAGCACAATTAACATAATGTACCCTTATTAACCCACAACACCAGAGTCTACATTCTCCCCGATAAACTCAACTTTCACCTGGAAGAACAAAATTACCCTTGCTTCACAGCACTCCTCAAAAGCTTGAGCAGCATCAAACTCAAACTCATTGCCACTTGCCTGTAGCCTTCAGATCCTGCTTGATACAGACTGATCCAGTTCCCGACCAGATTTTCCCACTCACCGTTCTTCTCGGCAACAGAAGACCCACCCACCCCAAAATCTACTTAAGGCAGGCCGCAGCGCGACTACATCAGTCGCCACGTGGACACCTAGCTTGCCACTTGCTTGTGACCGCCAGTTCCTACCTGATCTAGACTAATCCAGTGACACTGAGCAGCCTGGGTTTTCCCACTGGGGTTTTACCAACCGGAGTTTCCCACTCACCATTCTTCCCACCAAAAGAACCTGCCCTCCCAGGAACTACATGATGCAGGCCACAGTGCTATCACACAGCAGTTGCATGCAACAGGTGCTTGCACATCAATGGCAAGCGTGTCTGCACTCACGGCCACTTCACCTGCCACTGCACACATACCAGCCCACTGACCAGCCCCACCCCAAACACACAAAAACACCAACTCCCATGCACCCTTCCCAACACACGCTCACTATTCAAGCATTTAATTGAATGATGTGGCCACATTGCCACTCTCGCAACCAACATCTTCTTACTCACTGAGACCTGGCTCATCCCCATGTCTGCCCCAGACATTGCCACAGCGATGCCCGACAGATACAAAATCACTCACCAGGACTACACCAACAAGCTGGAAAGAGGAAAAGCCATCATCCACAAGAGACCATATAGTGTTCCACCACCACTGAGAACAAAACCACCCCCATGAAACATCTCAACTTCGAAGTCTACACGGATGACAAGAAAACCATCAAGACACCCTCGCATACCGCCCTCCAGGCCCAGGCTCCAGTTTCTACAAAACCATTGCAAACTTCATTGCACCGCTAGCCTTAGACTCCAAGGACTACATCTTCCTCAGCAAACTAACTTTTTACATTGAAGACCCCAACAATAGTAACTCCACACACCACCTCTACAGTATGAGCAGCCTTGGATTGACCAAATCGTCTACAACCCTACACACACCACAGGACACATTCTGGACCCAATTTTCACCTTCAGCATTTGTGTCAAATGCAGCCATGTCACAGAACTCACATGTACCGATCACTCCATTGTCCACTTCAGCATCTACAGCCCTTGCACCGACACCCCCAAGATGACCAACACCCCCCACTGGACGTGGAACAAAATCTCAGAGATTAGATAGGTGAATGTCCTCCACACCTCAAACCCTGCTACCACCACCAACCTTGAACATGGAGTGAAAAGCTTCTATGCCTTGATCACCAATTGTGCAGACAACATCATCCTCCTCAAGAGCAACATCCAGAGAAAATTCTCTAAAACCATCAGCTGGTGCTCCCAAGAACTCAGAGCAGTGAAATGGAACATCAAACATTTGGAGAGGAGATGGCGCACCAAGAAGGACACCTTTCACAGGGAAGCCTTCAAGACCTCCCTCAACCACTACCACCACCTGCTGAAGGCAACAAATAAGACAGCCCTTGCTACATGCTTCTAAACCAGTGTTAACAAGACCACAGAACTTTTCAACATCATTAAGGACTTCTCCAACCCAACTACCATCGATAACAACAACATACCATCACAGGAGCTGTGCGACAACTTCGCCACTTTTTCCACAACAAAATTGTAACCATATACAGAAACTTCAAACCCCAACACACACTTACGGGCTTCTTTGACAGACACACAACCACTGTAAACTTCAGGAACCACATGCTGACCAACTGAAACATCCTCTCCACCCTGGACACCACCTCCACCATGGAATCCATCCACTCAGGAGCTCCCACAGACCCATGCCTGCACCATATCTTCAACTTCTGAAACCAAAGGATTGGCCAGAAACTCAACACACTACTCAACACCTCTATCATCACTGCAACATTTTCTGATGCTTGGAAACACACTAAAGTTAGACCACTACTCAAAAAACCCTTTGATCCTTCTCGACCTCTCTGCAGCCTTTGACACCATATCCCACCACACGTTGATCGAAAGACTCTGCAACATCGGCATCCAAGAGGACGTGCTCAGATGTATTACCTCCTTCCTCATCGGAAGAACACAGAGGATCCACCTCCCAACTTTTACCTCTGAGCCCAAGGAGATCACCTGCTGTGTCCCCCAGGACTCAACCCTCATCCCCACGCTCTTCAATGCATATATGACCCCGCTGGCAAACATCGTCAGATCTCACGGTATCAAAGTAATTTCCTATGCAGATGATACCCAACTCATCATCTCACTCACGGATGACCCAACCACCACCAGAACTAACTTCCACAGATGCATGACAAATATTACAAATTGAATGGCGAACGACTACCTGCAGCTGCATGCAGAGAAGACTGCAGAACTGATCTTTGGCAACAGCAGCAACACATGGAACAACTCCTGGTGGCCATCAGACCTAGGACACGCACCCACTCCCTCCAACCATGCTAGAAACCTCAGAATCATCACTAATAACAAGTTCACCATGAAATCACAGATCAACGCGGTCTCCTTTGCCTGCTTTCTCACTCTGCGTATGCTACATAAGATCTTCAGGTGGCTAACCCTACACACGCAATGTACAGTGACACAGGCCCTCATCACCAGCCAACCAGACTACAGCAATGCCCTCTATGTAGGAATCACCGCACACCTCCTACAGAGACTTCATACCATACAGAACACTGTAGCCAGACTCATCCTCTGCCTTCACTGAAGAACCCACATCACACCCCACCTCAGGCAATACACCCACTCTCTGTACATGAGAGATGCCAATTGTAGCTGCTGACCCGTGCACACAAGGCTCTACATAGCCAAAGAACTACATATATTAACCACAGCCTGAAGTTCCACCAACCATCAAGAAGGCTACGCTCTTTCTCCCTTTCATTTGCCCATACTTCAAGTATCTACCAAAGCAGAAGTGGAGGACACTCTTTCTCCCACATCACAGCAAAGACCTGGAACAGCCTCCCCACGCACCTCAAGACCATCACCTCCCTTCCGGAATTCCGAATGGCCTTCAAGACTAGGCTGTCTAATAAGCCTTCGGGACCTGCAAGCACCTGGATACCCTTTCGAGTGATTAGATGTGCTTTATAAATCCTGATTACTTGATGGATTGATTGACTCACGCAACTCGTCACAGAACCAACACATGCCGCAGGAATCACACTGGACCCCATCTTCACCACAAGCTACAGCATCAAATACAACTCCATCATATAGCTCACATGGACCGACACTTCCTTCATCAACTTCCAAATCAACACCCCTCAAGTAAACAACCCTACTAGGTTCGGCACTCCAAGCTGCAGTTGGAGAAAAATTGCAGAAGCAGATTTCCTCAGTGCCCTCAGCACTGGTCAGCCTAGCCCTATAGACAACCTTGACAGAGACATCAAAAACTTCAACAACTGGATGAAGAATTGTGTGAATGGGGGTGTGGCTTGGCGCTCCCGGGACATGGCAGTGTCTGGATGAGGCTCTCCGGCGCGACTCGGGGTTTTCGCACTATCCTGTTTCCTTTCGTGCAGCGAGGGTTGCGGAAGATGTCGGAAGAGGCGCTGATGTTCCTGTGACCCTTACCGGGTCTGAATAACGCCGAGAAATTAAGCTTTTTCGCAAGTAAGCCCCTCTCAGGAAAAACGGGATATTGCATCCGCCATTTTGTACCACATTGGACCGGCGTTGCTCTTCACTGCGGGGAGCTGCCGATTTTTAAATCAATTACGGTTGTATGAAGATCTTCCTCATAACTCTCAGGCACAGGCCTTTCCTCCAATATAAGTATGACTTATGGAGTCAAGATATAATGCTTTGGCTCATATTATCCTGCTCTGCTATCTGAGAGAATTATAATGTGGCAGCCATTTTGTGAATTTCCTCTCTTCATTTCACTTTATTGGATTAACAAATGTTCTCCACAGTGACTTGTCTGCTCTTTCTAATTTTTCTTAATTTTTTGGAAAAGAGAGGCTTTAGTATAATGACTAAACAGTTTCTCAGCTCCGAATGAATTACTGTGTGCAAATATTTTTCGCTCGTTTTTTGCTTCCTTTCCAATAGGCATATGGGGGTCTGACTACTCTGCTTTTCCAACAAGAAGTGTTTTAGAAATAACTTTGCCATATTTTTCGCGTTTTCCTCAAAATTTGGAGCAAAGTATGGATCCCTCTTCAGTACCTACTGGGAAATCTATTACTAAACGTCTCAAACAGAACCCTCCCTCTCCGCCTAAATCAACATCACCTGTTTCAATGGACTTGTCATTGGATGAGATCAGGGCTCTCCAACCCTTTATGGAAGAAACCAACACCAAATTACAAATTATTACTGACAATTGGTCTCAACTTGAAACGAGAGCAACTACAGTCAAACATAATATGTCATCCTTCAGAGACACAAGTGCAACTGTTATCCAACTTCAGTCTCAAGTCTCTACACTCCAACAGCAGCTCGAGGACCTTACAAATCGCAATAGAAGAAATAACCTGTGAATTTACGGCTTGGCGGAAGGAATTAAAGGTTCAGATCCTCTCACTTTCTTTAAATCTTTCCTTCCTAAGATTCTCCACATGGCAGAGAGCACAATACTTAATATTCAGCGAGCACATAGACTCAGCAGACCCCCCTTAAAAACTTCACCCTCACAAAGACCAAGAGGCGTAATCTTGTACTACTTGGAGTATACAGATTTGATAAAGGTTTTATCGGCAGTTAAATCCCCTCAGTGAATCACTTGGTCTGGTTCGACTTTATTCTTTGCACAAGACTATGCCAAGGCTACCGCAAACAGACGCAAAGCATTTCTTAATATGAGACCAGAGCTCAGGTCAATGGGTGCCCGTTATGGTCTCTTCCACCCATGTCTCGTTAAGGTCACCTATAATAACAGAACAACCACCTACGAGGATCCGGTGCGTCTACAAAGCTTCATTAATTCATGCAATCCGAATGCCATGGACGCTTCAAGACCTTCATCTTCGGGGGAGGAGCTACGCGAGCATCCGAGATGGCCGCGTGAGCACAGAGCTCCCGGAACCCTTGCCACTCTTCGCAAATTATCCTGACGCTATCCTGATTTTTCAGATGGGTTATTGAAGATGAACCTCAGCTGATCTCTATGCTCTTCAAAAATTTTGATTTGGACTTTGGGAACCGAAGTTACGTTGATACGAACTTTTGAGGCCCACCTTGCGGTAAGCCGGGGACTTGGCAAGCTGGCACGCCGGGACGAAGTTGAACAACAACAGCTGAGGGGTCTTCCCCCAGTAGCCCTACATCAACTTTCGGTTTCACTTTTGGGTCCTGGCATTGTCTGACTGCGGGGCAGTTTCGTTCTGTCGGAGACCCATCCAGGCACTGTCTCATCATTGTGTGCCCTCTATCCCCTACGCATTTGTGTCGAACTGTGTCTTCACTTTGACCACACGAGCCTGCTTTTGTGACTTTTGGTGACTTGCCTGCAGGCGGTCATTTTCACCAGATCTCACGGGCCCCTCCGGGGCTTATCTGCCAGTATGGCAGCTAGGGCCGACACCGACAAACAGAAAACTAAGGCGCCCATTTGCGGGGGACCGGTCCAAACCAATATCATAGATCGGTATACTCAATCTAAAGGATCCCCTGGTGGCGCCAGCCGTACCCCGAAAGACGCCAAGGAAGATTCAACCGCGCCTACTGATCTGTCTCTTCAAGACGTCATGAGCGCCATTGCCAGCATGAAGGAGACCATCGGCCAGCAGTATGAGGTTCTAGCTCATAAAATCGACACGATTGCTATCGATGTCACCTTGATTAGAGCCGATTTGTCTAAAACCAACGAGAAGGTGAAATCGTTGGATTTGAAGACTTCCAGCCTTACTGCCGATGTGTCGGAACTTCAAACCGAAATTGGCAATCTGAAATCAACCAACGATCTCATGTCTCATCGGCTGCAGGATTTCGAGAATAGGGCAAGACGCAACAACATCCGCGTCATAGGTGTCCCGGAAAACCCAGAGAATCCTACGATGGACCTCCTGGTGGAGGACCTCGTCCTGAACTATCTTGCCCCTACAGGACTGAGCAAGTTCTTTGCAGTGGAGCGTGCCCATCGCGTTCCGGGTGGAAAGCCGAAGCCGGGCGCCCCTCCGAGGCCTATCATTGCTAAGCTCTTTCACTTCAGAGACCGGGATGCTATCCTGCAGGCTTCGAGGGTGAGCGGCCCGGTAAAATTCGGAAACGCTACAGTCAACTTCTACCCGGACTTCACTCAGCTCGTCCAGAGGCAAAGGATGGGTTTTCAGGGTGTGAAGCGCAGACTCCGAGACTTGGGCCTGAAATACGCAATGCTGTTTCCTACCAGGCTTTGTGTGGAGTACGAGGACCGGACATTTTTCTTTGACCGACCAGAGAATGTGAGTGATTGGCTGGATTCTCTGCCTGCCCGGAACGACCGAACTGAGCGCCCTGGTGGTGCCGAGGGTGGTGAGCCAGAACAGAAGTGATGACTCGGTCCCTGATTTCCGAACACTTGACTTTGCGCAGCTGGGTTCTATAATTTCACTATTGTTGTCTTTTATTGTTGTGTACCCGAGGGTGGCGGGGTGGTGGGTCTCTTTCCTCCTCCAGGGTCTTTTTGTAGATTGGGTAATGCTAGGGCGACAGACACACTGCAAGTTGGGGTGGCTTTTTAGTCTCATGCAAGGGTGCAGGGAGGGGGGAGTTGTAACAGGAGTTGGTTGGGGGGTGGCGGGAGGTGTTTGTGAGTTTGTTTCTCTTTTTCAAGGCAATGTATTGTTTTCCTCCATGATTCGAATGTTGTGCTCTTTGTGGGGTGAGTTCTGCATCACTTGTTGGGATGGGGGGTAGTGGGTTGACGTTAATATCTTGGAATGTCAATGGGTTGGGTGATAGAATTAAACGGGGAGTGGTGCTGCAATTCTTGCGTCGCCTGTCCCCCGATGTGGTTCTTTTACAGGAGACACATCTGGTGGGAAACATGTGCCTTGCCATGAATAGGTGGGGTTATCGTCTTGTTGCACACTCTGGGTTCACCACTGGCTCTAGGGGGGTGGGCATTCTTGTTCGGTCCTCTCTCCCCCTGGAGATAGATGATGTAGTCCTCGACGACAGGGGGCGCTACGCCGCCCTCACCGGTAGATGGGAGGGTAGGACTGTTTCGTTGCTCACTGTATACGTTCCGCCGGGTCTCCAGACCTCCACTTTTTCAGATATTGGGCGAGTGATGCTGGGACTCCCTGATGGTACTCTGGTTCTGGGTGGGGATTTTAATTATGTTGTGTCTGGTACTGAAGGCCGTTACCCCCCCAGGGATCTTCCTAAGTCCCAGTCATGGCTTGGTGGATTTTTGGAAACTTTTGGCTTGGTAGACTGCTGGAGGTTGATGCATCCAACGCAGAGACAATACACCTTTCACTCTGGGGCCCATGGAAGTCTCTCCAGACTCAATTACGTTCTTATGCCTGCTGCCCAGTCCCCTTCTGTTAGAGAGATCAGACACCTTGCCCGGGGCATTTCGGACCATTCCCCATTATGGCTTTGCATGGATACTGGAGTGAGTAGTACGGGGCGAGTCGCTCCCATAAACCCCTGGTACTTGCGTAATCCCAAGACCCGTGCCAGTTTGATAAAGTCCCTAGATCATTACTTCCTTGAAAACGAGGGGTCCGTGCTCTCATCTGTGTCACTATGGGAAGCCTTCAAGACTGTCATTCGTGGGCATGCCTTGTCCTTGATCTCTGAAGCCAAGAAAACTAAAAATCATGAGGTTGTGCGTCTTGAGGCGGAAATAGTCGAACTGGAGAATGATTTAGAATCAGGCGTTACCCATGATAGACTCCACGCCCTTGGTTTGAAGCAGCTGGACTATAGGTCCCTTGTCACGGAAGCTGCCAAAACAATGCACAGGGAGCAACAGGGCAGGTTGTACGATGTCTGGGACAAGGCAGGTAAATTGATTGCGTGGCTTGATAAGAAAGAAAGGGCGAATCGTGTGGTCCCTGTGATTCAGAATTTGAATGGAGAGTGTTTGACTGATCCGAGCGAGATTGTGGAGTGTTTTGCGGACTATTTTCGTACAGTGTATTCCCCGGTCTCTGATAGAGATGAGGAGGACTCTCATTTGTTGCTACGCGATATTTCGCTGCCATGCCCATCGGAGGTTGACCGAGATCTAATGGATGCTCTATTGTCTGTGGATGAGATTGCGATCGCTATTTGTTCCGTTCGCTCCGGCAAGGCTATGGCCCCTAATGGTCTACCCATCGAATTATATAAACTACGTCCTGATAAAGTCGCGCCGAATCGCCGAGATATGTTTCTGGAGTCACGAGACCTTGGCGCCCTCCCTTGTGATCAGCGTTTAGCTACAATTGTGGTTACTCCTAAGGAGGGCAAGCCTCGGGATCTCTGCTCCTCGTACAGGCCCATCTCCCTGTTGAACGCTGAACCTAAAGTCCTGGCCAAGGTTCTGGCTAATCGGTTGATTACGGTGATTGGCGACCTGATCCATCCGGACCAATCTGGTTTTATCCCACATCGTAACACCGCACTCAACTTGCAGCGTTTGCATGGTGTTCTCGCGAGGGCGGGGTCTCTTCGAGAGCTGGCCATCTTGGCCTCCTTGGATGCCACGATGGCCTTTGATACTATAGAATGGTCTTATCTCTGGGCCGCTCTCGCGAAATTTGGTTTCGGTTCTGAGTTTATCGGGTGGGTGAAACTTCTATACGAGGAACCGTTGGCTCAGGTGGTCGTTAATGGCCGAGTATACAATTCTTTCACTCTTGGAAGGGGTACGAGACAGGGGTGCCCTTTGTCTCCCCTGCTTTTTGCGCTTGCCTTATAGCCCCTCGCAGCCTGGCTCCGATGGGAGCCTTCGATAAAGGGTATTCAGTGGACTCCCGATTTTGAAGACCGGATCTCGCTCTATGCTGACGATATCCTATTATACCTTACTTCTCCCGGAAAATCGCTTAACGTCTTGTTCGATGTTCTCACCTCCTTCGGCAAGAACTCAGGTCCAGTTATCAATTGGACTAAATCCTGTGTTTATGTCATTTCGGGTGGTCTTCCCCCTTGCCGTGTAGATTTCCCGTCCAGATTTCGCACGGATATGATTGGTATTAGCAGAGTGGGTGACCTTTGGGCTAAGGGTGCTGTCAAGACTTTTGAGACATTGCAGACAGAATATGAGCTGAGTGACAGGGAGTTTTTTAGATATGCACAGGTTCGCCATGTCTTGACCTCGGTCTTCGCCGCCGATGCCAATATCCCTGAGTCCTCCCCGCTGGAAGACCGTCTACTTGAGGGTCATCTGCCTGATGGTACTATTTCACTAATATATAAGAAGTTGATCAAAAATCGGGCAGATCTCCTCGTGCGTCTCAGGGAGGCCTGGACCGGGGACGGGCTGGAACTGGATGACGAAGACTGGCAGTCTGCATTATCTTCACCTAAGGAAGTGGCCATTCCCGCCCGTCTCCGTCTCGTCCAGCTTAAGATTCTTCATCGTGAGTATGTCACCGGTCCTCATTTGGTCTCCATGGGTTTTCCTACGGATGGGTTATGTAAGCGTGGCTGTGGATTGAGTGCTACTTTCCTCCATATCATTTGGAAATGCCATGAGGTCGCTGCGTTTTGGAATCAAGTGCATGCTGTGATGGAGTATGTCACCGGGGTTGCTCTGCTGCCTGAGGCCCGGCGATGTCTGTTGAATGTGTGGGAGCCGAATGATTACAACATCGCCCAGGCTCGGTGGGCGGCCCTTGGGAACATGATCGCAAAGAGAGACATTGCACAGTTATGGGGCTCCCGACGGCCGCCCACCGTGTCAGTATGGAAGGAGAATATGGATTGGTGTATGTTTAGAGAGAAGACTGTGTATTTGGCAAGGGGCAAGTCTGGGGCGTGGACTAGAATCTGGAGCCAGTGGAACGCCTATCGAGGGAACATATGTACACCCCCATTCGAGGATAATTCAGACACCTCCTTCTCCCCCTGATCCGACATTCCATGTTTAGTCTACTTATGTCCCTAACTTCTGACTTCCCCACTGGTCCCCCCTGACCACCTCCACTACCTACTATTTTGTTCATCTTGCATTTGAGGGTCCCCCCGTACGAGCACAACTTCATATACAATGTCTAGGCCTTCAGACTTGTTTGTTTTCCTTTCTTTGTTCTTTTTATAAAAAACAAAATACTATTTTATCTTGGTTCCATCCTGTGTTGCTACAAATCTTATCCTGTATTGCTGCCGGACCTCTTGGATGTCGGCAAAGGAACTGTGGTACATACCGATTGCTTTTATTTTTGTTAGCGGCCGGCACCTGTGGTTGTAGGCCCGTGAGTGTAATCGTAATTAAATGCACAATAACGTTTTTAAAGAAAAAAAAAGACCTTCATCTTCAAATGTCAGTTGATTTTATGGTTTATTCTTGGAATAATCTTTGCTATTTAGACCTGTATACGTCTCACTGTTCTGCACTTACTTTACCGAATTGCATTGTTCTAATTTATTGTTGTTTTATTAGTGATTTGTTTAACTATTTAAATATTTCCTGATGTTTAGAGTTTCTATATTCTCAACAGTCATCTCCACTTTTTCTTTTTTCTCTTTATAATCAAAAATGAAGTTTCTTCTTCTTCGCTCCCACAGTTTTGTCGACAGTTGTGACGTGATTTTCCCCTGGTCTGGTCCGGTCCTGTTCGGACATCCGCCTATTCCATGTGGCTCCACCTACCCCTACCTACACATTTCCCCTTTTGTAGGTATGTTTTTTGTCTTGTCCTTTATTCTTTGGTTTGCTTCACATACCTCGGTTTATTGCATGTTTGGTGTCTCCAGTGCTCCAATGTTCTCTAATGTTCTCATGTTTATTTCCTTATTTCTTACTGTACATTCAAACTTTCCTATCAGGACCAATTTCATTTCTCGCCTGACATGTTAAGCCTCTGAAATTGATTTCTTGGAACGTTAGGGGATTAAATTTACCTATCAAAAGACAGAGAGTTGTATCCCACCTCGCTAATTTAGATGCTGATATAGTGTTTATGCAAGAAATACATCTCACGGAAGCTGAATCCTTAAAAATGAAAAGGGGTTGGATGGGAGAAATGTTCTTTTCTTAAGGAGATGGCAAACGTAATGGAGTCATGGTTCTTTGCCTTAAGTCACTTCCAGTCAAACTCATATACCAAGAATCAGATATTGAAGGTCGATGGGTGAATGCTAAATTGTGGTTAAATGATGTTTCAGTCTCTCTCCTTAATGTATATGCTCCCACAGGAGGTGACGCATAATTTTGGCATGCACTGGCGAAGCAAATTACTCATTGTATTGAGTACAACTTTATACTAGCTGGTGATTGTAATCAGTTCCTTGACCCAGTCATTGATAGAAATTCCAAAGCCACCTACATTCTAAACAAGCCGCAAAAATCTTTTGTCCATACTATTACCCAGCACAAGCTTCTCGATGCATGGCAGTAATGTATTCCCACCGCTAGAGAATATACCTTTTATTCTCCAGTGCATCAAACTCAATTAAGAATAGACTATATTTTTGTTTCCCACAATATATCAGAGACCATCATGAACGCAGAAATTGGTCCAATTCTATTATCAGATCATGCACCTGTCTCAATTGGCCTTTCCTTATTGCCTACAGTTAATGCCCATAGAAGATGGCATTTTAATAATACCCTACTTCTGGATCCAGCATTCACTAATTCCTTCACTACCTCCTTTAATGAGTTTTTTGTATGGAACCAATGTGACTCCATGCCTTTCTCAACTGTATGGGATGCTTTTAAAGCTTCAACAAGGGACTTTATTGTAGGCTTTACTGCTAAAAAAGCAAAGAAATGTGCCAAACTTGCCAATCATCTTTCTCACGATATAAAAAGATTAGAACATTCATACTATACGTCACATTTGAAAGAATGCCTCACTATTCTTATTGATGCTAAAATGCAATTTAGTAGTAAATCTACAGAAAATGCTTCTTTATACTTATTGAAAGCTAGTTCAAAGTTCTATGGAGGCAAAAACAAAGGAGGGAGAATCTTGGCCAATTATTTGAAAGTCAAACATAACAAACTAAACATTGATTCTATATACGATGAACACGCTGAACTAAAATTTAAGGATATAGACATTCTAAAAGAGTTTTCCCTATTCTATAAATCACTATATGCATCTGAGACCACAATCTACAAAACATTCTTTATCACACTTCTTTTCCACAATTAAGAAATCCCAACAAACTCAAACAGACCTATCTCCTTTGGAATCACAATTAACACAACAAGAACTTTTGAAAGCCCTTGAGGATCTTAAAAAGGATAAAGCTCTGGGTCCTGACGGCTTTACCGTTGAATTCTATCTATACTTCTCTATACTCTTATTACCAAAATTGCATTCCCTGATTAATGGCTCTAGTTCCCTCAATAGCTCCAAATGTTCTTTTTCAGAAGCTCACATCTGTCTTATTCCTAAAGAGGGCAAGGATCCTAAATATTGTAAAAATTATAGCCTATATTCTTAGTAAATATTGACTACAAAATCTTCTCCAAAGCACTAGCCCTTCGCTTAGATACTTTTCTTCCAGGTTTATTGGGTAAAGAACAATCTGGTTTCGCTAAAGGGAGCGTTATCACAGACAATAACGTTTTATCAAAATCTTCCCACCTCAAACGATCTCTTGCAGCTATAGCATTAGACACGGAAAAAGCTTTTGATAAAGTGGAGTGGAAATATTTGTTTCATACTCTTAAGTGGGTTGGTTTTGGCCCTAACTTTATATCCCTCCTCTATTCTAATCCACAAGCTGCAGTCTGTGCCAATGGATTGATTTCCCCATTCTTTGATTTAGGCAGAGGTGTTAGACAAGGATGCCCTCTTTCTCACTTTCTTTTTAATTTGGCTTTGGAACCATTCCTTTCTAAATTGCGTCAAAATCCAAATATACACGGTTTCCAAACTTCCAGCTCACACATTAAACTTGCAGCATATAATGACGATATCTTGCTCCTCATGTCGCAAGCAGACAACTCAGTTCCTGCTTTTTTAGAGGAGGTAAAGTCATTTTCTAGTGTCTTAGTTACAAACTGAGCGAGGTTAAATGTGAGATTCTGCCTTTGACTAGATACACCTTCAAATCAGACTTTATTACCTCTAATTTCACTTGGAGCCCTGAATCCATTAAATATCTGGGTTTACATTTTACTCCATCGGTAACGGACACAGCAGCTTTATGTGAGAATAAATGCATTCATAAAATTTCAGACTTAACGACCAAGTGGCACCCGCTCAACTTATCTTGGTGGGGGTGTTTAGACACTATTAAGATGATGTTATCGCCTATAGTTTTATACACTATTTCTAATATTCCAATTCCTATTTCTGTAACATTTTTCAAAAAGATTAATTATATCCTTTCCTCCCTTCTATGGAATAAAAAGAAATCCCAAATGTATTTCCTAAAACTGACTCGTCCCAACATACCAGATGGCATTCCTTTCACGTTAAGCTTCTTTTTGGCTGTTTGACTCTACAGAAGACTGTCCTCTCTGGGTCTCAATAGAACGTCAAGTGTTATCTCCCTTCTCTTTTCACAAATATCTTTCCTTCTCACGTAAACCACAATCCCTCTTAACCCCCATAATAAAACTCAGTTCCAAACTTCTTGAATCAATATCTCCTTCCTCACATATAACAACTATTACTTTTCTCAATTCACCAATCTGGCACAACAAAAATGTGCTAATTCATAATAATTCGTAATTTACCTTTCTATTGGAAGTCATGGAGACAAAAGGGCTAAATATGGATTCATCACTTATTTTCAGATTCACACTTCATACCTTTTTCCTTACTCAGACACTCAATCAATTTGCCTACCTCGTGCTATCATAAATATAACTTGTTGAAAGAGGCTGTGTTGGACACATACACTAAATGTACTATTCCACCCGACATCTTCAATACTCCAGACACCTTTTCCCATCTTAACACCTTGCTCAACACCAAACCTAGAGCCTCTGCTTTATATAGTTATCTACAGGGTAAGCATATTGAAAGACAGAAAACCAAAACATAAGAGGCTTGGGAGACTGACTTCCAAACATCCTGGCCGTTTTCACTATGGCAAAATATATGGACTAAGATACACCAATCTTCCAGGATGGCGAACATAACGCAAACCTTTTTTTTTTATATAACAGGCTTTTACTAGCACCGACCACACTATGTAAAAGGTTCCTGACTCTACCGAACGCTTGTTGGACTTGTTCTTTCCCAAATGCAGATTTATTTCATATGCTATTTTCTTTCCCAAGGGAACATTCTTTTTGGAAACAATTATGGAACCAAATAATTCAATTTTCTCCACTAAATTTTCATTTGATTTTATTCACATATTTTTAGGAAGTCTTTCCTCTATTTGGGACAATATTACACCTATTGTCAAGATTATTGATTTATTGTTAGCAATCGCTTTTCAGCAGATTACCACAAATTGGAAAGACTCTACAAAACTTTCTTGTAAGACCTGGTGGTACGTTGTTTGTCATAACCATAGATTAGATACCTCCTTTGTTTACCCTTGACATTTGGCTACTAAAAGACTAAACTTATGGTCAGATGTTACAACTTATATTGATGCAAGTGCTAAAATAACTTTTCAGTTAAAATCATTCCATCAAGAAGTTCTCAAGCCACCCTGATCTCCCTAATTGTTCCTACATTGTATTACATTGTATTGATATTGTAACTACACCTATATTACTTTGTTTTCTCTAGTTTTATGTAATAGTCCAATTAATGAAATTTTGATTGCACTGCTTTTATTTTGTATTGATAAGAAATGTCATTCCGTATAGTATATGGACAACTCTATTTTTCTCAATAAATTTTTCTTTTGAACTTAAAAAGAATTGTGTGAACTCTCTCACACCCATCAAACCCAACAAGCATAATAGATCAAACAAGCAAGCCAGCTGGTACATAGAAGACTTCCATGACACCAAATGACACTGTAAATAGATAGAACGAAAATGGAGAGGCAGCCACGACACCACCGATAGTGCTATCTAGAAGGCTGCAGTCAGATGCTATCACCAGCAAATTAGAGATACCAAGAAAAAAGCATAGTGGGCTGCATCAACGGTAGCTTCAACAGTTGCAAGGAGATCTTCTCGATCGTCAAGGATTTCATCTCAGACACTGTCAACAACATTGCTGTCTCCCAACAACTCTGTGACAACCTATCCAACTTCTTCCACCGCAAAATCGCAAACATCTAAAGCAATTTCGCACATTAGTCAACCCCAGAGAGGTTATCGCTAACTTACCCACCACCAATCAAGATGGCCACCTGATTGAAGGGACAACCCTCACTAGAACCGACACAGGAGCACTCATGTGGACCATCCACTCAGAGGCCCCGACTGACCCATGCCCCCACCACATCTGCAACCTGGGATCATCACCAAAAGCGCCACCCTGACCCACATCTTGAACACCTCCATTGTATCCAACACTTTCCTGGATGAACAGAAACTTGCAGAAATCAACGGTCTCTTCAAGAAGCTCACGGCTGACCCGAATACACTGAGCAAATTCCTACCCATCTCCCTGATCCCCTATCTAGCCAAAGTGATTGAGAAGGCCATTAACAAGCAACTTACAACCCACCTCAAACTTCACCATCTTCTAGACAACACACAATCAAGATTCAGAAAGAACCACAGCACCAAAACAGCACTTATCACAACAACCAATGACATTCAAAACATCTTGGACCAACAGCAGCCCTCATACTTCTTGACCTCCCTGCGGCCTTTGACACTGTCTCCCACAACACCCTCATCAGAAGACTCCAAAAGATTGGCATTCAAGGATCAGCTCTCAAATGGATCTGTTCAATCCTCATGGGAAGAACCCAAAAGATCAGGTTGCCACCCTTCACATCAGAGACCAAGAAACTGAAATGCAGTGTCTCACAGGGATCATCGCTCAGCCCCATTCTTTTCAACATATGCATGACAGAGCTCGCCAAAATCATCTGATCACAAGACATCACAATCTTCCTACGCCAATCATACTCAACTCACCCTCTCCCTTACGGACAAGACAAATACCACCAGAACCAACTTCACCAACTGCATGTCCATGGTAGCAGACTGGATGCAAACCAACTGCCTGAAGCTCAACTCTGAGATGACAGAAGTACTTTTCTTTAGTAACAAGACCTCCTCCGGGGATCCCATCTGGTGATTGTTGGAGCTAGGACCAACACCCACCTACACAGACTATGTAAGAAATGTAGGGATCATCCCAGCTGACAAGCTCAACATGACGGCTCAAGTCAACGCAGTCTGCACATCCTGCTTCCATATACTTCAAATGCTGCGAAAGATCTTCAGATGGTTACCTCAGAACACCAGACAGATCGTCACACTCGTACTCATCACCAGCAGGCTGGAATACAGTAACAACTCTAAGCAGGAATCTTCAAACAACTTCTACACAGACTCCAGACCATCCAGAACGCAGCTGCAAGACTCATACTCGCATACATCTCCCATGCCAAACCCACATCACCCATTTACAAGTGCAGCCAATTCAAACTTCTTAGACACACATACAAAGCCCTACACAGCACAGGACCAGAATACCTGAACAACTACATACACTTTCACTAACCCACCAGAAACATATGCTCTGCCTCGCTCTCACTCACAGCCATGCCCAGCATCCAAAAATGCAAAACTGGCGGTTGCTCATTCTCCTACATCACACTCAAGGCATGGAATGAACTTCCTCACACATCAGAGCTCCCTCCTCACTTATTGTGTTTCACAAGAAACTGAAGACTTGGCTCTTTGTATAAGCACCTTGGGACCATACACCTACACACCTTGCCCAAGTGCCTGGATATCCTCTCTGGTGATTAGTGTGCTATACAAACCAACTTAACAGTGAATATACTATAACATTAGTGCTCTTGCACTTTTTAATTCCTTTGCATTTCTTCTGCTTTTTAGCTTTCTCCCTGAGCCTGTGATTTTGCTTTAGATGTGATACACAGGAACTAGAATCCAATCCCTCTCGTATTGTGGTGCCATGTACTGATTTTTCCCTGTTAAACACCTTTTTTGGCAGAGGGAGATTTCTTACTGATTCTTCATTCATATAAGTCTCAGTTGCTATGTGAGAGATTGATGTTGTTACAGGATTTATGGTTTCAAAAAACAGAGGTCCGTAGGATTAAGTTATCAAAAGGACAGATACAAATATAGACTCCAATCAGTACTATATTTTGTTTTCAGTACCCAGCCGGGCCTGAAAATGTATTTCATAATATCAACAAGTTTAAAAGACCATCAGAGAGGTCTGGTGCGAACGTTGATAGGGTACAAGCCTGTACCTATCCAAAAGTACATTCAAAAAGGATTGAAAAAAATAGGCAAGAAAGCAAGAAAAAGAGGGTAAAGAATATCAGGCAAAAAGAACATGGGAGCCAATTGTCCCTTGCATCAGTGGCATATTTGCATGGCAAGTTCAGACAACAAACTCATGTAACAGTTTCAACACTGTGGTAAGGTTACAGAATTTGGCAAAGTGTCGACGACGTTTCGATCCCCGGCTCCTAGTGAACTGGGATCATCATCAGGACATAAACATTGTTTTGCCTGTATGTGCTTTTTCTGATATATGTGACATTGAACAAAAATGGGAGAAAAGAGAAAAGAGAAGAATATGTTTAAATATGGCACTAATTGAAATTGTTCTTTACAGGAAATACACAAACCATACATTGATCTCATACTATTGTGGCGTTGATTTCAAACAACTTATCTTCCAATGTGCCAATTTCATGCTGTGCCGACTGGTGGGAGCGGGTTCGGTTAATCGTACCGTGAGGGTTTGGCGCTAATGTGGTGGTGACTACCATTGTGGCTAGTGATCAATTGTTACGTGGTGCAGGCTCATGTGAATTTATAGCATTTCAGGACATGCCGATGGAGGTGCCTAGTCGACCACGTAGTCAAGATACTAACTCTGTGAGTGTCAGGCTCATGCATTGTGTGGGCGGGCGTGACGGAGGTCTCTATATGCCTCAACTTAGGTGATAAGAAAGCGAAATGCACACCTCTGCAGACGGTCCTCACGAGTCTCCTATGGTGCAGGGAGAGACTGTGGGGTAGAGGCTGATGCCTAAAAGACAAAGAATAAAATAAGTCCTGGGCTTGAGTGAGTGTGCCCGTGAAGTTGTGGCTAGTGGGAACAGAATATTACCTCGATGTCCCGTTATACTACATATAGTATGGTGGCCATCGGTTCCTTAACCAGCTATGGCTTTCCGCTGGAATCGGCCGGTATATTAAGTAAGACCCCTTGAGGTACTGCGTTGGATTTAATATCTGAAATTAGACAGTGGATAATTAGAGTTAATGGGGAAGGCACCACGGGTTCGTGGCAGGAGGAGCGACCGCGATGTCCGGAACCCTTACCTTCGAGACGAGACAATGCTTCTTCACTCGAGATATTGTGGAAGTAAGCGTCAGTGCAGAGACGTGGATAATAACCATTGCCGGGCATCGAGGCGGGAGTGGGAGTGGCGCGAGGATCGCAGTGGGAGTGGCGAGAGGGTGGTTTCTCGGTGGCGGCCATCTTAGAGTGGTTTCATTTTGCGCGATTGTGGTGGGCATGCTTTTTAAAACCTAAATTTGTATACGAGCATTAGCATCTGGCATACAATTACATGGCATTAACATTGCGTCTTTTTGGTACTGATTAGCAAACAGTTACATGGCATTAGCAACGGGTGAGATAAGCATAGAAGAGGGATTGCGAGGTGCAACAAGGGTGTCCAAACAGCGGCCATCTTGGAATGGTGTCGTTTGAATAAGCTTGCTGAAAACATTATTTTTATTTTTTTTTTTTTTGCCCACCACAATCACGCAAAATGAAACCACTCTAAGATGGCCGCCACCGAGAAACCACCCTCTCGCCACTCCCACTGCGATCCTCGCGCCACTCCCACTCCCGCCTCGATGCCCGGCAATGGTTATTATCCACGTCTCTGCACTGACGCTTACTTCCACAATCTTGGGAAGCCGGCGGATGGCCATCGAGCACACCGCCCGTTCTTCAATCTGATCTCGAGTGAAGAAGCATTGTCTCGTCTCGAAGGTAAGGGTTCCGGACATCGCGGTCGCTCCTCCTGCCACGAACCCGTGGTGCCTTCCCCATTAACTCTAATTATCCACTGTCTAATTTCAGATATTAAATCCAACGCAGTACCTCAAGGGGTCTTACTTAATATACCGGCCGATTCCAGCGGAAAGCCATAGCTGGTTAAGGAACCGATGGCCACCATACTATATGTAGTATAACGGGACATCGAGGTAATATTCTGTTCCCACTCGCCACAACTTCACGGGCACACTCACTCAAGCCCAGGACTTATTTTATTCTTTGTCTTTTAGGCATCAGCCTCTACCCCACAGTCTCTCCCTGCACCATAGGAGACTCGTGAGGACCATCTGCAGAGGTGTGCATTTCGCTTTCCTATCACCTAAGTTGAGGCATATAGAGACCTCCGTCACGCCCGCCCACACAATGCAGAGCCTGACACTCACAGAGTTAGTATCTTGACTACGTGGTCGACTAGGCACCTCCATCGGCATGTCCTGAAATGCTATAAATTCACATGAGCCTGCACCACGTAACAATTGATCACTAGCCACAATGGTAGTCACCACCACATTAGCGCCAAACCCTCACGGTACGATTAACCGAACCCGCTCCCACCAGTCGGCACAGCATGAAATTGGCACATTGGAAGATAAGTTGTTTGAAATCAACGCCACAATAGTATGAGATCAATGTATGGTTTGTGTATTTCCTGTAAAGAACAATTTCAATTAGTGCCATATTTAAACATATTCTTCTCTTTTCTCTTTTCTCCCATTTTTGTTCAATGTCACATATATCAGAAAAAGCACCTACAGGCAAAACAATGTTTATGTCCTGATGATGATCCCAGTTCACTAGGAGCCGGGGATCGAAACGTCGTCGACACTTTGCCAAATTCTGTAACCTTACCACAGTGTTGAAACTGTTACATGAGTTTGTTGTCTGAACTTGCCATGCAAATATGCCACTGATGCAAGGGACAATTGGCTCCCATGTTCTTTTTGCCTGATATTCTTTACCCTCTTTTTCTTGCTTTCTTGCCTATTTTTTTCAATCCTTTTTGAATGTACTTTTGGATAGGTACAGGCTTGTACCCTATCAACGTTCGCACCAGACCTCTCTGATGGTCTTTTAAACTTGTTGATATTATGAAATACATTTTCAGGCCCGGCTGGGTACTGAAAACAAAATATAGTACTGATTGGAGTCTATATTTGTATCTGTCCTTTTGATAACTTAATCCTACGGACCTCTGTTTTTTGAAATAAATGACTGCCCAAGGTCCTTAGGTACTTATTTGGGTCCCCCTTGTTTGTGAAAATATACAGGATTTATGGTAGCATACACTTCATCCGTATACTTCACTATTTCACTTACAATTCGGTCTTGCATTGGACTCCCCCTAAATGCTTAGACCAGATCTGCCAGTTATTACTCTAAAAGTGCTCAATACAACTTTCTCGAGTAAGGGAATAATTGAAGTCAATATCCTTTCCAGAGTTCACATTGATTCTAATATATTATAATCACGTTTAGGAGTGTGTGTACAGGATACATCATGCATTGATGAAGTGACGGATAGGCCAAGACTAGAGAGATGCCCCTTTAAAACCCACTCCTGGTCTTCTATTACATTTGGTATGCTACTCATCACCACAGTTTTGATCGTTTGCGGAGTATCAGGTTCATCCGGAAGACTATACTTGTTACTCAAGGAGAAGAAGGTCAGTGAGCTAAGGGAAATAGCTTTAGGAGGTACACTTTTTCCCTTTGTGTATAAAGTGGTCCCAAGAGAAAGGATCTCTTCATTCTCACTCACCAGAATCTCATCCTACTGGTTTGCTACCTTACTCATGGTTACTGGTTGGTTGTGGGTGCTAGAATTATTTATTAAATCCTTGTGACGATGGTCAGCATTGGTTTCAATTTGGGCTCCGGCTTTCTGGCACCACAGGGAGATTATAGTGAGCTCCAAAAGCAAGAGAGGAATTGTCAGGCAGACTATTCAAGGGATAGTGGAAGATTGACATGCTCATGCCCAAAGATGTATCCAAGGGAACCCCATTTTTAGTTTGAATAGGGGTACCCAATCCCATGGGCATCATTCATTTGGTGTATGTATACCCTCTGTGAGCACCAAGGTAATTTGGAGCGTAGGCATTTTTTCTTTACTGTTATCTTCCAACCACACTGCTATGTGGTTGAGCAATCAGTCCAACACCTCAATGCTCCTGTTAATTATCTAAGTGGACCAGGTGGCCCTCAGCCAGAGAGAAGGATTGGGGGCAGCACGTCGGAGCCATAACTCGACTCCCTATTTAGTTCTGGCCCTCGTGCTCTGCCCCGTGTTGGACTCCCTGTTGTTGTCTTTCACATCTCCGTCTACTCCACTGCCAAGAAGGGAGGAGACAAATGTCGGCCCAAGCATCAAAATCTCTTATTACCCCACCGGCACATGCGGCTGTAAGCAGCCGTACTGGCAGGGACTCTGCAGCAGTTAGTAATGGTGAGGTCTCTACAGCACGGAACGTCTGTGAACGCTACACACCACGCACCATCCAACAAGCCTGCAAGGTGTGTTTGTTGTCTCTCGTTCTGCTTCCGCCAGGAAATTTAGTTTGATTAACAGAAGGATTCACAAGCATGTAAATCATGAAAACTTGAGCGCTCTTGGTTTCCATCGCTTAGCGAGTGACCCAACAGATATGGTGAGACGCACCTTGCATACACTCAGAGCATAGACACCTCCAAATATTTGATCATTCTACAGATTCGGATGGATCACATTTTTGGTTGTATTGATCTTTTTATCCCTATCGACCCCTCAAACCTTAAATTATAGCATGGTGTTACTGAAGAATTCTGTGAAACATACAATGGCTTAAAGAGTAGCCCTAGGAGCTATGATGACTCTGAAATACTGAATAGTCTGTACTGCAATATATCTGCCATGTTTGGCATGCTGGACGCAGCCAAATGGTGAAAAACAAATTGGACATCAAGCCCTTTCACAAATGGTTCAACAAAGGACTAGCAGAGGTGAAATTAACTCCCTGCAAAAATGATGTAAGTCAATGATGTAAAAAGCTAAACTCCACTGCAGGAGACTCAGATGATGCTACTACCATTGCATCCCAAGAGCTGAAACTGCAAACCTTGCAAAACACATATATGAGGCCTACAAACTAACTAGAGAGTTCTTCAGCATCTATCGAGAGCTAGAATATGCAGATGCCCTCAAGAACACACTCTAGACATCACAACAACATTGTGACGATAACTAATTCTTCGAGTCCAAATTAAGTCAACTTTGTATTACTTATGCATGGAGCCTGCCTATCCCTAGGCATAAAACGATTTCTTTTGTTTCTTTTCTGGACTGGAGATATCACCAGTAAGATAAACGCCTCTTTTTCCCAGTTTTTTTATGGCCCACTAAAAATGCCACATTCACACCACTCTGGAAAAATCAGCCAGCCTATGACATGGCTGGCCATAGAAACCTCCTGGAAGTCTGAAGAGCTTGGCGGGCGTGTCTGGAACCCCATTGGCCTAGTTCCAATCCTTTCTTTCCAATCACACTTAGATTAATTGGAGTCATCTTCATGAAATATGCCATCCATGGGTGACCTATCACATGCTGAATCGTCATATCTATGTATGCCACCTAACACAGTTGTTAACAAATATGGAGCAATCTTCTGAATGTGATCTGGTGACAACCAGATTCACTTCAAGCTGCAGAACCACCCAGAGGACGAGACTTGAACCACATATCTAATTCGATGAAGGAGAGTCCCCTCTACATGTATGAGCTAAAGTCGAACTCCTAGTGATGGGAGGGGATAAACCTGAGGTTGCTTTGCTTAGCACTCGCCCTTGTGACACCATGTAAATACTTCACCAAAAGTAAGGGACTTAGGAATTATTTTCGACACTGAGCTGAGCTCTCTTCTGCACCCCAAATCAAAAAAGTGGTCAGATGGGTTCGTATGCCTCTTGGGAGCATGTAAGTGAGCTGGGTATAGGATGACTTGACGAGTCAGGCTTACCAAAAAAACTAATTGACAGGTTGGCAGGCTCCAAAGCTGCTGGATTGTGCAAGAACTTTCACTATTAAGACCAAATCTAACTAGCACTGGAAGAGCTCATCGGACACGTTTCTGCCCTAAATCAACTTCCAACGACCCATCCTTTCAGTCACCCAAAGCTGACTCCTGTTTTTTAGACTCTCGACCCTCTGAGATAACTGTATAGAGAGGCCTGCACAGCTCTATGAAATCCAGAACTGGGTAAACAACACATGCACACTCTTCCAGACAGCCAGTAACTCGCAATGGCTACGTCATGGCACTGAGTCGAAGTTCTCTGTAGCTTAATATACACAATTCGTAAGTCAGCACTAGCCTCCTCTGTCTCTGAAAATGAAAAGTGCATCTGACACACTTCAAATCTGCTTTCAAATACACTTCAATAACTTTTGTCACCAGTCGAAGCTCAATCAACAGAGAGAAGTTTAATCTAAACCACAAACTCAGGGTTCACAAACTCAGTGTGCACAGAAGGCAAACTTTTCTTTTACAGGGGTGCCAGGGTTTTCGAGAAGCTCCTCTCTTGCTTTGACAGCAGGTTCCGCGTTCTCTTTCTCTGCGCACTGTCAGCAGTTTTTGAGCTTTTCTTCTCAAAATATGCATCTGATTAACTCTGTCAGCAAGAACTAAAAGTACTGCTGTACAACCTCGGCTGTCATTCGGATACGGAGCTTGCTCTATCCATCTGCCAACATGTTCCCTCATAATTACCCTCTGTAACCCATTGCGAAAAAATATGTGTATCCATGTTAAAATGGCACTTAAAATTTGCATTGAATCCATTCAATTTGCTGATTTATGAATGTTATGAACACGACATGAACACTTTCGAACCTATTTTCGTTGCGTGACCTGCAGCTATAGTGGGTTAGATTTAAATCCAGTGCTTAGCATGAATAGCCTTGGACCAGTAGAGAAAATTTGCCTTTGCACTTTACAAAATATTGTCCATAAACAGCTGAGTATGTAAGACACAAATGTCAAGTCAAGTCAAGTCAGAGAATTTATATAGCGCGCTACATACCCAGAGGGTCTTAAGGCGCTAGAGAAGGGGTGGGGGATTTACTTGTCAAATATCCACGTTTTAAGTTGCTTTCTGAATGCTAGGTGGTTTTGGGTAAGGCGAAGGTAAGTGGGAAGTGAGTTCCAGGTTTTAGCTGCCAGGTAGGAGAAGGATCTGCCTCCCATGGTGGTTTTGTTGATGCGGGGTACAGTGGCAAGTGCTTGGTTGGATGATCGTAGCTGGCGGGAGGGCGTGTAGAAGGACAGTCGTGTGTTGAGGCATTCTGGTCCGATTTCGTAGAGTGCTTTGTGTGCGTGGGTTAGGAGCCGGAAGGTGATCCTCTTATTGACGGGAAGCCAGTGGAGGTTTTTCAGGTGACCAGAGATATGTTCTTTCCGTGGGATGTCTAATATGAGCCTGGCGGAGACGTTTTGGATTCGTTGGAGTTTTTTCTGAAGTTTAGCGGTGGTACCAGCGTAGAGGGTGTTTCCATAGTCCAGTCGGCTCGTGACCAGAGCGTGGGTGACCGTTTTCCTAGTTTCGGTGGGGATCCAACGAAATGTTTTTTTGAGCATGCGAAGAATGTTGAAGCAGGATGAAGAGACTGCGTTGGCTTGTCTATTCATCGAAAGTGAGGAATCCAGGATGGCGCCCAGGTTCCGTGCGTGGTCTGTCGGTATGGGTGCTTTTCCAAGGGCTTCTGGCCACCAGGAGTCGTCCCATGCAGAGGGGGAGGTACCTAAGATGAGGACTTCTGTTTTATCGGAGTTCAGTTTCAGACGGCTGTGTTTCATCCATTCGGCTACTTCTTTCATTCCTTCGTGTAGGTTAGTTTTGGCGGTGCTAGGGTCATTGGTGAGTGATAGGATCAGTTGGGTGTCATCCGCGTAGGAGATGATGTTGAGGTTGTGTTGGCGTGCGATGGACGCGAGGGGGCTCATGTACACGTTGAAAAGGGTGGGGCTGAGTGAAGATCCTTGTGGTACGCCGCAGATGACTTCAGTGGCCTCTGACTTGAATGGTGGTAGGCGGACTCTCTGGGTTCTTCCGGTGAGGAACGAGGTGATCAATTCTAGTGCTTTTCCTTGGATTCCGATGTTTTTGAGGCGCTGTAGAAGGGTGCTATGGCAGACTGTGTCGAAGGCTGCGGAGAGGTCGAGGAGGATGAGGGCGACTGTGTCTCCATTGTCCAGTAGAGTTCGAATGTCGTCTGTTGCTGCGATGAGGGCGGTCTCCGTGCTGTGTTTTGCTCGGAAGCCGGATTGTGAGGAGTCAAGGGATTTGTTGGCTTCGAGGAAGGCGGCGAGCTGGTTGTTGACAGCTTTCTCGATGACTTTGGCCGGGAATGGAAGGAGCGAGATGGGACGGTAGTTTTTGAGTTCGGTGGGGTCAGCTGTGGGTTTTTTCAGAAGGGCGCTGAGTTCAGCGTGTTTCCAGCTTTCCGGGAAGGTGGCGGAGTTGAGGGAGCAGTTGATGATGTCTCGGAGGTGCGGTGCTATGATGGAGTCTGCTTTGTTGAAGATGTGGTGAGGGCATGGGTCTGTGGGTGATCCTGAGTGGATGGAGTTCATCAGGCGGATGGTGTCCTCAGTGGAGATTGGGTTCCAGTCATTAAGGATGTTCGAGGGGGGTGAATGTCCATCAGATGGTTGGGTGGGTTGGTCTCCGGGTACGTTGTCGAAGCTGTTGTGGATGTCTGCAATTTTGTTGTGGAAGAATGAGGCTAGGGAGTCGCAGAGGGCTTGAGAGGGGGTGATGTGTTTAGAATTGGCCGAGGGGTTGGAAAATTCCTTGACGATGTTGAACAGTTCCTTGCTGTTGTGGGCGTTGCTATCTAGTCGGTCCTTGAAGGCGGTTTTCTTGGCCTTTCGGATCAGTTGGTGGTGTATGCGGGTGGCGTTTTTGAAGGCATCCTTGGTACTGGTGGTTGGGTCTTTTTTCCAGGCCTTCTCTAGGGAGCGGCAGAGTTTCTTGGATTTCTTAAGATCATCGTTGAACCAGGAGGCCTTCTTGCTGCCAAGTTTGGTTTGTCTTTTTTTCAGTGGTGCTAGGATGTCAGCGCTGTTGGATAACCATCGGGTGAGGTTGATGGCGGCTTGGTCGGGGTTTGAGGAGTGGGCTGGGGGGTTTAGAAGAAGCGATGAGGAGATCTGGTCGATGGTGATTTTGTTCCAGTTTCTTTGCAAAGTTGGTTGTGGGTGGTTGTTGGGGTGGGCTTGTTGCAGGTAAAGTGAACGCAGCTGTGGTCAGTCCAGAGGAGAGCCGTAGTGTGGCTGAAGGAGACATGATTGCTGGAGGTGAAGATAGGGTCGAGTGTATGACCTGCGATGTGGGTGGGGGAAGTGCCCAATTGTTTAAGTCCGAGGTTGGCGAGGTTGTCCAGAAGGGTGGTGGAGTTGTGGTCGTTGTTCTTTTCAAGGTGAAAATTGAGGTCTCCCAGAAGGATGTAGTCTTTGGAGGGGAGCGCGTGTGGAGTGATGAAGTCCGTGATGTCCTCACTGAATTGTGCGCGGGGTCCTGGGGGTCTGTAGAGGAGGGTGCCTCTGAGTGTGGTCTTGGGGTCGATGTGGATCTGGAAATGAAGGTGTTCAGAGTTGGCGAGATTGACGTCAGAGCTGGTTGAGATGTGGATGGATTTCTTATGGACGATAGCGAATCCTCCTCCTGTGTGGCCGGTACGGTCCTTGCGTATGATCTTATAATCTTCTGGGATGGCGATGGTGATGTCTGGGGCGGAAGAGGCGTTCATCCATGTTTCTGTTAGGAAGGCGATGTCCGGAGAGATAGTGTCTAGTAGATTCCATAGGTCAATGGCGTGCCTGTGGACCGATCGGGTGTTGAGCAAGATGCATTGTAGATGGTTGGGGTAGGGAATCTGTGGTGTGATCGTAGCGGTGTTGTTGTCGGTACCGTTGAATTTGCAGGAGTAGCAGGAAAAGGGTCCATGGGTGTGGCCAGGAGCGGCTTGGACGCAGTTGGTGGAGCGGCCGGGGTTAAGGGCTAGGAGGGTGGTGGCATCGTAGGTAATGCGGGAGTGGTGGGCATGACAAGGGCCAGGGGGTCTGGCGCTGGGCGTGGGCCAGGCGCGGACGGGCGTAGACGGGCTTACCTTTGGCGCACCTTCGGCGCGGATTGGGCGCGGTCGCTGCGCGTGAACGCTGCGCGCGGGAACTACTGTCATATATGGAAAGTGGAGGGGGAGGGGGAGGGGCGAGGGCGGCTCAGCTGGGAGGCGGGGCGGGCTACAGAGGAGCACAACAACAAACAAAATGGAGGCGGAGGGGTGAGCAGAGCGGAGCGCTAGGGGGAAAACGCGCAATCAGCGTGAAAGTGACACAGGCAATTCCAAAGTGCATACAAACAAAGCGGCAACCAAGGCAAACAGTAGGCAATAAATACGAGGCAGTTTTAGAAAGCAAAGCGCTGCAGAACGATACCAAGCTGGGGAGCGACCACTCAGCCCAAAAGCGAAGAGTGAGTCACAGCGTTTCCAGGGAGTGGAGCGCTGTTTGTAGTCTGTGGGAGGGCGGCTCAGCTGGGAGGCGGGGCAGGCTACAGAGGAGCACAACAACAAACAAAATGGAGGCGGAGGGGTGAGCAGAGCGGAGCGCTAGGGGGAAAAAGCGCAATCAGCGTGAAAGTGACACAGCCGGCCGGTAACTCCATCAGCTCCAATACTCATTGTGAAGCGCTGGCGGCTTTCTTCCTGGAGAAGGTCCAGACCAAATATAGGGCCTTCCCCTCCTCCACTGCACAAACCAGTATGGGGCCTCCCATCCGGTTGGATCAGGTGGTGCTAGACTCTCTCCCCTCTCTCTCTTTGGAGTCTTACACGGCCTTGGCTCTCCGAGTTAAGTCGGGGTCGCCGGACGACCCGCTCAAGCCACCTATGTTCAGAGACCAGGTTTTTGCTCGCCCGGTTTGCGACTTAATCAACACGTCGCTATCATCAGGCCAGGTGCCTTTGAAATGGAAGCATGCGGTAGTAATGCCCATTTTGAAAAAACCATCTCTCGACCCTACAAAATCGGAGAACTACCGCCTGATTTCGCTTCTCCCGTGGCCAGCCAAACTCGCGGAGGCGCATGTCAACACCGCCCTCACTGGTCATCTGTCGCGTGCCAACATTCTGGACGACACCCAGAATGGTTTTCGGGCTGGCCATAGTACGGAGACAGCACTGTTATCTATGGTCGAGCACCTTCGGGTAGTTCTGGATGCAGGTCAAACGGCGGCGCTTGTTTTGTTAGACCTAAGCGCCGCCTTTGACACGGTCTCCCATGACATTCTCCTGCAACGTCTTGAGGAGATAGGGGTGATCGGCACTGCACACCAGTGGTTCCGTTCGTTTCTCAGGGATCGTTCCTTCTGTGTGGCGTCCCCGCCCTACCAGTCCAAATGTCATCCTCTGTCTCTTGGGGTCCCACAGGGTTCCTCACTGAGCCCCACGTTGTTTAACATCTACGTGAGGCCGCTGGCTGAGGTTGTGAAGCTCTGTGGTATGACCATGGTGTCGTACGCAGATGACACCCAGCTAGCGGTCACGATCAGCGGGGACTCTGGGGTGGATGCCCCAAGATTCAGAGAAGGACTCAGGGCGGTGGCTGGTTGGATGACGTCCAACTGTCTCCAACTAAACGCCAAAAAAACAGAGGTGATGATCTTTGGGAAGCGGACGGACCTATGGGGAGATACTTGGTGGCCCTCTGAGCTGGGGCCGACCCCCACTCCGGTTGCGGAGATCAAAAACCTTGGTGTTTGGCTGGACCCTTCCCTCAACTTCGTTGGCCACACCAAAAGGACGGCGGCTTGCTGCTTTGGCATCCTGCGCAATCTGCGCCCTGCCCTTAAATACTTCGATGCCGCAACACGTCAATTGGTGGTGCAAGCAACGGTTTTGGCGCGGTTGGACTATGCCAGCTCCCTTTTTATAGGATTAAACCAGGCTGAGTTAACCCGACTTCAAAGAGTGCAGAACGCTGCGGCCAGAGCGATCGTAGGTCTTCCTAGGTTTTGCTCGGCCGGTCCATCTTTGCGAGCCTTGCATTGGTTACCCGTTAGGCAGCGGATCCACTTTAAAGTTTTGTGCCTTTACTTCAAAATTCTGAAGGGCCTATCACCTCCCTTACTGCACCAACTCTTGCGCCCTTACATCCCGGGCCGCACTTTGCGCTCGCTAGACCAAGAATTAGCGGTAGCCCCTCGTTTCAAACTCAGTCGGGTGGGGGGTCGCTCTTTTAAGGTGCGGGCAGCCGCACTCTGGAACGCTCTCCCTTTGAAACTCCGGACCTTTGGTGACCTGCTCTCCTTCCGCAAGGCTGCTAAAACTCATTTATTTTCTGAGCTTTGTTAAATCCTTCACTCCCCAATTTCTTAATAATTATTTCTGTTCCCCAGTTGTGTTGTGTTCGCCACCTTGTCGGTGCGCCGGGACGCTCCTTCGCTGGAGCAGCCGTGCGCAATACAAATAGCACTAACATAGCATAACATAACATAACAGGCAATTCCAAAGTGCATACAAACAAATGTAACCCACCCGGGCCACTAAGTTTAGATTCAATATAGATGAAACATTGGAATTGGTACTTCATTTCATGGTCAAGATTCCTGGGCGTAGGTTCACCAAAATACCAGGAGTAGCAAAAGTGACATCACACACCCTTTGACCTCAATAACATCACGGGAAGAGACACCATGTGACCTTTGACCCTGAACTCAAAGAAATGATGCTATATGACCTCGATCTTGATGATATCACAATAACTGATGCCTATGAAACATAGTGCATAACTCAAATGGACATGAATTGATAAACCACAGGGACATTCACAAAAAGAGGGAGGCAAGAGTGGTCATGTCCGATGGACCATTTATTGAATATGAATTGTTATTGACTTATTGTTAACACTGTAATGATTGTATGGAAGTATCACACTTGTGAAACACAGAGGTGACTCTTTTGCTCAAACACGTTATTTTGCGTGGCCTAGAGACAGCTTTTATTGGTTTGTTTTTGTAGCCCTCATGTAGTGAAAAAATCATAAAAAAACACAAATATATACATGCTTAGAGGAGCTCTGGTCGTCTTTCTTCTTACATTGGTCTGATCAACAGTCATTCACATTTTGCTTCCACCCACTGCAGAGTGCACAATGTTCCAACGGGTCAGCACTTTTCATCCATTGGCTGCCTCGAGTTGTGAGCAGTGGCATGTTGTTTGATCACAAATACACATCTCATAAAACAAAGTACACTTCCATGCCAAGGATGGTGGACGAATACTTTTTGTCTATTCTTTATTCCTGTTTATGTTTTAGTCATTCTTGTTTGTTTATACTCAGTCTTCGAGTTACAGTAATTCAGTGGCACACTGACATAAGCGCCAGTGTTGACAATTAAGTGCCGGTGCCAGCACCTAAACCACAGGCTCAAATTAAGCACTGGCTTCTGGTAGACAAGGTTACTTTTCGCAGTTTTATTTTATTTTCTAAGCCTGGGGGATTCTGCATGCAGCCTCCCTCATAGCTGTCCTCAGTTTGTCCAATGACAATGTTGTGGTCGCTGTTCTAATGCCTCATAATGTGATATTCATTTTGTGAAGTAAGAAGCCGATCTTTTGGCTGAAATGCCAACTTGTAGAGCATAGATCCATCTGATTCGTGTGGGAACTTACCAAGAAGACACCAGTGATGTTGCCCGGATATGGAACAAATGTTTTGATGCAACTGAAGACAGGAGTGCAGCACCAAAAATACAATAACAGCTTAACAATTGTCCACCAGCAATTAACATTTGGGCTGGATAAATGAGTAGCTGGCTGGGTACATGACTACGCTTTGGGTGAGTTTAATAATTGATGGATGGATTAATATAAGAATGGTTGGTTGAGCTGGTGAATGAAATAATGGATTCATGAGTGCGTACATATAAGATGTAGATATTTTCTAGGTTGAGAAATCAGACAGTAGTGACAATGATATAAAGAAGCCAAATATTACCAATAATATGTCAGTGCGAGCATCACATCATGGCTGAGAATTGTCGTGCCAACATTGTCCACAATATGTATTTAAAGAATTACAAACATCAGAGTAATGTAAGCATCACAACATTGCGCACCATTATTCCAAGAGTGTTTACAATATGTCAAAAATTAGTGCCAGGAGTGAGAACCATCGCGTCAAGAACGCCCACAACATATCAAAAACTACCACCATCATTCATGTTGAAATGACCCCATCTGTGAGTAAACCTTACTGAATATTCAGATTTGCAGCATTACTCTGTTTTTTTTTTATCTCCAAAAGAGAATAAGTGAATGTATGTGTTACTGTTGCTGGAGAGAGGCAACATTCAAGAATGTGAGAGCAGTAAGCATGTTGGGGCAGATTTATGAAGGGCTTGCGCCACGTTTACGCCGCCGTTGCGTGACGCAACGGCGCGGAAACGTGGCGCATCCCTGCGCCCTATTTACAACGTGACGCATCTAGGAGATGCGTCACGTTGTACAGCACTGTGCCATGAGGAGGCGTTCCTGCGCAGAGGGGGGCGTTCCTGCGCAGGAACGCCTCCTGAAAGTGGCTGAGTGAAATCTATGAGATTTCACTCAGTCACTTTCAGGGCAATGCTGCGTCAAAACCCTGCGCCTGCTTGAAGCAGGCGTAAGGCTTGAGGCAGCATTGAAAGAATAGGCCCCCCCAGAGCATTGCTGGAGCTGCGTCACGCTTGCGACGCAACTCCAGCAATGCGTCACTTTTACGGCACAGATGCGTGACGCATCTGTGCCGTTTTTGCCCCATGGTGCGCCGCATCATAAATGCGGCGCACCATGGGTGGCGTAGCTGTGGCGCACTGTGGCGCATGTTAACTGGCGCATCCCTCGGGATGCGCCAGTTAACATAAATCTGCCCCTATGTTTAGATAAGGGATTTAGCAGTGGGGGATAGTAAGTCACGTGATGCTAATGATTGCATGAATGTAGTGTAATTGGCTATGATTTCCTTACTGATGTAAAGAAATTGATTATATAAAACATGCCTGCTCAGGCTGCATTTAAATTGAATGACGGCACATTTTAGGCAGACGGAATTGCAAACGTAATCCTGCATCCCACTCTTCTTTACAAGTTTACAGTCACTAATGACTTCAATTAAAATAGTCAAAAATGATTGCATGGCATACTGAATCCCATTAAAGTCAATGTTTGGAGTAAATGGAATAGAAATGACAAATTACATCATAACTTGCATGAAGTATATATGATGTACACAAAGACAGCTGCGCACCGTAGGTAAAGTAAACCACTATTCATTTGTGCAATTCTGTGTTCTCGGGTTATTAACACCCAGAAAGCTCCCTGGGTGAATGAAGAATTGAGTCAAATAAAAGGTCAAATTTCGACACCACAAAGGGCCTGGCATAAATCCAAGAACACCAATCACAAAAAGCACCAACACAGACAAAACAGGGTGTACAAATCAATAACAAAAATATTTTAAAAACTCACACTCCTCAACGAGTTTTACAATGTCAGATGCCCTTCAAAGGGCCTCTTTAACAGTGTAGCAAAACTCTATAACCCAGAAAGCTGTCAAATTAGCATCCCCAACTCACAGTTTTTTTGCAGTAAGAAACTTAGGGCCTGATTCACAGAACTAACTTAAGACAAAATCCTGAATTTACTACTTTTGGTATTCACGGAAGTTAGGATTTAGTCCCAAATTGGTCTTAAAACAGACTTAAGACAGACTTAAGACAAAATCCTAACTTAAGTTTGTCTTAAGTCTGTCTTGAGTCTGTCTTAAAACAAACTTAAGACAAAATCCTAACATCTGTGAATACCAAAAGTAGTAAGTTTAGGATTTTGTCTTAAGTTAGTTCTGTGAATCGGGCCCCTACTCATTACATAAACAAAGTGGGCACATTGGATTCATATCTTTAATCAGAACAACTGCCACAGAATTGCACAACCAAAAGCAACCACCATCTCCCACTGCCTTCCAAACAACTCTTGAAGACTGAATTACAGGACCTTGCACAACCAAGTCACCCAGCAGCTCTCCTAAACTTTCAGAAAGATTCTCCTCTCATCATATGTGGCTATCCCTGTCAGAAACTAAATCAACAGTTCCTTATTACCAGGTATTTTCTGAGAGGACTTAAAGAAAGCTTACATACAGAACGGATCTCCCTCATTAAAATGGTCATTCTGCATAGGTTCTTCTATATATTTGTGAACATTCTGATTTACATCCAGCAAACTTTCTTGCAGCAGATTCAGCAGGTATCAACCCAGCTCATCTGGGGCAAAGGTCTAGAATCTGCTGGGAGGTGCTTACGAGGACCCTGAAGGGTGGTGGACTTGAGGTACCAGATATCTATATCTATTCTTTGGTGGCCCACACACTCTACTTGAAATGCTGGGTAGCACGTACTGCAGATGACTGTGACACATGTTAGAGTTGAGCGTGCTATTGTTCGTATGCAGTCGGTGTTGGAGAATGTGTGCACCCAACCTCATCTTGCGAGAGCCGATGTTAATGGACCGATGACCTGTCGAGCTTGGTGGGAAATGGAACAGGTGACATACCACATTCTACTTAGTTGCCCCTACCTGACAGCCCACAACTTCCACCTACCAAGGAAAAAGTATGAAGAAACTATACGTACACTGGGGTTGGCAACACTGAGTGACCTATTCCCTGAGGGCTCCTTCATAACTGGAAAATCTTTCGAAGTCAGGTGTGGTGCACCAGTGGCAAGTTAAGCTATCATAGATCGCTGTTGACTACCTGGGCGGGATTTCACCACGTTCCCCAACTAACAACCTGAAATTTCCCTTCTCACTGCCTGTATTCTGAGGGCTGATAAAGGTCACTCAATATACTTTTTGTATTCCACACTTCTATCAGGCACGGTAGACACACTCCCAGACGCCAACCATAGATGGTAGAGCTCCTTGGAAAATCAATTATTCAACAAATGCTTGGCATACGGTTGTGCTCAAGTAAAAGAGGCGCAATTTAGTTAAAAGCGTAAATGAATACAGTTAAGTAGTTACATCAATGCTATTACACCCCGGAGCATCTAGCAAAATTTGGAGATGGGGACCACGCTCTGTGTAAGCGGCCTTCCCAATGCCATTTTTCTGCACATCTTGGCCTTTTTCTTTACCATGCGGTGTCCCTCAGGGGTCATCATTGTGCCCTACGCTCTTCAACATTTATGTAGCCCCCTTAGACAGACTAATCCATACATTTGGCTTCTTGTCAGCTGTATATGTGGATGATACGCAAATTGTAGGGTCAATCTCAGTGATGTGACCGAGGCTGTGCATTGTTTTAAAGACTGTATGGGTGCAGTTGTTAATTGGACGAGCAACAACAGCCTCAAGCTGAAGTTGGATAAAACCAAGGTTCTTTTTGGCAAGAACACTTCCTTCTGGAGCCAATCTTGGTGGCCTCAGACTCTTGACCTTCCCCCTACTCTAGTGTCTAAAGTCAGAAATTTGCAGCCGATTTTTTACTTCAGACTATGTTTCATCGACCAGATTAACACATTTACTTCATCTTGTTTTTTTCTGCTGAAAACTCTGAGAAAAATCCTCTCTTTTATTCCTTTTGACTTACTGAAAAATCAGTTGTCACTGCGCTGGTTCTGTCCAGGGTAGATTATTGTACTGGCCCATGTTTGGGCATTAATTAACGGTCACTTAAGATGCTGCTGAATGCAGCAGCCTGTCTCCTCAAGAGAATCTCCACTCCAAGTTCAAATCTGTCTCAGAGGCATAAGTGGAGCTCCACTGACTCCCAGTCAAACAAGCATTTGCAATGCAATAGGTCTCGCATTCATGAGAGTTTGAGCTATTGGAATTGTACATGACAATGCCTTTTATTTATGTGTTGTTTTTAAAACAGATAAGTAAAAGGCATTGTCATTTACAGTACCAATAGCTTAAACTCTTGCAAATGCAAGACCTATTGCATTGCAAATGCATGCTTTAAAAATAAAAATAAATATTTAAAAAAGCATTAGGAGAGAGCAGGCAGAACAAAGGTATTTGAGAAAATAGTGCTCGGAGGCTGTAATTAAAGCCTACCGAGCAACAAAACACGTAACAGGGGGTGTCGCCATGGAAGGTTGCAAAATGAGACAAGACGGTACTAAGAAGGTATCCAGGAGTCAGTGTTTTACTCGTGGCTTACTGCTATGTGACTTGGGCTGTGCGCATTCAAGTGTTAACCAACATTCAGTGTGCAACTAAGGGCAGGAAATATTCCCATCAGTTGCCGTTCTGTACCACCATGTTTTCATCATTTGGGTACTCCATACCCTGGAGTTAGTACACAGAGCTGATCACACTGTGAGTGGTGTGAAGACCGTGTGAGTATGAAGACCGATGTGAGTGGTATCTTAAGAATGATGTCGGCAAGGTTTACACTTGAGGGAAGCAGTGCAGTGAGGGATGAGTGAAAGTGAGTAAAATTAGGTGGACTCGAGTAGAAAAATGATTTATTGGTTTCTCTCGGACCCCTAAGACTAAAAACAGGTGCAAAAAGGGTAGATTTAACAATATATCTACATGCAAGTGGTCAACATGTTTCTGCATTTATCAGGAGTGTTCCCTATGCATTCTTCAGGACCATGGTATTGCTACTGCTTGCTTTCAATAGTGAGAAGTAAAAATTAAAATGGAAAATTTCACCTGAAAAGCAGGTGTAGAATCTCCGCCACAGTCTAAAAACAAGTCACATAAAGAAAAATGAAAAGAGAAAAACAACATGGAATTATGGAATGCACTTACAACATTACGCTATTCCTGTGCTCACGTATATGCAATTTTGCACGAACATGGTAACACTCACCCAATACTTGTGGGGATGGCGCCTCACCTCACCTGGCGTGAGCTCAGGTAGAAAAGGAGCACTGCTCTGTTAGCAAAACAACAATCACAGGGACATACAACCGTGTCAGTAGGACAAGGCAAGAGAAAACTAAGTTGGTAACATTATATTCAGTGTCAGACCGAGATAGCTACGTGTAACAATAAGGGCCGTAGCAAAGTGTACGATGCCTATATTGTTGCTCGAGGAGGGCTACCAAAGGCACTCACCTCTCCGTCAGTGTCTCCAAACGTCCCTCTGGGCTCTTCTGGGGAGGCACCGAGCAAGGGAAATGGGCGGGTATATCTGTGGAGATTACTGGGCGAGTGTGATGCATGATGGGAATTGTAGTTCCTCGCTAGACGGTAAACAGTGGTGTTGGAGTTTTTGAGGAAGACTGTGTATTGTTATAGTGACATCCATGGAATGGGTTCGTTGAGACCATCTTTGTCACTATTCAGTTTGTACACCCATTTTTGCTCAATCTTGAATAGGAATTTACCGACATCTGGACAATGATCGGGTATTGTCGGTTGCTCTAAAACCGTCCATTGGAATTCGCTCGGCCCATGTCCTTTCTCTAGAAAGTGTGCTGTTAAGCGAGTAGCTTGTTTTCGACAGCGGACTGTGCTTTTGTGTTCTCCAATTCTAATTTTTGTTTTGCGGGTTGTCATGCCGACGTACCTCTTTGAACAGGGGCACGTGATCATGTAGATCGTGTTTTCGCTGTTGCAGTTGGTGAACTTGCGCTGTTGCCAGGGGCGCGATGTTCCAATGTCCACACTGGTGGTTCTCGTGGTTTGGGGGCATGCTGAGCAGTTGCCACAGGGGTGGTGTCCTTGTACAGGTGGCATGTCCCATAATGTTCCGATTTGTCGGGGTGTTCTATTTTTCGGTCTGGTATGGACCAAGTGGTCTCTTATGTTTGGTCCTCTCTTGAATGCAAAAAGGGGTGGTGGTAGTGTGTCTCCACTGGTGTTTAGAATGGACCAGTGTTTTGTTATGATCTTTCGAACTTCATTGGACCTCGTATGGAACGTGTTCACGAAGGTCATCCTCTGGGTCTTTTCTTTCTGAATGGCAACCTCTAAGAGGGCTTCTCTGTTATTATTAGAGGCCCTTTTCTTGGACTGGCGGATAATTCTCGCCGGATACTTCTTTTCTCGCAAGAATTTGGAGAGTGTCCCGGAATGTTTCTCAAATGATTCTTTAGTTGAGCAGTTCCTTTTCAGTCTGAGAAATTGTCCAAATGGTAAATTTTCTCTTAAGGACCTCGGGTGGCAACATTCAAAATTGAGCAACGAGTTGCGTGCCATCGGTTTTCTGTACAATTCTGTATTAAGCCCCTCTTCTGTGACTACAATTAGAAGGTCAAGGAATGGCAGTTCCCTCTTACTGAATTCCACAGTGAATTTCAGAAACTGGTTACAGTTGTTTAACCAACCGTGGAATTCCTGAAGGCTGGTCTCAGTGCCTCTCCATACCACTAGGATATTGTCTATGTATCGCTTCCAAAGTCGGAGCGATACATAGTGAGGATTGTCTTGATGCAGGATTTTGGTTTGTTCTAAAGCATGAACATACAAATTCGCCAAGCTCGGCGCAAAAACGCTGCCCATGCTGGTGCCAGACGTCTGGAGGTAGATGGTATCCTCAAATTTGAAGTAGTTTTCCTTCATTGCTAGTTCTGCCAACTCCATGATGAATGAGACTGGAGTGATTGTTTGTAGGTCTCTTTCTTGGAGAATGTTGCCCACTACTTCCAAGGTTTCCGTTTGTGGGATAGATGTATATAGGGACTCTACATCGAAGGATACTAGTAGGTCCAAGTTAGGGTCAAATTCTACAGTTGGTAGGAGTCGAAGTACATCTTTTGTGTCCTTCAGATAGGTTGGCATTTCCTTCACAATGGGATTAAGGAAAAAATCAACAAAGGTTGATAGAGGCTCCAGTATAGACCCAATTCCAGAGATGATAGGTCTACCCGGGGGTGGTCTCTGGGGTTTGTGCACCTTTGGCAGACAATAAAAATAGGGGATTGTGGGATGAGAAGTGCACAGAAATTGTCCTTCTTGAGGGGTAATCCATCCTTGTGATGTGGCCTCCTCAACCAGATGGTTGATTTTATTCTTCAATCTCTCGGTTGGATCCTCTTTTAGAAGTCGATAGGATCTGTGGTCCTGTAACTGTCTCAGGCATTCCTGTCTGTAGGTGTCTCTGTTTAAGATGACAATCCCTCCGCCCTTGTCTGCAGGCTTAATTATAATTGATTCGTTGGTCGTAAGTGCTTGCAGAGCTAGTTTCTCCTTATTTGGTAAGTTAACATAGGATCTAGGTTTCTTTGTTTTAAACAGTAGGTCAATGTCAGTTTCTACTGCCTCCTCAAAAGTTTGGACCCTTGTTGGTAATCCAATGGTAGTAGGATTGAAAGTGGAGGGTCTCTTCAAACCAGTGTTGGCAACAGATCCAATGTTATCTCCTGGATTTTGTTTTGCAAAAAAGTAGTGCAGTCTCACCTTTCTAAATAATTTTGAGATCTCAATTTGGGTATTGAACTGGTCACCTTCGTGAGTGGCCACAAAACCAAGCCCACGATTAAGGAGATTCTCTTCATCAGTAGAAAGGACATGGGAGCTCAAATTAATCACGAGGCTGGGTGGTCGGATGTCCCGCTCGTTCCTGCTCCCTCTTGTGGTATCCTCTTGCCACTCCTCAAGTCCATGGTCGGTTGTTGTACCGGGGCTGCCCAGCGGACTTGTGGTCCTTGACCTTGTCTTCTCCTCCCTCTGTTGCTCCTCTGGCCATACCCTAAAAAAGGCTGCTGTCCTTGGATTTGTTGCATTTGTGGTGGGAAGAAAGGATGTCCCATTGGAGGGAAATTGGGGCCATACATCCACGGACCCGGTTGCCAAAACTGTTGGAAGTTATTTTGACCAAAGTTATTGCCTCTGCGGCCTCTTCTATTACCACGTCTTTTTGAAGGACCTCCACTACCTCGTTGCGATGTATCGGAGTCGCTGGAATTATCATCCGAGCTAGAGGTGGCATAGTTTGAGCCTCTTCGGCCTCCATTTTGATTGTACGTGGGTGGGACATATGAGTCACTAGTATATGGATATACTTTCTCTCTGGAGAACTTGGCTAGGTCTTTTTTGAATTTCTCCATTTTCGTGAAGAGTATTGATTCCTTAAACTCGGTATTTTTCTTGTTGGTGTCGTCCTGTCCAGTTTTGAAGGCAGGGTTTTTCAGGGTAGTTTTAATTTTTCCTTCTAGGAGTTGTATTTCAACCAGTATTTTGTCGGCTACCCGTTTGGCCGTTTTAATAATTAACACCAACCAGTCTCTAGTGCACCGCCACGCAATGAGAGACCAGTCTTTAAGGAATTCTTTGTCATCCAAAAATAACCTTGGGCTATTGGTCACAATGAGACCTGATGGTGCACAGTTACCATGCAGATATTGTGCCATTATGATGCCGTGTACCGTGGTTCTGGTGTGGGATTTTTTTAGGACCAAGATCTTGTTCCACCCCTCGTCGGGAGTGTTTATAACAAGGGGGGCATTTTCTAGCAGGCTAGGATTTTCATCCAATATATTTTGGATTTCCGCTTCCTCAAAAGCCAAACCACTGTTTGATGCCATTATACGTGTTAGATCAATTGCCAAGTATCTACATAAAGGGAGTGTCCTGTGATTGAAAGTAATCGTCAAAAACAGAGCTGAAAAACAGACAAAGAGTGCTGTTAAGAGTGACAGACAAATGAAAGTTCGTCCGTATTTTTCAAAAAAAGACCCACAGCCGAGGCTGTACACAATCACGAAACAAAACTACTTAGGGGAGGGTCTGAGGGCTGTTTTACGACTCTATACTGGATACTTGCCCCAATCGTACAACTATAACCACAATAGGTATCCAGGAGTCAGTGTTTTACTCGTGGCTTACTGCTATGTGACTTGGGCTGTGCGCATTCAAGTGTTAACCAACATTCAGTGTGCAACTAAGGGCAGGAAATATTCCCATCAGTTGCCGTTCTGTACCACCATGTTTTCATCATTTGGGTACTCCATACCCTGGAGTTAGTACACCGAGCTGATCACACTGTGAGTGGTGTGAAGACCGTGTGAGTATGAAGACCGATGTGAGTGGTATCTTAAGAATGATGTCGGCAAGGTTTACACTTGAGGGAAGCAGTGCAGTGAGGGATGAGTGACACCACCCCTGTGGCAACTGCTCAGCATGCCCCCAAACCACGAGAACCACCAGTGTGGACATTGGAACATCGCGCCCCTGGCAACAGCGCAAGTTCACCAACTGCAACAGCGAAAACACGATCTACATGATCACGTGCCCCTGTTCAAAGAGGTACGTCGGCATGACAACCCGCAAAACAAAAATTAGAATTGGAGAACACAAAAGCACAGTCCGCTGTCGAAAACAAGCTACTCGCTTAACAGCACACTTTCTAGAGAAAGGACATGGGCCGAGCGAATTCCAATGGACGGTTTTAGAGCAACCGACAATACCCGATCATTGTCCAGATGTCGGTAAATTCCTATTCAAGATTGAGCAAAAATGGGTGTACAAACTGAATAGTGACAAAGATGGTCTAAACGAACCCATTCCATGGATGTCACTATAACAATACACAGTCTTCCTCAAAAACTCCAACACCACTGTTTACCGTCTAGCGAGGAACTACAATTCCCATCATGCATCACACTCGCCCAGTAATCTCCACAGATATACCCGCCCATTTCCCTTGCTCGGTGCCTCCCCAGAAGAGCCCAGAGGGACGTTTGGAGACACTGACGGAGAGGTGAGTGCCTTTGGTAGCCCTCCTCGAGCAACAATATAGGCATCGTACACTTTGCTATGGCCCTTATTGTTACACGTAGCTATCTCGGTCTGACACTGAATATAATGTTACCAACTTAGTTTTCTCTTGCCTTGTCCTACTGACACGGTTGTATGTCCCTGTGATTGTTGTTTTGCTAACAGAGCAGTGCTCCTTTTCTACCTGAGCTCACGCCAGGTGAGGTGAGGCGCCATCCCCACAAGTATTGGGTGAGTGTTACCACGTTCGTGCAAAATTGCATATACGTGAGCACAGGAATAGCGTAATGTTGTAAGTGCATTCCATAATTCCATGTTGTTTTTCTCTTTTCGTTTTTCTTTATGTGACTTGTTTTTAGACTGTGGCGGAGATTCTACACCTGCTTTTCAGGTGAAATTTTCCATTTTAATTTTTACTTCTCACTATTGAAAGCAAGCAGTAGCAATACCATGGTCCTGAAGAATGCATAGGGAACACTCCTGATAAATGCAGAAACATGTTGACCACTTGCATGTAGATATATTGTTAAATCTACCCTTTTTGTACCTGTTTTTAGTCTTAGGGGTCCGAGAGAAACCAATAAATCATTTTTCTACTCGAGTCCACCTAATTTTACTCACTTTCACTCATCCCTCACTGCACTGCTTCCCTCAAGTGTAAACCTTGCCGACATCATTCTTAAGATACCACTCACATCGGTCTTCATACTCACACGGTCTTCACACCACTCACAGTGTGATCAGCTCTGTGTACTAACTCCAGGGTATGGAGTACCCAAATGATGAAAACATGGTGGTACAGAACGGCAACTGATGGGAATATTTCCTGCCCTTAGTTGCACACTGAATGTTGGTTAACACTTGAATGCGCACAGCCCAAGTCACATAGCAGTAAGCCACGAGTAAAACACTGACTCCTGGATACCTATTGTGGTTATAGTTGTACGATTGGGGCATGTATCCAGTATAGAGTCGTAAAACAGCCCTCAGACCCTCCCCTAAGTAGTTTTGTTTCGGTACTAAGAAGGGACTACTAAGCCTTTTGACCAATGAACAGCCACAGTTTACAGTGGACAATGACAAAAGCCAACGAAAAATGTGGGCGGAGAGTGGGCGGAGCTTCAAGTCCCTACCTCAGTACAGCCTGCCTCGCAGATCCACGCATGTGCTACCCAAGCACGACCTAAAAGAAGAACAGCAACATCTCTGTGTGTTGGTTTTAAAAATGAGGCCTCATTGCTTAACATCTGACATACACAATAAGGGAAGGGGGACGTCTGACCACTGTGTGCACTGGAAAACATAGCTTAGAATATGATAATGCAGAAAAACATGAAGCAATTTTCTGCGTGTATTGGGAAGCAATTCAAAACCAGTTTATTGAATAGTGTCATTCCTCTTTTACGCACGAGCTCTCAGCAGTCACTCCACCTCATCATCAGCGGCTCCCAATGTCCATCTCCAGCACATTATGAAGAGCTAATAAACTCTCAAGCGCCACCCTCAAGAACTCCACCTGACCGAAATGTAGCTAAATATTCATTGAATATTTACACTCTATGAAAATAATGTGAATCATGTCCAGTCCTAGCTAATGTAGGTTAACCCACCAAGTGTAACTCAAGTTATCCACTGCCACATGCAAGAAACTCCTCTTAACTTGTTTATTCTATTTCAAAACTAACCGGAAAAATAAAACAGGACTTGCTGAACTACTTAAACATGACGTGGCCAACACTAGATACCTAGGTAGATTATCCTGAATGTATTTGTTGAATTATGTAAGGGTTTTACAGCACAACACCCTGCAATGGCCACTTAAGAATGAAAGCAGCAAGAGTATCACTCATGAAATTAGTTCGATACAACGAGAGTTAGAAACTAGTCAATCCTGTGTGAGGATCCAACATTCTTCGATTGTTCTCCTGAAAATATAGAATGAAAGCAAAAGGCTCTTTGGGAATTTGGGCGCTCAGATTGTTCATGCACATTAAGATAGCAAGATTCCATTCGGACACAAGGAAAAGGGCGGTTCCAAAGTGTTTTGGTGCTGCACCCCGAGGATCTTTCACCATACTCTAGATTCTAAAAGGAACTCTGTTGGATCAAGTGAGCCAAATATGATCATAAGTTCCTTCTTGCAGCCTAGTGTCATGCCAGAGAAATCTAAGTGACTATGCTTCATGCACAGTGAGACTGCTTTTAACTCGACACAGCAGAGATAGAGAAAACGAGGCATCGAGAGTGGATGGCAACCAAAGCCGACTGACTGAAAAAATATAGTGCTTACCGACTTATAAAGGAGACCTTGTGGGCGGTCACAAAAGGAGACAGGGCGGTAATAAGGAGGGACTAAGAAGCCTCATTATCAATCAGAAACTAGAATTTACCATGGACGATGACGCCAGCCAATGAAAAATACAGGAGGGGCTTCCACAGCACTTCCACATCTGTTCCTACTACAATATGCCTCGCAGAGCGAGCAGCGCATGCTCTGCAATGCTAGGCTCAACCTAAAAAAGAATGACTTTTAAGGCACTCTGCTTGGCACATAAATCTGTGCATGGTATAGGACCTGAGTACTTAAAGAAGAAATTCTCCTGGTTCATGCCAAGAAGATCTGTGCACTCTGCAGCCTCCAGAACATTTATTGTTCCTAAAATCAAAACAATTACATTGGTGAAAGAAGCTTTGTTTACACCACCTGTCAACTCTGAAACAATTTGCCAAGACATCTCCAATGTAAGTCAGACTTTTCCTGTTTTAGAAAACATCTGAAAACTTGGCTTGTTTCCTTTCCCCAATGATATGTTATTTTAAATACTCCTCTTGTCAGGCACAATAATTAGCATATGCCTGCTCCAAGACTAGTGGTGGCTCCACCGCTAAGGTGGAGGAGCGTTGCCTCGCTGCTTTTTTGCAGTGACATAGAGTGAACATAAAATGACAACACCTAGCGTTATCATCATTTTATTTTCTTCTACTTCTGCCTGCTTTGCGTTAAGGGGCGGGGCAGAGGTAGGGGAAGAGAGGTAGTGCCCTCCTAAAGTGCGCAGAGACCTCTTGGCCGGCCCTTTCGGGCTGCCCAAAACAGTCTTGCGCACTTCGCATGTTCTCCATGCTGGCTGCATTACAGCCCACATGTAGATCATTCCAAGGCCCCCAGTCAGCGTCTGAGCGATGAAACACAGTGCTCAGACCAATTAAAACGCTGCCAAAGCAGTGTTATCATTGGCTTACTGGGAGCCTGGGTGTGCTTCCGGTAAGGCAGAGTGACAGAGGACTATGGAGGCGAGGAATCCGCGAGCAGGTGAGTCTTTTTTTATTTTTTATTCCCACTTCCCCCCGCATTTCACCCATCTCCCCCGCCCCTGCCCCCCTACCTCCGATCAGTGCCGACTGCCACTAGCCGGGACACCCTCAGGCATTCATGTGCTTTACAAAATGTATGAATATCAATATATCAAATATATATATATAATTTGTCGCAAAGTGTTGTTATATTGGTGGGGTTACCGATACTTTGAGTGATATGCTTTACCCCTCTCTCATACAGCTTTTGTAGGAGACATATCCACTCTTACAACCACAAAACGTGGCTTAGCATCCAAGGTTCTTGTTCTGGTAAAAAAAAGGAGTGGCAATGGTTTGGATGCAGTTGGCAACACCTGCAACAGCTCAACGGCTCAGAGACATTACGTATTGCCATGACATGATGGAGCAGTATGTGGAAGACACACTTCACTGCCCTCCCTATAGACATTTGGGACCCATTTTGTTCCTACCGGTTACAAACTGCTGAAAGGGTCTCCCCTCCTGGATCCAAACTCAAGCCGGAATATGTCTCAGACCATCCAGAGTGTTAAACTAGATTTTTGTGATTCAGTAAATGATGTATTATATCCGTTTCTCTTATAGGTGTACAGTGAATTTGCATGAAAATATGAGAAGTAATGTGCTGCTGCCCCCTTTGTTCCGTACTAGCCAATAAAAAAAGAAACATTACAAACTTCCATTACTTAAGCTATGGAGAGCACCACTGGCCAAGGAAAGACGTGAATCCTGCTTGGATGGTGGGCAAGCAAAGAAAAGGGGGCGAATGTCTAGATAACGCAGATAGCGTCCCATGCAAGGTGGCCATATTGTAATTATTCCATCAGTGCATAGGGGAAAGCCATTGCCTTGTGTGGGAGAAAATGCTTTTGTGATGAGGACAAGATAAAAATACTCCTAGAAATAAATACAGCTGAACATAATCGCAACAATAAAATGCTTGGCTAGCAGAGCATATGGGGTTTTAAAAGGAATACCTCATCTGTGGTTGCCTGCATTACCTCTTTGAAGGGGAATTCCATTAACGAAGGGGTAGGCTTCACTGTTAGCCTGCATGGTATTTAGCAGCATAATTTTTCTTGGGGGAGTTCATTTTCAGTGCTTTAGCCCAACTAGTTTTATTATTTATAAAGTTTTATATAGCACGAACATGACCCACAGGGGTATCAGAGCGCTTTACAGTACATAATTATCACATATTATACATACAATCAGGAATCGCATACAATACAAATGTGGTAGACATTGCTGTTTGAGTAAAATCGGTGGCAAGTAGGCATCAGAAAGTAACAGGTTTAGGAAGATAATTTGTTCATGAGAAACATTTTTTTTGAAGGCAGTAACAGAAGAGATTCTGTGTACGTCTGGGGGAAGGTTGTACCAAATCTTCGGTGTGATACCTGAGAAAGCTCTACACCTAGTACTCTTTTTGTGGAACGATTGAAGATTTAGTAGTAGTGAGCCTCCCGAACGCTCTAGCTTTTGTGCTGAATAGCTGGGGGTGTTCCTATGTAGGGCTTTGTGTGTCATGCAGGCGATCTTTAGTCGTATTCTCGATTCGTAAGATAGCCAGTTTAAAGCCTTCAGGGCCGGGGTGATGTGGTTATTTCTTTTTATTCCGGAGACCAGCCTGGCCGCAGCGTTAAGCAATGCCCTGATCGGAGCTAGCTTGTATTTTGGAAGACCGCATAGCGTGGTGCTTCAATAGTCCAGTCTTGGTAGTATTAGTGCTTGGACCGTCATTTTTAAATCAGTCTGTGGGAGGAAGGGTTTAAGTTTCCTTAAGATACTCAGCTGAACGTTGTCTCCCTTGGTGGCATTGTAGATTTGTTCCTGCATATTTAAATGTTTGTCAAGGGTAACTCCCAGGGATTTTGCAGAGTCAATGATGTGTGGGGCGCAATCAAAGGAGGTAAGATGCTTCAGCCATAAGTCTATCTTGGTTGTGTGATTGGGAGGGGAGATGAGGAGGAACCCAGTTTTCTTGGTATTGAGCATGAGGTGGTTGCCATTGAGCCAATTTTGGGTATTATGAAGAATGGCGTTAAGGGAGATGAAGTCATCTGGTGAGGAGATTTTCATATATATTTGAGTGTCATCCGCGTATAGGTGATATAGGATGTTTTCAGAACTAAGCGCATTAGCAAGTGGTTCCATGAGTAGATTAAAAAGTATAGGTGATAGTGCTGACCCCTGTGGAACTCCTAGTGTGACCATGGAGGGTTGAGAGAATGATTGCTTCAGCTTGATTCTTTGGGTTCTGTTGCTTATGAAGGCGGTAAACCATTGTAACACTGGACCGGTTAAGCCCATCCTTCATTCAAGTAGGGACAGTAGACTGTTGTGTTTAACCGTGTGGAAAGCAGAAGACAGGTCAAGAAGCATCAATAGGCACGATTTGTTATGATCTAACATTTTTCAAATGTCATCCATTATATGGGTGAGAGCTGATTCAGTACTGTGGCTTTGACGGAAGCCGGATTGGTGTTTATCTAGGAGGTTGAAATTCTCAATAACTTAGCCAGAGTGGGGATGCTGGATATAAGGCGATAGTTGTTGAGGTCTGTGGAGAGGGAGTTGGCTTTCTTTAGTATAGGTGTGACCTGCCCTATTTTCAGACAGTCCGGTATGGAACCTTGCCTCAGAGAGGCGTTGAAATTGTTTGCCCAAATTGGTAGAATAGAGAACTTTATCATTTTGAATACAGATGGGGGTAGGGGATCAGAGAAATGATTGGAAGGATTGATCGCTAGCAGGGTGCTATAGATTTCGTATTCAGTGATGGGCAAGAAGGAGTGCCAGTTGGCATTGTTCTTTGGAACTTCGCTCAGCAGGCTGAAAAGGTCCCTGATCTGTGAGTAGAGAGTTTTTTCCTGGTCAGTAGATAGTTGGGGTTCTTTCTTGGATTGGATGTCATATTCAATGGTTCTAGTCTTTTCTAGGAAGAATTTGGCAAGCTCATCGCAGTCAGGGGTAGCCGGGTTGCTTGGCTCCACTTCATTTGTAGAGTTACGCGATTGTTGTTTTATGATTTCGAATAGTTTTTGGGACGGTTAATGGCCTGGTTCAGCTGTGTTTTAAAGAAGTTTGCTTTAGCTTTTAAGATCTTTCTGTTGTGTTTCTCATTGCCCTAGGTTGGTATAGATGATCCATGGAGGGTGCTGATTTACATGCTCGCTCAGCTAGTCTTAACTTGTGCCGGTCCGAGTTAATATTCTCATTGAAATATGGTTTGGAAATTTTGGTGGGGACATTTTTTTTCTTGAAGGGGCGCTGTGGTATCCAGGATTTTAAGCATAGTAGCGCTGTAGAAGTCCGTAAGATCATGGACATCGGCCATGTCTGCAGTTGGTGATGTCAGGGCGGAATTGCATTGGGACATCAAGGCGTTGAGATCGATATTCTTGATATTCCTTTTCCATTGTTTTATTTTTGTACGTTGGTTTCTACTTGGAGTTACTTCACTATTGATGGAGAAGAAGATGCTGTAATGATCAGTACAGTCACATGGGGAGATGGATTCAATAGATATAGTTTTTCTTTTTGCTATGATGAGGTCTAGTGTCTCCCCCTTGTTATGGGTTGGGCTGTCACAGAATTGGGACAGTTCCTGGTCTGTCAGAAAGGATTTGAGACCGCTTACATCATGATCGCTGGTATTAATCCAATGGAGATTGAAGTCTCCCAGAAAGATCTGCCGCACTTGTGGGTTGGCATTGGCTGTAATGATTTCCATTAGCTCATCAATGAACTTCAGATTGCCACCCGGGGGATGGTATATTATGTGAAGTTGGCAGATAATGCCCTTGTTGTCTGAGATGTTGATGCAAAGATATTCACAGGAGGATAAGGAGATGGAGTCTGCTAGTTTAACCCCTGCGCTGCTCTTGACGAGCTCAGCTCCTCATGCAGTACACTGGTCGTGTGCTCATGACGGGCTGAGCTCATCATGAAATAATGTATTTCAAGGATCTGCAGCACGGGAGGGGAATTGCCTTAGCAGTCACGTGGTTAACTGTGATTGTGTTTCAATAGATGCAGGCTCTCCCCCCTCCGGGTTTCTCAGTTCTATCCATACGAAATATATCATGACTAGGGGAGACCAGTAGGTCAAGGATGGGAGCAGAGGAACTCTTTAGCCATGTCTCGGTGAGAATGATGATGTCTAGCTCATTCGAGAGAATTAGATCATGAATGACCGTAGCATGTTTGCTAGCCGACCTGCAATTGATTAGTGCACACTTCAATTTGCTAGTCGGGTGAGTGGTGGTAGATTGCATTATATTGACTTTTGTGAGGTTTTCCCTAATTATGGATCTGTAATTGTGAGTGGGTTCTCTGTAGGGGTTGGGTCGGATGGATTGGATGGTGCTATCTAGGGACTTGCTGTTGTCAATATGGCTTGTGTATGAAGTGAGAAGGTCATGTAAGTCATTGTCAGATAGACCATCCATTGCCCTCGATGGTCGATCCGGGTCATTGGTGGAGGGTATTTTACTCCGAGTTGTATAATCTGGGTGTGGATTCGTGGTGGGGTACCTGCTAGTGTGCTAACTAATATGGTTCACTGTGGCGTTAGTGGCTTTATTAGAGTCTAGGAGCTCATTGGTGATTGATGATAGATTTTATATTTCATCCTTGAGCTGGGCTAGACCTAGGGTTAACTCATTGAATCGAGCGGTCCAGTCATGGTTAGGACACTTAGTGAAGTGTGTGGGCGTGTGTTCCATTATAGTGGTAGTTCCTTCATTATGGCCTGGAGGCGTTGAGATCTGGATTTAAAATTGGGTGGGATGTCATTGTTAAGTCTTAAGAGGAGCTATCATGTAAGGGGGTGCTGCATGTGGAGGGGGTATAATCACTGCATGTTGAGTTTGGGTGAGCGGGTGAGGCATAGAATGTGTTAGGGGATAACCGGGGATCAATGTAAATGTTGGATCAATGGGAGATTTGTCAGATAGCTCGCCTGCTGGTTGGGTAGTTGGAATGTCAGGGATGTCGCTTTGGTGGATGCTTTTTCCATTGGTCAACCGGTGACTCAGATGAGTGCATCCATTGTGGAGGTCAATATAAGAGCTTATGATTGTCTGAGTTGGACCTGTGGGCCCTGGTGTGGTTGGGTCAGTTGTGAGGGACGTGTAGGGGATGTGTTGCTTGTTATCTAAGCTTATGGCTGTCCTAGCTGGGACCGGGTGAGCTAATGTGGTTGGGTCAGTTGTGAGGGGCGTGTAGGGGGTGTGTTGCTCGTTATCTATGCTTATGGGTGTCCGAGCTGGACCTATTGGCCCTGGTT